>NW_026943820.1:23661291-24261291 GCF_035594765.1 Anolis carolinensis | reverse complement strand
TATCCAACACTCGCTTATCCAACGTTCTGGATTATCCAACGCATTTTTGTAGTCAATGTTTTCAATACATTGTGATATTTTGGTGCTAAATTCATAATTACTACATAGCATTACTGCGCATTGTAATGCTTTTTCTGTCAAATTTGTTGTATAACATGATGTTTTGGTGCTTAATTTGTAAAATCATAATCTAATTTGATTTTTAATAGGCTTTTCCTTAGTCCCTCCTTATTATGCAAGATATTAGCTTATCCAAGCTTCAGCCGGCCCGTTTAGCTTGGATAAGTGAGACTCTACTGTAATAAGAAAAATAGAGTAAAATAAATGTTATAGTAGCAACAATAATAGAGTACAATAATAAATGTAATAATAATATAGTAAAATAATAAATGTAATAATACCAATAATAATAGAGAAAAATAATAATGTAATAATACCAACAATAATAGAGAAAAATAATAATGTAATAATACCAATAATAATAGAGAAAAATAATAAATGTAATAATACCAATAATAATAGAGAAAAATAATAATGTAATAATACCAATAATAATAGAGAAAAATAATAAATGTACCATATATTCTCGAGTATAAGCTGACCCAAATATAAGCCAACCAGGATCCTCACCCGAGTATAAGTTGAGGGGGGCTTTTTTAGTCCTAAAAAAAGGGCTGAAAAACTAGGCTTATACTCGAGTATATACAGTATCTCCTATATTCTAGTGCTCTACATTGCTTCATGCAATCATGGCTAATGTTTCTGTGTTTTAAAGTTAAGGTTAACAGCAGCCTGTTGGAATTACCCTTTTCACTACAACTGGGACATTCAGTTGCCAGAAAACTCCTAAAAACTGGGGTGGAGTGAGAAATCTATTCTTATTTAATTTTTAAACCCAAAAGACTCTGTGTGTGCTGTGCATTAAAGCATTACTAACTCTTGTTTTCATTTCTAAAGCCCTACAAATCCTTTGGGCCCCCCTATTCTCTAATGGTGAGGTCATCATCCCGTCCATTCCATCTATAAGACAAGCCTGGATAATATACACATGCAAAGGGGGATTATTTTACAATTGGAATTCCATTCACTTGGAAAGTACCCAAAAGCCGGCGCAAGTTTCTATTGGCCGGGGTCAGTCTTGGCATGGTGGATGATGGGAGTCGACTGAAATTGTAAAGTTGGCATTCCGTAAGGTTTGTTTGATTTTTTAAAAACCTCCTCCCAATTTTTGCATAGCATACTAAGATAACACATCTTGGCGAATGTGCCACTTGGGGAAAGAGATCTCCAACCAATGACTAATACAAAGGCCCGCAATCAGAAAAGCTCCCTCCCCACCACTCCAATGCTGTAGCTGTTTTTAATGTATTTTGGGGTGCTGAATTAGAAAACACTATTAAAATGCTATGTCATGCCCAGTTCTTTTACAAATGTCATTGCTTATTCTAATACTAATTTCATTCAGTCAGATCTTATAAAATATAAATGTCAAAACAAAGTGTACAGGAAAAACTATATGGGATAGTGCATGTCTGAACTTATTTTTGGTTTTAGAATGCCAAATTTGTAAACACTAATTTTTAAATAACCCTCAGCTTTGAAGGCTACAGCAATATATAATGGAATAATGGTACAGTAGAGTTTGACTTATCAAAGACTCACTTATCCAAGCTTCTGGATTATCCAAGTCATTTTTGTAGTCAATGTTTTCAATATATCATGATATTTTGGTGCTAAATTTGTAAATACAGTAGAGTCTCACTTATCCAAGCCTCACTTATCCAAGGTTCTGGATTATCCAAGGCATTTTTGTAGTCAATGTTTTCAATATATCATGATATTTTGGTGCTAAATTTGTAAATACAGTAGAGTCTCACTTATCCAAGCCTCACTTATCCAAGGTTCTGGATTATCCAAGGCATTTTTGTAGTCAATGTTTTCAACATATCATGATATTTTGGTGCTAAATTCGTAAATACAGTACAGTCTTACTTATCCAAGCCTCACTTATCCAAGGTTCTGGATTATCTAAGTCATTTTTGTAGTCAATGTTTTCAATATATCATGATATTTTGGTGCTAAATTCGTAAATACAGTAGAGTCTTACTTATCCAAGCCTCGCTTATCCAAGGTTCTGGATTATCCAAGGCATTTTTGTAGTCAATGTTTTCAATATATCATGATATTTTGGTACTAAATTTGTAAATACAGTACAGTAGAGTCTCACTTATCCAAGCCCCGCTTATCCAAGGTTCTGGATTATCCAAGCCATTTTTGTAGTCAATGTTTTCTATATATCATGATATTTTGGTACTAAATTTGTTAATACAGTAATTACAACATAACATTACTGCGTGTTAAACTACTTTTTCTGTCAAATTTGTTGTAAATTTGTTGATTTTAATTTGTAAAATCATACCCTAATTTGATGTTTAATAGGCTTTTTCTTAATCCCTCCTTATTATCCAAGATATTCGCTTATCCAAGGTTCTGCTGGCCCGTTTAGCTTGGATAAGTGAGACTCTACTGTATATACCTAGACACTAATGACATATTGAACCACGAATACTGTTCTTGGGGCAAGCTAGAGGGGAAACATTGAATTAATTGGGTTGCTGTGAGTTTTCCGGGCTATATGTCCATGTTCCAGAAGCATTCTTTCATGACGTTTCACCTGCCTCTATGGCAGGCATCCACAGAGGTTGTGAGATGTCCTTGCCATAGATGCAGGTGAAACATCAGGAAAGAATGCTTCTGAAAAATGGCCATACAACCCAGAAAACTCACAGCAATTCCAGGCATGAAAGCCTTTGACAACACATTGAATTAATTGTTTTTACCTTCTCCAGAAGATAAAACAATAACCAAAGTACAACAATTAAAACATTACAAAGAATAAAAACACAGTAAAATGACATTATGCAGAACAATACATCAATCCATAAAAGCTCATTTAAAACATAAAATGAGTAACAATATAATAAAATAAGACGGACCACCAATTTGGTAGAATTGGATAGCATGGAGAGGCCATTTAGACTAAAGTGCAATAGTATGGTTATAAAGTGCTTCGGGGCAAAAGTACAAAGTGCAAACATATCTTGACCATTGGGAAGGGAGACAAACGTCCAAATTAATTGTAGGAGAAGAAAACAGTGTGAAGGAAAATGTATTAATTTAAATTTCGATCATGGGGACTAAGTTATTCAAATGCTCAACGAAAAAACCAAGGTTTTAACTCCTTTTTAAAGGATGCAAGGGTGGGAGTAATGTGGTTTCCTCTTCAGGGTGTAATTATTTATTTTTCGGCCAGCGGTGTTTCAGTGTTTTTTCAAAGTTCTTTGGCGCTAAAGCTGTCCTGACAAATTCTCTGTATTTTCCAATCCTGGTTTAAGCCTTTCAATACACTCTTTCTGGCTTGATGCATGCTGCAATGTGCAACCGAAAAGTACAATTTGTGGACACCACAACTTCAAGCTGGCTTCGAACTGCATTATATGGACTTTGTTAATCAAACCCATGAATCATGAAATCTGCAAAAAATTAAACCCACAAATGACTTAATACTAGGAGTTGCAGTTTGGTGAGGAACCAGCTCCCTTTGGCAAAGAAGCCTAAAGATCCTCTAAAACCTCAACTCCCAGGTGCCATAGCATTTCTTTATTTATTTTTATTACCAACATTTATATTCCCCCCTTCTCACCTGAGGGGACTCAGGGCGGCTTACAACAAATGGCAACAATTCAATGAGTATTGAGGTATGATATTTAAAGTGGTGTCAAAGTGCATTAATTCTACACTTCTGGAATGGGGCAAATTAAACATTGTGGCTTACCTGTTTCATATAGGATCTCAGTCAACACTTCTCTTGAACAGGAACAAGTCATAATGTATTTGTGATGTGTGTGCAGAGACATATGAAAAATACATGGCAACAAGGTCTCCATGATTTTATCGTTCTTTCTAACCAGTTAAGAAAGTTGAAATACGACACAAAATCCTCCTGTCACTCCATTCAAATGTACAGAAGAAGGCAGTAGAAGTTTGCCAATAATACTGACATTTTTGTTCTCCTGTAAAACAGAAGGATTTACACCTTGTTTGTCTCATGCCTCTTTTTCCTACATCCAGTTAAGGTTTTCTTACTTATTTAACTTGACAGATGAAGCAGTCCTCTGAGGCCTTTGAGATGCAACCCAGCATTGGAAGTGACAGCCCAGATAACATAGATAATCATACCGACCCTTGTGGGATGGCACTGACTATGTCTTAATTGATATTTCCATGTTTCTGCAATGAATATATTTCTTAATTATATTTGCCAAGTCATACATGGTATAGCTAATGATTGTCACTAATTTAAGTTTGCAAGCTGGGAAGAGATAATGAACTCTTGGTCTGCTCAACTTGTTTTTTAGGATGACACCAATCAGAGGCAAGGGAGCCAGTTTCCTTGAGAGTATCGCAAATGAATTAGAAGTGGATATTAAATGTGTATCCTAATACAACATTAGCCATTGTTCCAACAAGTATGTGTATGGATATAGATAAAGGTTTTCTCATTACATTAAGTCTAGGAGTGTCTGACACATCTCCATTTCTAAGCCGAAGAGCTGGCATTGTCCATAGACATCTCCAAGGTCATGTGGCCAGCATGACTGCATGGAGTGCCGTTACCTTCCCGTCGGAGCGGTACCTATTGATCTACTCACATTTGCATGTTTTTGAACTGCTAGGTTGGCAGAAGCTGGGGCTAATAGCGGGAGCTCAACCCGCTCCCCAGATTTGAACCGCTGACCTTTCGGTCAGCAAGTTCAGCAGCTCAGTGGTTTAATCCACTTTACCACCGGGGGCTCAGTATATGGATATATCTATATTTATATCTCCCAACAATTGTTCAAAGTTGTATTGAGAATTGACATGTGTTTAATACATTGATATCATTGTGCATAGAATGGAAGTTTACATAAATTTACCAGATTTTGGTAAGCTTTAACCCTGGTCCCTTTCCTCCAGGCTTGAGATGGCCATTTATCAGGACTGCTTTGATTCCAACAGTGACCTTTGTCATCTTTTTCAACTCTAGGATTCTATGGTTCCATGAAGTGTGGAAGGAAAGCTATCAGAACTACAAGGTTTCAAAAATTTAGCACCAAAATATCACGATGTATTGAAAACATTGACTACAAAAATGCGTTGGATAATCCAGAATGTTGGATAAGCGAGTGTTGGATAAGTGAGACTCTACTGTAGTAGATTTATTATTTTTCTCTACTATTATTGGTATTATTACATTTATTATTTTTAAATGTAAAAATTACATTATAGCCTGTGGCGCAATGAATTATTGCAATGAATGACTCTGACCAGGAGGTCATGAGTTCGAGGCCCGCTCGGAGCCTATGTTTGTTTGTCTTTGTTCTATGTTAAAAGGCATTGAATGTTTGCCTATATGTGTAATGTGATCCGCCCTGAGTCCCCTTCGGGGTGAGAAGGGCGGAATATAAATGCTGTAAATAAATAAATAATAATAAATAATTATTACATTTATTATTTTTCTCTATTATTGTTGCTACTATTACATTTATTTTACTCTATTTTTATTATTATTAATAATAATACATTTATTATTTCACTCTAATCTTACTATATTTATTATTTTACTCTATTTATTACTACATGTATTATTTATCTTAAATTAGAGCTTTATGTAAATATGCAAAAACATTTAACCAACTGATGCTTCAATTAATGTAATTTTATTGGTATCTGTTTTTATTTCTGAAATTTACCACTCTTGGCTTATACTGGAGTCAATGTTTTCCCAGGTTTTTTTGTGGTAAAACTAGGTGCCTCGGCTTATATTCGGGTTGGCTTATACGGTAGTTACATAGCCATTGTGAATACTCACAGGAAAAGGAGATCTGAGTGTCACATATGCCATTGTTGTAAATAGGATGGAATCTCTTGCACATACATATTTGATAAAGGCATCACAATAAATGCCAGGAGCCTTTGTACATATCTTTAGCTATCTTGGCAGTATCCTACGGAATCCTGCAGTTTAAATTATCAGCTATAGAGCTCGGGACCTTGCAAAACTGTAAACTCCAGCCAGTTAAAGTGGAATCATAGTGCTTTAACTGCATGGTTTGAAATATACTCAGGCTGTCCCAGTAATCCAGCAGTATAGGGTCTGATTAAGTACTTAGGCATTAAAGCCAGCTCAAATAAAAAAATCAATGTTTCTCCTATTCCAGTTCTGTGTGCCTTCTATTTACTTTTGAGAATTTGAGAAACACAGCTGTTTCCTGAAGTTTTAGCAGATGATCTAGACCTATTCCATGTAGCATGTGGTCTATGAGAATGACAATTTGGTGTTCTGTAGCTGGAAAGTTAATGGGACTGATGCACCCTCTAAAAAGTTACCTTCTTGAAAATGTTAGAGTAATAAAATGACGTTTGAGTAATGGCCAGGTACAGGTGATCATTTGGCCAGAACCTGAAACAATAATTATTTATTTACCCCCGAGACATACCCAGAAGATGGTCCAGTTGATCAAAGATAAAAACTTTAAAATCTTTATATCTTTATCTTTATCCATCCATAAACCATAAGAAATAAGATACAAATGTTATACAGTATACTTGCTTTGCCCAGCCACGCGTTGCTGTGGCTTATGGGAATCCTTTGTTGGCAGTGAATAGCCTTGCAGTCTCAAAGCCTGGCCGTTTTCTGGAGTAGCTGGAGCTTTTTGTTGTATGAACGTAGGGGCATGGATGAGGGGTTGTGCTGCCAAGTTTAGTGTTTCTGGGATGTGTAGTTTTGTTGTTTTGTTCTAGGCCGAAATTTCATTACCCTTTTATATATATAGATAGGATGAAAATGGATCAAAGAGCACCTTTGAGGAATAACTGGGACAGCTGCATATATTTATCCCTGAAAAGAGAAAATTGAAAGGAGATTCTGACTTAAAGGTTTTCCTAATGATAAAAAAATGTTGAATATTGAGGTTGCCTTGGAAGATATTGGACTACCCTTCGCTGGAAGGCTTCATGGCCACATCTCAGAGTTACTTTCACCACAGCAGGGGTTGGATTAGATGGCTCTTAGAGTCCTTTCCAGATCTAAGATTTGCTGATTCTTTGGCTTGTGTTTGACATATACATCTATGGTTTGCTTTCAGAGTATGGTTAGCTTTAGAAAATCCTGGAACATCCCTGTGGGCGGCGGATATCTGTGTGAAATGTTTGACAGCAATGCGAGGCATCATTGCAAATGGGGAGGGAGCAGCAAGAAAAGGGAGATCAAGTGTCGCACTTGTCTTGCTACATTGCCTACCAAAAACCTCTTTCCCCTCTGGCTAAGAGACCAAGGGTGAGGAAAACAAACACAGGGAGAGTTTGGAAGCTTTCCTGACAATTCTCTTTGTCGTTCTCCTGGCCCTGGTGGTAGTTCAGAACTCCTACCTCTCACTTTGTTCTCCTTGCGGCTGGTGAAAGCAATAAGATGGCACATTCAAGATACAGAGAGGCAGGGCCGAATCTGTTCCTGATGTAATGCTTATGGCATTTTGTGAGCTTACAGTGGGATGAATTTGGCCTAGGCCTTCAATAGGACATGAACTGTCAGAAACAGAAACTTCTGTCTCTGTTTCTCCAAGTATTTGAAATGGGCACAGAAAAGGAGAATGCCCTAAATATTTCAGCAGGCTTCTAATTTCAGAGGCAGCATACAGGATATTGCTCCCCACATCTGTCTCCCTCCTCCCTTGCTACTCTTTTCTAGAGAGAAATATTTCCTTAGACTCTTTATGCAGAAACCAAGTCTGCCTGTGGTTTTCAATTTGCAACTGTTGTTTAAGCATGTCAATGAATTTGTCAACATGCTTCCAATTAGGTTTGTGCACGGATTCAGTTTTGATGGTTCACTTCAGCCAATCTGGCTTGTTCAGATGGCCATAACAGTAAGGGCTCATCTGCCATGTTTTTTTGGTCGAGACAAGCCACGCAGCAGTCAATCACAGCTCCTCCTCTCCTATTCGGCATCATGCGGGGTGCGAAAAGGCTGTCCCATGATCACAAAGGATTTCCCCGTGAGCCCTGCCTGTTGGGCCAATCAGAATAAAAGAATGCCATGACGTATCTAATGTCAGGATGTGATAGCCCAGCATTCATAACAACTGTACTCTCCACATCCTGCCAGAGCAATGGGAGGGGTGGGAGATAATCTAAATGATAAGGTCCATCTGGCCAGGGATGGGTTTTATGGACAGCTCTGGTTTCTCAAGCCTGGGAAAGGACTATATAACAGATACGTGTGAATGTGGGGAGGTGGGAAGGTAGGAGGCGGATATACAGTAGAGTCTCACTTATCCAACATAAACAGGCCGGCAGAACATTGGATAAGCGAATATGTTGAATAATAAGGAGAGATTAAGGAGAAGCCTATTAAACATCAAATTAGGTTATGATTTTACAAATTAAGCACCAAAACATCATGTTATACAACAAATTTGACAGAAAAAGTAGTTCAATATGCAGTAATGCTACGTAGTAATTACTGTATTTACAAATTTAGCACCAAATTATCATGATGTATTGAAAAGATTGACTACAAAAATGCGTTGGATAATCCAGAACGTTGGATAAGCAGATGTTGGATAAGTGAGACTCTACTGTACTTGGGGTTTGGCGGGAATACGTCAGTTCCAGCTTCGTTTTCATCTTATGAAGAAGGTCCTCAATAAAGCGTTTCCACTGAGCTGTCTGTATGAGCCTGTCTGAGTCCTATAACTTTCAAGAGCTGACATCTAATGCAAGCTATGTCTATTTAATGGATCATCAATAGAGCAGAAGAGAGGTTTTCAAAGTGTACCTAAAAGTTTTATTGTTCTCCTTGCTACCCCCCCCCCCCCCAACTTCCTTGTTGACCAAAGATTATTTTACATGCTCACCTTCCTCATGGTGGGAGTATTCTTGTTGATCCTGCATTATTATGAAAATTTGTGGGCTAACAGTGGTAGATGTGACCTCCAAATGTGTTCATTTTCATGCCAATAGCCCTAAAAATGATGGGAAGGGGAGCCCAGGAAGCCTCCCATTACAGCCAATGGGCCAGATCTAGTTTCCGCTTTCAGCTGCAGACTGAAAACGGCTATTCGGCTACCCGCCTGTTTTTGAGCGGTGCGCGAAAATGGATCCGGGGGTCTCTCAAAATTCGGCCAGCAGAAACAGATCATGGTTCAGCTGAAATGCACAAGCCTACTTCCAGTTGTAAGGATCTCCACAAAGACTTTGAATGTGCATGCAGAGAACTTCTTGAAGGAACTTAATCTGGATATTTATCAGGATCGCATTTTGTGTTGCTTGGTGTGAACAAAATATTTGGTTTCCCTCTTTCTGTTCTTCTCCAATCCTATATGACCGCATGCCCTGTGATACCATTGTGATAACATTAGAGCACATGCACCAACTTTACACAGCTGAAAACTCTCAATCTTTCTCTTTCATCCACTTCCCATACTTGTTATACTACTTCATAATTATTGAGTCAATTCTGAATCATACTCGAGGAAAGTCACCAACCACTGCCCCCAAGGCTTTAGTTTCTAGATCTGATTCTTCTGGAGCCTTCACAGTTTCACCACAACTTACCGTGTAAATTCTTTGCATCATAGAAGATGCATCAAGAGAAAAACGTTCCTTCATTTGCACAAATATTGGTGAAAGCTCTGTGCTCCCAGCACAATCTGCTAAATAAATAGCTACAAAAACTATGTACTATTAACAAATTCCTTTAAGATGCAGTATTCCAATAACCGACAATGGCAGTTGGCACAAACAGCAAGTGTTGGGAGAAAATTACAGCATGTTTGTAATAGCTGGCCAAATGCATACTTCAGAAGTACACAAAATTGTCTCCATGGCAACTCTCAGGCTCAAAAGCCTCATTAGAAGTTCACAGAGTGTCGTATTTATAGCAGTTTAATCACCCTAAGAAGATACAGAAACTACCTAAGCAGCAGGATTAGTATCTGCCGGGAGATACAAAAATACAGGTATACAATTGGAATCCTTAATCTGACATCCTTTGTGTAGAATGTTTGACTTTTCTAAGTTTTCCTCCTGTTATCTTTTAGTTCTGCAAAACGGGCAGATTTGAACCATTGAACTTCACCCCTATGATCATAATGTATTCTATAGTGCTGTGGAACTTGACTTCTTTGCAAAGCCCATGGTGACCAAATAGGGACCTCATAACACTAAAGCAGGGGTCCCCAAACTAAGGCCCGGGGGCCGGATGCGGCCCTCCAGGGTCATTTACCTGGCCCCCGCCCTTAGTTTTATAATATAATATTTTTATATCAGTTTTCATAATATAATATATTGTATATACATGTAATATTGATAAAAATATTATAATGTTATACAATATAATACTAATAATAATACCATATAATAATATTAATTATGTTATATATTACATATACAGTAATATTACAGTATAGTGGTATAGTTCAATATAGTAATATATAATGCTAATATTGTGCTATGCTAATAATATAATATATTGTATGTACATACAGCTGCTCTGAGTTCCCTTCGGGGTGAGATATAAATGTAGTAAATAAAGGTAGTAAATAAATACATAAATAATTTTAGGCTTAGGCTCGCCCAAAGTCTGAAATGACTTGAAGGCACACAACAACAACAACAATCTTAATTAATGTGTTGTTGAAGGCTTTCTTGGCCGGGATCACAGGGTTGTTGTATGTCTTTCGGGCTGTGTGGCCATGTTCCAGAAGCATTCTCTCCTGACGTTTCGCCCACATCTATGGCAGGCATCCTCTGAGGATGCCTGCCATAGACGTGGGCGAAACGTCAGGAGAGAATGCTTCTGGAACATAGCCACACAGCCCGAAAGACATACAACAACCCTGTAATCCTAATTAACTTGACTATCTCATTGGCCAGAAGCAGGACCACACTTTCCATTGAAATCCTGATAGGTTTATGTTGGTTAAAATTGTTTTCATTTTTAAATATTGTATTGTTCTTTCATTGTTATTGTTGTATTGCACTACAAATAACACATATGCAGTGTGCATAGGAACTTGTTCGTAATTTTATTCAAATGATAATTTGGCCCCTCAACAGTCTGAAGTATTGTGGACCGGCCCTCTGCTTTAAAAGTTTGAGGACCCCTGCACTAAAGCATGGATCCACTTTAAAGTTTAAATTCACTTTTTGCCTCCTGGAGAATTCTGGGGCTTGTAGTTTAGGGAAATGCCTTTAAACTGCTTAGCCAGGCAGGTTTGGGGACTCCAAACTACAAATTCGAAAAGCTGCAGGAGGCAGAAATTGGATTTAAAGTGGATCCATGCTGTAGTGTGATGATGCTGTAGATCATATCTCTGGCAAGAATGGGGTTCCTAAATCTGAGCCACCTCGATGGGATCTCAGGTGCAAGATCTGAGATCTAGGAGTAGCCCTTGGTGATATTGTTACGAATAAAACATAAAGCACCAACTACAGTTGCTGTGAGTATTTAATTCAAATCATAGCAATAACAGCAAATATGAAATTATTCCTCTGATTAGAAGTTACCCTTTCTAAACTGTGCTTCTGAATGGGGTGGGGAAACACACTATCCCAAGAAAATTCCCATCACAGTGGTGAAGCGTAAAGCTCCACCGTACATGACTACACATTTTCTCTAATTCCTACACACTCAACCTATTCATCTTTTAGCTGGTTGCCCATCAGGGCAGGAGGGCAATTTTGCAACAACTAGCTGCATCCTTGTGGCCAGCTGCAAGAAACAACATCATCTTCTTGGTCCTGGAGAATTATTTATTTATTTGCAGTATTTATATTCCGCCCTTCTTTCTCACCCCGAAGGGGACTCAGGGCGGATTACAATGAACACATATATGGCAAACATTCAATGCCAACAGACAAACAATATACATTAGACAGACTCAGAGGCATTTTTAACATTTTTCCAGCTTCACGATTCCGGCCACAGGGGGAGCTGTTGCTTCACCGTCCAGTAGTGGCTGTACTTCCGCATTCCTTTCCTCGTGTTTTGCTGGCAGTTTTATGGTGTTGTAAATTAGCCTCCCGCATAAAGCGTCCCTAAATTTCCCTAATTGACAGGTGCAACTGTCTTTCGGGGCTGCATAGGTCAACAGCAAGCCGGGGCTATTAATGGTCGGAGGATTAACCCGACCCAGGCTTCGAACTCATGACCTCTCGGTCAGTAGTGATTTATAGCAGCTGGTTACTAGCCAGCTGCGCCACAGCCTGGCCCCCTTAGAGAAGACCTCTAAGAGATCCAGAAAGATGTCTACTTTTTCCTTGTAGATTGTTGAAGGAACACAGTTTGTCATTCTGGCCACTCTCCATCTTTCCCTGGTCACTAAATAGTCGTGGGAGGCAAGTAGGTAGAATAGAGAGGAAGTTATTGCAGCCAACCTGAAACATGCAAGGGAAATATGTAATTACCCCTTTAATTATGTCACTAACAAGACCCCAGCTTTGGCCTGGAAGGTTTTGTATATTTTCCAAAAAGAGCTTTAAATGTTTCTCGTTTGAAATTATTTGAAAGTATTTATTAAAATTGAATTGATAGGCTGAAGCACAGTAGTAATTTCCAACTAGAATAGGCACATGGAATTAAGGCGATTTATACCAAAGTCAATTCACCAACTAATAATCTATATATATAAAAGGGTAATGAAATTTCGGCCTAGGACAAAACAACAAAGCTACACATCCCAGAAACACTAAACTTGGCAGCACAACCCCTCATCCATGCCTCTATGTTCATACAACAAAAAGAAAAGAAAAATAAAGTCCTAATTAGAGGGAGAGGAATAATTGTTTTTATCGAATTGCTGCCAGTTAGAAGGCTAAGCTCCGCCCACTTGGTCTCCTAGCAACCCACTCAGCCCAGGGGACAGGCAGAGTTAGGCCTCACTTAGGCCTCTTCCACACTGCCTATAAAATACAGATTATCAGATTTGAACTGGATTATATGGCAGTGTAGACTCAAGGCCCTTCCACACAGCTATAGGCAACGGCGCTCCCTGCAGTCATGCCACATGACCTTGTCTACGGACAACGCCGGCTCTTCGGCTTAGAAATGGAGATGAGCACCAGCCCCCAGAGTCAGACACGACTGGACTTAATGTCAGGAAAAAACCTTGACCCTTGACCTTAACTACCACCAATTCCTCAATACTTTATTTCCTATACCACCAGACTTCGCCACAGCAACGCATGGCCTGGCACAGCTAGTCACTTATATGGGACTATCACACTGGGACTAAAAACTATTTTGGTCACATCTTGAGAAGACAGGAAAGCTTGGAAAAGATCATGATGCTGGGGAAAATGGAAGGAAGAAGGAAGAGAGGCCGACCAAGGGTGAGATGGATGGACGGTATCCTTGAAGTGACTGGCTTGACCTTGAAGGAACTGGGGGCGGTGACGGCCGACAGGCAGCTCTGGCGTGGACTGGTCCATGCGGTCACGAAGAGTCGAAAACGACTGAATGAGTGAGACGACGACGATGGTGGCAACTCTTTAGAGATGTCTTTCTATTGCCAATGGTGACGGAAAACAAAGTTGTATCCAAGGATTTGCCTTTGTGAGTGTGCTTTTATTCCAAAGAGCATTGTTATATCAGTCTGTATTTCTTATGCAAAACAGTTGTAACCTTTAGCATCTCTATTTAAAAGAATCTGCAACATTAGAATTAAGAATGACAGATCATAAGCCAAGACCCCGAAGACCCAGATCAGACAGCACTGAGTCAAAGAGATCAACAGACATTCTTGACTTTAAGTCAAATCTATCTGCTGTACAGCTTGGTTTTATTTCAAGGTGATCAGTTTCTTCTTTGGAGTCTTGCCTTTGATCTTGGACCATCTTTCTGCCCTCTGATGGTCAAGGTGTAATCTAGCATATTGAAGTTGGAGCATTTCTCCCACTTTGCTTTTTTTATTTAATCAGATTGTGGACAATTTATCCATATAACAGTCATGAAGCATGAGAAAACAACTAGTTCACAGTGGCTGACTAGCACTTGGTTTAGCTGCATTTGGCTCCAATGATAGAATAATTGTTTACCGTCAAGCAAAACCAAGAGAGCATTCCTAACAAAATTGTGGAAGTTAGGCCATTGCTGCGGATGAACTGAAGAGCACTATATGAAATGAATTGGGTGCTTTAACTGAATCTTCTCTCAGGACAATAAGTCTAATGTAAAGGCGAGGTCTGGGGAGGTCGCCAGCTGAAAACCCTCCTGGGACCCTTCAGAGGAGAAAAGAAATATTCCTCTCCTGTCAAATCCACTTCACATCCTAATATGTCTGAAGATGGGCATTGAAAATATAATACACAGCCACCATTATGAATCAAAGTTTAGATAACAGGAGCCATTAGGAAATCTCCAAGGATGACAAATTTAACCCTATATGAACTTAAAGGGAATATGTTGCTACTAATGGAGGAAATAAACCAGGTTGATTTTAATTATGACTGAACTAAACTGTCACTTGCTATTAAACTCAAACATCTGTTCTTCTTTCTTTCTTTTATGAATTGTAGCCTCTTAATTTAAATGTACATGGTCACTACTAACTGACATCAATTGAACATTAAGCCAGAGTGAATTTCACCTGTTCAAATAAGTATGCTTACTAGCCTGTATTAATTTATCACTATTCATCCGTTTTTTTTTTTTTAGCAGGAGTTATACTCAAATAAAAAAATCTTTATTATGGTCATAGACCAGCATAAGGAGAGTGGGGTACAGTCTCATAAACTGATTTATATTTCAGTTAGCGGATAGTAGGATTGCTAACTTTTGAAACCAGTCATCACTTGGCAGATTTTAAACGCTGCTGCACAAAATTTGGCAGCATTATAGGTTATAACTGAGTTGGTATCTGAAAGCAGTAGGGTTCAAATGTCCCTGTAAAACAGGCACTGGAGGAGCACATGCTCCGTTGTTTCTATTTGACCCAAGTCACAGGGGCAGAGTCTCTCTGGGTAGGTCTTCCGATGTTAGCCCTTGAGTACAGCTGGTGGAAGAGCCTTCTGTTGATTGGGTATCTCTAGATTTGTTAAACATCAAGAAAACCAAGATCATGGCAGCCAGTCCAATTGACAACTGGCAAATTGAGGGAGAAAACGTGGAGGCAGTGACAGACTTTATATTTCTAGGTTCAAAGATCACTGCAGATGCAGACTGCAGCCAGGAAATCAGAAGACGTTTACTTCTTGGGAGGAGAGCAATGGCCAACCTTGACAAAATAGTGAAGAGCAGAGACATCACACTGGCAACGAAGGTCCGCATAGTCAAAGCAATGGTATTCCCCATAGCAATCTATGGCTGTGAGAGCTGGACCATAAGGAAGGCTGAGCTTTTGAACTTTGGTGCTGGAGGAAAATCCTGAGAGTGTCTTGGACCGCAAGAAGATCCAACCAGTCCATCCTCCAGGAAATAATGCCCAGCTGCTCACTGGAGGGAACAATATTAGAGGCAAAGTTGAAGTATTTTGGCCACATCATGAGGAGACAGGAAAGCTTGGAGAAGATCATGATGCTGGGGAAAATGGAAGGAAAAAGGAAGAGAGGCCGACCAAGGGTGAGATGGATGGACTGAAGTGACTGGCTCGACCTTGAAGGAACTGGGGGTGGCAACGGTCGACAGGGAGCTCTGGTGTGGACTGGTCCATGAGGTCACGAAGAGTCGAAAACGACTGAACGAGTGCGATGATGAGATTTGTTAGGTATTCCATGGGGAGGTGAGGTATCTGCTGGATTCATTGTCAGTGAAGGTTGAAGCGCAGGCTAGATCCTATTGGCACTCTGTGTCTGAGATACATTGTTGGATGAGTGCTTTGTCTTGATCGTATTTCATACTGAGTAGCAATTCTGGAGAGACCTATAGATGAGATTTTAGTTGCTACTGTCTGTTTCCATGTGGACTAGAAGTCATCCTTCATAGCAAAACCAAGGGGAGCATGGGATATTCTGAGCCAGTAGTTGAATATGACCACCCACATGATGGCCTCCACTTTCATGAAACCTGTCTCCAGTTGCAAGATGGCATTGGAGACACATTTGAGTACTTGTAGGGCTGATCTCAACAATTTTGATTGTACAAGCTCTAAGGGGGCAAAATTGGACAAGGGGCCTAGCTGGGTTCCGTACAGGAGTTGTGCTACTGGTTTGGCTTCAAATAGTTTGAAAAGTGCAGGTATGAAGTGGCTCCCTCTTGACTTGTGGTATTTTAGAAATAGCAACTAAGCTCCTTTGCACAGTGTCACCTACATGGGCTCCATGGGTTCTTCTGCTACTGTTGGTTTGGAGGACTACTCCCAAGTATTTGAAACATAGGACCTGCTTGATTTTATATCCGTCCAGGAGTGCCTTCTCACAGAAGTATCGCTCTGATCTTCTTACCTTCATCACAATGTTGGTTACTGGGCTCAATATTTCCCAGTATTCACAATAAAATCAGATATTGTTGAAGGGTTACACTTCTTTCCCTCAATGACATTTTGCACTGATTCTATGATTAGGGACAAGTGTCATAATGGCAGATTTTGAAATACATGTGATCATTTAGGATTCACGTCTCCCAGATGAATAAAAAATATAGTCAGAGGTATTTTAGTCATTTTAATTGCAAGTTGTTTGAGGACTGGGTCTCAGAATCAAATAATTGGATCTTGAAGACAACAGAACCATCAAATACTTGACATTAAAACTACAGCACTAGACTGTTAAGAAAAATCAGTCCTCTCCCAGCTCTTGAGAAGATCCCAACTAGACTTACAAATCCAAATCCAAATTTATTTCATGCTTAGACCATAGGTCTTTCGCATGCAAGACAAACAAACAAATACACAAAAGCCAGACCATCAAATACAATATAAAACATGCCATTAAAA
This sequence comes from Anolis carolinensis, assembly GCF_035594765.1. NCBI lineage: Eukaryota > Metazoa > Chordata > Lepidosauria > Squamata > Anolidae > Anolis > Anolis carolinensis. The sequence goes on along the minus strand of NW_026943820.1, from coordinate 24,244,318 downwards.
CCCTACATAAATCATTAAAACATTAAAATGCTGCAAATATCAATGTCAGGATATGCCCTTCAAATACTACATATTTCATGGACTTACAAAGGAATAGGAAAGTCTGAAAAGAGGTAGTAAATGATACAGTTGTGATCACAAGTATCAACACCTCAACCTATGAATCCCATGAATTTACAACATTGTTAGTAGACAAATTGTTTGCTTTTTTCCAGATTTCTTCCTGACTCAGGAGACACATTTTCGAGCATATTCTGAATATTCATTCAATTCCTACAAATCAATAGCAGATAAAAAAACACTGTTCAGTAATGAAAAGGAAAAGGGGCTTTACATGATGGCAGAATATTGTCACTCATTTTATATTTGGGTAAAGAATCCAGCGCCATGCAGAGTAAGATCCAAATGGCTTGAATTCATTTATAGTCAAGTATCAGTAAGTCATACCACACAGAGTATATCAAACAAGATGGTGGGATTGTTTTTGTTCTCGTAAGTTTCCTTTCCTAGAATAACCTGAAAATATCATGTGGAAGCAAAACCAGAAAGGAACAAATTCTTCTCAGCGTATTTACAAATGTGAGAGGCTTTTCAAGATGTATTTGCAATTCGCTTTCTATCAGTGACCTCTATTTTCATAATCCTTCATGGAGTATCATGGTTTTAAACCGCTTTCTCTCCCTGCTGTTTTTGTTAAATGGTTTTGTAGAAGGTTTTTTTTAGCATGGTATTTGGAAAGTCAGATGCTGCATTTAAATGTTGTGTTTTCACAGATATAATATTTATTTACACACCGTTTCTGTCTATTCCCCTTGGAAGCCTAACTCTGAATAGTTCCTCTCTTTCCTGAGTATTGTTAACCAATCTAGGCAAGCATATGGTAACAGATTTAATAATAAAGTGGCAGTGATTACCTCTTGTTTGTAATTATGTTTATTCCTTTGCATATGTCCAAAACAGCAAGCAGTGGTCAGCTGTTTTGGGTGGAAAGCAAATGCAGGGAAATTGCTTAGCAGCTTGACAGCTTGGAAAATAGCTTAGAGTTACTTAAAGACATCCCATGTCATGGACACTTGCAAAAATCCAAAAGTGCTTAGTTTTTTGCTTGCATGCTTTTGAAATCGATTGCATTTGGAAAGTGGGCAATTTATATTATGTGTGATGGATTTGCATCTAAATAATCCCAAATTGAAGAGTGGCAAATAATACAGTATGTGGATGCATTCAAAAAGAAAAAAAAGGGGAAAACAACAAACTGAATGAAAGGGGTAGCAAGAGGATATATATTATTTGTAATATGAAGAACATGACTGTGTTAAGATTCAGATGCATCAGGCACTTCAAATGCTCATTAATTTATTATTTGAATAGTTGTTATCATTGTTAACTGCCACCAAGTTGAGACTTTGATGTATGATGAAAAAGAGACCTCCAAGCAGAACCGAAGACAGAAAAAAAAATTCAGAGAGAAGAAACTTTTTTTGGCAAATCATGAAGAGTAGGTCCATAACACAAAATAATTTTAATTCTATGTCTCATTCTATATTTTATATACAAACTTAATTAAATCAAATTTCTATTTAGCTAAAAAATTTCAAGTCTTAAAAAAGCACTGAAAAAGATTCTTAATTGGTAATTTAGTGGTTACAAAAGAATACCACATCTGTTGGAAACACTTGAAAACTGTGTCAATACACTTGGACAGAAATCAGGCTCCATTGATAAACTTCAATGGACATTCAAGAGTGCAAGTCCAGTTAATCTTTCTTGCTCCATTGTGCTTCTTATGTATGTTTTCAAACATTTGAGAGCTGAAAATGGTCTTTCATTTGTAGCTGTTGACACTCAAAATGTTGCAAAAATCTCAAGAAGTTTCTTCACATTCAGAAAAAGCTGTATGTCACAGACAAGATATGCTTCCAGTACATTTGATCGCTTTTCTTCAGGTGTATCCTTTTTCATTTTCTACACCACAGGTCAAACCCTTCTATCAGTGTGTCAGTATCTTGAATGCATTCATTGTAAAGTTCTGTGAGCGTGTTCAAGTTGGATTTTAAATGGCCACGTTAATAGGGAGGAACACTTGAAGTTCCAGAACTTCTTCCTGTGCCTTATAAACCTTTCTTGAAGCTGACTGCAGAAAAAGTCAAGAAATGGGATATACACAGTTAGCCAATAATATTCCATTGGTGATGGTAAAGTTGTCTGGATGTTGCTTTGACAAATCTGCCTTGAACAGATGTGAGGAATCCTAACTTCTCTACCCATAGACTCCACCACTAATATTTCTGTGTCAAAGATTTCCTGAAATTCTTTCACAAATTCTGTGTGCATCTCCCTGGCTTTTTCTAAGAGACTATTGATGTGTTGCAAACTACAGAAAATTTCATTATCTACTCTTTGTAATGTTTTACTAAGATGAAGGGATGATGATAGAAGCTTTCTTAGGATGTGTAGTAAGGTTATTAAAATTCAACATTCAAAACAGGTAAAAGAAGGTGTCCAGCTTGGGAAGAAATTTCATTGTATAGAGGACTCTCTTTTAGTTCTTCAAGTGTTCTTACCACCACACTCTAAGGTTCAACAAAACATAAAATTGCATCATGTCATTCAACCCAAAGTGGCAACGTTGTTTGCTTTTGATTTAGGGAAACCATCTTTTTATATTTTCTTCAACAGTTCCAGTCTGATGGATGATGCTCTGAAGCAGTGGCACATAAATGATATTGTTGATGTAGAATCATGGAATCATAGTGTTGGAAGAGACCTCATGGGTCATCCAGTATGACCCCCTGCCAAGAAGCAGGAAAATCACATTCAAAGCACCCCAACAGATGACCATCTAGCCTCTGGTTAAAAGCCTCCAAAGAAGGAGCCTCCACCACACTCTGGGGCAGAGAGTTCCACTACGTTCAGGTGTTTTTAAAATATTATTTCAAAAACGATTACAGATAATTACATGAGATAAAAAAACAGATAAAAAACCAAATAAATACATAATACATTCTATAATTGTGCCCAAATTTCATGAAAAAATGTTGATTAAGTCAGAGATACAGCATTTTGAAAGATCTCTTATACATATATTTTCACTTTATATTGGAACATCTAAAACTCAAGGTCTATGACCCACACATATTATTACATTTTTAGAAACTACTTCAAAGTTCCTTTCCTCTGGTAACTAGTTATTCAAAAAATACTTGATAGAACCATGATAGAACCACTTAGGAAATGACATTTATAACCCAGGAACAAAAATAGTGTTACATAGTGTAATCGTTCCAAGTCTTTGCTCTTTTTTGCTTGATTCTTGAAATCTAATCTCCTCAAAACCCATGCAATGGATTGGTTGGTCCTACTGGTGCTACAAAATATCCAAGGTATTCTATTATTTCATTTGAGTCAAGAAATGATGGTTCCCATACAATGCTTTTCCAGATGTTTTGTTATCTAGATTAAATCAATAGATACCACGCTCTCTGGTATCCTTCTGAGTGAGACTCAGTGAGACTCATATTTAGTTGCACATTCCCTTGCCCATCTAGGTATATGCTCAGATGCCTTTGTGATTCAACCTTTGTGATTCAGCACAATGGCAAAGTCACAAAACTGAGTATACAATTAATGCACATGTGCATATGTGCATATCCCATAGAGATTCATGTGCGCAAATAAGGCAAAACTCCACATGCAGGTGTTTTATGTAATAAAAACCTGATGTAGAATTTTGGTAAAAACACTATGGCAGTTGTTATCATAATTTAGTAAATAAACAACTGATAGTGGGAAACTCACTGTAAGCTGTATCTCTGAGAAATCATCTAATTCTAATCAGGTCTCTACTGTCACCACCTCAATTCTTTTTTGAATGCTTCTGTGTATATAAAAAAATCCTTCCTTGACTTTTATTCATGGAATCTGCTAAAACAATCCAGTTGAATATAGTGTAATTACTTCTAGGAGTTTGCACATATGTGTGTATGTGCTGAGGGGGGTGTAAGGAGGAAAACTATAGACAATAAATTATACATATGATGAAATGCAAAAAGGTTACATTGAGATATATAATATTTGAAGGTTTAATTCATTTTTCTAGTGTATAAGACACAAAGCGATTAAATTTTAAAGCAGTGATCTTCTAAAGTCCCTTCTTTATGAGAGTTCTCTTCATAAAGATAAATGGTTTCTTTGCCAAATCAAATGCAGATTTGAAACAAATTAAGTTAATGCTCAACGCTACAAGGTAGAATGGATAGGCAAACTATTTTATTTTGCATTGTAATAACCACATACACCTAAATCAATAGCTGTGGAAGGACAGAGGAGGGGGGAAAATCTCTGGCAATAATATCACGTAACTGCAGGAAATGAAATATGGCAAGACTGGAGGATGGGAGCACAGGAAAGCAGGAGACAAAAAAATGGGATATGTATTGGAATAAAGACATTTCACTAAAAAGGCAAGGGGGACAACTGAATATAGGTTCATATCAGTAAATTCTATTTCTGATAATAATATGAGACGAGTTCAAATTGTCCAGCAATCAGGGTAAAGCATACTTCTGAACTGCTTTCTTATATCAAGCAATAATTATATGCTTAAAGATATTCCCTGAGATGTTGAGGATTTCTTCTTCTTCTTTATTCAGTCAGTCGTTTCCAACTCTTCGTGACCTCGTGACGTCCCTGTCATCCGTCGCCGCCCCCAGTTCCTTCAAGTTCAATGTTGAGGATATCATGTAGATATTTACATTTTTCTGAGTGTTTTGTATTATACCATATGTACTAGAGGTGCGCATTTTTTCATTTGTCCTCGTAAGTCATATCAAAGTTGTATCAAATTAGTTAAATTCGTACTTACGAGGTGATATTTGCACCGAAAACTTAAGAATCAAAAGTTACTCAATACTTTTGGTTTGCATTTTGTAAATCTTGTAAGCCTCTCAATGTCTGTCTTATTTTCAGTGTAAGCAAGCAAAGCAAAGCAAAAAGGCTACTTCACAACCGCAGTTTCTTCTAAGAACCAGCACGGACCCGAAGATCTTCCGGAGAGGCAAAAGAGAGGGCTTTCTCGATGGTGGCCCCTTGGTTCTGAAACTCTCTCCCCAGGGATATTAAGCTAGCAACTGCTCTGTCTACCTTCTGTAGAGACCTTAAAACATGAATATTGCAGTGCACATTTGGACCCCTATTGATGCAGGCCAGAATCCCATTGGCTTTTTTTGCTGCCGCATCACATTGTAGGCTCATGTTTAACTTGTTGTCCACGAGGATTCCAAGGTCTTTTTCACACGTACTAGTGTCTAGCCAGGCATCATCCCCCATTCTGTATCTTTGCATTCCATTTTTTCTGCCAAAGTGAAGTATCTTGCATTTGTCCCTGTTGAACTTCATTTTATTAGTTTTGTCCCATCTCGCGAATCTGTTAAGAGCGTTTTGAATTCTGCTTCTGTCTTCTGGAGTGTTAGCTATCCCTCCCAGTTTGGTGTCATCTGCAAACTTGATGATCGTGCTTTCTAACCCTTCGTCTAAGTCGTTAATAAAGATGTTGAACAGAACCGGGCCCAGGACAGAACCCTGCGGATGGCACTCCACTCGTCACTTCTGATAAAGAGTCACTGATCCCTGAAAAGCCTCCCAACAATCTTACTAGCTTCTAACTGGTCTAATTGGGCAAATCCTCTGACATGGCAGAAAACAGTTTCCTATATTAAATGAGTGAGGAAAATAAAATCTGTGGTTCCTTGGCTTCACTATCATGGCCTCTGAAACTCTCAATCCATCCCTTCAAGCCTACCATTAAAAAAAAGCTATGACCCATTGGGAAAAATACTCCTTCACATCACACCCAAACCCATCCAAATCTATGCAAATATTCATGTGGGGGAAACCTCCCCAATGCACCCAGTTCCACAGAATCCCCATCATTTTTAAATGCCTTCTTTTCTCTCTGTTTCTACAGAGTTTTGTAGGAGGTGATACAGTAGTAGGAGGTGACAGTGTCTCTTTCACTTTACATTTTGGAGGAAAAATAAGGTATTCTGGTACACTGTGTCCTGTGTGCGCATGTATCTGCTTATGTGCTGGGGTGGAAAATTGACACCTAGTCCACATGCAATTGCCTAACCCTGTTGTTCTCCCATTTGCAAGTTACAGGCCTTGAATCTCTTTCTTCTGTTGTTCACTGGCCTTGGACTTTGGTTTCCTCTCTACCATTGCAGTCCTTCCCCATACAAAAAACAGAAGATGTGTTATCTTTTTGTGTGGTATGAGAAGGTACAGCCTACATGTTGGATGTGTCCAAAAACATACAGGTTCCTAGCTGATGTTTAACTTGGATCTTTGTTAATGTTTACATGCACGCAGAGCACGGTCATGTGTTATTTGTTAATGTTGTTGTATGACACATCTTTAGTTCAAATAAGATTCATATGGCTGTTTTACATATTTTACGTGACAAAGCAATGGGACGCCTACCTCTGCATTTCCCCCTTGGCTGCAAGGATATGGAAATATTTTGCTTGGATGAGGAGCACAATGGAGTCTTTTCACAATGAGCTTATGATTAGAGCAGCCTTTTGTCTGCTTAATGCAGCTGCCCTGTAGCCTCATATTATGCAGTTCAAGAAATGTGTTCAGGAATTCTCGGTTGCCCAAACAAAGATTGAACCAGCATTCTGTTTGCAGAGTTCTGCCACGACCATTCAAAAGGAGATAAATTTGCAAGGACAAAGGACCTTTCTGACAACATGGTCTGTAATTGCTTCTAAGGAAAGTACTTTTTCAGATTAGTTGAAATGGGGTCCAAAAATGAACAGAAGCTTAATGTACCAACCAATTCTTTGGCCAAGAATATTGGCTGTTATCCTGGTGGAATTTCCAGCATCATTTAATCATAAGATTGTGCTGTTTTAAACAGGCATCCACTAGTTGCATTCCCATAGGGGAATGTTGTCATAGCTTCAATATCAGGATCATTGCACAAGGCAAGGGAACAGCATGGCTGTTGTGCAATGATTGCAATTAACAACAGTACAAGCTAAGAAAGGCTAGCACAGTTTGCTTTTGCTTCAATCTGTTGGGAAGGGAAACATTCTGCTGCTTGTGCAGAAATTACTATAACTGAGAGCATTCTATGCAAAATTACTTATGGTTGAATTACACTGAAAAAAATTATTTCCCCTAGAAATTTGGTTTTAGAGATAGAAAATGCTGTTTCTTATACAGAGAAATCAGTGCAAAACAACATGTGCATGTGCTGTGCACAAAAGTTCCAAATTGCAGGAACTGTGCAACCGATGACATCTTATTGTTGTTGTTTATTTGTTCAGTTGCTTCCGACTCTTCGTGACCCCATGGACCAGTCCATGCCAGAGCTACCTGTCGGCCGTCACCATCCCCCAGTTCCTTCAAGGTCAAGCCAGTCACTTCAAGAATACCGTCCATCCATCTTGCCCTTGGTTGGCCTCTCTTCCTTTTTCCTTCCATTTACCCCAGCATCGTGATCTTTTCCAGGCTTTCCTGTCTTCTCATGATGTGGCCAAAATACTTCAGCTTTGCCTCTAATATCCTTCTTTCCAGTGAGCAGTGGGGCATTATTTCCTGGTTGGATCTACTTGTGGTCCAAGGCACTCCCAGAATTTTCTTCCAACACTACAGTTCAAAAGCATCTATCTTCATTCGCTCAGCTTTCCCTTATGGTCCAGCTCTCACATTCATAGGTTACTATGGGGAATACCATTTCTTTAACTATGCGGACCTTCATTGCCAGTGTGATGTCTCTACTCTTAACTATTTATCGAGATTGGCCATTGCTCTCTTCCCAAGAAGGAAACATCTTCTGATTTCCTAGCTGCAGTCTGTGTCTGCAGTATTCTTTGTGCCTAGAAATATAAAGTCTGCATCTTAGTGGAAAGAAAATGGCAAAAATTATTCATGATTTCCGTTGAGAAGAAACTGGACCTGCTATAATGCAGTTGGATTAAACTGAAGTAGTTTCGCTGTACGGTGCCTATGCGAACACCCCAGGAACTGGTTCAAGTTTGGGATGGTGGTCACCGTATCAACTGAATGCAGACCAGAACTGAACTACAGTATACTTGGCTCAAGCACTGCTAGAAAATGTGTTTTCTTCTTCTTACCCAGTTGTCTGGGATGCACTCATGCTCATTGTGCCGTCGCGCCTGAGGCTATAACTCTTAGCGGAAGAGGCATGGACGTGACATCTTTCCCCAGGGGATTGCTTCTTGCCCTCCTTTAGGGAAACTGGAACTCCCAAGGACCAAAACACTGTAGATAACTCAAAACTGGTTTTATTGTTCACGAAAGGTTATCCCAATAAGCTGGAAGTTTCAAAGGGGTAAAGGAAAATATACATTACAGTCTTTGGTTATCTTAAGTCCAAGGAGCTATGCAGCTGAGAAGCTTTTCCAGGTCCCTCTTTCTCAATGGCTGTGAATGCTGGAGCAATCCTCAGCCTCAGTCCAAATGGCCTATGTTTGAAGACACAGTCTTCCTCTGATGCCAAAGAACTGATTTGAAGGCGCTTGAGACTCCTCAATGTTGTCCAGGTTGGCCCTGAACATGAAGCATAAGTTTCAAGGGTAAGAACCGCAGAATTGGTGCTGAGAGGTAACTTAATCAAGGGCTTTTAGAGCCAAGTCTCTCTCTCACGCCCATCTGATAGAAAGCTTGATGGTGGAATGAAAAAGGAAACACTGATCCACTCCAGGAAAGGGTGGAGTCAAACAATTGAGCTGATGGAGCTCAACATTGATTGACAGCTATGAATAACTAATCAATCCAACTACATTTACAGGGTAAAGGCAAAATCAGGCATGATACAACAATTCAAATCTTGCAACTTACAGTTCGACATATAGATTGCGCCACTCGCGCTGTCACACTCATGTCTATGTCTGTTTGGGATCAGCCTTAGACTGTGGCAGGACACAGGAAATGAGAACAAAGGGGTGGAAAGAGAACATTCCTATGGGAGTGATGTAGTTTTCACTCCCTGGGAGTAATTGTTTACCTTCTGGCCAGCTGTGTTTCACTGGTTTTTCAGGTGCTTCAGCAGTAGGGTTGTCCTGACAAGTATTTTTTTAAGTATTAGATTCGAGCTATGTGTGGAATATACTCTGTCTGGCTGCAGCTCATTAACTATCTTATTCCAGAATTTCTATTGAGTTTTTAAAACATGCTGTTTCTGGCTTGTTTCCATGCTGCAGCATGCATAGGGGACATGAATTTTGTGGACACCCCATTCTCCAGCCAGCTTGAAACTGCATGTGTGGATTCAGATGTTATGAAGAGTTACATTCTTATATCCCCAATAAATACATGTAAGTCCCTGGCAGATCCTTAATTCTGTCACCCCAAGTTATCTTTTGTTCCTGAAATGTGATTCATTGCTGTATCTGCACGTGTCCGCACACAAACGTATGTACTTTAAAAGTAGTTCTTGCAATGCCTACTCATAGCACGCAGTGTTAATGATTCAGCTTCTGCTGGAGCAATTGCCTTTTTATTTTGCTTATTATGACGAGTTTTCCCTAGTTATTGGTGTGTGCATGACTTTTTTGTGGTTCATTTCCTTTGATGGGGAATGAATTAGACTCAGTCAAAGAAATTGAAACCATTATTATCCCCAGGTTTTCTCAATGAATGAAAATCATTTGAAGGCATCTCATCTGCATACCTTCTCCCACAGTCACCAAAGAAAAACCAGAATGTGGACTCACTGAAGCAAAACTTCTTTTCAAAATTACTTATTAAGACAACACCTCCTTCCATCAGCTTGCACTGATATTATTAGCCATGAACAATCTAACCCAAGTACTGTCTTTCTTATTAAGATCTTGCAACATCCTGAACTCTAGTTTTTATGCAAAAACATCTGGTCTAATAATATTATTCTTGTGCTTTTATTTCCATTGAGATGTGATATCTTTTATTTGGCCAACTCTAAAGTTTTTATAAGGAAACTAGTTCTTACTATTAAACACACATACAAACACATGTATGAATATCCTAATATAATCACACTTGGTGGATGATTACTGTATATAATCGAGTATAAGCCTAGTTTTTCAGCCGTTTTTAAGATTGAAAAAGCCCCCCTCGGCTTATACTCGGGTGAGGGTCCTGGTTGGCTTATATTTGGGTCAGTTTATACTCAAGAATATATGGTAAATTTATTATTTTTCTCTATTATTGTTGCTACTATTACATTTGTTTTACTCTATTTTTATTATTATTATTAATACATTTATTATTTCACTCTGATATTATTATTATTATTGCATTTATTATATTACTGTATTATTACATGTATTATTTTCCTATTATTATTATTATTATTACATGTATTATTTTACTCTATTATTATTAAAAGGATACATAAGCACATTTACATTGAAGAAGATGAGAATCATGATTTGATCAGAGTTGGACAGTCTTATCTTAAATTTGAGCTTTATGTAAATATTCAAAAACATTTAACCTACTGATGCTTCAATTAATGTAATTTCATTGGTATCTATTTTTATTTCTGAAATTTACCACCCTTGGCTTATACTGGAGTCAATGCTTTCCCAGTTTTTTTGTGGTAAAATTAGGTGCCTCGGCTTATATTTGGGTCGGCTTATACTTGAGTATATACGGTAATTTCTTTTCTGAGATAAAAGTGGGTATGAGGCCCAGCCTAGATACTTTATTGCTCAAAGCATAAATTAAAAAAATGCCCTATGCATAAAACCAGCTAGATTGTCAATTGAATAATTTCTCAACAGTAATATATTCTCTGTGAGGTTATTAGGCAGAGTGCTCTGGACACAGTTTTCTCTTCTAACGGCATCATTATCTTCTCCAACTGTCCTGTCTTATTATGTGGCCAAAGTACTACATCTTTGCCTTTGATATCCTTCCTTCCAGTGAGCAGCCGGGCTTTATTTCCTGGAGTATAGACTCGGTGGATCTTCTTGTGGTCCAAGGCACTCTCAGAATTTTCCTCTAACACCACAATTCAAAAGCGTCTCTATTCAGCCTTCCTTATGGTTCTGCTCTCACATCCATATACTATGGGGAATATCATTGCTTTAACTATGTGGACCTTTGTTGTCAGTGTGATCTCTCTACTCTTAACTCTTTTTATCAATATTGGTCCTTGCTCTCCTCCCAAGAAGTAAACGTTTTCTGATTTCCTGGCTGCAATCTGCATCTGCAGTAATCTTTACGCCTAGAAATACAAAGGACTCTTGCCACACCCTGGACTCTCCACAGATATATATTTTTTCCTTCCTTGCCTAGTTTATCCATGCCTCACAGCCTCTGAGGATGCCTGCCATAGATGTGGGCGAAACATCAGGAGAGAATACTTCTGGAACATGGCCACACAGCCCGAAAGACATACAACAACCCAATACAAAGTCTGTTACTGTCTCCACATTTTCTCCCTCTATTTTCCCTCTACACACTCACATGCCTATTAGTGGATGTAAAAGAGTGATCAAACTCTTGTTAAAAAGTTTTTTTTTTCCTAACAAGGGCTTGATTTCTTGTTTTCATTAACACTCTTTATCGAACCAATTTTTGGGTCTGGCCCTGGGTTGCCGCGGCGGTCTTTTCCAATCGTATAGTTTTAAAAAGACAGATTTTATAAGGGATTCAAAGCTGGTGATCACCTCCTCGAAATCAGAGTTTTCAATTATCATAACTTTCATGGACATCACTTCATAACAGTCTAAGATATTTAGGCACACGCCTTCCATGTTAACTTCAGTCTGATGTATTGTGGGGAGGTTTGTCCAGGTGGGGATGTTGCAACACATCCAGACCAGACGTTAGTAAAAATACAGTTTATTAGTTCACAACCAAAAGGAGCCCAAAAACAAACTCAAAAGGCTCAGAACACTTAATCTTCAGTGTGAAACTGGGCTCGGGCTGTGGCGCAGGCTGGAGAGCAGCTGCAATGAATCACTGCAATGAATCACTCTGACCAGGAGGTCATGAGTTCGAGGCCCGCTCGGAGCCTATGTTTGTTTGTCTTTGTTCTATGTTAAAAGGCTTTGAATGTTTGCCTATATGTGTAATGTGATCCACCCTGAGTCCCCTTCGGGGTGAGAAGGGCGGAATATAAATGCTGTAAATAAATAAATGAAACACAGAATTCCCAGCAAGCAACACAAAACCCCAGACCCTGGAAAATAACACGGAAAATAAGCACTGAGCTGCTGAACTTGCGGACCAAAAGGTCCCAGGTTCAAATCCCGGGAGCAGAATGAGCGACCGCTGTTAGCTCCAGCTCCTGCCAACCTAGCAGTTCGAAAACATGCCAATGTGAGTAGATCAATAGGTACCGCTCCGGCTGGAAGGTAACGGCGCTCCATGCAGTCATGCCGGCCACATGACCTTGGAGGTGTCTACGGACAACGCTGGCTCTTTGGCTTAGAAATGGAGATGAGCACCAACCCTTAGAGTCAGACATGACTGGACTTAACGTCAGGGGAAAACCTTTACCTTTTATTCTAGAACACACTATTTTAACGAGAAAAGAAAGCACCTTTCAATTAGAGCCAGGGCAAGCCCTCTGTATCGATCCTCCCTCCCACTGAGGTTGGGTTGGGTCCTCCTACCTCCTCAGTGTTGGCCAAGAGTCTTTGGGTGTGAAGACAAGCACTCTTTCACCGCTGGGCTCTTAAGAGGTTGCCGTATCTTTTCCAGGCAAGCCGGTTCATTCCTGAGACTTAATTAAAACCTAGTTCACTCCTTTATTCAATTTATGAGTCCTAGCCAGTAGGATTAAGCGATTACAGGCAAAAAGCCCCATTTGTGAAATACTCATAAGCTGAGGCTGCTCTGCTGCTCAGTTGTACATTAAATTAATAAGGAATGAATGGGCTGATCCATTATGAATAAAGCTGTGGGGAGTCTCCCCTCGGCTTCATTCTCAACGCGCTCTCCTCGGAGAACGTTTGTGTAAAAATGATTGCGTCCGTCTCCGTTCAACTGGAATCCTGCACAAGTGGAATGCATAAATTACTCTAAAGATGGGGAGTTTATCTTAAAGCATTAACTATTTGTGTGAATTAATAAGACCATTATAAAACCATTAACATTCAGTGTATTCCTTCACATGCACAAAATGCGCATGGAAACCAAAATTCAACAATCGCCCCTAATTGCTGTTCTTGTTCTGTGATCAAGCTGTGGCACATTTTCCTTCATAGCCATAATATTTATGATCTATAATTTTTCTATTAAAATTTAAAAATTCCCCCACTTCTTTTCTCGATTTTAAATGTACTCCGTGGTTTGCCTTTTCTTCTTACACATTATAATTAAATGCAAACAAGTGTTACTATATGAAATGAAAAAGATGGTGTGCTTCCAAGAACTAAGAAATGCAGGGAGAAATCCCTGCAGATGCGTTAATGCAGGTGGAAATGATCACATTTTCCATTTTTAAAAAAATTAATAAAAAACCTGATTTCACTCCCCAAAATGATTGATTCTCAAAGAGCTCAGCTGTACTGTTGTAAAATGAAGAGTCAGAGCTAGTTTTCTAGACCAGTGAAACGAAGTCAACTATGAGACTATCTACACTGCAGAATTAAAGCAGTTTGAAACCACTTTAACAGCCATTGTCCCATCCTATGGAATTCTGAGATTTGTAGTTAGTTGTGGCAGTAGAGCTTTCTGAAGGGAAAGGTAGATATCACACAAAACAGAAAAACCACAGAATTCCATAAAATTAAGTCATAGCGGTTAATGTAGTGTCAAACTGCTGTAGTTCTGTAGTGTGGATACAGTCCAAGAAATACCACTGAAATAAATGGAACTTAGGAGTCCCTGACAGTGCAATCCTAAAACATATTTATTCATCCATGAATCCCACCGAGTGCAATTTATTTATTTATTTATTTATTTATTTCGTGTCAAAAGCATCACATAATAAATAAGTTTAAAAGTGATAAAATAATGGAATCACAAGCAGCTAAATAGTTTTAGACCAAAAGCGGGCAACAGCGACTGCATTGTCCGTAACTTTAAACAACTCTTCCTCCGTGCATGAGGCAGGACATTGTGGGCAAGCATACATATGCGGAGTTGTTTGTTCTGCTCCACAGTCACACAAGGTGAAGGATTCCTCCAGGTAGTGCCACCTTGCCAAGTTGTCTTTAGATCTGCCCACTCCAGGGACTTCCAAGTTGCCCATTCTTGGTTTGCCCCTGGAGGAAGACCCTTTTGGGGGGCATCCAGTTGGAATTGCCTGGTTTAGCTGCCCAGAGGGACACCCTTGCTGTTGCTGGAGGAACATCAAGAGGAGTGGTGGTTCTCATGAAGCCCTTCCTTGATTTGAGTCTGGTGGGAGGAGGCTGATAACCATGCAGTGGGTGGCTTTCACAATGTTCGACCTTATTTTTCTCACCGTTAGCAGCAACTTCCCATCGCACATCAGGGAGGCAATGCCAGCTAACTTGTAGAGTTTATCAACAGGTGTAGGTTTAAGGCATCCCGTGATGATTCTGCATGTTTTGTTCAGTGCTATGTCCACCTGCTTCGCATGGGCAGACTTTTGCCAGACAGGACAGGCGTACTCAGCAGTTGAGAAAGACAAGGCCAGGGCTGATGTTCTTATTACTTGTGGGTCTGCACCCCATGCGCTGCCAGTCAGTTTCTGCATGATGTTGTTGCGTGCAGCTACTTTGTGCTTGGTGTTCATGCAGTGTTTCCTGTATGTTAGTGTTTGATCTAAGGTGACACCAAGATATTTAGGATGGAAACAGTGTTCGAGTTCTTGACCTTCCCAAGTAACTTTCAGTTTCCTGTTGGCTTCACGGTTATGTAGGTGGAAAGCACACACTTGTGTTTTGGCAGGGCTAGGCTTCAGGTAGTAGCTGGAGAGATCTTTCAAGGCATTAGTGAGTTGGTTTTCAAAATCTTTTGCTTGTGTTGTTAGACCAAGGTCATCAGCATATATAAAACTCTTTGTGGGTGGTGGTTGTGGCTGATCGCTCATGAAGTGTCCATTTCACCTTGAACCCGGTGCCCTGATACACATCTTTACAATTCATTAACAGGATTTTCTTGCACCTCTGCAATGTAACTTAGTATCTGTCCAATTATGCAATATAAACAGTGATATAGACCCTCACCCTGCTTTAACAATACCAATGATGATGGTGATTTATCATCACCTTGTTTGATTTTCAATCCTCACTGTGTTGAAAAGCCCCTTTTGACCAAAATATTGGCAAGATCGCCCCCGCAACCACATTCTGGGCTATTAAGGCATCCTGAGACAATCTACCTTTATGTTCCAAGATGGGATATCCTAACATCTTTGACATGAGTGTGTTTAATTGGAGGGAAAAGAAATATATCAGAAGGTGCCAAGTTACTTGTTGTCACTCAGAACACCAGAGCTGCTTAATCTAGGCTCGATTGGAAGGATTAATAAACAAATTCTTGATTGAAGCTGCCAGTTCAAACTGTATTGGAAGCAGATTTATCCTTTGGCACAGCTCCAAAAGAAACTAATCATGGGAACTTCACCGAGATTTACCGCTACCCCTTTGCTGGAAAGACTCAAGAGCTGTTAGAGGTGGGAGGGGGCGCGAGAAGAAGAGTGAGATAATATTATGGCAGAAGTTGGGGGTAAAACACTGGCTGTCTTGGAATATTAATACCTGCCTCTGACACAGGAGCCTTGTATAAAGTGGTCATGGGCTGGCATTCTGCAACTTAATTTATCTTCCTTATAAAAATGGCAATAATATAATGCAACATCTAGGGTTTTATAGGGTAATCAAGTGGCAGAGTTGGCGATACAGGTACAAAAATAAGCTGTCACAGGTGACAACAGTGACCCCCTTGCAATGAAAAATCAATGTAAAATAAATTAAAAGGTGAGGGAATCTGAGCTGGGAAAATTCTTTGGAGAAGTAATCTGTACTTATTCCTCCTTCCCAAGTAATTCCTCAGTCGTGACATATCAAACATTTAGTAGTTCGCTGTGTTGCTTGTTATAGTACCTGTTGCTTTTAGGATTACTTTTTAAAAAGCACTTCAGGACTGATAAGAGAATTTTTTGTGTGTGTCAGGAGCAACTTGAGTCACTTCTGGAGTGAGAGAATTGGCCATCTGTAAGGATGTTGTCCAGGGGACGCCGGGATGTTTTGATGTTTTTACCATCCTTGTGGGAGGCTTCTCTCATGTCCCCGCATGGAGCTGGAGCTGATAGAGGGAGCTCATCCACACTCTCCCCGGGTGGGATTCGAACCTGGCAGCCTTCAGGTCAGCAACCCAACCTTCAAGTCACTTAGTCCACTACGCCATCTGGGCGTAGTCCACTATGGCATCATTTTTGTCAAAGTCTGCTCAGAATGACAATGGATTTGACTGTGCTTATTTCAAGGCAAAGGTGTACAAGATGGTGCATCAGTGGCCACGCTTTTCCCTGTGTAAAGAGCTGCCGGAGGAGCCTGACGAACCAGAGTGCCGATGAGAGCCACTATTGAAGGTATGAAGAGGTGGCTAGATGTGCTAATAACAAATCTGGCTTTCATATCTTGAATTTACTGAAGTTTCCAAACTTGGCATAGATATAGGCCATTTCAAAAGTTCAGTCTTGTGTGCACTACCAGTTTTAGATCCTTTAGCTTTAGAACAAAGCCTAGCTTGAGTAACAGCTGAAGCTGATAGTAAGCACATACACAAATATATTTAAACTGCTTTTTAAATGGGTCTTAAGGTCCCATCTAAAGGCAAGAGGCAGCTATGTATATCCCACAGCCCAATAAATTCCTTAATAAGAGTAGTATAGTCACAATAATGGGAAAAGGTGATTACATTCTACATAAAAATATAAAAGCTCATTTGAACCTTAAGCTCCCTAGTGTCCCATTCCATAAACTTTTATTTAAAATATAAAATCACCTATCTACAATTTCATTCCAGGCCCTTCCTAACTTTAATATAAAATTTCTCTTCTGAGGAATATAATAAGAATGCAGAATGGCTCGTTGGTTTAGGAACTTAATAGAGGAGTTCTTCCATGAATTTGTGAGAAGAACGTCCATACAGAAGATGAGAAGGCCCACTGGTCATTCTAAGCGATCATCATAGGCTTTTATGTATTTGCACATGGATTTTAGGGACAAATATTCACCCTCTATTGTTTGATAGAAGAAAAGGTGCCTGTGTGTTAAGTGAACATTTTGTAATGTAATGTACAAGATCTTCTCTTTTTTTCAGGACATATCCAAAACGTCCCAGGTTCAAATTCCGTAAGCGGAATGAGCGCCTGCTGTTAGCTCCAGCTCCTGCCAACCTAGCAGTTCGAAAACATGCCAATATGAGTAGATCAATAGGTACCGCTCTGGCGGGAAGGTAACAGCGCTCCATGCAGTCATGCCAGCCACATGACCTTGGAGGTGTCTATGGACAATGCCGGCTCTTTGGCTTAGAAATGGAGATGAGCACCAACCCCCAGAGTCAGACATGACTGGACTTAACATCAGGGGAAACCTTTACCTTTATCCTCTTTTTAAGAGCTAAAATTACTATCTTCCAATTTTGTGGAAATGGACTCATAACCATCTCTCATGCATGTGGATATATGTTTTTCAGATACTTCCTGCAGTGCCTAAAGCCTCCTCTCCCCTGACTTACTATAAAGCTGTTGAAACCACTCCATGCTACATGGTGGGAAGGCAGGATTGGAGAAGTGTCTACCTACATCTCCAGATGCACAATGATAACATCTGTACTCACAATGGCTTAGAGGTCTCTTAGGAATTTCACAGCTTCTGTAGTCATTGCCCATCTGGTGAATGAAAGATACCAGATACTTCTCTGATTCTGCCTGTTTGTTATGAAGCATGAGATGACCATGTAGGTATCAAGGGGCTGGTATATGGCTCAATACATCATCCACATATGGATATTAGTTATGCTTGTTGCATTGAGGCCAATAAACGCTTGGATTTTGGTTTCTGCATGACAAGAAGAATACCCACGTTTCTTTGCAAAGTTTGACTACTCACAGGAAGAGGAGATAGTGGAGGGCAGGTCATTGCAGAACAAAAATATTTGGAGGACAATATATAGTCTTGCATTTTTTAAACTGTCCACATTAAAAAAGAAAATGACTTCTGTGTTCTCCTTGTTAATGTGGGATTTGTGTATTGGTAGTGTTTAAATGCAATTTGTGTCTTGTCTGTATTGCATACTGATTGCATCATCCAGAGTGTACTATAGTCTGGAAAGAGTTAATTACTGAGAAGCTGTGATGACCTTGATGTGTGGCTGGAACTGGGGAGTGTCCAGACACAAGTGTGTATGCATTACTGATTGCATCAGTTCAGTTCTGAGTAGAGTTGAGTGATGTCTGCCTAGGTGTTAAGTCCTGTGTCCATTGTCTGCAAGCCTGTTTGTCTTGTACAGTAAAACTTTGTATATAGTTTTACCAACGTCTCTGGGTATCTCTTCGTTCTGCGTTCCACTGATTCCATCCAACTACTGCTGCGCTGCAATTACTCTGACACTCCTGTTGCTTATCCCTTCCCCATCTTAGATATATAGCTCATTTGTTGCCAGAAAGACTTCCAACTTTGGTTGCTGGATCTAAGAAATAAACCCCTCCATGATTTGCTTCTTAGCCATATTGCAAATGAATTTGTTGCATTCCTGTATATGAAAACATGCTTCCCATTTTGGCAAGGCAGTTGACATTAAATGGAGCTATGGTGCTTTTAATAACATCTTTATGCACTTTATGCCAGGACTGAAGATTTAGAATGTGCCTCAGCAGGTTGAGTGCATTAGGAAATCCATCTAGAAGGTTTAGCAAGGTAAATGTGGTAAACCAAAGCCATTCGAAACTACCTTTTGTGTATACATCTCAGCATACTGAGTCCAGTCATACAAGCATACCAATGTTCACTGTTGCCAAGCAGAAAAAAAATTGGTCACATTTAAAGTAAAAACTTGTTTGCATCAGGAGGAGGAAAGATGATTTAAAGAAAGATCATATTTTCTCATCATGTGAAATCAATGTGGCATGAACATCCTCCCTTGAAATGAATGGTGAATGTATGAAGTGAAAAGTTTGTTTTAATACTTGGGTAGACCAGGCAGCCATCGGGGAGCTTTCAGAACAGTAGCTGCTCCATAATATAGAGTGCCATTTTCTGGTGTAGGTGTTTGGACAGCCATGTAGTTCATCAGTGCTTTGGAATACAGATGGGGAAATGTATGATCAGAATCGTGCTAAAAGTTGAGTATCCCTTGTCTGAAATGCTTGTGGCTTGCTTTTGGCTTTTTCCAGATTTTGGAATACCTGTACTTGCATACACAAGGTATTTTAGCAATTGGACCAAAGTCTAAACATGAACTTAACTTATGCTTCATCTATACCTTATACACCAAGCCTATCTATATCTATATCTATATCTATATCTATAAAAGGGTAATTAAATTTCGGCCTAGGACAAAACAACAAAACTACACATCCCAGAAACACTAAACTTGGTAGCACAACCCCTCATCCATGCCTCTACGTTCATACAACAAAAATAAAAGAAAAATAAAGTCCTAATTAGAGGGAGAGGAATAATTGTTTTTAATCCAATTGCTGCCAGTTAGAAGGCTAAGCTCCGCCCACTTGGTCTCCTAGCAACCCACACAGGCAGAGTTAGGCCTCACTTAGGCCTCTTCCACACTGCCTATAAAATACAGATTATCATATTTGAACTGTATTACATGGCAGTGTAGACTCAAGGCCCTTCCACACAGCTATATAACCCATTTATTATCTGCTTTGAACTGGATTATCTTGACTCCACACTGCCATATAATCCACTTCAGTGTGCAGTCGGACACAACTGGACTCAATGTCAGGGGAAAACCTTTACCTTTTACCTTAACTACCACCAATTCCTCAATACTTTATTTCCCATACCACTATACTTTGCCACAGCAACGCGTGGCTGGGCACAGCTAGTATATAATAAAAGTTGTCCAGCCTGCCTCAATTGGCAACAGGACATAGAATGGGTCATGGGGGTTATGTGTGCCAAGTGTGGTCCTGATCCGACATTAGTTTGACTCCCTACGGACCTTTCCACACAGGGCCCATAATATGGGAACTCCCACGGTATTATAGGAGGTGTCCAAACAACATCTCAGGTAAAACCCAATAATTTGGGACAAAGCAGAAAACTGCTTTATCTTGAATTAATTTAATACTACATTAGATCCAGGTCTTCCTGAAAGGCTCAGGTCTAATGCAGTATGGGCTAATGCAGCCTAACTGTGCCTGTCCCCTGGGCTGAGTAGGTTGCTAGGAGACCAAGTGGGTAGAGCTTAGCCTTCAAACTGGCAGCAATTGGATAAAAACTATTATTCCTCTCCCTGTAATTAGGACTTTATTTTTCTTTTCTTTTTGTTGTATCAACCTAGAGCCATGAATGATGGGTTGTGTTGTCAAATTTCGAGGTTGGGGGGCCTGTAGTTTTGTTGTTTTGTCCGCTGCCCTGATGCCATCACTCATATATATATATACTAGCTGTGCCCAGCCACACGTTGTTGTGGCAAAGTGGTGGTGGTATTGGTTAAAAATTGTTGTGTAATTTTTATTTGACTTTATTTGCATTTTTTAATAATTTTATTGTAAGTTATATTTTTATTTATTATATTTTATTATTTTCTTGTATTATTTTTAGATATTTTCTGTTATTATAGTATTTTATTGTATTAATTTTTAGTGTTTTTTATTATTTTTTATTGGGTTGCTAGGAGACCAAGTTGGAGAAGCTTAGCCGTCTAACTGGCAGCAATTGGATAAAAGCAATTATTCCTCTCTCTCTAATTAGGACTTTATTTTTCTTTCCTTTTTATTGTATCAACCTAGAGGCGTGGATGATGGGTTGTGTTGTCAAATTTCGAGGTTGGGGGGCCTGTAGTTTTGTTGTTTTGTTGGTCGCCATGATGCCATCACTCTTTATATATATATATATATATATATATATATATATATATATATATTCTAATATTATTGTAGTATATTATTATATTATTATTCATTATTCATGACTACATTGAAACTACAATAGAGAGAAATCAGCGTGGAAACTGCAAGAGGTACCATAGATTGTTGTACATGGAAATAATGGTAGTAAATAGTTTGTGATTTATTAAATACAGTTATATATTACAATTATATATTTTTGTTATTTAAACTATATATATTGTGAAATTATGGTTTTTTTCTCGAAGTGTCACACCACCCAAGTCATGCTAGGTTTTTTGGTGAATTTTGACACACCAAGTGCAAAAGGTTGCCCATCATTGCTTTTGGGACTGGTGTGTGGACTAAAATCTGCCCCAACCCGGATTTTTTAAACCTAGTTCGGTGCAGACTTTTCTGCTGTGTGGAACTGGACTCCGAAATCCCTCTTATCAGCCACTGCAGCCAAGACACAACGGATCCGTACCCCAATGTTACCCCCCAAATAGTGAGTTGGAAGTATAAAACTCATGATTCCTCTATCTGAGCAAGGAGCTCATTTCGCTCAGTGCCCTCCAAATAACTCACACTGTTTTTATGTTATGCTAACTTTCGTGCATTGAAGTGCGGATTTTTTGTGTGTGTGGGGGGGGGAGCAGCACCTCGCAGCATCAATGTAACATACATTATTGTCAGCTGAAAGTCTGCCAAAATGACCTATAAACAATCATGAGTGTTATTTTGCCTAAAGTGGAAGCATTGTACCTTAAAGAAAAAGAATGCTGTACAATATTGCTTGGTTTAATAAATCCTAGAAGTGGAGCGAGATACTTTACTATGACTGTTCTCTTAACCAGTCATTGACTGGAAGTGGTCATAAAAGAAACAAAGAGTACCCTCGCCTTGTTAATATAATTTGCATTACATATTCATAAACCGTTTTATAAACTCCCCAAAATTCAATTGTACTGAAAGCGCATAATGGTCGAGCGACCATACTGAAAACAGGCAGCATGTTCCAGAATTAACGGCACAATGAATGAAATGCTTTGCCTATAATAAACCCATTCAGATATAAATTATGGGAGAGTAGATGAAATGTTTGTTGAGCAATAAAGCTTGCAGCCATACATGCGGAATTGAATGGGGTTTATCATAAAATATTGTGGAGGAGATGGCCTAAATACTTGTTACAAATTGAGTGAATTAAAAATAATCCAAGCACGCTTTGGAGATGCTGGGTTTTAGGAAATAAATTCATATGCTATTTAGTTACAATGACCCAGTGTCCCCTGAAAGGCAAGTTGTGTGTGTGTGTGTGTTGGAGTGGGGTGAAAGAAGGGAAGAATATAAATTAAATAAAAATGAAGTGACTTCTGGGAGGGCTGCACTAATGTTGTCTTAATTTTCAGTCTAAAATTTGTCAAATAAACTATCTCTCGGCTGGAGACAGTTGGATCAAACGGCTAGTTGGAAGGAAAGAGATGGAACTTGGCAAAACAATATTTGGTTAGTTGGTTTCCTTAGGAAATGTTTGTTGAGACTTGTGTATGGAGTGTTGGAAAGATGATACTCTGGCTCGAACAGCAAGGAAGATTCAGTGTGTGTTCTGTTTTTTGCCCAAATTCCTCATGAGATATTTTCCCCCAGAAAGCTCACTGCTGGTAATCCTGGGAGGTTGCAGAGATGAGTGTTTGCCATGCAATAATCAGTTGTAAATCTATCATAGAGAATTCCTTGCATGGATCCTAACCCCTCAATCATACATTTGTGTATACCTACAAAGCTCTAAACCAGGGGTCCCCAAACTAAGGGCCGGGGGCCGGATGCGGCCCTCCAAGGTCATTTACCTGGCCCCCGCCCTCAGTTTTATAATATAATTTTATATCATTTTAAATAATATAATATATTGTATATACATATAATATTGATAATAATATTATAATGTTATACAATATAATACTAATTATAATACCATATAATAATATTAATTGTATATTACATATAATATTACAGTATAGTGGTATAGTTTAATATAGTAATATATAATGCTAATATGGTGCTATGCCAATAATATAATATATTGTATGTACATACAGCTGCTCTGAGTCCCCTTCAGGGTGAGAAGGGCAGGATATAAATGTAGTAAATGAATAAATAAATAATTGTAGACTTAGGCTCACCCAAAGTCTGAAATGACTTGAAGGCACAACAACAACAATCCTAATTCACTTGACTATCTCATTGGCCAGAAGCAGGCCCACACTTCCCATTGAAATCCTGATAGGTTTATGTTGGTTAAAATTGTTTTCATTTTTAAATATTGTATTGTTCTTTCATTGTTGTTGTTTTTCACTACAAATAAGACATGTGCAGTGTGCATAGACAGGGAGCTCTGGCGTGGACTGGTCCAT
Source organism: Anolis carolinensis (assembly GCF_035594765.1). NCBI lineage: Eukaryota > Metazoa > Chordata > Lepidosauria > Squamata > Anolidae > Anolis > Anolis carolinensis. Next base: position 24,220,888 of record NW_026943820.1, on the reverse strand, counting down.
GAGGTCACTAAGAGTTGGAAATGACTGAATGAGTAAAGAAGAAGAAGAGTGTGCATAGGAATCTGTTGTTTTTTTTTTCTTCAAATGATAATTTGTCCCCTCCACAGTCTGAAGGATTGTGGACCGGCCCTCTGCTTTAAAAGTTTGAGGACCCCTGCTCTAAACGGTTCGGGACCTGCCTATCTTCATGACCGCGTCTTCCCTTATGAACCTGCACGATCACGAAGATCTTATGGGGAGGCTCTCCTCTCGCTTCCACCTTCATCCCAGGTATGATTGGTAGAAACGAGAGAGAGGGCCTTCTCGGCTGTGGCCCCCTGACTCTGGAACTCCCTCCTCAGGGAGATTAGGCTAGCACCTTCCCTGTCTTCATGGATGTTCCGTTGTGCCTTTGAATAGACAGCCTGTGCAGAGGCGGTCCACCGGCGAGGCCAATTAGGTGCTTGCCTGTGGCGCATTATTACTGGGGGCGCTGTCGAGGTGCCCCTGCGTGTGTCGGGAGTCCCGGCCCGCCTAGGCCGCCAGACCGAAGCAATCGCTCACATGGACGGGTGGACCTTCTGTGTCCGCAGGGGCGATTGGAAGGCCTGCGCATGCGCATAGGCCCATCGACCATGCTTTTTGGGCAATGGGCCTGTGCGTGTGTGCAGGCCTTCCAATCGACCTGATTGTAAGGCCTGCGCACGCACACAGGCCCATCGCCCAAAAAGCATGGTCGATGGGCCTGTGCGCATGCGCAGGCCTTCCAATCTTCTCATTCCAGACTGGAACTAGATCTGACCAGAATTGGGGGGGGGGAGGGGGGAGGGAAGGGTTATGATATATATCTATATCGATCTCCTATATGTATGTGTGTGTGTGAAATTAACAAATAGCAAATCTTTTTGCTATCCGTTTCTATCTTGTTTAGTTCTCAAAATAAATGTGATCTGTATCCAAATGGTAGTTTAGAAGACCAAGTTTTTAAGAGTAATCGACTGGACTAGAATTGTCTGCCTAAAGGCCTAGGGTTCTTTTTTTTTTTTTTTTAAAAAGACATTGCTTTATGCCAAAAGACCAAAAGAAACAGTCACAAGGAAGATCTCACTTGAAGCATCACCAATAAAAAGACTCTCTCTCTTATCCACCCTCCTTCCTTGTTAGCATGGAGGCATCATGTAGATATGCCATGATAGTTCTTGAATGTGGAGGTAAGCAGTTGCAGAGGCAGATGGTCCTTCAAAGTATTTCTGAGTTTCGTAAGAGGCATGAGAACATGGTTCTCCTCCAACATCTTTGAAATATTAGGCCTGGCAGTTTCTGAGCACAATCTGAGAGTTGGCTGCTGTAAAAACCTGCTTTCCCTAAAGGACACACAAGGGAGAAGAACATGTTCATCATGCATTTTAAGCCATTTCATTTTTGGGATCTGATCCCTCTCCCCACAAGCTCCAAGCCCATTTCCTTCAAGCTTAAAGGAATAATGATAATATTATTATACAACAAGGATATTGAATGCTGGTGTTAGAATGATTGTTTTCATATTCATGCTGTTGTGTTCCAGCAAATGTTTAGATTATCATATAAAAATGCTATTTCAGGACCCCTTCTTTTTGTCATGGTCTAACATCACATTTTAATGTGTCTCAGAAGTGGGAGTTGGGGAGATCATTTTAAATGGAAGCAAAGCTGGAATGAATCCCTCTTTTTTGGAAGGGGGGCTAGAAATACCCATACTAGTTGAGACATTCTGGGTGTTGTAGTTCAACTGGATGACAGCAAGTCCTGATTCTTGGCATTTCTTGTTATGGAAGGAACTAAACATGTTCCGAACAGAAAATATGTGGAAACTACCAAGGAAATACTGGAGTTTACAACTCAGTAAACCACTGTATATGGCAATGATGGGCAACCTTTTGCACTTGGTGTGTCAAAATTCACCAAAAAACAAACAAAAACCTAGCATGACTTGGGTAGTGGGTCACTTCGAGAAAAAACCCATAATTTCGCAATATGTATAGTTTAAATAACAAAAATATATAATTGTAATATATAACTGTATTCAATAAATCAAAAACTATTTACTACCATTATTTCCATGTACAACAATCTATGGTACCTCTTGCAATTTCCACGCTGATTTCTCTCTGTTCTAGTTTCATGAATAATGAACAATATAAAAATAATATAATAGTAATAATATGATAATATACTACAATAATAATAGAATAATAGAATATATATATATATATATATATATATATATATATATATATATATATATGGGTAATGAAATTTCGGCCTAGGACAAAACAACAAAACTACACATCCCAGAAACACTAAACTTGGCAGCACAACCCCTCACCCATGCCTCTACGTTCATACAACAAAAAGAAAACAAAAATAAAGTCCTAATTAGAGGGAGAGGAAGAATTGTTTTTATCCAATTGCTGCCAGTTAGAAGGCTAAGCTCTGCCCACTTGGTCTCCTAGCAACCCACTCAGCCCAGGGGATAGGCAGAGTTAGGCCTCACTTAGGCCTCTTCCACACTGCCTATAAAATACAGATTATCTGATTTGAACTGGATTATATGGCAGTGTAGACTCAAGGCCCTTCCACACAGCTATATAACCCATTTATAATGGACTTAATGTCAGGGGAAAAGCTTTACCCTTTAGCTTAACCAATTCCTCAATACTTTATTTCCCATACCACCATACTTCGCCAAAGCAACGCGTGGCCGGGCACAGCTATATAAATGCAATGTGCATAATTCCCATGGAGTAAACAACAAAACCACTGGACCAAATCACACCAAATTTGGCCACAAAAGACATAGTCATCCAATCAATCTGCATGCGGCAGCGTGTCAGCAAAAATGGCTAGGCGTGTCAGTGCTGACACGCATGTCATAGGTTGGCAATCACTGGTATATGGCTTTGCACAAGGATCTGAGTGATCGCATTAATACATTTTCTCCTTTCTCTTAGATCCATTACAATATGGTTATTCAAAGTACAATATCTCAATTAGAAGAAAAAATGTTGAAAAAGACACGAGCATTACCTGTTCAAAGTAGTTGCTGGGTTTGGACTAATGTGTCCCTGAAAGAATAGACCTAATGCATGGAACAGGGGTCCCCAAACTTTTTAAACAGGGGGCCAGTTCACGATCCTTCGGACCATTGGAGGGCCGGACTATAATTGGCCACCAAGCAATAATAATAATAAAGAGGGTTGGAAGAGACCCTTTGGGCCATTTAGTCTACTCCCCTTCTGCCTTTGGGCACCAAAAGCACAAGCAAAGCACCCCTGACAGATGGCATCCCAGCCTCAAAGCTAATAAGAATAAGAATAAGAATAAGAATAAGAATAAGAATAAAGGCCACCCTACTGGGATCTGCACGCATCACCCGAAAATACATCACACAGTCCTAGACACTTGGGAAGTGTTCGACTTGTGATTTTGTGATACGAAATCCAGCATGTTTATCTTGTTTGCTGTGTCATACAATAAAATAATAATAATAATAATAATAATAATAATAATAATAATAATAATAATAAAGTGAAGAAGAGAACCCTTGGGTCATTTAGCCCAACCCCCTTCTTTTGTGCCGTGGGGGCCGGATAAATGGCTTCGATGGGCCGCATGTGGCCCCCGGGCCTTAGTTTGGGGACCCCTGGCATAGAACAATGTTGCATTGCTAAGGAAAAATTCATCAGATAAATTTTCAAAGTTAATGTTGGTTCCTCATTAAAGTCCACTGGAAATCGAAGAGAGAAGAGCTGCCTGAAGAATAGAGCTATCCTGTTTGCAAGGCAGTCAGACAAATTAGAGGTGGAAGCCAAAACGTTTGCTTCAGAATGAAGATTTCTGAAGTTTTAAGCCTGTGAATGTCTTATTCAACAAAAGTTAAACATGTGCCTGTATCCTGATGATCTTGAAATATGGCTTTTACAACCTTTCCAGCAAGGGATTATGTCATGAAGACAACCTGCTAAGTGTAGCAGAAGAAAAGCATCCCACCTAATACACACACTTCCTTTAACCCAAAGCCTTGTTTGCTAGTAGTTCCCTTCTCTCTTTGGGGCCATAAATGTGTCAGTTGTTTAAAAGATGTGAATGTCCTTATAAATGTATACAGGAGATAAGCCGGGTTGTAAAGGAGTCGGGTTCATGAACTGTGTTGTTATATCACCCATTGTTTTGCTCTCATGAATAATGGATTCTTTTCCTTCCTCCACACATATTTCCATCAGATACCAGTTAAATTGGTATCAGGTGGCTTTCAGGGAGGTAGCTGGGAGAAGATGCAAAATATTTTGTTTTAGACAAAAGCCAGATTTTCAATCGGTGCTCAAACACAGAGGCTGGAGAAAACAATATATCCATCTTTTAAAAATGGGACTATTTTTCTAATTAATATTCAGATATGGGCACAATTCTGCTTATTATAGTAAGCCTGATGTTACATTACTCTGTAATAAACATGGGTAGAAGAGTCCCAACTTCTATTTCCACTAGCAACTGGGGTGCCTGCAACCAATATTTCCAGTCTTTGTCACTTATTGGATGTTTGCCAATTGCCAATCCTGACGTATTTATACATTATGACCATGTCACTCTGAGTACAGTGTTTCCTCACTACTTTGTGGTTCACTTTTCGCAGATTGGCTGTTTTGCGGTTTTTCAATAAACTCTTATAAATCATAAAAATTTACAATGTACAGCCTAAGGAAGGGAGGAAAAAGAAGCCAAAGGGAGAGAAAAGGAGCCCAAGCGGCAACGGGAGGAGAAGGAGGCGATTCATCAACACACAATTGGTTGATAAAGACTTAAAATAGTGTACAACTACTAAAATAGTGTATAAATATTAAAATAAATATAGTGTCCCTTCTTCACGGATTTTCACTTATTGCGGGTGGTCCTGGAACGTAACCCTCGCGATAAGTGAGGAAACACTGTATATCTATTTTATCAGATATTGGAAGCAAAGAGAGTCCAAGTTAGGTGAGTACTTGGATGGGGAACCACCAGACAATGACAGAGATTTCTAGGCAGGATCAAGAAAAAAATCCACTTTAAACTCTAGAGAGCCGTGGCACTATTGACCCAAGTATGTCAAGCTGTGATTATTTTGTTCTCATATGCAAGAACAAATCATGTCATGTTTTCTATCTACTGAGCCAAATTTTTGATTCCTTGCAAGAGCCCCATAATCACATAACTTACACCCATGGTTTCACTTACCTGCATCTGTGAGAATGTCCTCTCTAGGAATTTTCTAGGTCTTCCAGGTGCTTGTACAGTATGCTTCCCCAGAAGGTTACCAAAGAATTTGTTATATCCCAGCCACCTTTGGGTTCTGAACTTGGTTCAGAAATGAACTTTGACCAGGATGAAGCTTATTCTGACTTTTTACCCAGTTCTCCGAGCTCCTTCCAATTACAGACCCCAGCTGTGGATAGCTCCGATGCTTCCTTAATTGGGAAAGATACTGAAAACATTACTCCCGTGGAAGAACCAGATGTCCCGAGTTCCCCAGGGAATGTATCCTTTAACAGAAGGGAGTTTTTGCATCAACAGAGATCACAGAAACAGGAACTTCAAAGGAGTAAACATTTGGCATCTAGAGGGGATACTGGATAGCAGATTGCCTTGGGAACCTTTGGGGAGTTGCTTTCCCTTAGATTAGATCTAAGTTCTATAAAAGTGTCTTGCACTGTGAAAAATTCGTGGTGTCAACGTAGCGACTTCTGAGAACACTTCACAGTTTCCAGTTCCCTGATTTCACCAAGCCAAGTCTCCTGTTCCTGGCGGCCAAGCCGAGCTGCGACTCCCGATTTAATCCGGAGTAAATTCACGTCCTTGCCTTGTTCCTGAATCCAGATTGCTTTCAGCTTCGTCCTCTGCCTGCCTTGATATCCAAGACTTCCTAGTGACTTTGGACCTTGTTATTCACTCCTGCTTTCTTGTTGTTTCCCTGCTCAAGAACTTCTCAACAGTTTTGAGCGTGTTTCGGTTTCTGGACTTTGGACAATAATATTGGACATATCTATTCAACTCTTTGGACTAATTCATACCATTTCTTAAAGGACTATTGCTCACTCATCCTTTCCACTTATTCTTTCCTGAATTTATTATTGTTTTAATAAAGATATTATATGATTATTGGTCTCTGTGTGGTTTCCAGTGCTTACGCTGCCTTGGGGTGCAACAGAATTGTATTGAAAGACCTAGGGCCCTTCCACACAGTCATATAATACAGAATATCAAGGCAGATAATCCACAATATCTTCTTTGAACTGAGTTATCTGAGTCCACACTGCCATATAACTCAAAGCAGAAATGAAGCGCCAGCGCCCCCTACTTTAGAAGTGAGTATTGAACCATTTTTTCATGGATCGCACATGCCTACTAATCACCATCTACTTGCCCATAGAAAACCATGATGATCATATCTATGAAACTAGATCTTATGCAACCCATCCAATGCAATCTTCTGAATCAGTTCCCCAAATAACTGCCACAAATCAATGCTATGGAATTCTGGGAGTTGTAGTTTTACAAGGCATTTACCCTTTTCTGCCAAAGAGTGCTGATGCCTTACCAAATTATAACTCTGTTGATTCGATAGCATTGACCGACAGTAGTTAAAGTTGTGTCAAATTGCATTAATTCTACACAACTTTAACTACTGGTTCCCTTCTTTGCATGTTCTCAGAATGTGAAAACATTCTGCTGTAGATTGTTACAAGATTAAAATGCTCAATCTCTCCTCCTTCTTCCTGAATACGAAGCTGAAGGCATTACTATAAATGTGATAAGTTGGGGAACTCAAACACTTTAGTCAGTTTGCCAATGCTCAGTGTTTCAAGACATAAAAGCTAATATTTTTAGGGAGACTAAATCTCCAAGCCAGTAGCATACTAAAAAAAAAAAAAAGTTAAATCTCCCATAAATGTTACCCTTCCTCTGAACTTCCTTCATTTTCCATGCTGGATTCCACTTCTACATCTATTCATTCAGAATAGGCAACAAAATCCCTCTCTGGAACAGGCAACGCTGATGCATCTTGCCAGTTCTAGCAGTTCATAATATATACATTACTGAAATATTGGCCACGGAATTTGAAATCACAAATGGAATTAGTTGCATCCAGAGAAGTGAACTCTTTCAGTGACTTACAACTACCAATAACTGCTAAAATAATTTCTTTCCATATGTGTGTGTATAGACACAGACACACACAGACATTGCTCACACATATTTGGCAAAGAGAGAGATCCTGCATCACAAAATGTAGAAACGCTTTCGTAGTTGCACTGACTTAGCTATATGGAACCATTCTAGTAGAGGAATTTCCTAGCTGCTGAACTAGTGGGATGACAAATAAATAATAACCTACGAAGTCTTATTGTAGTCGCTTGTTGCAGTGTGTCCTGCTACCAGGAGAGGGCTTGTTGTGTCATTGCTCACTACCAAGCTGCCCATTGTCTGTGAAATTATTCTGTTGGGAACTCGTTTGACTGAAAAGGTTGTTTGGGGTTATTATTATTTATTATTATTTATTTACGTCTATCTCGCTTTCCCCCCACAATGTTACAATGGTGCACAACATGTAAAAATGAACTAGGGCCCATCTACACGTGCCACATATGTCAATGCTGATCTGTAGTGGGATTCCCCAAATCAGCTTTGTGGGATCCACATAGTCACTGTGTGGTGCTCGTCTGTCCAGCTACTGAGTGGAATTCTTACAGCCCAACTGCAGCAACACCATTTAGGCTCCACTCCCCCCCCCCTTGCCCTTGTCCTTGGTTTAGTGGCAACCAGCAAGCATAAATTAGGGGCTGGGCTGTGGCGCAGGCTGATGAGCAGCCTGCTGCAATAAATCACTCTGACCATGAGGCCATGAGTTCGAGACCAGCCCGTGGTGGGGTGAGCACCTGTCAATTAAAAAAATAAAAAAAATAGCCCCTGCTTGTTGCTGACCTAGCAACCCGAAAGATAGTTGCATCTATCAAGTAGGAAATAAGGTATCACTTATAAAGTGGGGAGGCAAATTTAACTAATTTACGCTGGAATGAGGAAGTGCTGTCACAGTGGATGATGAAGCAGCTGCTCCCCCCTGTGGCCAGAATCAAACATCCCCTCAGGAGAAGGTTAAATTGCCTCTGTGTCTGTCTCTGTCTCGGTTCTATGTGTATATGGGCATTGAATGTTTACCCTATATGTATATAATGTGATCCGCCCTGAGTCCCCTTCGGGGTGAGAAGGGCGGAATATAAATACTGTAAATAAATAAATAAATAAATAAATTATTGATGACTATTGCTCCTCTCCCACCTCATGTTGCTCCATTCTTCCCCACAGTGCCAAATTATTGATGACTTTCTGCTTCATTTGGAAAAATGCTGCACTCGCAGAGCTCAGGCGGTGTTGTATTTCAATGTCGATGTTGACTTTTGTGGAGAGGTTGCTGCTAAGGTAGCGGAAATGGTCAACATTTTTTAATGTGACACCATTAAGCTGTATTCCCCAGTGTTGTTTGACCAGCCTCTGGAGTGAAAACAGCAGGGATGAAGGACATCTCTGTCACCCCGTGTGCCACTTTGTCATGGCAATGCTTCCTTCATCACATGGGTGCAGATCTGTGCTGGCTCCCATGTTTGGAGGGAAGCTTTCTAGGATGCTTCCACTCCGGTTTTGGTCGGGGCCTCTGCTGGAAGTCCAGTGATGTTGTGTGATGGACAGCGTGCCAAGTCATTGCTGGACTGGCAAGGAAATGTCCTAGTAAAGGTAAAGGCTTCCCCTGACGTTAAGTCCAGTCGTGACCGACTCTGGGGGTTGGTGCTCATCTCCATTTCTAAGCCGAAGAGCTGGCGTTGTCCAAAGACACATCCAAGGTCATGTGGCTGGCATGACTGCATGGAGCGCTGTTACCTTCCTGCCAGAGCGGTACCTATTGATCTACTCACATTGGCATGTTTTCAAACTGCTAGGTTGGCAGGAGCTGGAGCTAACAGCGGGCGCTCAAGCCGCTCCCGGGATTTGAACCTGGGACCTTTCGGTCTGCAAGTTCAGCAGCTCAGCGCTTTAACACACTATGCCACCAGTCCTAGGATGCTAAAAAAAGCCCTGTGTGGGATGAAGTGGTAAAAAACCCCCAACAATAATACTTTATAAGGTAGAAGGCTGTAGGCAAAAAGAAGACCACATTCCAGATGGAGGAATACAAGGTAGCTGTTCCATGAGTCTGCAAGAATGATTTGAGAGATTGTCATTCATGGGGTCACCATAAGTCAAGTTGACTTGATGGTGGTAAACAACAACAATGGCATTCTACCCAACTCCATGAGATTGGAAATACTAAGGTGCATTTATTCTGTATAAGTTTCCTTTCATTTATCCTTATAATACAAAATACAGTGTTCCCTCACTACTTTGCGGTTCACTTTTCACGGATTTGTTGTTTCATGGTTTTTCAATAAACTCTAAAAGACTATTATAAATCATAAAAAAATTACAATTTACAACCTAAGGAAGGGAGGAAGGAGATGCCAAAGGGAGAGAAAAGGAGCCCAAGCGGCAACGGGAGGAGAAGGAGGCAATTTATCAACACACAATTGGTTGATAAAGACTTAAAATAGTGTATAACTACTAAAATAATGTATAAATATTTAAATAAATATAGTGTCCCTACTTTGCGGATTTTCACTTATTGCGGGTGGTCCTGGAACGTAACCCCAGCGATAAGTCAGGGAACGCTACTGCATTCAGCAGTTGTGGAAGCAAATGGGTCCATATGGGGTATTTCACAGTTGTATGTGTGGCTTGAGCATATTTGCACATAGATATACCTTGCTCATGCAGCAGGGCACATTAGGGTTTGCATTCAGTTGTGCAATCCAACCATTGAATAAAGATGCAATGTGGTGTAACTAGTGTGTAAATCCTTCAGTGTAAATGTATGCTCTGCCTCCTTGATGTAAAAACTCAGCCATTTCCACTGTACTTTGTATTTTGACATGAACAATTGAAAGAGAAAGAATAATTTCTGTTAGAGAAATGGGAACAAATGGAGTGGGGGAGAAGTACTGTGAACAGGTTGTGAACAATGACAAAAAGTTAAAGTTTTTTTTACCCATGTTATAGTTTTGTAGTTGCTCACAAACTATGAAGGCAAATACTGAAACAGTAAATTCATAAGATTACAAGTGTTTCAATTTTGCTTCCACATGAACTTAACTTCAGCAGCATTACCTTATTACCTTATTAGATTTTTTTCAGTGCCTTCATTGATGTGTTCTCTACTGTGAAAAGTTGTTTTTAGAAAATCAATTAATACTGAGAGAACAGTTAGTATTGCTTTATTCTGCAGTTTATTCTGCTAGTCACCCTTTTTATTATTAAGTCCAATTTCTGTCTTTTCTTCTATCATAATTGGGACACAGGGATATTAAAGCCTAACAACCTTTGTAACAAAGGATGAAAAGAAAAAAAAACAAGGTGTCAGCATGTAAGATCAAAACTCGGCTGCAAGGAAGCACAAAATCAGTTGCAAACCTGAAATTTGCCCCAATTAAATTGGTTAACAAGGACAGTCTAACTTAGTACATGAAGTATTTCACAAACTAACCCATCTGTACAGAGTGTTCAATGGGAGAAGTCATTAAGATGGCCTAAGATTTATATAAGCCAAAAAAGATTTGAGCCAAAAGAGTGGCTTTCTATAGGATTCTTGTGGGCCACTTGTAGGACTGTAAATCTCACTGCCACTAATGCCTTTTCCCCCTCCATTGCATTTTAATCCTATTTTTCCAGATTTTTTTTTCACGACCAAGCTTCCACTTTGAAACTGGTAGCAATTTCTACAGAGGGATTCTGTCTGAATCGTCATAAGTCAACATGCCATCTGAAATCTTTGGACTCTGAGGTGCCTGCTCCAGTTGGTTCCAATCAAGACATGCAAAGATGAGTCAGAAGTCACTTTATTGCTTTAGTGGCCAAGGAAGGATGCCAGGGAAAAATCCCAGATCTGACATGTTTTCTGCTTATTGACATTTTATAGACAATTATCTACAATACTAGACATTGCTCTGAAATCCACAAGCATGTGGACAACTTCAACAGAAAGGAAGAACCATGAAAATGAACAAAATCTGGCTACCAGTATTACAAAACTCTAAAATCAAAACAGTAGATGGGAACCAACACTCTGAGGGCAGAGGACAGCTAATGACTGAACAAGGGATGCCCCCAGGCAAGAGACAAAAACCTTTCCAATGCTAATTAGGGTGATTAACTGAAACATTAAGGCTGGCTTCCCAGTGACAAAGGACTCTTGCCACACCCCGGACTCTACACATATATATATTCTTTCCTTTCCTTACCTAGTTTATTCCATACCTCACAACCTCTGAGGATGCTTGCCATAGATGTGGGTGAAACGTCAGGAGTGAATACTTCTGGAACATGGCCACACAGCCCGAAAGACATACAACAACCCCATTGCTCTGATTGTTACAAATTACGATCCTCTGTCTTATTGGTTCAAAGTACATTGATTGCTGTCATGTTTTACAGCACATGATTGTTGGACTAAGTGTGGCAGGAAACTTGATAAAATTTTCATTGGAAGAAATCTGTTTTTGTGTTGGAGTCCGCCCCCTTCTTTGCTGGAGAGAGCTTTCTGGGAGGGGAAATGGGTGTTGTTGGGGACAATGGTCAATGATTGATATTGGAAGGAATGTTCCTGGGGTAATGGGATTGTCTTGATAAAACATGTTTGCAAGTCTTTGCAAATCCTATACAGATATAATTATCTATATACAGAGAGATGTCTAGATAGATATATATGAATATATATCTAGATAGATATATATGAATACTAGCTGTGCCTGGCCAAGCGTTGCTGTGGCGAAGTATGGTGGTATGGGAAATCAAGTATTGAGGAATTGGTGGTACAGTAGAGTCTCACTAATCCAAGCCTCGCTTATCCAAGCCTCTGGATAATCCAAGCCATTTTTGTAGTCAATGTTTTCAATATATCGTGATATTTTGGTGCTAAATTCGTAAATACAGTAATTACAACATGACATTACTGCATACTGAACTACTTTTTCTGTCAAATTTGTTGTATAACATGATGTTTTGGTGCTTAATTTGTAAAATCATAACCTAATTTGATGTTTAATAGGCTTTTCCTTAATCCCTCCTTATTATCCAAAATATTCGCATATCCAAGCTTCTGTCAGCCCGTTTAGCTTGGATAAGTGAGACTCTACTGTATTTACAGTATTTATATTCCGCCCTTCTTTCTCACCCCGAAGGGGACTCAAGGCGGATCACATTACACATATAAGGCAAACATTCAATGCCTTAACATAGAACAAAGACAAAGACAAATTCAGGGCTCCGAGCTGGCCTCGAACTCATGACCTCTTGGTCAGAGTGATTTGTTGCAGCTGGTTGCTCAACAGCCTGCGCCACAGCCCTGCCCCTGGAACAGTTTTATATACAAAAAATGGTCCCTGCCCCTGGAACAGTTGATTTAAGCTGGCTTGGGTGGGATGTGGCATGAACGGAATAAGAATCAAATCTTTGGAGCAGCAATGCCAAAAAGCGAAGGGATAGAAAAAGAAAAGTAGAATACAAAGAAGGGAAGGAGAAAAAAAATGGGAGAAAGTGATTACTGTTGATCATTCCGGTGTCACTTAGGGAAATGAATCCATGCTGGCCTCTAGTCTGAACTCTAGTTTCCAAAGATCTGAATTTATTACGGAGCTGTGATACTGGCACTCTCAGATCACTACAGAGATGGAGAGAGAACCAGAAGTGGAATGACTAAGTAGATGGAGAAAAGTAAATGACACAGAATATGGTACACTGAGACTACATGTTGCTCCACATCAAACCGGTGTATACACAATATATCAGTGTATATATTTTTGAAGAGTTGTACCATTAATGATAGGGCCTAAATCTCCTAAAGGTACCAGTCTGCTCTGGGAAGCTAAACATGGTGAGTAATTAGAAGGGAACTTGATGAATCAGACAAAAAACGCCAAAGAGATTTACTGTCAAGTTAGTGTATAGTGTCAATTTTGCCCACCCCGAAAAGATAATGTCTTTTATAAAACAAAATGTGAAGCAATTTTTCCTGCTGTTTTAAGAGTCAGGGAATTTGATCTTTAAGAGGCAAAAGAAATAACAATCCATTCTCTCTCTTTCATTGCAGACATAAATGAATCCATCTTGTGTTTTAAAAGCCAATGAAATTAAAACAAGTATTTTTTGTAAGCTTGCCAACTAAAATACAAACTCTTCTTGATAAATCCCCATTATGTCCTTGTACCTTTCTAATCAAGTACTTCAACTCTTCTTGGCTCCTGTTGATGCAATTAACTCCAGCTTCAATAACTTCCATTACACCATGAAGAAAGAAATACATTTCTTGTTCTTTATTACTGGTGCTAATATCACGGTATGGTTAAACTTGCTATACAGTCACTACAATCAGAATTAGATGGCTGCTCATTAAGCTGAAATGGATTACATTATTTCAGATATGCTGTTCATCTCTTGGGAATGCCTTGTATTGAAATGATCTTTGGGTGAAAATGGAAGCGTGATTGCCTGCTGCTGGAAAGTGGGAAAACCAAGCAGAAATCACAGAGCCTGAAAATGTTACATTTTTAAATATTAGCTTCCAGAATACCTCAACTTGCATGGGATGTTTAGGGAAAGTAATGCTTCAGGAAGTCCCTTTCTTGAGTTCAGCTATATCTGTTTTAGATATATAGTACAAAGTGTTGGTTGTTACTAGGCATGGGCGAATTAATCGGAATCATCGTAAATCGGAATAAAATCGTATCTATTCCGATTTTCGAATGGGGTTCTGAGGCACATTAGCACGTCGGAATTAGCCCTTGGTTTCTTTTTTTTTCTTTTCTTTTTTTCTCCCCAAAGGGAATTTTTATTAATCATTATTAGTTTATAATACACTAGCTTTGCCCGGCCACGCGTTGCTGTGGCCTATGGGAATCCTTTGTTGGGCAGGTGGAATAGCAGTGAATAGCCTTGCAGTCTCAAAGCCTGGCCGTTTTCTGGAGTAGCTGGAGCTTTTTGTTGTATGAACGTAGAGGCATGGATGAGGGGTTGTGCTGCCAAGTTTAGTGTTTCTGGGATGTGTAGTTTTGTTGTTTTTCCCTAGGCCGAAATTTCATTACCCTTTTATAGATATAGATAATCATAGTTACATTTTCCTTTTCCGTTCCCTTCTCCCTCCCCACACCCACCCCGACCCCCTTCCATGTTGACAACCTAAACCTTATTTTCTTGTTACATGAGCCTTCTTTCCATTCTTTCCAATTTTTTCTTCCAGCTTTCGTCATATGGTTTAACAATCTGTAGCCATCTGCTAAATGGAGTCCATATTTCTTTAATTTTCTTCTGTTTGTCTGACCATGTTTTTTTTATTTCTTATAATGTCTATAATATCCAGTTGTATTTGATCCCACATATATTCAAACCATTTTCAAGTGTCCATTTCTTTTTATCCTTCCACCCCCACACTATTACTGCGTGTGTGGCTCTAAATATTATCAAAATTAATTCTTGGTCTTGGTCCTTAATTCTGTCCCCATATATCCCTATTAACAGAATTTGCATATTTATATCAAATTTGGTTTTAATATGTAATTCAACCTGGGTTAGAATTTCGTTCCAATTTTCTTTTATCTCTTCACATTCCCACCATAGATGAGAGTACCATGACTCCCTACTCCCACAATGCCAACATTTGGGATTTAATCTCTGAATCATGTGTGCCAGCTGAATTGGTGTTCTGTACCATTTTGTAATTATTTTCAGTTTTAATTTCTTATATTTGTCTATTTTTATTTTATTTAAACCATGGACTATCTTTTCTTTTCTTAGGCCGCCTTCCTTTTCCCACTTGTTTTCCATTAATCTATACATAGACTCTTTATCTTCTATCATTCTTCCATATATTTTATTTAATCCTTTTTTACCACCAAGTCTCTCTTTTAATATGTTGTCTATTATATTTTCTCCCTCATTACTTTCTTCCTTCTTGATTTGTTCCCAAATTCCAATATAAATACTGTAAATAAATAAATAGTCTGAATTTGAAAAAAAAAATCCAAGGCGGTCAATATCCAAAATACATAGTTTCAGCACCCTATTAAAGTTTAGGTTACAACCCAGAGTGGATTAACTGTCCATGTACATGAATGGCCCCAAATGTCCTTGACTGCATTTAGCCTTTGGAAGAAAGCAAAAGGGTTAAATAGGTCTGCCCAGAAACACACTTGCCCCTACCGTGTTTCCCCGAAAATAAGACAGTGTCTTATATTAATTTTTGCTCCAAAAGATGCGCTAGGTCTTATTTTCAGGGGATGTCTTATTTTTCCATGAAGAAGAATTCACATTTATTGTTGAACAATTTTTTTTAACATTTATTATATACTGTACAGTATTTTCTTTTCTTTTCTTTTTTTACAGCATTTATATTCCGCCCTTCTCACCCCGAAGGGGACTCAGGGCGGATCACATTACACATATAGGCAAACATTCAATGCCGTTTAACATAGAACAAAGACAAACAAACATAGGCTCCGAGCGGCCTCGAACTCATGATCTCCTGGTCAGAGTGATTCATTGCAGTTAATTGCAGCTGGCTTGCTCTCCCGCCTGCGCCACAGCCCCACAGTAGTTATTATTGTCAGAGTAATTCACGCAGCAGTAGTTGGATGGAGTCAGAGGAACGCAGAACGAAGAGAGATCCAGAGACTTTGGTAAAACTATATACAGTAGAGTCTCACTAATCCAAGCCTCGCTTATCCAAGCCTCTGGATAATCCAAGCCATTTTTGTAGTCAATATTTTCAATATATCGTGATATTTTGGTGCTAAATTTGTAAATACAGTAATTACAACTTAACATTACTGCATATTGAACTACTTTTTCTGTCAAATTTGTTGTATAACATGAAGTTTTGGTGCTTAATTTGTAAAATCATAACCTAATTTGATGTTTAATAGGCTTTTCCTTAATCCCTCCTTATTATCCAAGATATTCGCTTATCCAAGCTTCTGCTGGCCCGTTTAGCTTGGATAAGTGAGACTCTACTGTACAAGTTTTACTGTACAAGACAATTATCACAAAGCAGCATAACCAGACAAACTGTGAATCCTATCAAGAATTTCTTGTTACTACCATTATTTCCATGTACAACTATCTATGGTAAGTACATTTATCGATCCTGCATGCTCTCATGTTCTGTTCGCTGGGCATGCTTCCAAACAAAAACTTTGCTAGGTCTTACTTTCGGGAGAGGCCTTATATTTAGCAATTCAGCAAAACCTCTGCTAGGTCTTATTTTCTGGGGGTGTCTTATTTTAGGGGAAACAGGGTAGAATTCATCCCTTATCTGTGCCAAAAACAGCTGTCCACAAAAGGAGGAGAATGACACACATTTCCAAAACAAGATTACATTCGTAAATCAAAGTTTGTTGACCCGTTTTCAAGTATGCCTCTCTTGTGTTTGTTTTCAAAAAGGTTTACCAGCGGAGGGAGAATGGGGAAAGATTCCACCCCTGTGGTCTAAACATTTTGTGCTGGTGGTTTAAAACATATACTTTTTGAATTCTACGGTCTAACTTTCCAAGGAGTACCCAGCTCAAAACCTCAGGGAATTTTATATAGTGCATGTTGTCAGTATTTTAATCATCCCCAGCTGTCAAAACACTTGTAACCCGCCACTTCTATTTAAAATGTGTCTTCTAGGCATAAAATAATTAAAGGTACAGGACCATAAGGTAGGTTTAGAGTTACTGCAGTGTGACAAAACCCCTACATATGAAAGGCATTATTCCAGGAAGTTTTAAATATAAATTTTGTTTTGTCAGGAGGCTGCAGGGCACACATTTTCTATACTGTCAAGCTTGATAGTAACAATATTTATATTTCAAATAAAAAGATTAAATTGCAATCTTATGTGTTTCTGGTTTTTCACATGGATTTAACCAGTGTTTCATATCTGGGTGTCACCCAAACTTTTCTGTCTTTTTTTCCTCCCCCTGCTGACACCATTTTTGCTTTTCATTGAAATATTAAGTCTTGCACTGTCAGTCTGGGAATTGAAATAATGAGGCCAGGTTAGAGCACAGTTGCAGGGATTAGGTTATCTTTTTATTATTGTCATTTTGTTTTTGTTTTGTGCACATCATTGTGTCCACCTTATTAATATAACCAGTACAAAAAATTTTAAAAACTCAACGAACACCAGCTTTTGGCATGACAATTGAGGCGGGATCTGCTCTGAAAGATACCAGCTTTAAACATTCTCCCTGACATTGCATCAGACATTTTTTGATGGACTCTAAGCTGAACAAATGCAAAATTTCAGTTGCAAAATTGGAAGTCATTTTAGGCATATGACATTTAGGAAAAGATGTTTTCCCCTTTTTCTTTCCTTTTAAAAATTATTAGTTGTTGATATTGAATTCAGAAGCCCAAATCCAGCATTGCTATGATATGGCAGATAAAAGCTGTGTATGGAGTAAGGATGCAAATCTCTATTTGCATGCAAGGATGATAAAAAAAATTGGGAGTGGGAAATACATTGAAAGATAGGGACATTCAAAAGGACCTTGATAAAGTAAAACATTGGACTAAAACAAATACAATGAAATTAAAGAGAGACAGAAGCCAATTCTGCATCTAGGAAACAAAAAACAGATGTGTTGTCAAAGGTTTTCATGGTCGGAATCACAGAGTTGTGTGTTTTCTGGGCTGTATGGCCATGTTCCAGAAGTATTCTCTCCTTGTCAGAACCCTGGCTGCTGGGCACCAATAACCTTACACAGAGGCCAGTCTCTATCTAATATCTTTATTAAAGAAATATATAAAATCAATAAAAACAAGTGAAGAATATAGTTCAGAAACAGACCTTTCAAAAGAGGTCAAATATAGTCCAAAAATGTATTGTCCAATAAATGATATTAGAGTTCAAAGTTTTAATCCACTTGACCGAAACACACACTCTTGCCAAGCAATAGTGTGGGGAAATGTCAGAGTCTTAAAGTCCAATGAAGCTTGACAACAAGGCTGGAAATAAACTTGATTCTTGGCTAGGTCAGTGACTGGAGACAAGGCAAAACGTGAAGCATGGAGCAGGATCCGTGGTTAACAGCAAGGCAAGGCAAGGCTTGAAACTCGATCCGGGAAGCAAGGAACTGGGGTTACGAAGTCCACACACGAACTCTCTCCTGAAGCTGATCAATTGACTCCGCAAAGAATCTCTCGCGCCAAACACCTATATTGGGTCTCGTTTTCCCGCCAACAAATCTCTTTCCCTAGAGAACAAGAAGCGAAACCCAACTCTGTCCAGATGCAAGACTCCTTAGAATTTCCCAAGGGAAGCAGGCCTAATCAGCCTGTTTGTTTGGCAGCGATTCTTAGACTTCTCCGATTAGCTTCTCTGACTCCTCTGTCTTTAGAATAAGATTCCTTCCTGGGAAACGGAGGGGAGTACTGCCCAAGGCCTGGTTTACTGAATTCTTGAGGGCAAACGTCAACATCCGGCAGGTGAAGAGACTCCAGCTCTTGTTGAACCGGCGAAAACCCCATGTTTTCATCTTCATCTGCCACAATAGTACTAGGAACAGGACTACAAGGCCCATGAGGCATCACACTCCTGACGTTTCGCCCACATCTATGGCAGGCATCCTCAGAGGTTGTGAGGTATATGAGGATGCCTGACATAGATGTGGGCGAAATGTCAGGAGAGAATACTTCTGGAACATGGCCATAGAATCCGGAAAACACACAACAACCCAAAAACCAGATGTTTAGATATAGGATGGGGCTTAACAGAAGTTTGTGTAAAAAGGACCTTTATTGTTGATCATAAATTGGGGGCAGCCATATGTTATCTGTCATTAAAAAAGAGGTTACATTCACCTGGCCTGGAGTGACTGGCTGGATTATGTGAATCTACACTGTCAGATAACCTGGGATAAGCAGCTAATCTGGGATCAGATCCTGGGATATAGGGCAGGTTAGATCCAGTGTCAGAAATAGTCTTGTGTTTGAGATCCAATATTGGTCAGATAATTTGTAGGGCTGTGCAATCAATTAAAAATGTTTCAAAACTCAAAAATTAGGGTGTGCTGGCATTTGTTTTTAAAGTGTTTCTAAAATATAGTTAGTGAAAATGTCATTACTGTAATGAGAGTAACAAAATTTTGTTACTTTTTCCTTATAGTAATTGTGCCTGAGCTCTGCGAGTGCAGCATTTTTCAGAATGAAGCAGAGAGTGTTTGATGATCAGGACATCCATAGAGATACCAAGGTGCTCGTCTATAAAGCCATTGTCCTCCCAACCCTGCTCTATACCTGTGAAACGTGGATGGTCTACAGACATCACACCAAACTCCTGGAGCGTTTCCATCAGCGTTGCCTCAGAAAAATCCTGCAAATCTCTTGGGAAGACAGGCGGACATATGCCAGCGTGCTGGAAGAAGCAAAGACCACCAGCACTGAAGCGATGCTCCTATGCCATCAACTCCGCTGGACTGGCGACGTTGTCTGAATGCCCGATCACCGTCTCCCAAAGCAGCTACTCTACTCCGAACTCAAGAACGGGAAACGTAATGTTGGTGGGCAGGAAAAGAGATTTAAAGATGGGCTCAAAGCCAACCTTAACAACTGTGGCATAGACACTGAGAACTGGGAAGCCCTGGCCCTTGAGCACTCTAATTGGAGGTCAGCTGTGACCAGCAGTGCTGTGGAGTTCGAAGAGGCACGAATGGAGGGCTTAAGGGAGAAACGTGCCAAGAGGAAGGAGCGTCAAGCCAACCCTGACCGGGACCGCCTTCGGCCTGGAAACCGATGTCCTCACTGCGGGAGAACATGCAGATCAAGAATAGGTCTCTTCAGCCATCTACGGATCCATCTCCAAGATAGCGAAGACAGAGGACCATCATCCTCGAACTGCGAGGGATCGCCTAAGCAAGTAAGCTATATTTGTAGCAGAAGAACAAAGGAAACGGAGAAGAAAGAAGGAAACCACCAGGAAGTGAGTCACAAAAATGAGTGAGAATTTACTAAATTAATAATGAAATGCTTGGGCTTTTTATTTTTAAAGGCAAAAACAAATGGAATAATGAAATAAAGAAAAATGGCCTTGGTGAAGACAGGCAGTATGTCCTGGGGATGGCATCAAACGTCAGAGGTGCCGAACGAAGGCTGCCGTGATGTAGTTTAATCAAAGGGCTTTTTGACTGCATGTGCATATTTCCGTGCTCTTCAAGATTTCAGAATAGTTGGCATAGTTAACTTCAAATCTTGCTAGTTAATTGTTGGCACCAAAAAGACAAATTATGAGCAGGGGAGCTATTCTGGGAGGGTTTAAAGTATTTGAATAATTTAGACCCCTGCTGTTAATGTGAGAAGATTGTTTTTCTCTTGCCATCACCTGCTGGCACAGGAATTAAAACTGTCGGGGCATTCTCTGGCCTAGGCCAAGCCGTGGTAATGAGCTTTATCAGTCTATAAATGAGTTTATGCAGCAAATTAACCTGTAAATGTGGCTGGAGTGGTAAATATTGAGGAAATAAAGATATGCAAAGATAATGAACAAGGCTGCGGTGGAAAAGGAGGAAGGTAAAGAAAAAAGTAAAATGTCAATCCTTTAAATCTTCAGCCTGGTAGGATTTCAGAACGTTTACTGCCAGTGTGGAGTATGTGTGCGTTTCTCTGGATAAATATTATGTGTATCTCTGTAAACAGCAAGGGAACGCTTAATTTCCATAGTGGTTACAGGCATGTACAGTAAAGGTTCAGAGGGTGGGCTGCTGGAATATTGCTGAATCAAAAAGACATCCAAATGTAATTACAAGGAAAATAAATCTGTTGAGTGTGATCATTTCAAAGGGCGGTTCCACACATACATTAAACCCACACAGGCAGGGGGAAAAACAGGCTTCCCCCTTTGGCTGTCTACATGCCATCCCGGGATGATATGTGTCCATCCATCCCCCCTTAAAAACCTTAAAAAGAAAAAGAAAACTCACTGGGAGACATTTGGTTTCTCTTCCTACCCGAGGGAACATACCAAAGATGCCTCAAAACACTGCGGGAACCAGGGGTCGTTCCTACCATTGTCCCTCCAGGATTTTGATTATTTATCTTTTAAAAAACAACAACATAATCCTGGATTGTAGGAAATGGTTTTAAATTAACTTTCATCTTTTCCAGAGCCTTTGCATTGGTGATCATAAAAAGTGGTTTTAAATTAACCCTTTCTCCAAGTCTTTGCTTTGGCAATTTAGGGAAATGGGCATTTCGGCTCCTCATTTTACCATTTTATCATCATTTTATCATCATGTCATCATTTTATTTACAAGTGGGCAACAAAAGCAGGCAGAGCCGGACCAAGAATGAGGCGAATTAAGCGGTCGCTTGGGGCGCAAAACATACGAGGGCTCAGTTGAGACTGCTTTTTCTGTTTATTTCTTGTAAAACATGATGTTTTGGTGCTTAATTTGTAAATCTTAATGTAATGTGATGTTTAATAGGCTTTTCCTTAATCCCTCCTTATTATCCAACATTTTCACTTATCCAATGCTTTTATTTTTCAATGATTGGTTTGGGGGAGGCACCAAAATTCTATTCGCCTACACTTGAAAATTACCTAGGGCTGGCTCTGAAAGTGGGCAACAGGAATTAACATCACATGGGTAAATTGGCTATTTTACCTGTCTCTATGCAGGCAATTTAAAAATAAGTTGATTGCCAACCAGCTTAAAAATCGTTGGAAAAACCAACACTTTAGAAACGGCGAAATAACTCACCCCCCAAAAGTTGAAGTTTGTGTCATGTGAAGGGCACAGTGGGTTGCTGTGTCTTAAATGTGTAGAAACGCTGGCTTTATTGTGTGTGAGGAAATCCTAATTCAGAGTCAATTTGACAGTAGTTAACAGCAATAGAAGTAGTGAAAGACGCTGTTGTGACTCAGCAGCAGTGCCAGAGTGAAGATGAGGAAGGGGATTTTGGGTTACAGATGCAGGAGTCAGATGATGGGATGCAAGACAAATTCCAGGATGATGTCATGGGGATGAAAACCAGGGAGACATTCCCATGGGAAATAATGAGCTTGATTTGTCTCAGGCTCCTGTTCAGGTGCAAGATAATGAGCTGTTTGGCCTTGACAGTCAAGAAGCTCCATTGCTATCTCAGGCAGATCGTTTGCAATGGAAAGGAATGCCTCGGCGTAGCCTGAGATTAGCTGGAAAACAGAAGGCCTCTGAAGGGAAGAGAAATGCATTTTTGGGTTGCTTTTAAAACTGTGTGTTGGGAGACAAATCTTTGTCAAAGCAAATTCTCGCTTCATCAGAGTGGATGGTCTATGTCTTCATGCTTTGGAAATTCTGCTCATGAATCCTTGTAACCTGTGGACTATTGTATCTTTGGGAATAGACTTTTGCTTTTTGTCTATGGATCATTGGATTTATTGACTCTATTTTACAACTACTTTGGGAACTATATTTTTGCCTGCCTTGATATATATGTGTGTATACACACACACACACACACACACATACACATACTGCTTTTGCTCAATAAAAGACTATCTTCTGTGTGTGGCTTGGTGTCAATAGTAAGGTGAATTATTCTGAGGTGCCTCAGACACTCACTCAAGTCTCAGAGAGCCACACTCAGAGTAGACAACACTAACTGAAATGATGCCTCAGTCTGACGATATAAAATAATTATCTATACTCTCTTGATTGGAGAACATAAAAAGCAGGGCTTTTTAACCATCACAGATTATTAAAACACAGATTAGGTTGTTGTGCCACTCAGACTGGAAGGAAAGAGGGATCATACTTTAGGAGTGTCTAAATGAAAAACATTAAAATTATTACATTGTTTTTGAGTCTGATGCAATAGGATAGCAGGAAATAACAGATAGATTCCACATGGAGGATTTGATGTGCTACCAATATACACAAACTAATTCCACTCAGCCTATAATATAAAAGTACTTGACTAAAAAGTATTAGGGTTCTATTTTTGGCTGCCGCCATTGGACTCTTATGTGATCTTGAGCAATCTTCCCCCTGATTTTTCCTCCCACACTTTCTTTGTCTCATAATCTGAAAGTGTAGAAAGTGTCTCTAGGTTGGAAGGCACCATCTTTTATTATGTAGGCTTGCCTCTGGGCAGTATTATAATGCAAACAATGCAAAATTACAATATTCAGAATTTGGATTCTAACCACAATTCCCATGCTTACTCTAATGATGCTTATTGCAGAAGTCCCACATTATGCTGAGTTATTAATGAGTCATCCTGATCTCAGCTACTTTGAGACAAACTCAATGCAATATTAATTGTACATATGCAAGAAGCATGCAGATGTTAAAAGATGTAAATAAGAGTAAGCTGATGACAGACCAACCAGCAGACTCAAGTGGGATAAGGTTGCTTTCTTTCATCCTTCAGTGTGAGAAAAAATATATCATACTCGTTCCAAAGCTGGCAATTGCATGGGAAATAATTCTTTTAATTGTACATAAGATGCCCTCTACCCTATGCCAATGACAGTTTCAGGAGTGGCATTATCATCAGGTTCCTGGTCAGCATTCCTCCATCTTGCAACAGGAAAATCTATATATTTCAGCATCCCATTGATGATGTATACCTGTCGCACCTCAGGATAGCTTCACCTTGCTGAACACACCAGGTTGCACACAGGTCGAAGTCTTTTGTAGTTTATTAGGAAACAGGATATAAATAGTTCTTAAAAAGCAAAGGTAAAGATCCAAAAGATTGTTGCAGAACCAAGGCTATACAGATTAATCCAAGAAAACCTTAGGCATAAAACACGGTTCCATTAATACATGACATAGTCCCATGAACTTGATTACAGGATAATCCAAGAAAGCAAGAGCTGCTTCTAACTCAAATGAGACGTTGCTTTGACAAAGATTCCTCTCTCAGCAGACTGTTTTAATAGCATAATATGAAGGCATTCCTTTGCCCTTTGACCTCTCTCTTATTTGCTATTCTAAGACTTCTGCAAACCCCCTAAATTCCAAGCGGATGGCCCAGTCCAGAGATGCATTATCATCAAGGCCAAACTGCTCGTTAATGTTATCAGGCTGGGAGCTGCTCTCCCTTCCTGCTTCTTGCACCTGGGAAACATCAGCATCAACAACACCATTTCCTCCTGTGGGAAAGCCTCCCTGTTCCCCATCTTCCACAGCAGGAACACCCTGCACCTGAATCCCATAATTCCCATCAGAGTCATCTTGAACCTCATCCTGAACCTGAATCCCATCATCCTGAAACTGCATCCCAGAATCCTCATCAGAGTCACACAAGGGCTGAGTCACAACAGTACTATTACTTGCTTACTTTAGTCTATTTTACACAGTGAGTCCATAGGTGACTGTAGTGACTGATTCTGGATCTGCATGTTCTTTCATAGTGAGAACATCAGTTTCCAGATGGAAGGTGGTCCCGACAAGGATTGGCTTGACACACCTTCCTCTTGACACATTTCTCCCTTTCGCCATCCATTTGTGCCTCTTCAAATTCCACAGCACTGTTGGTATCAGCTGACCTCCAGTTAGAACACTTGAGAGCCAGGGCTTCCCAGCTGTTGGTCTTTATGACACAGTTTTTAAAGTTAGCTTTAAGCCCATATCTAAATCTCTTTGCCTGTCCATCAACATTTTGTTTTTCATTCTTGAGTTGTTTTTTCTTACACCCATGTACGTCCTTTTAGGGGGTTGTGTGTACTTGGTATTCCTCTCTCCTCCTGTAGCACCCAATGTCATACAACCAAGTGGGATAAGGTTGCTTTCTTTCATCCCTCAGTATCAGAAAAAATATATCATACTCCTTCCAAAGCTGGCAATCACATGGGAAATAATGCTTGATGTCCTCTACCCTATGCCAGTGACAGTCTCAGGGGTGGTATTGTCATCAGGTTCCTAAGGTGTGAAGTCTAACAGTGGTCAGCATTGTCATACAACCTCTCAGATCACTTTCCTATCTACTTGCACAGCAATTGCAAGCTTTGTGGGGAGCCGGAAGGATCACTATCCTTAGTGAGATGCAACCATTACAGTAACATTAAGACCTCCACGACACCTTGAAAATCTCAGTGTTGATGTCATAATTTTGTGTCTGGCTAAGGCATAGCCAGGGACTGTTTTGCTATGAGGCACAGAATGAGGCACAGAATGGTGGTCCAAAGAGGGTTGCCTTCAAAAGCTTTACACTAAGTCTGGAAGTGGTGGGGACGCTATGGCTCAGCGTAGTACAAACCCACATGTGGTCTACCAGTATTGAGTCATATTGGGGTGATCTCTTCTCCAGAATAATTATGTATTGCTTTTAATTTGGTGGAAGCACAATAGTGTTCCAAAATTCCATAATAATAAGCTTGGTTGGCTTTACAGCAGATCTGAATAAACGGTGATTCTTCAGATGCAATTGCTAGTCATCCTTTATCCAGAAATCCAAAATATGAAATTGTCCACATGGTTGGCTGAGGTAGTTATATCTTTGTTTTCTGATGCTTGCAAAATTATTAAAAATATCATACAAAATTGCCATCAGGCTACGCATATGGTATTAGGAAACATAATGTTTTGTCTAGACATGGATCCCATCTCCAAGAAATCTCATTATGTGCATAATTTTGACATTTTGGGACCAGAAGTTACTCAACCTATACTAATTTATCCAGAATTTAATGCTAAATATAAGCAAAGGTAATGATATCTAATGTATGCCTACATTGACAGTGGTTAAGAACCAAACAAGACCTTTCCCAGGCTTTCTTCACATTTCCCAATCTTTTTCTACACAGAGCCAACAACTTACGAAAGTGTTAGGCTATCACAGTCTAGATCTATTGCATTTACAATAAAAGAATATTTATTGTAAATGCAATTTACAGAGAGATAGAAAGGGCTCAAAGTATAATTTAACCTAGCACCCTTTGCTAAAACTGGATCTACCAGATATGTACTGTACTGCTGGAGAATTAAAATCTCAGCCCTCGGGACATATAAGTAACACTGTGTACATGGGAACTCTTATTGTCTGTGATCTGCTTACGAACATGAACAGAGCTCATAAATAGGAGATACTAGATGGTTACAAGAGAGCCAGACATTATATTTCAAGACCTTGGAAAGAAAAAATGGTTGAGGGGATTGATTCACATGTGAACCAAGACAAGTTGTCTACCATTCAAATTGTCCCCAGGGCAATAGAAACATTATTATTTTTCCCATACTCCCACAGACCTAGGGTACTCTTCCTTAGTTCATGGGACTGGAAAATGAACATTTACTTACATATTGGAAAGAGACTTAGGGTGAATTTACATTATAGAATCAATGCAGTTTGACACCACGTTAACTCCCATGGAATGTGCTATTGAACACTGGAATTTCTAATTGGATAAGACACCAACACTCTTTGACAGAGAAGGCTACAGACCTTATAAAACCACAACTTGCAGGATTTCATATCATTAGCCCATGACCATGAAAGTGCTATCAAACTGCATCCATTCTACAGTGTAGATCTATATCTATATATATAAAAGGGTAATGAAATTTCGGCCTAGGACAAAACAACAAAACTACACATCCCAGAAACACTAAACTTGGCAGCACAATCCCTCATCCATGCCTCTACGTTCATACAACAAAAAGCTCCAGCTACTCCAGAAAATGGCCAGGCTTTGAGGCTACAAGGCTATTCACTGCTATTCCACCTGGCCAACAAAGGATTCCCATAAGCCACAGCAATGCGTGGCCGGGCAAAGCTTATATATATATATATATATATATATATATATATATATATATATATATATGTAATGAAATTTCGGCCTAGGACAAAACAACAAAACTACACATCCCAGAAACACTAAACTTGGCAACACAACCCATCATCCATGCCTCTACGTTCATACAACAAAAAGAAAAGAAAAATAAAGTCCTAATTAGAGAGGGAGAGGAATAATTGTTTTTATCCAATTGCTGCCAGTTAGAAGGCTAAGCTCCATCAGGGGAAAACCTTTACCCTTTACTTTAACTACCACCAATACCTCAATACTTTATTTCCCATACCACCATACTTCGCCACAGCAATGCGTGGCCGGGCACAGCTAGTACAATATATGACTCTAGTTTAACATCAAGGCTTGTAAAAGTGTTAAAAACAGAACAGGGAAAACATTGGGGTTTCTTTACCAGAACAATGCTTGGAAACCTTCTTTAATTGGAGTAGACATCCCATGCAGTGTTATGAGGGTTGAATGAAAAGTAATGCATCCGCCTTCGTAACAGATGGCATTACTGGTATGTGGCAGGTACTGGCTTGTTCTACAGTTCCGTTTGGCGAGAAGCCTTAGCATTGAACGGTTGTGTTGTTAAAGTGTGAAGTATGGAACCCTGCACAGACGGTTGGTCAATACGACTTAAGCAATGTGCAGTCATTGAATTCTTGACAGAAGAAGGTGTCACCCCAAAGGAGATTCATCAGAGAATGCAAGCTGTTTATGGTGATTGTTTATGGTTTTGATGGGAGTACTGTGCGTCATTGGGCAAGTAAGTTTAAAGATGTTGAGGTGGAAACATCTGACTTGCCTGACAAACAAAGAGTTGGACATCCTGTGACAGCAACCACCGAGTTTCACAAGCAAAAGGTTGACAGATTGATTCAGGACGATTGTCGCATCACTCAGAGAGAAATTTCAAGCATAATTGGCATTTCACAAGAACATATGGGTCACATTATTGCTTTGCTTGGGTATCGGAAAACCTGTGCACGATGGGTACCCAGGATGCTGATGCCTGAAGTGAAAGCATCAGAGACTGGATTGCACCACCGTATGGCATCCTCTGTACAGTCCAGATTTAGCACTGTCTGACTTCCATCTGACTTCCCGATAATGAAAGAAGATCTGAGGGACATCATTATGCTTCTGATGAAGATGTTGAGAGAATTGTGAGACATTGGTTGCGGAAACAGAGTTTCGACTTCTTCTGTGATGGCTTCAGAAAACTTCTTCATCGTTGGCAGAAATGTATCCAATTGTCTGGCGATTATGTGGAAAAGTGAATAGTGGTAGTTAAAGAGTACATTCTAAGGATTATTTCTGCATTTGATTTATTAAAATATTCCCATCCAAACCCAAGTAACGAAGGTGGAGGCATTACTTTTCATTCAACCCTCGTAAAAGCAGTACTTGCAAAAGTGCTTAAAATAACCCTGGTAGAAGTTTTCCTATTCTGTTCAAAGGATAAGTTAGTTGTTTTGAGTGAATTCCAAATTCCATGAGTTGCTAAAGCAATGTTTGCAAAGGTGTTGAGAACATACTGGGAAAGTCTCCGGGTTTTTCTCCTATGTCATTTTCAACATGTAGATTTGAATGACATGACCTGTGCCACTGAGGATAATGCTTAATATGTAATATGTAATGTTTCTCTGTGTCAGGATACATATATGGAGAAGCATGCAGTTACGTGTGCTTGTGCCTGCAGTTTGACATGGAATAGCCCAGACATAAGTTTGCAATGTTAAAAAGAACCAGGCCTTTTGATAAAACATCTTCATATGTTCATGATTTGTCCACAGTTGCCCTGGTTAATCATGCAGGCTGCGTGTTTCATGCGCCATGACAATGCTGAGGTTGAGAGAAAACTGTTTTTATGAATATATCATGTCTTTAATTAATGCTAATGTTGGATTAAAGAAATCGTATTTTTATAAGAACATGACCATTTTAAATCACAGAGTTCATGACCTGGACCTATTTTTCTTCTATCCAAAAATGCTTACCATTTAAACTGGGAGATGAGGGAAAAATTCCAAACCTCTCTTTCTCTTTCTCTCTTTGTATTTGAGTTTGAGATACTAAAATTAGTTAATACAGTGGTAAATGTGGTTTTCTGGGACATCATACGGTTATGTCTCATTATTTTTTCTTTAAAAACCTTCCCTTTGATCTTGATTCAAAGAAGTGGGTGGGTTGTTAGTGTCTTTCTTAGCTATGCGGCTTTTACAATTTAAAAAGCTACTTGCAGCCGGTTATACAATATCAGCTTGTGTTTCTCTGAAGCTCAGACCACCTTTGACTCTCAACTGTTTGTTTTAATGGATTCTGAGAGGGAGTGTGTTACTAGTGCTTCGGGAGGCTCAAAAGAGCTTGTGATTTTTTTTTTAAATACCAACAGTCAATACAAGGCTCTGTTTAGAAGTAAAAGAATAAAACTCACTAACCCTTCCAAAAAAAGATGCTCACGTACAGGGCCCCATCCCATGAGGGGAAGAATTAGCTTCCCGGTTCTCCCCATTGTTTCAAAGGCAAAATGGGAAGCCTCATGTGTTTCTGTCATGGCAACTTGCACTGGCTCATCCCAATGGAAGTTGCTCTACATCATGTGATGTAAAAGTATAGGTGAAGTGGCACTTGCCACCAAAAAATATGATGATGAGGTTACTTGCGTGAAGGGCTGGTGAGTCACCTCAATGGTGGGCAAATAATGGATGCAGTTGAAGCCACTTACCATGAGTCAAAGCTTCTTACATGTATCCTTGAAGCACATTAACTAAAGGTGCAGATTGCTCCAAATCCTCAAATCTAGATCAAACCACAACTTTGGGCCGATGTAAACAGCTGGGCTGGTTATAAAATGGAACCAGCTGCAATTGTTCATATGCCTACACTATGTTCTGTGGGCTTTTTGCTGCTCGAGGACATGGAATTGCAATCCCCATTCCATTCTTCTCATCATGGCAGGACGTGACATGGGACATGTTGTCTGCCACAATGTAGAGAGGGGATGGGAAGGCTTGTTTAAGAGGTAGGGTTTGGGAAAATGTTGTTAACAGATGTAGCTATTGTTGGCCTCCATATTCACTGGGGTAAAGGAGAACAAGCCCATGAAAGTGGAAAAACGGGCCCAGGAGGACGTTGTCATCGCCATCCTCAGGCCGCTGAGGCACCAACGGACCCAGGAGGACGTTGTCATCGCCATCCTCAGGCTGCCGAGGCACCAACGGACCCAGGAGGAGGTTGTCATCGCCATCCTCAGGCTGCCGAGGCACTAACGGACCCAGGAGGACGTTGTCATCGCCATCCTCAGGCTGCCGAGGCACCAACGGACCCAGGAGGACGTTGTCATCGCCATCCTCAGGCTGCCGAGGCACCAACGGACCCAGGAGGAGGTTGTTATCGCCATCCTCAGGCTGCCGAGGCACCAACGGACCCAGGAGGACGTTGTCATCGCCATCCTCAGGGTGCCTAGGCACCAACGGACCAAGGAGGACGTTGTCATAGCCATCCTCAGGCTGCTGAGGCACCAACGGACCCAGGAGGACGTTGTCATCGCCATCCTCAGGCTGCCGAGGCACCAACGGACCAAGGAGGACGTTGTCATAGCCATCCTCAGGCTGCCGAGGCACCAACGGACCCAGGAGGACGTTGTCATAGCCATCCTCAGGGTGCCGAGGCACCAACGGACCAAGGAGGACGTTGTCATAGCCATCCTCAGGCTGCTGAGGCACCAACGGACCCAGGAGGACGTTGTCATCGCCATCCTCAGGCTGCCGAGGCACCAACGGACCAAGGAGGACGTTGTCATAGCCATCCTCAGGCTGCCGAGGCACCAACGGACCCAGGAGGACGTTGTCATCGCCATCCTCAGGCTGCCGAGGCACCAACGGACCAAGGAGGACGTTGTCATAGCCATCCTCAGGATGCCGAGGCACCAACGGACCCAGGAGGGCCCCATCATCGCCATCCTCAGGCTGCCGAGGCACCAACGGACCAAGGAGGACGTTGTCATAGCCATCCTCAGGGTGCTGAGGCACCAACGGACCCAGGAGGACGTTGTCATCGCCATCCTCAGGCTGTCGAGGCACCAACGGACCCAGGAGGACGTTGTCATCGCCATCCTCAGGCCGCCGCGGCACCAACGGACCCAGGAGGGCCCCATCATCGCCCTTCACAGGCCGCTGTGTCTCCAGTTGATTTGTTATTGTTGTTGTTGTTTTCTTGTTTTGGCAATGAATTTTGTCACTGTTACTTTTGTCTGTAAACCCCTTTGGGGAGATAGGGTGTGTTCTAAATAAAGTACGAGAGTTATCCAGAAAGTAGATTACATTTGGGAATGAAAAATGAACAAAGTATAGGAGAAAACATTTACCATATGCAGTTGAAAGCCACACCCAAATACCACTTCTCAACATAGTCACCATTCAAATCTAGGCACTTATCACAACGATGAATGAACTTGGCAACTCCTTCCCCACAAAACTTTACCACTTGCGTCCTCAACCAGCTGGTCATGTCTTTCTGCAGCTGCGCATCGTCTCCAAAACACTGTGTTGAGGACGCAAGCGTTGAGGATGGAAGAGAGAGATCCAATAGAAGCTTTTTTTTAAAAAAAATCCCTCCATTATGCATTGCAACTCATGTGCGCAAAGACGATGTGGAGCCACAATTGCCTTAATGATAAGAGAGGAGTTTCATACTGTACACATTTTCCTCTGAACTTACTTTATTTACGTTTTTCAAGCCAACATATTAATTTATATTAGCATTGACTTTCTATGCTCCTATTGATGCAATGGGTCAAATGTAACTGAGACTAACTGTTGGATTTAGACCCTAGACTTTAAATCCCTTCCTTCAGTTACAACGCTTAAATAAAAAATGCTCAGTATTTTTATAACCTGAAAGATATCCCACTTAGATGGGGGAGGCAGGGAAGCAAGAGGAGAAGCAAGATTGGGGGAGAAAAAAATACTAGTGTTCATATTTATGTGTAACATTAAGCCAGTGTTGGAATTTACAGGGAGTGAAGCAATTCCAGAAATATTGTTTGTTGAGTTAATTCAGTACATCTGGGAAAGACTAAAAATAGCTGGGAAGCATTCCAGGTTGAACGGGTTTTCATTTTCATGTTGGTGAGATAGCATTAGCGATGCCAATACACATGCCGTTGTGCAAGGGATAACTATATACGCAGAATTTTAAAATGTGCATAGAGTGGAATTCCTCCTGATTTACATACATGGCTTTGAATGCAACTCCGTATTATCAGCCTCCACCATCTCACGTTTAGCCATGACTATTAGCATTCCATGTTTAACAAGCCAAATGCAAACTGTGTTTGGCAGGGATCCCATCTCAGGGTTTCCATGCAGCATCAGCAAAGCTGCAAAAAGTTCAAATGTTGGGCTACAAGTCCAATTTTTCTAGGAATCTCTAAAGGATGCTTGACTACTGTTATACACTTATTCTCATGTTTGATAGGTGACATAAAAGCACGTTTGATGAGAGCAAATCCAATTGTTTAATGAATGCAGTAATGATAATAGACTTGGGAAAATGCACCGTTAATCTCACTTTTTTCACTGTCCAGGCTCTCAGAAACTGGATTCTTCAGAGATCCAGATTGTGGGGATTTGCCCTCTTGATATTGCTCCTTGCCCCACATTTGACCACTGAAAATTCTAGTCCAGAAAAATATAAGAGCTAGTGAATACCAACATCTAACAGCAATGAGCAAAACCTCTTTTATAATAAGACAGTGGAGAGCAAAAAGGTCTACAAGTCCTTTCTTGGCATGGAATAAGGAAACCCTGTTCTGTAGAAATATACAGGCAGTCCCCAAGTTGCAAACAAGATAGGTTCTATAGATTTGTTATTAAAATGAATTTGTTTGTAAGTCGGAATAGGTACATTATTTCAGTATAACTCCAGCCCCCCCCCCCTCTCTCTGTGTATGTATCTCTCTATATAAAAGGGTAGTGGAAGCACCGGACAAAACAACTAAACTAAACGCCCCACAACCTTGAAAATTGACAGCACAACCTCTCATCCACGCCTCTACATTCATGCAACAAAAAGAAAAGAAAAATTAAGTCCTAGCCACAGCAACGCGTGGCCGGGCACAGCTAGTATCTATATATATAAATATGTAATGTGGCACGTCATTATGGAGTAAACAGCAAAAACCCTGAACCCAATCACACCAAATTTGGCCACAAAAGACATAGTCATCCAAGGTATGTTTTTCAATCAAAAAATTCTAGAAAAATAAAGTCCACCTACTGTCCTGTCCCTTTAAGGTTCTAAGGGGGTGGAGCTTAGCCTCAGCTCCTGCCAGCTTCCAAATGACAGTTATTTTTGTCAGTTAGGATTTGTCAGTTAGTGTAGCCCTGGAAGGAAGCATAGGAAGCTAGAAGGAGCACAAATTCACATCATGTTGGATCTGTATTAACTGAAGTCATGTCTGAACTGTATTAATTCAAGTCACATCAGAATTGTATTCAAATTAGATTAAAAAGCCATATAAGACAGTTATACATAAAGTCATGTCAACATTGCATTAAAGTCAGTGCAAAGATATGTCGAATCCAGTCATTCAGGACTTTATACTGTGTGGCAATAATCATCCAGAACTGAATAGACTTCAAAGATTTCCTTTCCTCACAGAGACTTTTGATTTCCCAAATACACTTTCCGATTTGTCCGTTGTGCTACGGTGCCTTCCAGTTCATTTAGTTAAGCCCCTTTAGGCCCAACTTCCACACTGCCTATAAAATACAGATTTTCTGATTTGAACTGGGTTATTTATTTATTTATTTATTTCCAGACGTGCCCCTTGGCAACGAACTCGTGGTCCATGCGGAAGCCCATTTCTATCCCGCCCTTCTCACCCGAAGGGACTCAGGGCGCCGTACAATTGGCAACAATTCGATGCTGACACATCATTAAAAACAAACAGCATATAAAATCTATTACAAACAGTTAAATACAGTATAAAATATAAAACATATGCTTAAAATCTGTTCATCCAATATCCTTGTACTTTATTATCCAATCTATGTCTTTCAATAAAAAAACCCTAGAAAAATGAAGTCCTAATTACAGAGGACAAGGAAGAGCCGTTCTCCCCCTGGCTGCCAGTCAGAAGGGTAGGCCCTGGTCCCTTCGTGTCATAGCAATCCCCTCAGCCACAGTGGCACCCAGGGGACAAGCAGGGTTCACTTAGGCCTCTTCTTCCACAAAGAAGACACGTGACAATGGGATTTTCTTCCTTCTCTAGTTCCAACATGATTTGACTTGCTTTGTTACTTCCTGTTTTTCCTGTTTTTAACGTTTTATCTTGTAAGATTGTCTTTTATGATTGTTTTACTGATATTGTTGATTTATTGTTGTAAACTTGTGTTTTTTGTTTTGTTTTTATATTGTGATGTTTGGGGCAAGGCCCCATGTGAGCCGCCCCGAGTCCCTTTGGGGAGATGGGGCGGGGTACAAGAATAAAATTATTATTATTATTATTATTATTATTATTATTATTATTATTATTATTATTATTATTTTGGGTGACACAGGGAGGCCCAGCTGTTGCTCAGGCGGAAAAGTAGCCTGGGCTCCCTTGGGACCCGTTCTTACTTTTGACACAATTATAATTATAGTTTGATGAGACACTCTTTGTCAGAGAATGCTGAAGACCTTGCAGACCTACAACTCCAATGAATCCATAGTATTGAGCCATAAAAGTTAAAGTGATGAAAAACAGCATTAACTCTATAGTGTAGGTGTACTCTTGATCCCATCTCTACTCATCTATGGGGTTAAAGGCTATTAAAACTAGTGAAGGCGGTCAGTCCAAATGTCCTTGAATATTACTACACAACTCTCAGTTGGAGGTGCATAGAATTAGGGCTTTCATTACTCTAATTCTATGCATATGGATAATACACCCGGAACACATATACCACCCCCCACAAACAGAAGGAGGAGGAAGAAAAAAGAGACACAAGCAGAGGATAATTCCATTTATTCTTTTTATATGTAAATGAACTTTGAAATAATTGTTTGATAATTACATGCATTTTTGGGGGTCTATGTTTGGAAATATCTCTTGACGATAATTTATCCTGCAATTATTGTTGCTTTGCACTATCCTTATAATTAAGGCCAAGAAGTGTTATTCATCACCTCATTGAATATTTTCTTTGTCGGCTGCCTTGATTCCCTTTAACATAGCCATAAGCTGATAAAAAAAACACAAAACAAAAAAACCCCCAAAACTGATTACGTATATGCAAAGTTGGGCTGCCTAAAGATCTTTGATCTCCTTTCCTCCCTTTTCCCTGATTCTAGAGTATTGCTTTTGTGTGAAGTGGGTTTTCAGTAGCAGTTTCAGAGTGTTGTTTTAAACAGCTTGGTGGCTATAAATATGCATTCACTTTGATTTCCACTTGGCCTTGCGAGACAATCGTTTTCTTTGTCAAGACTGTTCGGAGGGTTGGAATGCCGGATTCCAGCTGAATGGAATCTATTTCAGAGTCTTGCACTTCTTTTTTTCCCTTTCCTAATTGCTGAGAAGATTTTTTTATAGGATCTGTCCGTTCTTTAAACAAGCAAATAATACATTGATTAATCATACAGCCCTCCAGGAGGAATAAAAACAATTCAAACAAAGGTCATCTTTCTTTGCGGCAATGTTTTGGGGACGTTCTTTCTGCTGACACACCTCCTACTGATCCGGCTCCCCTTGCTTATATTTTATCTCAATACTTTGGTTCATTTGCACAGGTTAATCCAGGTCCACTCGCCGTTTTCTCCTCAGTACTGAGCTAACAATTGCTACCATCTTTTCAGATTCTGTAACCAGTCATTTGAAGGAAGGGACTCAAAAATGGAACTTGTAAAAGTTCTTTGGGGAACCATGGGCTCTTCCACACTGCCCCTTTATCCCAGGATCTGATCCCAGATTATCTGTTTATCCCAGATTATCTGGCAGCGGGGGCTCATTTATTCCAGTTTAAAACAGATAATTTGGGATCAGATAAAAGGCAGTGTTGGCTGGGGCCTTTAGTAGTATAGAATCAAAACCTTTCCATGTTTTGCTTGCTTGGTGTCTATTTGTATTTGGGTTTGGATATCAATGTACGCAGAACACATCATGCGACGTGCGGGGCTTGACGAATCCAAGGCCAGAGTTAAAATTGCTGGAAGAAACATTAACAATCTTGGGTATGCAGATGATACCACTCTGATGGCCGAAAGCGAGGAGGAGCTGAGGAGCCTTATCACCAAGGTGAAAGAAGAAAGTGCAAAAGCTGGGTTGCAGTTAAACGTCAAGAAAACCAAGATCATGGCAACCAGACCGATTGACAACTGGCAAATAGAGGGAGAAAACGTGGAGGCAGTGACAGACTTTATATTTCTAGGCGCGAAGATCACTGCAGATGCAGACTGCAGCCAGGAAATCAGAAGACGTTTTCTTCTTGGGAGGAGAGCAATGACCAACCTGGACAAAATAGTGAAGAGCAGAGACATCACACTGGCAACGAAGGTCCACATAGTCAAAGCAATGATATTCCCCATAGTAACCTATGGATGCGAGAGCTGGACCATAAGGAAGGCTGAGTGAAGGAAGAGAGACGCTTTTGAGCTCTGGTGCTGGAGGAAAATCCTGAGAGTGCCTTGGACCTTGGCAAGAAGATCCAACCAGTCCATCCTCCAGGAAATAATGCCCGACTGCTCACTGGAGGGAAGGATATTAGAGGCAAACTGAAGTATTTTGGCCACATTATGAGAAGACAGGAAAGCTTGGAAAAGATCACAATGCTGGGGAAAATGGAAGGAAAAAAGAAGAGAGGCTAACCAAGGGCAAGATGCAAGGGTATCCTTGAAGTGACTGGCTTGACCTTGAAGGAACTGGGGGCGACGACGGCTGACAGGGAGCTCTGGCGTGGACTGGTCCACGAGGTCACGAAGAGTCGGAAACGACTGTGTGATTGAGCAGCAGCAGTGCAAGACGGATTAATGGTGCTCAGTTGGATGGTATGCAAGGATGTTATGCTCCTTAACGAATTCCAATGATGGAGAAACAAAAACTCATCAACCATCATTCAAAGGCTAGAAGATCTTACTAAATTAGGAAGAATTGACTGCAAGAGCTGTTCAACAAGCTCTGCCTTAGAGTGTGGTGGAAACTCCTTCTTTTGAGGCTTTTGAACAGAGGCTGGATGGCCATCTGTCGGAGATGTTTTGATTATGCCTTTCCTGCATGGCAGGGGGTTGGACAAGATAGTTCATGTGGTCTATTCCAAGTCAGTTGTTCTAAGATTCTTCTCCAATTTTCATTATGTAGAGAGCAACTCTAAGTAAACATATTTGGGACATTTAAACTTGAATTCTATAGGTTAGTCTCAACTAAATTAGTGGAATGTATATGTGTGTTGAGTCACTATTAACAATTCATTCATTGGATCTTCTTTAGATGGAATAGACCAGGATATTGCAAGGAACCAGGCCTCATCTGATTTTGGAAGCCAAGCAGAATTCAACTTTGATTCCTACTTAAATGGGAGATCACCAAGGAGTACTACATGCTGAAGGTTATATTTCAGAGGAAGATAATGGCATTCCTTGCATAAGAAAATCCTATGAAATTCATGATGTTGCCATGATTTGAAGGTAGCCATACATATATTAGTTGGACTAACCAAGAGAATTCTGGCAATACTCAAATTACATTAATGTAAGTCCAGTATGTAGTCCAGAATTGTAACACTAACATTTCTTTTCCCTGCTCCACCTTTTCTTTTCTTTTTCCCCTTCCTTTGCGTTTATATTTTCAAAATTCAATGGAATATATTTTAAAACTCCAAGAAACACACACTCACGCTAAATCAAATAAAATTCTCACCCTCTCCTAATTCATTTAGATTGTTGTTTCTATTTCTAAACAAAGGATAACATCAGTCTTGTGTAACCAACAAGGCACATGTTGCTGTTAAGTCTGGAGATGCTGGAACCAGTCCTGCTCCTCAAAGTTCACAATGGGTTCCTCTGAGATCTCCAGCTGGCACCTCTTTGTCGGGAATTATCACTGTAAGTCTGGAAGACGTAAAGCTTCTCACCTGGTTTAACTTTGGCACTAGATTGCCTGGATTGTTAGATGTAGGATGAGCAGGAGACTTTGAGGTTTCCACAGCCATTGTGCAATGTTTGATGGTTTTGTTTGCACATTTAGCGAAACTAGCTGGAGTTCGTGAACTTTTCTCTGTGTGTCTTGCTAGAACTTGTATTATTCAAGTGATTCACTTTTAAAAAAAAACATATCTAGCTAAAAGAAACCTTTCCATGTGTATGTTTTAGGATGACAAAGAGCTTAAACTCTGAAAAGTTGGCAGGCATGTACTCCTTGGCTGTTACGAATTACATGTTCAGTTTTATGCAGCTAGAAATTCATTGCTCTCCAGCAGATTGGAGGAGGGCGAATGTGGTCCCTATCTTCAAGAAGGGAAAAAAAGAACGACCAAAACAATTACCGTCCGGTTAGGCTCACATCTATACTGTTACCAGGAGAGTGTACTGCGGAATCAGCAGCGTGCAGTTAACACCATATGCAAAAGACTCAGACCAGGCAGAGGAATTGAAAGAACAAAAGGAAACTTTACTTGTTGAATTGAAGTCAAATAAACAGTTCAGCAATCATACAATGTCCTTGTAGTTGCATAGGATCAATAACTAATCAATCAGCATTCAATATATATCCAGCATAGCATATTTAATCAGCTACTTGACCGTAGCTATTAGAGAGCCTGTCTTTTTCTGTGCTCTCCCAGCAAGCTCAAATCCCAACTGACAAACCAACTGACAAACCAAGCCATCTGCCATCAAACCGATACATTGTTTTAGGCGTGGCTTTGCCTCTGCAAAGCTGAGCTCTTTTGCAGAGATTTCCTGCAAACATCTTTGCAAAGATTTCTTTACACACATACATATAGCAATTTGGCACAATATATACCAGGCAAGATTCTGAAATAATAATAATAATAATAAATTTATTCTTATATCCCGCCCCATCTCCCCGAAGGGACTCGGGACAGCTCACAGCAATAATAAAAACAGTGACAAATTACACATTGTAAAATCAAACATGAAAAGCAGTCATACAATCAATACATACATCACATGTTAAAAACAAGGAGCTAAAAGATCATTAAGGAAGTGGTCTGCAAACACTTAGAAATAAATGTGGTCATTGCTAATAGTCAACACGGATTTACCAAAAACAAGTCATGCAGACTAATTTGATCTCTTTGTTCGATAGAGTTACAAGTTGGGTCGATACAGGGAATACCGTGGATGTAGCATACCTGGATTTCAGTTTGACAAAGTCCCCCACGACCTTCTGGCAAACAAACTAGTAAAATATGGGCTAGACAAAACTACGGTTAGGTGGATCTGCAATTGTTCATTAAGAGAGTTATGCAAGGTGATACTTAGCAAATAAGAAGGAAGTTACTTTAATTAAAAGCTAAGTTAAATCTAAAGAAATGGGCTTGCTTGTGAAACATTTTTTTTCCTTTTCAGATTTAAAAAAACTATGGTGCCATACAGCCTGAATCCAACTTCTCTGTGAAGGAAAGTTCTCACATCTCATCTTCCACACCTCTGAAAAACAGCACACCACATTTCAATATGGACACCCTTCCATGTGGACAATTTGGCTGCATGGAATTTGGCAAATTTATGTGATTTTGAAAAGCAGTGCCATCAAGCCTGGCTTCCCAGTTCATTCTTCCTGACTTAAATGACACCATAAACAATGCACACCTGTCACATTTATCAGACAGCAGCATAAACACAGGTCTCAAACATTGCTGGGAGTTACAACTCCTACACAACATACCTTCTGGCCTTTTGAATAACAGGGGTATTTTCCCTGAGGCCCATCCCACACTTTTCCCAAGCAACAGATTCTTATGCAAAATGGAAAAAAGCAAGCCAGCCTTAAAATCTCTCCCCATTTCAAATTCAGAGGATACATTTTTACAGCCAGGCAAAGAACATTTTATAGTTGGAGAACCACACCCATTAAAAGGAGGTGTGCGTGCATGCATGAAGCCTCCTGAAACCTTATCACATTGAAATATACTCCATTTCTGAGACTCTTTGCTCACGAATTCAAACGGGTCCTGTGACATGACATTTTCCTCATTCTGTCCATATTCCATCATAATCCATATGCAAAAGTCTCACAAAAGGAATAATTGCACACAGAATTCTAATCGTGTTTTTATTTACTACTATGTAATACGGATCTAACATTCTGTTTTTACATGTGATGATAAAATCAGTATGCATCCCAGCAACTAAAATCTCTTGAGAACAGTAGTTCAAGACTTGAAGGCTATATCACTGTGTAATATTGGAAATTTTTTTTAAAGAAAAAAGTAACGCAGGGAGGCATTAGAAAGGATGGGGAGGAGCCAGCCTTCCAAGGTACTTTGACTCATCACACCATAGAAAACTGGCTCCTCCCAATCCTTTAGTGCTGTGATGTCTCAGGCACCTTTGGCCCCTGATCCCGCAGCCATTGCTGATCAAACTGAAGAGGATTTGGGTTTTTTCCCACCACAGCAAGATTCAATCCCTTTCCAGATGTCTCCTGTTGACATTGCCATGCCAGAGCCAATTAGGAATGCCCTTGAGATGTTGCCGGCTCTCCCCGGATCTCTGGAGAGTTTGGAGTTTGATAGAAGGGCTACTTTCAAA
The DNA here is from genome assembly GCF_035594765.1 of Anolis carolinensis. NCBI lineage: Eukaryota > Metazoa > Chordata > Lepidosauria > Squamata > Anolidae > Anolis > Anolis carolinensis. Next base: position 24,180,237 of record NW_026943820.1, on the reverse strand, counting down.
ACAGATCACTCTCAAAGACAAAGTTTAAGGAGAAGTGTGAGATTAGCAGAGCGAGGCGATTGTGGCTAAATGGGCCAGCAGAAGCTTGGATAAGCGAATATCTTGGATAATAAGGAGGGATTAAGGAAAAGCCTATTAAATATCAAATTAGGTTATGATTTTACAAATTAAGCACCAAAACATCATGTTATACAACAAATTTGACAGAAAAAGTAGTTCAATACGCAGTAATGTTAGGTTGCAATTACTGTATTTACGAATTTAGCACCAAAATATCATGATATATTGAAAACATTGACTACAAAAATGCCTTGGATAATCCAGAACCTTGGATAAGCAAGTCTTGGATAAGTGATACTCTACTGTACATAAATACATAATCTTGAGATGGGACACAAGTTTAAACACAAAATTCATTTACATTTGATATACTATTTATAAGAGAAGTCAATTGTATATACTATTTTTAATAATTTTGCGCATGAAAGCAAATTTGTGCAGACTGAACAATCAGAAAGCAAATGTGGCACTGCCTCAGCCAGCCATATTAACAATTTTTGAATCTGGAGTATTTCAAATTTCTGAATTTTGGATAAGGGATGCACAACTCAGTAAGAACAAGAGCATGAATAAAATAAAGCTCTCTCAACACAAAACCATCAATGTGTGGCTACCAAACCAGGGGCCGGGCTGTGGCGCAGGCTGTTGAGCAGCTGCAATAAATCACTCTGACCATGAGGTCATGAGTTCGAGGCCAGCCCGTGGCGGGGTGAGCACCCGTCAATTAAAAATAAAAATTAGCCCCTGCTCGTTGCTGACCTAGCAACCTGAAAGATAGTTGCATCTATCAAGTAGGAAATAAGGTACCACTTATAAAGTGGGGAGGCAAGTTTAACTAATTTATGACCTAGAATGAGGAAGTGCCGTCAGAGTGGATGATGAAGCAGCTGCTCCCCCCTGTGGCCAGAATCGAACATCCCCTCAGGAGAAGGTGAAATTGCCTCTGCGTCTGTCTGTCTCGGTCTCTGTTTGATGTGTTTATGGGCATTGAATGTTTGCCCTATGTGTGTATAATGTGATCCGCCCTGAGTCCCCTTCAGGGCGAGAAGGGCGGAATATAAATACTGTAAATAAATAAATAAAATCTATGTTCATATTCATAACCCATAGCAACCAATATGGTTCCAATTATCCAATATGTGGGTCTGACATCTAGAACTTTCCAGCATTTGACTTTTTCTATCAGTTCTAGACATCAAAATATGATCTTGGATCAGAAATATCCCAAGCAGGACATCCTGTACTTTTCCACTTTAACCTCAGTTCACTTCAAGGAAGCTCCCATGGGAACTGTATTTGATGAAGTATACCCATAATTATTTAGAAAATTTATAAATATGGATACCGAGCCAAGTGTCTACGTAGCCCTATTAATTTTAATATACCTCAGGATGATGAAACAGAAAAACACCTCATGATTTTTAAGCAGGGGCTTTGGTGATGTTTAGTTGCATTTGCAATGAGATTCAGAGCACTCTATAAGCCTTGTTGAGAGGGACAACTTCCTTGAGTGTTGCTTGACTGTCCAACGCATCAGCATTCTATTCTTATTTCCCATTAAAGCATACCCAATGGAACCAATGAGATATATCATTTATTGACTCACTATTCAAAAGCTGAGTCAGTGTGTTTACTCTAATTCAAATGAATATATAGGATGGGAATGATAAAATCTCACTGTCACACAACATTGTCACCTGAATTATCCTTGGTGCTTCTTCCATTACTTTAGGCCAAGAATTGGCAAGCGTGAGCCAATGAACCATTTGCCCTCTCTGCATTCATATGGAAAGTCAAACTGGCAAGTTTTGGAACTCTCAAGGTGACTAATGACTTCATCAGATCAACCGCCAGAATTGCCACACATCGTGGCTAATCCAGCGATACCAAGAAAAGGCCGGGCTGTGGCGCAGGCGCGAGAGCTAGCCAGTGCAATTAACTGCAATGAATCACTCTGACCAGGAGGTCATGAGTTCGAGCCCCGCTCGGAGCCTATGTTTGTTTGTCTTTGTTCTATGTTAAAAGGCATCAAATGTTTGCCTATATGTGTAATGTGATCCGCCCTGAGTCCCCTTCGGGGTGAGAAGGGCGGAATATAAATGCTGCAAATAAATAAATAAATAAATAAATAAATAAATAAATAAACTAAGGAATTAGCATAGGGAATGAAGTCATGAAATCATGGATTTGTAAGGGCAGCTATGAAGGAACTAGACAAGATCCTGTTATGGATGTGTAAAATGACAGAAATCAGTTCTGTTTTCATTCTGCTTTCATTTCAAATTTCAGGTGCCCCCTCCCATTTTGTTTTTGAGAAGATTCCAGGAGATTAGGAGAGGAGCGGTTAAGATTTGTAATACTTCAGTTTCCATTTCCCAAAACCAGAATAAAAACAGAATGAAACAGAATGGATTTCTGCCAACCTGCACACCCCTAATGTCACTGAATACTAAAATTAGGATTATTCATTCCATCATTATCTTCTTTTCAAATAAATGAGTCCTAGAGCAAATCAAACTTGAACTCTTTGAGAGACCAAGATGACTAAACTGACACTGTCGTGCTTTGAACATATCATGAGAAGACATGACTCACTAGACAGGGCATTTTTTGTGTATCAGGAGTGGCTTGAGAAACTGCAACAAGACAGGACAATAATCCTTGTTAAAGTAGAAGATAGAAAAGGGGAGAATCTCATTACAAATAGGTTGATTCAATCTATCAAGGAAGCCCCAAAAGGGCTTTTGATGATAGGTGACATCTGTGAGGTCATTATAAATCGAAATCAACTTGACAGAATTTAACAAGAACAGCAATAAAACTGGAGAAAGAGAACTGTGATCGCTCTCCAAGATTTTGATTGAGTTGGTGGCAATCCAGGAGGGTGACCTCAGTTTTCTTACCTCAGTAGCACAAGTACAGCATATCCCTTCCCATAGATGTTAAAAAGGTATGAGAATGCCTAGAAGGGTTGAAAGCTACTGAGAAGAACTATATGCTAAATGAACCCAAGCCTAGAATAATCTGAACTATTATGGTGCTAAATAATAGCTTCCGAAGGCTGAGAAATGCATTTCTCAGTCCTCTCAAACCATACTTTAGCATCCTTTAAACGTTGTACTGTCTTGTTGACACACAAAAAAGTGGACTGTAGTATGGTAGATCCTGCATACAAGAAGGTCTCCTACATGGCCTTGGCCTTTGTAAGCCTCATCGAGTCCTTCGGGAGATGCTAGCGGGGTACAAATAAAGTTTAATAATAATAATAATAATAATGGCCGAAACCAGACCTATAGTAGTTCTCACATGGGCTTTGAAAGTAATGTTACATCTCAGCTTTCCATGCTTTCCATGCTTTCAATGTGTATGAAACATAAACACTTTCCCAGATAGCTCTTGAGGCAAAGCGAGATATCATATTGGGCTATTAAATATTGTTTCTGAAGTAACTGCTGAACTGCATGATCTCAAGAGAACACACTACTCAGATATCATGAATATATATATATATATATATATATATATATATATATATATATATATAAACCCCAGAGAAGTTAGGAAGATTAAATCCAGTAAGGAACATTTAGAATATTAAATAATTAATATTAAATTAATTGATAGCTATTAAAATTATAAAAACTTACTTTAGGCCTTATTCACAATCTAAATAATAACTGGGCCTCGGGCCCCCATTTTATCATGATAGTTAATTGCTGGTGTTCAGAGAGTTGTTAATTTAACTCAAATTTATTTATTCATTTATTTACAGTATTTATTATTCCGCCCTTCTCACCCCGAAGGGGACTCAGGGCGGATTACAATGAACACATATATGGCAAACATTCAATGCCAACAGACAAACAACATATAAAGACAGACACAGAGGCATTTAACATTGTTTTCCAGCTTCACGATTCCGGCCACAGGGGGAGCTGTTGCTACACTGTCCACTAATGGCTGTACTTCCTCATTCCATTCCTCGTGTTTTGCTGGCAGTTTTTTGATGTTGTAAATTAGTTAAATTAGCCTCCCACATAAAGCGTCCCTAAATTTCCCTAATTGACAGATGCAACTGTCTTTCGGGGCTGCATAGGTCAACAGCAAGCCGGGCTATTTAATGGTCGGGGGCTTAACCCAACCTGGGCTTTGAACTCATGACCTCTCGGTCAGTAGTGATTTATTGCAGCTGGTTACTAGCCAGCTGCGCCACAGCCCGGCCCACTTCACCTCCCCCGTATTATTAAGGTATTCAACTTTTCTTAGGTTTGCTTTTGAGTTCTGGAAAAGATAAAATTCTAGCTGTTTATGTATTAAAACCTCTGTTGAGCCACAAACTCAAAAATCATACATCTGTTATATTAACCTTCCATAATCTGGTAGAAATCAGACAGTGTGCTTACACAACCAGAGTCAGTATGGAATGAATACTACAAAAACTTGAAAAATCATCAAAATATGTTTTTTGAATTTCAAGACACCCCAATGAGAAGGTTTCATGCTTGTTTTGCACAAATTTTTATGAAGAAAATGCTGCAGCCAGGCATTTATTCTGTGAAAATTCGCATGTGGATGATTTACATAGAAGACAACATTTTCTGCACAGAAAAGATTTCTGTGTTAAAATGTCATCTGCTGCACAGAAAATATTGCTTTCTGTACAAAACAACCACATGCAAAATTTATGCAGAATAAGACCCAAATTGCAAACAGTCTTTGCACAGTGTGTGGCTCTTGTGGGCATTCTTGCAACAGAGGAAAAATTGTTAAAACAACCCATTACTTCCTCTAAGAAGGAACTTAATAGTGAATTATATTCCTAAACTAGGGGTGGCATTTCTATTGACTGCAACCCTCTTTTGAAGTGCATAAGCTTTCTGCTAACTGTATTGGGGTGCATCTGCACTGTAGATTTAATGCTGTTTGATGCTGAAAGTTGTGGAATCCTGTGATTTGCACTTTAATGAAACACCAGCACTCTTTGGCAGAGAAGACTCTAGGCCTTGTAAAACTATACCTCCCAGGATTCCATAACATTGAGCCATTGCAGTTGAAGTAGTGTCAAACTGCATTAATTCTATAGTCTAGATCAGGGGTCCTCAAACTTTTGAATATGAACAAATGCCTATGCACACCGTACATGTCTTATTTGTAGTGCAAAATAGCAACAACAACAATGAAAGAACAATAAAATATTCAAAAATGAAAACAATTTTAACCTACATAATCCTATCAGGATTTCAATGGAAAGTGTCCGAAGTCTAAAATTAATTATATATATTCCTGCATTTATTTACTACATTTATATCCCACCCTTCTCACCCTGAAGGGGACTCAGAGCATGTACATACAATATATTATATTATTAGCATAGCACAATATTAGCATTATATATTACTATATTGAACTATACCACTATACTGTAATATTATATCTATATATATAAAAGGGGAATGAAATTTCGGCCTAGGACAAAACAACAAAACTACACATCCCAGAAACACTAAATTTGGCAGCACAACCCCTCATCCATGCCTCTACGTTCATACAACAAAAAGAAAAGAAAAATAAAGTCCTAATTAGAGGGAGAGGAATAATTGTTTTTATCCAATTGCTGCCAGTTAGAAGGCTAAGCTCCATCAGGGGAAAACCTTTACCCTTTACTTTAACTACCACCAATATCTCAATAATTTATTTCCCATACCACCATACTTCGCCACAGCAACACGTGGCCGGGCACAGCTAGTATATATATAAAAGGGTAATGAAATTTCGGCCTAGGACAAAACAACAAAACTACACATCCCAGAAACACTAAACTTGGCAGAACAACCCCTCATCCATGCCTCTACGTTCATACAACAAAAAGAAAAGAAAAATAAAGTCCTAATTAGACGGAGAGGAATAATTGTTTTTATCCAGTTGCTTCTAGTTAGAAGGCTAAGCTCTGTCAGGTGAAAACCTTTACCCTTTACCTTAACTACCACCAATATCTCAATACTTTATTTCCCATACCACCATACTGCGCCACAGCAACGCGTGGCCGGACACAGCTAGTGTAATAATTAATTTTATTATATGGTATTACTATTAGTATTATATTGTATAACATAATATTACTATCAATATTATATGTATATACAATATATTATATTATTAAAACTGATATAAAAATATTATATTATAAAACTGCGGGCGGGGGCCAGGTAAATGACCTTGGAGGGCTGCATCCGGTCCCCGGGCCTTAGTTTGGGGACCTCTGATGTAGATACACCCACTGTTTCTAGCTTTTCCCTCTCATTTTCAATATCTGGATCCCCAGATTGGTGCTATCAAACTGCATTAGTTCTCTAGTGCAGATGCACCCTGAAACCTCAGATATGATAGTATGAAATGATAGCTTGCAATGTTGCCAGCAGCAACATTAACAGTCAATTATGTGTTGTGTTATCCTCATTACACGCGGCTTTATTCCCATTCGCATACACATTTAACACTCAATGCAACTAGACAAGGGGGAAATTACTCAGCCCTGAAGCATACTGTTTCAGTGTTATTTACTGGAGTGGATGAGTTTGTTTTCTTGTTGTCAGTCTTGATTTCCTTCATTGCTTTCCGTCTCTATCAAATTGCAAAGTAACAAGCTTGTCCTCACAAATTATTTAATGACCAAGCGGGTAAGAAAGGAGTCGAAGTAAGTAATGGTACTTTTTTGCCCTGTTCTGTCAGTTCAGTTCTGCCTTACTAGCTGTGATCTGCCCTTTTTTTTGCTAAAATAGATCCAATTGCTGAGTTAGAAAGAGGGGAACGAAGAGGAGGAACACAACAAAACCAATACAATTTACCTCTTGAGTTGCTTGGAAATTAAAGCCCATTTCATTCTAGTGTGCTGCAAAGTGAAAATGTAGCCACTTTATAGATTTCACTGGAATTAAACTTAAACCTACAGAACTGGGTTTATTAATTTCTGTCATGGCTCAATGGGGAAATAAGAGGGTTCATTCATTAAGGATACACAATTACCACAGACAAAAATGAAGTGCGGTGCTATTAACCATAATAAAAATGTTGAACACCGAGGAAATTTTCATTAAATATAATCTATTCTTTATATGACTCCACTTAATCCTTTTTGTTCATTTTTTCCCCTTTGTGTTCTGCAACCCATTTAATTTTTATTGCTTTTTATAAATGTTTCTTAATATAATTATGATTAAATATTTTCAGCGGAAGGACAGTTATTTGGTGAAATAAGCTTATTTCTGCCTCCAGCTCCTTATCTCAGTGAAAAATAGTCTTTTGGAAACAACATGAGTGCTAAACATGGCTTCATTATTATTTGAGTTTATGAGTATGACGAGGAAAATACAAGGAACTGGAAAGGCATTATGTATTTTACTTTGCTGCATTGAAATACAATGTCATTTGGGAAAAGACACATTACAGAATTGGACTATAGCTCAGACCATTCCTCATAAACCTGACCATTGTCCATAGATCTCTGGCTAGTGTTAGGGACTGTCCTTGTTTATCCAGCGCATTCAGAGAGGAAATAAAGGAGAGATTCCAAGAGAGCAATAAAACAAGCCTTTTATTGTTATCACAGCTATGATAAGGCAAACAGCCATAGGCACCCACTTTAATGGGTCCGTACTATGCAAATGGACATTGCAAAAGCACGTCGCAGCAAACAAAGAATATATACTTTTGGCTTATCTAAAATTGACCAATGGCTGAGGGTCTTCCTCACCTTCCATGCCTACTTGCAAATGGCCATCGCAAAAGTACGTCGCAGCAAACAAAGAATATATACCTTTGGCTTATCTAAAATTGACCAATGGCTGAGGGTCTTCCTCACCTTCCATACCTACTTTGGCACAAGTGATACCAATGACCTAACTTGTTTACTCTGAGCTTTCTTTTTCCTTTGGAACTTTCTGGAGAAAGGCACCAGCTCACAGGAAGGGAGGGGCATATGCAGAAGCAAAGCCACATAGGCAAAAGTTTACTATTTTCTGTCTTATGGTCCTTTCACTAGTACTATGGAATCCAATATATTAGGGTGCCAACCTGAAGAAAGTTGCCTTAGGATTCAGAATGTTGTATAGCGTTGTTAGATATTCTATTTATTTTAATAGTTTTGATGTTTTAATCTATTTTAATGTTTCTATGTTTTTAGACTTTAAATCAGTGGTTCTCAAGCTGTGGGCCCCCAGGTATTTTGGCCTACAACTCCCAGAAATCTCAGTCAGTTTACCAATTGTAAGGATATCTGGGAGTTGAAGGCCAAAACATCTAGGGACCTACAGGTTGAGATCCACTACTTTAATTGTATATTATATTGTTTTTCGTGTTGTTAACTGCTTTGGGTCTCTTTTTGCAGAGATAAATCAGAATATAATGATGATGATGATGATGATGATGATGATGATGATGATTATTTGAATATAACACCTGAGGGTATGGGTGCATCCACACTGTAGAATTCATGTAGTCTGACACCACATTAGCTGCCATAGCTCCTAAACTTTAGACTTAGGGTTGACCTAAGTCTGAAACGACTTGAAGGCACACAACAACAACAATCCAAATTTTGGACTATTTCATCATAGTCCGTCCCCCTAACAGTCTGAGGGACTGTGAACTGGCCCTCCACTTAAAAAGTTTGAGGACAGCTGCTCTACACTAATCACAAAATGTAGGGCTGCTCAAGAGTTTTGGAAAAATCTGAGAGCATTCCCTAACATGTGGTAAAACATGTGGTAAAGTCCTTGGATGTTGTGTAGGCATCCAGGAACAACGTCTGGCCCAATTAGACTGGCCCTGTGAGGATGGAAGAAAAGGGCTGTCCAAAGATGGTAGTTTTATTCTCTGTTAGGGTGCATCTATACAGTAGAATTAATGCTGTTTGAGACCACTTTAGCTGCCAAGGCCCAATGTTATTGGAATCACAGGAGTTAATAGTTGTATAAAGACCCGTGCCTCAACAAACGGCAACCTCCATGATTTCATAGCATTGAGCCATGGCAGATAAAGTGGTTTCAAACTGCATTAATTCTACAGTGTAGTTGGACCCTTACCCCCAGGTGTGATATCACTTCCTTTTTGTCATCAAGTGCCAATGCACAGAATTCAGAAGGAAATATTTTATTTATTTATTTATTTACAGCATTTATATTCCGCCCTTCTCACCCCGAAGGGGACACAGGGCGGATCACATTACACATATAGGCAAACATTCAATGCCTTTCAACATAGAACAAAGACAAACAAACATAGGCTCCGAGCGGCCTCGAACTCATGACCTCCTGGTCAGAGTGTTTCATTGCAGTTAATTGCAGCTGGCTTGCTCTCCCGCCTGCGCCACAGCCCGGGCCCGGAAATAGAGTTTTTCAGATGTTCTGATGCTGTGTTTCACAATGAACTGAAAAACTTTGGAAAGAAAAACAATGAAAAATAAAAGAGGATAAAAGGAAGCACATTTCTTAACATCATCTGACAAATGTCTAACTTTATAGAGCACTTTAAGTTTGCTTTCCATTCGTCCTCTGCAAATTCTTTTAATTCTAAGAAAAACAAGGAGAATCAAAATGGTCAGCAAAGAAGGACCTGGAGGGTGGGGAAGAGTGAAAACTCCTCAATTTCATCTAGGAATCATCAAAGGCATCATATCACATTTATTATTGTTGGGCTCAGAAAAAATAAACAGTTTATGTTGAAGATTAAGAGGCTGTGTGGGTTTACTTTTGACATATCTTGTCTCCAAATCTTTACTTGGGATTTATTAGAACACTATCATGTCAAAGCTCCCTCATTTATATGATAACACATCTGTAATGTTTTACAAGTGCAGCAGTCCTTGTGGTTCGGAATGTTGCATTTTAAGTCCTAAATTACAGTACCTGGAGAGGTATGCATAATTATAGTACATGTGAGCAATGATAGGATGCATTTTGCCCCGGGCGATCTGCATTAATCATCGCCAGAGAGTGTGCAATAAAATCATAATTGCCTCTTCAAAAGTTATAATCTAACTTATACAACTTTAAGGCCTTCGTATGGCAATCTCAGGTCGACTCGTCATGCAACCACCCAGCCTCTTTCATTTGTTTAAACTTATGGCAGACTTTACCTCTCCAAGAAGTATGATTACACATTTGTTCATTGTTATTAGTATTTTTCCCCTTTGATTCGCTGTTGATTCTAGCAAGAGCTATATCAGCAAATATGTAAAATGGGCTATATACTTAAAATCTCCTGCATAGAATCTAGAGGGTTGGCCTTACTGGGGTGCAGAAACGGGAAATTCCTGGTTTTGTTGATTTTCTTCTTTAATAACATTAGAATGAATGTTACTATTAGGAGCAGTGTAGAAGAGGATATTTAACTGAAGCCATTTTGTTCCTTGAAGGAAAGGACAAGATGGCAGCCTTCCCCATCCAATGACTGACTGCAGTTGAGCCTGATTCTACTTTTATGGCCAGGATCACAAATAGCATCATTTTGTGTCCTGTTCCATTTTTTTTAACGTGCCAGAAGCAACTTGAGAAGTCGCTTCTGGTGTAAGAGAATTGGCCGTTCACAGAGACATTCCTCAGGGAACTCCTGGATGTGTTACCAGAGGCTTCTGTCACGTCCCTGCAAGCTAGAGCTGACAGATGGGAGCTCACCCCATCTCTCAGATTTGAACCACCAACCTTCAGATCAGCAACCCAACTTTCAGGTCAGCAGTTCAACCAGCACAAGGTTTTAACCCACTGCACCACTGTAGCTCCTTTCCTGTTCCATTAATCTCACTTTTACAACCATGTAACTACCGAGTATCCATGACTGTAGCATTTTGTTCCCTTTATTGTAACACTCATAAGTGTCTCAAACACTGGGAACCAACACAGCAGCCAATAACAATATAATATCTTTATTAAAGCAATAAAAGTTCCAAAAGGAAATAAGCAGTTATATAGAAGTAGCAATTGATCTTCCAGAAAAGATCAATTTTAGTCCAATAATATAAAGTCTTATGTCTGATATTAGAGTTCAAAATCCAATAACCGAAACACACTCAAACTCCGCCTGAGTTTTGAGTGGGGAAATAAGCAGAGCAAGAAGAGTCCTTTAGAAGTAACGATCCAAACAGGGTTTCAAGGCAAGGCAAGTTGTAAGTTCAGGAGCTGAAACGCAGTCCCTTCAAGGCAGGAACACCTGGTCTACTCCAGAGTAAGCGCACCGTCAGGCCGCTTGGAAATCAGGAACGAGAGACAACGCTACTTCTTAGTCCAAAGTTAAGTTGCCATCGCACAGAAGATTCTCTGCGCACAACTTTTATTGAAGTTCATAGCTTCCCCGAACCAGGTGTTAATCCCCCCAAAACTTCCCAAGAGAACTGGACCTCCAAAACATCATGCCAGGTGCCTGCCTCCCTAATTCTTCCCAAGAGAACTGGGTTCAGCCACAATCGCCTCGCTTTGCTAATCTGACACTTCTCCTTACAGATTGCCTTAGAGAGCGGTCTGTTTACAAAAAAGCCCTTCTATCGAACGGTAACCCCTCCGAAGAGCCGGCTCCTTCTCAAGGCCGTCTGTAATTGGCTCTGGCACGAAAATGTCAACAGAAGGCATCTGGAAAGGAACAGAATCCTGCTCACTTGGGAAAAAACCCAAATCCTCTTCATTTTGGACAGCAATGGCTGTGGGGTCAGGGGCCAAAGGTGCCTGAGACATCACACTTATTATGTACTTTTTTCCATTTCTGTAGTAATCCTCCATGTTCTGAGCGAGTGCAGTTCCTGCCCATTCTGCATTCTTCTTTTACAAAAATAAATAAGGGAAAGTTCACAACTGCAGAAGTTATTTGATATGTGTAACTAATTAAAAAAATTATAGCCCATTTATGTACTTGTAAATTCTTCCAGGGCTTTAAGGAAAACCATCACTGGTATTTCAAATTATTTGTAATATAAAAGGGAAAATTCAAAATTAACATGCTATGTTGAAATTGAGAAATCCCAGATCAAAAAAAGGAAAATGTAGCTATAGCAAACTGGTAATATATCAAAATTGCACAATTCCTGAAGAGTAAATTATTTCATTTAGGTGGCCTTTTGCAGTTGACAGATCGTAATTTTGTTAGTGTTATTGTAAAATTGAACAACTAAGAACGAATTACTTCAAATCTAAAGTCATGGTGTTCACTAAGAAAAAAGTGAGACACAAATGGTGGATTTTAAAATGTCTGGGCATTATTTTTCAGGCCAGGGGCACATGGGATACTCACATTAAAAACACCACTGGAAATGCCCAGAGGAATACCAAAGCAATCATAAAATTCTTCTATGGGAAAGGAGGACAATTTATTTCTTCTGCTACCCAGGTATTTGTAGCAAAGTTATTTCTCGGCTTCTATACTTGCCCACATGTGTTCCTTTTTCATATGTAAAATGTTGAAGAGTATGTGGTTTTGATTGTCCAACTTGGTTCAGAACCAATCTGGATAGATTCTAATTGGCCTGATTTGTTTTAATATCTGGACAAATGAGTTGCACAGTTCCATCTTTAAAAAAATATTCACATGCCATTTAATACATCAATGAATTCAGCATGTTCATATTATATTTTTTTTTCCAGTGTTGGTTAACAGAAAATCATTTCTTCTTGTGTATCCAGCAAATGCTGCTTTGCAAAGAAAGACTGTGTATTTGATTAAGGTTTTCAAAGTGGTCCCACCATCATTCTTTATACTAAATTCCAGTAGCCTCTGATGTGAGTTAATCCCTTTTGGCTGATCTTGGAATTGGTCTTGGCATTGTGAGTTTCCCAGGAGAAGACCGGGGTGCCAAAAATAGCTCTAAAGTAAACTTGTACATTTCTTCTTACAATTGGGCCATACCTCCCACTTTGTGGTTATGAAGAGAGTAAAAGAAATGTCCCATTGGAATTGCCATGGCTGCTGAAATGAGCAGGATTAGATTTGACTTTTTCACTGAGTATCAATTTGCCAATTGAGGTGTGTTAAACTAAAGGTTGTGTTGTTTTGTGATGTGTCCTGGGGCAAACATTTAATTTCATTGTACAATGTACAAAGACAATAAAGTAATTCTTTTGTATTATTCTATTCTACCATTGCTAGAAGAATAGCTCTAAAAATGAATAGTCTCTCTACAAACCTAAAGTGGTTTGATAACATAGTAGCTGTCATATATGATTTTTTTTTGGCAAAGACGGCTAAATATCTTGTAAAAAGGGCCGGGCTGTGGTGCAGCTGGCTAGTAACCAGCTGCAATAAATCACTATTGACCGAAAGGTCATGAGTTCGAAGCCCAGGTCGGGTTAAGCCCCCGACCATTAAAATAGCCCGGCTTGCTGTTGATCTATGCAGCCCTGAAAGACAGTTGCATCTGTCAATTAGGGAAATTTAGGTATGCTTTATGCGGGAGGCTAATTTAACTAATTTACAACATCATAAAACTGCCAGAAAAACACGAGGAAAGGAATAAGGAAGTACAGCTATGAGTGGACAGTGAAGCAACAGCTCCCCCTGTGGCCGGAATCGTGAAGCTGGAAAAAATGTTAAATGCCTCTGTGTCTGTCTATATATGTTGTTTGTCTGTTGGCATTGAATGTTTGCCATATATGTGTTCATTGTAATCCGCCCTGAGTCCCCTTCGGAGTGAGAAGGGCGGAATATAAATACTGTAAGTAAATAAATAAATAAATAAATAAAACTACAACTCCCAGGATTCTATAGCATTGAGCCATGGTAGTTCAAGTGGTGTCAAACTGCATTAGTTCCATAGCATAGAAGCACCCTAACCTGGCTATCTCTGCAAGTCACTGGTCAGCCCAGGTGGTGCAATGGGTTAAACCCTTGTGTTGGCAGGACTGCTGACTGAAAGGTCAGCTGTTCGAATCCAGGGAGTGGGTGAGATTCCATCTGTCAGCTCCAGCTTCCCATGTGGGGACATGAGAGAAGCCTCCCACAAGATAATAAAAACATCTGGGCATCCCCTAGGCAACGTCATTGCAGACGACCAATTCTCTCACACCAGAAGCAACTTGCAGTTTCTCAAGTCGCTCCTGACACACACAAAAAACTGGTCAGTTAGACATTCTGACATGACTAGAAAAACCTCAATAATTTCTCTTCCATTTATTGAAATGTGTTCCACCAAAGTTTATAGTTAGAAACAAACAAACAAGCAAGCAACAAAACTTAGCCCAAGTTCAGATTTTCCATATGTGCCCATAGCAATATTATAAAAAGTGCTTTATACTAACAATGGTTGAAAACAAATAATCAAACCATCCTTGGCCTGAATCAAATATGACATGATCCACAAAGAAACTGTGATTCTTCATGACTGTCATAACACTTGGAACCTTCAACAAGGGTGGATGAAAATGTTCGGCCCCTAGAATGGTGTGGTCAGCAAAACGTGACAATGGATCACTCGCTTTTCTCTGTCACTATTGCTTCAATAAGGAGCAATATGGTATGACGGTGATGGTCAGGCCAGTAGCCCAAAGTGACACTTGACCACACTGTGATGACAATGCCAGAAAAGATTTGGCATCTGCAATTAACATTCAAAGGGCACAGATGTAGACAATGCTAGGCAGATTATATAAGCTTCACTGGATCCGCTGGTACAAGGAATCCCACAAATGAAAGTGTGTGTGATCTTAGTTTCAAATACATGATTATTTTTTAAAAAATGTTTAGTCACTGAAAATACTGGCTGAAAGTTAAAAGGAAGTTTCTGATGCTCGGTGCCATTTGGCTGTAAAGAAGGAACTGGATACTCTAGGATAATTTTATGTATTTATTTTGTAATGCTCTGTGCTAGCATTCAGCAAAAACTCCCAGGGTGGCATATAACAAAATAACACTACAAACGCTACATCTATAAAACGCTATAGGAAAGAGGCTGAAAAAGGAATTAAAACACATTCAGGTCTAGATGGATCTAAAAAGTCGGAGTATATTTCTGTTGTAAAGTAAGCTTCACTTTAGAACAACTTTATGAATGAGTGAGCTCCGATACATCTTATGGCTGACATTTCTGCTCAGCTCTTGCAGATTTAGTCCCTTTGTTTCTTTACTGAGTCACTCCATCTATATATATAAAAGAGTGATGGCATCACGGTGACCGACAAAACAACAAAACTACAGGCCCCCCAACCTCGAAATTTGACAATACAACCCATCATTCACGGCTCTAGGTTGATACAACAAAAAGAAAAGAAAAATAAAGTCCTAATTAGAGGGAGAGGAATAATTGCTTTTATCCAATTGCTGCCAGTTAGAAGGCTAAGCTCCTCCAACTTGGTCTCCTAGCAATAAAAAACAATAAAAAACACTAAAAATAATTAAAAACACTAAAAGATTAATACAATAAAATACTATAATAACAGAAAATAACTAAAAATAATACAAAATAATAAAATATAATAAATAAAAAAATAATTTACAATAAAATTAATTAAAAAATACAAATAACATCAAATAAAAATGACACAACAATTTTTAACCAATACCACCACCACTTTGCCACAGCAACGTGTGGCTGGGCACAGCTAGTTATTAA
Organism: Anolis carolinensis; assembly: GCF_035594765.1. Taxonomy (NCBI): domain Eukaryota; kingdom Metazoa; phylum Chordata; class Lepidosauria; order Squamata; family Anolidae; genus Anolis; species Anolis carolinensis. The sequence goes on along the minus strand of NW_026943820.1, from coordinate 24,164,594 downwards.
TATGAAGCTTCTGACTCTTCATGACATTATGGACCAGTCCATGCCAGAGCTCCCTGTCAGCCATTGCCACCACCAGCTCCTTCAAGGTCAAGACAATCACTTCAAGGATACCGTCCATCCATCTTGCCCTTGGCCGGCCCCTCTTCCTTTTTCCTTCCATTTTCCCCAGCATCATGATCTTCTCCAAGCTTTCCTGTCTTCTCATTAAGTAGCAAAAGTACTTCATCTTTGCTTCTAATATCCTTCTCTCCAGTGAGCAGCCGGGCATTATTTCCTGGAGGATGGACTGGTTGGATCTTCTTGCGGTCCAAGGCACTCTCAGGATTTTCCTCCAGCACCAGAGTTCAAAAGCGTCTATTTTCCTTTGCTCAGCCTTCCTTATGGTCCAGCTCTCACATCCATAGGTTACTATGGGGAATACAATTGCTTTAACTATGCAGACCTTCATTGCCAGTGTGATGTTTCTACTCTTCACTATTTTATCGAGATTGGTCATTGCTCTCCTCCCATTTGGTGCATGTAGAGGCTTTCCTACATTGGTAACCATCCGCAAAGATGGGTCTTGGCAGGAGAAAGTGGGGTAAGATGGAACCCCACTCTTCCCAACGCTTTCCCCCACATCCCTCCCACCCATCGGATGAATTCCCAAGACTAGCTTCCTCCTTATTCTATACCACATTTCCGGCCAAATAAACAATCCACATAAATATTTTTAAATCATTGCAATTGTTAGAACTAATAACATTAAAAGGGCACTCTTTCTTTGAAAAACAGACCAGAATTTCTACTTAACCAGAATTCATTCAAAAGCAGTCAGGGATAGAGCATTGTGCACACCCCATACTACAACGTTCCCCAAGAATGGGGCCACCATAGCAAAGGTCCTATTTGTTCTGTGTTTTGAAATAACATAGATAGCTTCATGGGACCCCTGGTGGCACAGTGTGTTAAAGCGCTGAGCTGCTGAACTTACGGACCAAAATGTCCCAGGTTCAAATCCCAGGAGTGGAATGAGTGCCCGCTGTTAGCCCCAGCTCCTGCCAACCTAGCAGTTCGAAAACATGCCAATGTGAGTAGATCAATAGGTATCGCTCCAGCGGGAAGGTAACGGTGCTCCATGCAGTCATGCCGGCCACATGACCTTGGAGGTGTCTATAGACAATGCCGGCTCTTTGGCTTAGAAATGGAGATGAGCACCAACCCCCAGAGTCGGTCACGACTGGACTTAACGTCAGTGGATACCTTTTACCAGATAGCTTCATATTTTCAGTTTCCTTTTCAGGGAAAGCTTTAGGTTTTTATCCATCTCCTTTTAACTCCTTCATTCAAGGATTATTTCACTGCTGCAGCAATTTCCTTCATCAAAGGCAAGCACATTTCTTCCTTTGCCACCTTGGTTGCTAGGAGAACATGAATCATTTTTTTTTTTGCACAATGACAACAACTCTATCATTCAAGAGTATCCATTGATATTTTCAATGCCTGTTCTTACACTCTCAACAAGACAGGCTCTTGTTCTTTCTTCTTGAACAAGTGCAACATGATTGCTGAAGCTGTTAGATAATTGGCAAAAGTGGAGAAGCAGGTGACTTAAAAAGAGGGGATGCTATTCTCTATTAAGTACAACAAAAGCTGCTCCCCAAATACAAAAAATATGAAGCTGCTGTATATTTTCCTCTCATTATGATCTCTCATTCTAATTGGAGCATTCAGGCTGTGAGTGCTCTTGCTTATGCAGTCAAAACAACACCAGTATCAGTATCAGTGGGATTTGAAGACGTCTAAATAAGAGGGAGGCTGTTTGAGGAAGACTGAGCAATGTGGATGGATTGCTGGTGAAAATGGGAAGCCTGTGGATGGAGTGAAGGGGCCGGACTGTGGCGCAGGCTGTTGAGCAGCTGCAATAAATCACTCTGACCATGAGGTCATGAGTTCGAGGCCAGCCCGTGGCGGGGTGAGCACCCGTCAATTAAAAATAAAAAATAGCCCCTGCTCATTGCTGACCTAGCAACCCGAAAGATAGTTGCATCTATCAAGTAGGAAATAAGGTACCACTTATAAAAAAAGTGGGGAGGCAAGTTTAACTAATTTACGACCTGGAATGAGGAAGTGCCGTCAGAGTGGATGATGAAGCAGCTGCTCCCCCCTGTGGCCAGAATCGAACATCCCCTCAGGAGAAGGTTAAATTGTCTCTGCGTCTGTCTCGGTCTCTGTTTGATGTGTTTATGGGCATTGAATGTTTGCCCTGTGTGTGTATAATGTGATCCGCCCTGAGTCCCCTTCGGGGTGAGAAGGGCGGAATATAAACACTGTAAATAAATAAATAAATAAATAATCCTGAACTGCAGCATTACATTTTAATGCAGGTTTCACCTTGCAGGCCCAATTTCAGAGGATTTGTTGTGTGTTTATTGCAGTTACTTTAATGCATGAAAGAGAGGTGGAAATACAGTGCAGCCCCCATATCCACAGCAATTCATTCCAAGGCTTCCTATGGTTACATGAAGCCATGGATAATAGTGAACCCTATATTTTGACTCTCTTTGGGATCCTAATCAATGTACTGTATATACTCAAGTATAAGCCTAGTTTTTCAGCCCTCTTTTTAAGACTGGAAAAGCGCCCCTCGGATTATACTCGGGTGAGGGTCCTGGTTGGCTTATATTTGGGTCAGCTTATACTCGAGAATATATATGATACATTTATTATTTTTCTCTTTTATTATTGGTATTTGGTAACAAGATTGACATACAGGGTGAAAGAGATGAGCAAGACGAATGCACACCCAGAGAATGGAAGATAAAGGACAATGGTAACAGTTTATGAAGATCTGCTAAACTAGGCTGACCAAGGAAAAATATTTGTCAAATTTGTCAAAATGAGCAGTTGGAACTTTTAAAGTTACTCATTCAGATAAGATTAAAGAGAGATAGAAAACGGGTTATAGTGAGTGAGAGGTCAATAAGGATGAGAGCCGCTGGTTTCAGCTGACAGCCGGGAAGTGTGAATTTATTTTCCATGCGACTGAACAGATAGCCAGATCTCCAGAGAAGGAGGTAAATTGAGACAGAAAGTGAATGAGTCTCAATTTAACCATTTCATGACAGTATACTAGTCTTGGTTTATTAGTATTCTTTTAGTAATTGTTTTTACCACACTGTTACTATTTCATTCTTTTACAAAAACTTTTGTATTTCTTTTTTTAAAATTTGTCTAGTGTGGATTGTTAGCCGCCTTGAGTTCCCATGGGGAGAAAGGTGGGATATAAATAAAGATAATAATAATAATATTACATTTATTATTTTTCTCTATTATTGTTGCTACTATTACATTTATTTTACTCTATTTTTTATTATTAATACATGTATTATTTCACTCTGATCTTATTATTATTGCATTTATTATTTTACTCTATTTATTATTACATGTATTATTTTCCTGTATTTATTATTATTATTATTACATGTATTATTTTACTCTATTATTATTAAAAGCACATTTACATTGAAGAAGATGAGAATAATGATTTGATCAGAGTGGGACAGTCTTATCTTAAATTTGAGTGTTATGTAAATATTCAAAAACATTTAACCTACTGATGCCTCAATTAATGTAATTTTATTGGTATCTATTTTTATTTCTGAAATTTACCACTCTTGGCTTATACTTGAGCCAATGTTTTCCCAGTTATCTTGAGGCAAAATTAGTTGCCTCGGCTTATATTCGGGTCAGCTTATACTCAAGTATATACGGTACTTACTGACATCTTTTATTTGGGAAAAAATGATTATATACATAGTGGCTACTTCTGCAAATATCTTCTCACCTTTCCAGAAACCTAGTTCTCCAAGATCAACTTACTGATAGCTATTGGCGCTCATTTCCAGCACCAGAGATCTTTGTCTGTTTTCTTGAATTTGTGGGGAAACTCACACTTTTGCAAGAGCTCACACACTGCTTTCACTGCATCAAATGTAAAAATAAATGTCTTGGCCATGTACATACAATAAAGCTTCAGTTGGGTCCATTTCTGTTCTTAACATTATAGCCACTTGGATCCAGACCTGTTGCTCATGATGGCCTCTGGATGAACTTAAAACAAATATCCCATACCAAAATAGAGATTTTGCAATTTGATGTTTTCACCAAACTCCATTTAAAGACTCTTTTTCTGGTCCGTGTAAGATTTAGGGGATTTAAATCAACACCCTTCTCAGAGAGACGTGCCAGTTAAAGGATTAAAGATTTAGTGGCTTTACTTTAAGTAACAACTAAGGTCAGAGTTTTAGTGTTCTGTTTTCATATCTTTCAGGAAATTGTACGGACCTGCCAAGTCAATCCGTTCAATTTATGTTATTACAAAGTCAAGTTTAGAGGGTGGTACTTTTGGAAAATGGCATTCATAACCTTTTGGAAAAACACCTTTTGGAGATCATAACTTTTAAAGAAAAGCAAAAACCCTTTAGAGTAGAATCTTCTCTTATGATATAGATATAGTTATACAAGACAATGGTTTCAGATGTTAGATTAAATAACCTATTGTTTTTGATCTGTTAGAAAAATGGAGATTTTGCCAGTGCATAAAAAGCAGCAGTGCTTCAGCAGTGTTTTTAGTGCCCAAATGTATATATACTCTGCCATAAAACAACTTGTTTTATACCATGCACTCAAGAGACAAAAATGAAGTAGACTTCAATAAAATAACATATTTGGTTTACTCACAAAGTTCATGTGTTCAGCATACACAGAAACAAAACTTATCAGTCCAATTTCAAATACGTTTGAGGTAATTTTCTGTGCCATCTGGCCAAGACATCTCTTACAGCAAAAACAGCAAGCAAGTGAGTGATCTGAGGCCTGAAGTAGTTTTTAGTGATGATAATAATAATAATAATAATAATAATAATAATAATAATAATAATAATGGGAAATAATACATGTAATAATAGAGTGAAATAATAAATGCAATAATAATAATAAGATCAGAGTGAAATAATAAATGTATTGATAATAATAATAAAATAGAGTAAAATAAATGTAATAGGAGCAACAATAATAGAGAAAAATACCAGTGCCAGTGCAGTATAAAAATAATAAATGTACCATATATTCTCGAGTATAAGATGACTCAAATATAAGCCAACCAGGACCCTCATCCGAGTATAATCCGAGGGGGGCTTTTTCAGTCTTAAAAAAGGGGCTGAAAAACTAGGCTTATATTCGAGTATATACAGTAATTTGATTTCCTTAATATACGATTGCTTTTGAAGGTTCAAGTTCTCCTCAGTTTGAATGTTTGGGCTTACTGAGAGATGATATTTTGCTGCTAAATGGCCCAGAATGCAAGAGACCTATTCAAAATTACCAGAATACCATTTGTATGCTGTGGGATGGGGTGCACATCAGGAAATTGTCCTCTGTCCCCTGTGCATTTGCCCAACCTCTGTGCTAGGAGGAAAAGAAGGACTCTAGAGCTTTGACCCATCCTGGAGTGGCCTTTTGTGCATTGAACAATGTCCTGGTGGTTGCCCAGTTGTTCCTTCCCGCTTCTCTGGTTTCCTGTATTTTCTGCTTCCCTCCTGCCCCACTTTCCTTTCTGCCTGTTCACCCAGTTCTTTCCTTCTCTACTGTGGGACAGCCTTGCTGGCTCCAAATCAGTTTTTTGTTCTATCAACTAAATGCAAGATATTAGATGCCAAACAGAGATATAAATTCATGCCAAGTTAATTACATTATTGTAGGTAATACATGATACAGCATAAGGTATATTTAAAGTATTGGACACAATCAAATACATCTCCATACAGAACATATGGTTTTCAGCATTTGAAATGGAAAGGTAAATACAGAAAGTAAAACCACAAAGAGTCAAGTTAGCGAGCCTGATATCTAAGAGCCAAAACATGAATGGCCTCCCATTTGCTCTTGGCTTAATGTTGGCTAGAATCATAAATACTCCTAGATATGCTTCTTTTATATACTTTTATATACACTTCTTTTATTTAAAAATGGCCTGTTCCTTCTCATGTTTTTTCCCCCCAAATTGCTTTTTGGAGACTGCATTACTCGTTCATTTTCAGCCTGCCTTAGTCAGTCCACACTTTCCATTTGGGAAATGGTTTGTTCTGTCACGCGCTGGGCCTGTAACTATTGTCTTTTGTATAGGACGTATACTTCATGCCCAGCGGGAAGCCAGGGCGCCTTGAAAGAGAGGTTCTTGAGGATTTCCCTGAAAAGGATGGCCTTTTGAGTCTTTAATGAAATAACGAAGTCTTTATTGATGAACAAATAATAAATCTTCAAGGCGTCAAATAACACTTCAAGGTTTCCTTAATAAACTGTTGGCTTTTCAATCTTGTCCCCAGGGGACGGGCAATTGGCTTTGGATAACTGTACTTTCTCTGTAAGAAGAAAATCCCCTTATAACCTCTCCCAGGCTGTTATCAAATGGGCCTAGCTGATGTGGGACCTACTACCGATTCCAAATGCGTCTGGGCATCGAGTGGACCTACCAACCAAGGCTTGCAGATGTTTCAGCTGGGGTTCCATGGATCTGTGATGCTGTTCTATCTCCGAGGTTTCTTTGGAAACTTAGGGCTGTTTCCCTCAGGAGCTGTGAGGTTGAGAGGCTGTAAGCTCTCAGCCAGAGCTTTTGGGACTTTTCCCCTGGAATTTCTGTTTCTGTTTTCTCGGATGTTCAATATCCCTGGATGTTATTGAGATATGAAGCTTTTCTACTGGACGAGCTGGTCTACGTCCTATAGCTTAGCTTCCTTAAGTGAGACTGACTTAAAAATGGCTCCTTCCCTCCCAGAGCCCTGAACAAGGGGCGGAACTAAACTTAATAATGATTGACAGGCAGCCTGTCCTATGATTGCAAACATTAGCAGCAAGAAAATAAAGTCGGAGCTTCTGGTACAGCCGTACCAGCACACGGTTACACAAATGAGACGAGTTCACAATGAAACATTTTGCAACAGGAAAGTGTTTTTGTGAGAAAAATGGCTGGAAAAACAACATATGAGGCAGAAAAAATTTGTGCAAAAATACATTGTTCCTGGGGAAAATGCTGGAGTTCTGTGCAGAAAACCCCAATTCTCTTTGGGATTCAGTGAAGCTACTGTAGTTGCAATGTTGTATGTAAGCTAACAGGCAGCTGTTTTATTAATATCCATATTTTGCACGTAGTCACATAGCACAACAGAAAAAAGTAGTTATATAACATTGTATGGGTTTAGTTGCTCCATTTATGTGTGTGTTTTGTGCTGGGAAGCATGTCAAATGGGACACCCAATCTCGCAGAGACCAGGATTCTGCTTCCAGCCCATCTGCAATCTTGTCTCTATTTTGAGGCACTATTTTGGTTGTCATCAGATAAGAGGAGACGAAATCACTGCTGTATTATTGTATCTCAGAGTAGTAATCTTACTTTTTGTGTTTGCACACATGGATGGATGCAGTGTTTCATATTAACTTAGTCAATGTTTCCTATAGGAACATTGTGAGGAATTCACGAAGATTACATTGCACCTGGTGCATACATTTAATATGCCTTGTAAATGGCCACCTGGTTTCAAACAAATAAACATACTCTTGAACAATTTAACTGTAAATGTTTAGAAATATGAAAAGGAGCCCGTTGAGATTGAAATCAGGTGGCGAAATCCAATTCTGCCTGTCAGGGGATACACACGCATATATTTTGTATGAAAAGGGAAGGAATGGTTTAGAAGTATTTATGAATTGTGCCAATTTTATAAATCTTCATTTGTAAATTCTTACCATCATTCCACTCTAGATTTTTCATTACTCTGAGAAATAAGCAAAGACAAATACATATGTATTTTCTCCAAACATACAGATTTTTCCAATATATGCATTTTTATATTTAGCTTCCTCTGTTGTATATAATTTGTAATGTACACATTTTGGTATGCAATATTTTTAAAGCAGAGAGTGCCATCACAAACATTGAAAAAGTGCACATGCCAAAGAATGAAGATGTTCTCATCGAGGTATTTATCAAGGAAGTGGGACTGGGTAAATCATTTCAATAAGATAAAGGTAAAGTTTTCCCCTGACGTTAAGTCCAGTCATGTCTGACTCTGGGGGTTGGTGCCCATCTCCATTTCTAAGCCGAAGAACCGGCATTGTCCATAGAAACCTCCAAGGTCATGTGGCCGGCATGACTGCATGGAGCGCTATTACCTTCCCGCTGGAGCGGTACCTATTGATCTACTCACATTGGCATGATTTTGAACTGCTAGGTTGGCAGAAGCTGGAGCTAACAGCAGGTGCTCACTCCGCTCCCGGGATTTGAACCTGGGACCTTTCAGTCTGCAAGTTGAGCAGCTCAGCGCTTTAACACACTTCATCACTGGGGCTCCAATAATTTCAATACAGAAATCAAATAAAATTCCCCTTCATTGTAATATCTGATCCATTACAACACCTCCCATAAATGGAGGAGACCACAATTCTTGCAAGACAACACAGCTTCAAACTAAGCAAAAAATAAATTCTAACTAAAACCAAAAAAAAAGAGAATATTTTTCATTATACAGTAGAGTCTCACTTATCCAAGCCTCTCTTATCCAAGCCTCTGGATAATCCAAGCCATTTTTGTAGTCAATGTTTTCAAAATATCGTGATATTTTGGTGCTAAATTCGTAAATACAGTAATTACTACATAGCATTACTGCCTATTGAACTACCTTTTGTGTCAAATTTGTTGTATAACATGATGTTTTGGTGCTTACTTTGTAAAATCATAACCTAATTTGATGTTTAATAGGCTTTTCCTTAATCCCTCCTTATTATCCAAGATATTCGCTTATCCAAGCTTCTGCCGGCCCGTTTAGCTTGGATAAGCGAGACTCTACTGTAGTTCCTCCAAATAAGTAGATGTCTTTTTCTGGCCTTGCCACTGCTCAAACCAAAAGAGTATTGTTTTCATTTAGCAGAAAGTTAAATTAAGGCTGATACTGGAATCCTATAAGTGAGTAGGTTTTGTTTTTATTTTCCTTGGCAGTTAAACAAATGAAACCTTACTCAGAGATGAAGCCAAGCAAAAAGTGAGTTTTTCCTATTAGACTGATCCTTGCCTGGTGGCTTATAAAACACGATAAACACCGTAACATGGACCAGCTGTCTGCTTTGGTTATATTGAAGAAAGGTCACCATCAGGGTTTCATCTGGTCTGTCTCCCACTTAATACGACACCTGATCATAATATGATTCTAAATTAACCCTGCCTGAGAAACACTTTTCTGCTTCTGTTTAAACAGCAATAAATCTTGAGACAGATTCGGTGAAAACAAGTATGTTAGAGAGCATATAGGATTTTGTGTGTGTTTCTAAAGAACTTTTAAAATTAATGGGTTTTGCAAGAGCTTCATGCTTGCGGAAGACTCAGCAAAAGGTCTGCATTGGTTTATGATGAAGGTTTTGTGGAAGAATCCTGAAAGCACATTAGAGGTAGTGAAATCCACAATATATAGGGTTGCCAGATTGGAAACTGGAGAAGGCTCCTGCACCATAATGGTGACATCGAAGAAGAGTTTTCAGTAGGTGTTGCTTCTTACCAGGCTGCTTGAAAAGAAACTCTCACTGAAATGTCTTCTATACAAGAACATTCTCCAGTTTTCAATTTGGCAAGTTTATTTATTATTTATTTATTTATTTACAGCATTTATATTCTGCCCTTCTCACCCCGAAGGGGACTCAGGGCGGATCACATTACACATATAGGCAAACACTCAATGCCTTTTAACATAGAACAAAGACAAGACAAACATAGGCTCCGAATGGGCCTCGAACTCATGACCTCCTGGTCAGAGTGATTCATTGCAGCTGGTTGCAGCTGGCTTGCTCTCGAGCCTGCGCCACAGCCCGAGCTTAGCAATATATGGGCAAGTGAAGCAGTTCTCCATCAACATTCTCGATCCCTGTGGTGCCCGATGATATTGTGTATGTCTGTGAATCTGCCCTAGATCTTATTCTCAACTTTAAAGGAGCTGAATCTATTCTGGGAATATACTGTATATACTCGAGTATAAGCCTAGTTTTTCAGCCCTTTTTTAAGACTGAAAAATCCCCCCTTGGCTTATACTTGAGTGAGGGTCCTGGTTGGCTTATATTTGGGTCAGCTTATACTCGAGAATATATGATACATTTATTATTTTTCTCTATTATTATTGGTATTATTGCATTTTTATTTTTCTCTATTATTGTTGCTACTATTACATTTATTTTACTCTATTTTATTATTATTATTAATACATTTATTTATTTATTTATTTATTTATTTACAGTATTTATATTCCGCTCTTCTCACCCTGAAGGGGACTCAGGGCGGATTACAGTGAACACATATATGGCAAACATTCAATGCCAACAGACAAACAACATATATAGACAGACACAGAGGCATTTAACATTTTTTTCAAGCTTCACGATTCCGACCACAGGGGGAGCTGTTGCTTCACTGTCCACTAGTTGCTGTACTTCCTCATTCCTTTCCTCGTGTTTTTCTGGCAGTTTTATGATTTTGTAAATTAGTTAAATTAGCCTCCCGCATAAAGCGTATCTAAATTTCCCTAATTGACAGATGCAACTGTCTTTCGGGGCTGCATAGGTCAACAGCAAGCCGGGTTATTTAATGGTTGGGCGCTTAACCTGACCCGGGCTTTGAACTCATGACCTCTCGGTCAGTAGTGATTTATTGCAGCTGGTTACTAGCCAGCTGCGCCACAGCCCGGCCCCCTAATTTATTTATTTATTTATTTATTTATTATTTCACTCTGATCTTATTATTATTATTATTATTATTATTATTATTATTATTATTGCATTTATTATTTTACTCTATTTATTATTAATTGTATTATTTTCCTGTATTTATTATTATTATTATTATTATTATTATTATTATTATTATTATTATTATTACATGTATTATTTTACCCTATTGTTATTAAAAGGATACATAAGCACATTTACATTGAAGAAGATTAGAATAATGATTTGATCAGAGTTGGACAGTCTTATCTTAAATTTGAGCTTTATGTAAATATTCAAAAACATGTAACCTACTGATGCCTCAATTAATGTAATTTTATCGGTATCTATTTTTATTTCTGAAATTTACCACCCTCGGCTTATACTGGTGTCAATGTTTTCCCAGGTTTTTGGGGTAAAATTAGGTGCCTTGGCTAACGTGGGACACCCAAAATTTGGAATAAATACAGAACGAAAACAGAACGGATTCACACACCCCCACAAATTAAGATTATTGGTCCTTCTATTTCAATTGATGCTACTTTCAATTGCTTTTCAAAAGCATTGCCATCACAATTCCCTTCATCCTTTATATGGGAGATGTTAGGAAAATGAACAAGGGACCTCATGAACAGATATTATGTGCTCTCCCATTCGCTCATAAGCCTTTTCTCATATGCACAGTTTCAACCAAGTAAAGCTATAATTCAGTAGAGATCAGTGAACGTCTGAAGGAAACAAAGCATACTCTACATAGCCTTCTCAGCCTCGCTGACAATATGAGAAAACCCCACACTGTGTCAGAAGCTCATTTTGGTTTTTGACCACAGTCATTTTCATGTAAACATTATGGTGGCCTTGTTCATACATACATGGTCAATGGCTGAAGCTACCTCAGATTCAGGAGACTAAACAGCAGAGCTTCAAGTATGATTCAACAGACATCAACCAGCCAGCCTTAGTGCAAGTAGCAATTAAAGTTGGGTGAATCTGATAGTAGGAATATATAATTTACTAGCTGTGCCCGGCCACACGTTGCTGTGGTGTTGTCTGGTGGTGTTGGTGAGAAATTGTTGAGCTAGTGGTGGTATTGAATGTCTGTTGTATGGCTGTCTTTAGTATGCACATTGAAGTGGATTATATGGCAGTGTGGAGTCAAGATAATCCAGTTCAAAGCAGATAATATAAGATTCTAAATGGGTTATATAGCTGTGTGGAAGGGCCTTGAGTCTACATTGCCATATAATCCAGTTCAAATCTGATAATCTGTGGAAGAGGCCAAAGTGAGGCCTAACTGTGCCTGTCCCCTGGGCTGAGTAGGTTTTCTAGGAGACCAAGTGGGCGGAGCTTAGCCTTCTAACTAGCAGCAATTGGATAAAAACAATTATTCCTCTCCCTTTAATTAGGACTTTATTTTTCTTTTCTTTTTGTTATATCAACCTAGAGCTGTGAATGATGGGTTGTGTTGTCAAATTTCGAGGGTGGGGGGCCTTAAGTTTTGTTGTTTTGTCCGCTGCCCTGACGCCATCACTCTTTTATATATATAGATACCTATTCTCCTGACCACCCCTTGAATGTTGTGTGAATTTAGATTTGTCTAAACATCTCAAATGGGTGTTTTGTTGATGATCTTAACTAGGATTGCCAGAGTGAAAACTGGAGAAGACTTCTTTCCCTTTATGATTGGGTCAGAAGATGGAATTTCACACAAACAGGTAACAAGAAACACCTGGAATTCTCTCTTCTACAAAACCATAGATGCACAGAAATCTCCCCCAGTTTTCACTAGTGTCTATCCTACCAACCTCTCATGAAAGTAACAAAGTAAAGAAAGCTCCTTAGTTTATTTCTGTTTAGTTTATGTCAAAATGAAGTGGTTGATCATCACTGGAAGGGCAAGAGTGTTTCTTTTTTTGGAGAGCAAACCTTTCCTCCTAGATGGCTGACATTGCCTCCAAGCCTTGGAAAATGGCAATGCCTTTGATTCGATAGGACTGAGCCATGGCAGTTAAAGTGATGTCAAAATGCATTAATAGATGCACCCAAAGACACAATCTATATATATAAAAGAGTAATGAAATTTTGGCCTAGGACAAAACAACAAAGCTACACATCCCAGAAACACTAAACTTGGCAGTACAACCCCTCATCCATGCCTCTACGTTCATACAACAAAAAGAAAAGAAAAATAAAGTCCTAATTAGAGGGAGAGGAATAATTGTTTTTATCCAATTGCTGCCAGTTAGAAGGCTAAGCTCCGCCCACTTGGCCTCCTAGCAACCCACTCAGCCCAGGGGACAGGCAGAGTTAGGCCTCACTTAGGCCACTTCCACACTGCCTATAAAATACTGATTATCTGATTTTAACTGGATTATATGGCAGTGTAGACTCAAGGCCCTTCCACACAGCTATATAACCCATTTATAATGGACTTAATGTCAGGGGAAAAGCTTTACCCTTTACCTTAACTACCACCAATTCCTCAATACATTTATTTCCCATACCACCATACTTCGCCACAGCAACGCGTGGCCGGGCACAGCTAGTATTTTGTATAAAAATAATAGAGGAAGGACTCTCATTTCATCAGGTGGTTGACAAGGCAGTTCCGTGTTAACATAATAGGGAGTGTACAAAATAGGCAAGTGGTTTGAAGACTTCATTTGGTTAATGAATTGAAATGCAAAGGAGAAATCTGTATAAACATGCCCACTTAGTCATATATCGTGGTGGAGCATTTCTGGCTTGAGAAACACGACAGGATTCCAACTCCAGGATATTCACTGATAGCCAGAGGCAAATGACATTAGCATAGTGGCACATACATTCATCCCGCTGAAAGGGAAGAAAAAAAGGATGTACCTTTCTGAATTAAAGGAAAGAAATGTATTTTTCCTACCTAATTTTGTGTGTGGGGGGGGGGGCAACAAATACATACAAGCATACATTGGACACAAAAGCTCCTTTTTGCAAAATCTGTTTATACCCATCCACCTTCTTTTTTCTGCCTTTTCTTTGTTTAGCTGGAAAGTCTTTTTAAGCCATAGTAACACTGGGAGGGTGTGATGGCACTCCAGAGCATTTGGGAGAACTATGGTGTCTGGCTTTACTCTGGGGCTATCTGTATACCTTCTGTTAAGATCATGACCCTTAACATGCAGAGGCACTTTATTCAAGATGAAAGTTAACCCAAACAAGTTTACTGAAAACAGGAAGAACAAAAGGCTAACTCCACCCAGGACTATTGTAAAATCGCTTAAAACATACATTACAAATGGAGAATTTGCTGAATGAAGTCATCTTTCTGGAATCCTGGAAAGTCTTTTGCCTCTGATGCAAAGTGATGGACGTGGTCTTCTACTTTGTGAAACTTGGGCTGACCACAAGCTTCTGTTGTCACTGGGACTGATGGTATATGAAGAATTTATAGTGCTAAGAATGTCTGTTTGAATTACTAGGGCCTAGGATTTCCCGACAATATCCAAGCCTTTAAACTCTGTAGAGGGCCTAACAAGAGAAAAGAGAAAAGAGGACCTAACAACTCAAAGTCATTAGCCGTCCTTGGGGCTCCTCTGCCCTCAGAGTGATGCTTCCCATCTACTGTTCTGATTTTTGAGTTTTTTAATACTGGTAGCCAGATTTTGTTCATTATCATGGTTTCCTCCTTTCTGTTGAAGTTGTCCACATGCTTGTTGATTTCAGTGGCTTCTCTGAACAAAAGATGCCCCCCAGGCAAGAGACAAACCTTTCCAATGCTAATTAGGGTGATTTATTTATTTATTTATTTATTTACAGTATTTATATTCCGCCCTTCTCACCCCGAAGGGGACTCAGGGCAGATCACATTATACACACACAGGGCAAACATTCAATGCCCATAAACACATCAAACAGAGACTGAGACAGAGACAGACGCAGAGGCAATTTAACCTTCTTCTGAGGGGATGTTCGATTCTGGCCACATGGAGGAGCAGCTGCTTCATCATCCACTCTGACGGCACTTCCTCATTCCAGGTCGTAAATTAGTTAAACTTGCCTCCCCACTTTTTTTATGTGGTACCTTATTTCCTACTTGATAGCTGCAACTATCTTTTGGGTTGCTAGGACAGCAACGAGCAGGGGCTATTTTTAATTTTTAATTGACGGGTGCTCACCCCACCACGGGCTGGCCTCGAACTCATGACCTCATGGTCAGAGTGATTTATTGCAGCTGCTCAACAGCCTGCGCCACAGCCCGGCCCCAATTGCAACATTAACGCTGGCTTCCAACTGACAAAGGACTCTTGTCACACCCTGGACTATCCACAGATATATATTTACCTTCCTTGCCTAGTTTATCCATGCCTCACAACCTGTCAGGACCCAGGCTGCAGAGCACCAATAACCTTACACAGAGGCCAGAATCTATCTAATATCTTTATTAAAGAAATATATAAAGTCAATAAAAACAAGTGAAGAATATAGTTCAGAAGCAGACCTTTCAGATGAGGTCAAATATAGTCCAGAAATGTATTGTCCAATATAAGATATTAGAGTTCAAAGTTTTAATCCACTTGACCGAAACACACACTTTGCCAAGCAATAGTGCGGGGAAATGACAGAGTCTTTAAAGTCCAATGTAGCTTGACAACAAGGCTGGAAAATAAACTTGATTCTTGGCTAGATCAAAGACTTGAAATGAGGCAAACATGAAGCATGAAACAAGGTCCGTGGCAAAACGTGAAACAAGGCAGGCTGGAAACTTGATCCGGGAAGCAAGGAACTGGGGTTACGAAGTCCACACACGATCTCTCTCCTCAAGCTGATCAATTGACTCCGCAAAGTTCCCCTTGCGACAAACACCTATATTGGGTCTTGTTTTCCCGCCAACAGAACACTTTCCCTAGAGAACGAGAAGCGAAACCCAACTCTGTCCAGATGCATGACTCCTTAGAATTTCCCAAGGGAAGCAGACCTAATCAGCTAGTTGTTTGGCAGCGATTCTCAGGCTCCGGCGATTAGCCTCTCTGACTCCTCTATCTCTATTATAATTGTCCCTCCGGGAAAACGGGGGGGGAGTTCTGCCCAAGGCCTGTTTGGCTGAATTCTTGAGGGCAAACATCCTCCAGGTGGAGAGGCTCCGGCTCTGGCTGAACCGGCGGAAATCCCATGTTTTCCTCTTCGTCTGCCACAATAGTACTAGGAACAGGACTACAAGGCCCATGAGTCATCACACAACCTCTGAGGATGCCTGCCATAGATGTGGGCAAAACGTCAGGAGAGAATACTTCTGGAACATGGCCACACAGCCCGAAAGACATACAACAACCCTGTGATCCCGGCCACGAAAGCCTTCGACAACACATTAAACAAGAAAGGGTTTGATCAGAATAAGAAAATAAACACCTGCATATCATTACCCTTTAGCCATGTCAAATTATACTATTATCTTCTCTCTGTGTATATTTTCTTTCTCTTTCAGGATGAGACTTTCTCTTTCAGCCATTACTGCCCTGTTGGCTTCATTTCTAATCACTTAGATTTTGAAATTCCCCTTTGCATGTCTTTGGCTGACAGCTCCATTGTAAGAACAGACATCTGGAATACTATGTACTCCATCACGGTAAACCACTCAGGTACATGCCTTCTGTGATATAAATGGCTCCATGTGCAATGAGAGAGTGATGAGTAGCAAGAAGCGGACAATGAGTACAGGCACGGTGCTGTGCTGTCCTCCCCTCTGCCCCTTTAGCACTTGTCATTTAACACACTATCAGGAGCAGTTTGATGTAATAGACGCAGGAAGGCCCATAAAAACAACATCTGAAACTGCACTTTGAAGCAGTATTGATTTATTAGTTGCCATAAAATTTTGTATCATTACTATGCAATTGCTCTATCTCTCAAAGAACTGATGCATATTGTTTTCTGCTACAGCCCCACCGTACAAAACTTTTTTTCCTTTTACTTTGGCATCCTCTTCTATAATTCCCTGCAACTCTTTGAAAGAGTCATTATTCCTTATTACATAGTCCTGGCATGCCACCTAGTTAGATAAATGTTTGAACAAGTATGCAGTAAATATTCATGATAGCTCATGCTTCAGCGAGATAGGCCACTAATTAGATAATCTGGTGGCTCAAATAAATAAATGCCAGTGCACACAACAAGAGCAACAATGACTAGAAGTGGGTCCCAGGAAGTACAGGCCGACAATGTTCTCACCATTCACTTACGAGGCACGTTTAACTTGGAATTTCTCTCCAAATAGTTCATCTTATTTGATCATCTTTTATTATGTTTTTTTAGGCTATCGGTCCTTCCTATCCACCAATTCTGCATCCATGAACCCAGCCACAAATGACTTGGAAATATTTATTTTAAAATACGTTACAAAACACATACCGTATATACTCAAGTATAAGCCGACCCAAATATAAGCCAAGGCATCTAATTTTACCATAAACAAACTGGGAAAACATTGACTCCATTATAAGCCGAGGGTGGTAAATTTCAGAAATAAAAACAGATACCAATAAAATTACATTAATTGAGGCATCAGTAGATTAAATGTTTTTTAATATTTACATAGAGCTCAAATTTAAGATAAGACTGTCCAACTCTGATCAAATCATTATTCTCATCTTCTTCAATGTAAATGTGCTTATGTATCCTTTTAATAATAATAGAGTAAAATAATACGTGTAATAATAATAATAGATATTGACAAAATTATGATCTGCCAGCTGCAAAAGGCCACCCTACTGGGATCTGCACGCATCATCCGAAAATACATCACACAGTCCTAGACACTTGGGAAGTGTTCGACTTGTGATTTTGTGATATGAAATCCAGCATATCTATCTTGTTTGCTGTGTCATAATAAAATAATAATAATAAATACAGGAAAATAATACATGTAATAATAAATAGAGTAAAATAATAAATGCAATAATAATAATACAATCAGAGTGAAATAATAAATGTATTAATAATAATAAAAATAGAGTAAAATAAATGTAATAGTAGCAACAATAATAGAGAAAAATAATAAATGTAATAATACCAATAATGATAGAGAAAAATAATAAATGTACCATTGTACCATATATTCTGGAGTATAAGATGACCCAAATATAAGCCAACCAGGACCCTCACCCGAGTATAAGCCGAGGGGGGCTTTTTCAGTCTTAAAAAAAGGGCTGAAAAACTAGGCTTATACTCGAGTATATACAGTACCTTCATTTGTTATTTTGTATCAGGGACTCCTTTGTATACAATGAGCATTCATGAATGTTGGTATCTACAGGGAGTCCTGGAACCAAGTGTCAGTGGATACCAAGGCCCCACTGTATTCTTGTAGAAAGTTACTTGAGAATAGTGTTTATTTCTTATGAGACATGGATAAGATTGCCTTATAACACAGGTACACTTTTTTTAACACAAGGGTTTTTTTTAACACAAGGGTATATGGAATATTCTCCAGAGTAATGCTCTCAGTATTATCAGAATTGTAGCTGGAATCCTGCTGGTTTCACTCACTTGTCTTTGCATCATTCCTTAATACGTGAATTTATGTGCTTTTGTCTACTGGGCAACCAACATATTCCGTTCCTATTTGCATTAAAAGCAAAAGTCCACAAATTTTTACAAATATAACCATTTCACGTGCGCCTACATTTTACTGTTAGTTCCAACTAGAATAGAGCCTTTAACTCGGTTGGATTTTCCTATGTGTTGACTCACCTTTCAATGGTTCTACTCTCATTGGGACTAAGCAACAGGATTGCAACCATGCAGGCGTGCATTCTTGGATTCTGTGTAATTGTCTGTGCCTTCAACATCTGCTTTTACTAGGACTCCAGAATGGCCACTTTTTGCAAAAGTCAGAACTGATAGAGAATGAACAGAAGAGTAGAACAACAAGAACTTGAGATAGATGGACTGATAGATTGTCAGAAATGAGAAACTGAAATTGATTCATCCAAGACTAGTGCTCTCCACAGACAAATATTATAATTTTAACTAATAAAGATAACCAAATGACATGTAAACAAATTAAAGCTCTTAAAGCAGCGATGAATCAAAGCTCTGGGTTATATTTGTAGCTATGCCTCTTAGCAGAATGAAATTTGCACCTCTGCTCTGTCCTATCTTCTGTTCAACTCTTTTACTGATGGATCTTAGCCAATAGATCAATTCTTCCAATAGATTGTTGTTGATCTCTGGATTTAGCTAGCAAAAGAGATGGCAGAAGGTCGTTTCTACGAGGGATGAATGAAAAGTAATGCCTCCACCTTCGTTACTTGGGTTTGGATGGGAATATTTTAATAAATCAAAGGCAGAAATAACCCTTAGAATGTGCTCCACTATTCACTTTTCCACATGATCACCAGACAATTGGATACATTTCTGCCAACGATGAACAAGTTTTCTGAAGCCATCACGGAAGAAGTCGACACTCTGTTTCTGCGACCAACGTCTCACAGTAACCATCGTGCACAGGTCTTACGATAGCCAAGCAAAGCAATAATGTGACCCACACGTTCTTGTGAAATGCCGATTATGCTTGAAATTTCTCTCAGAGTGATACGATGATTGTCCTGAATCAATCTGTCAACCTTTTACTTGTGAAACTCGGTGGTTGCTGTCACAGACATCCAACTAGTCAGATGTTCCCACCTCAACATCTTTAAACTTACTCGCGCAATGGCGCACTGGACTCACATCAACACAATCGCTATAAACAGCGTACATTCTCTGATGAATCTCCTTCTTTGTGACTACCGTCATTCTCCCCTGCTTCTTACAATGTCCTAGGAAAGCACTAGTTTCATGGCTATAGAACAAGACTAGCTCCAGAGCAAACCTCATATTTTCCATCAAGGTAACTGGGTCAACTATCATGCCTATCTAGCTGCTTGTAACTGGATCAAGGCCAATGTCTTTAGCGGTGATTGATGCTGGATGGAAAAACTATTTTGTTTCTATGAAGGTGGGCTCATTTTCATCTCTTCAAAGTAAAGCTGATCATATGACATCAGTAAACAACTGCTGTTTATATAAAAATATAGATTTCCTTTAAATGCTTTCCTTGAGCCTTTGGTAAGCCATATTTATGTTATTATTGTTTATGTTCCCAGAAGCCAGTAGGTGGGTCACGTTGTTTCTGTTTATGCAGTTTTATGATTCACACACATTGAGGTAGTTATTAAGTTGAGGGCTGGGGAGAAGAAACTCTCTGAGAAATGCATAACTACTTAAAAAGGCAAGAAGACAATACACAGACACATCATTGTGGTCTCTGAGTCAATGGCTCACACGCTTATCCAGGCCTTTGTTTTGCTCTGTTTAAGCTACTCACATATCTTTAGAAACAGCCCACCCAGAAAATACATCATTTGACATTGCCCTGGATTCATTGCATTTGCCATGTTCAATGGGATAGCACCTAATAACACCTTGAGGGTAATATAATGTTCAGAATTGTCAAGAAGCCAACAACAAATATGGAAAGCAATTTTGCATTATGATGGGAAAGGAGATATGGAAAAGTCACAATGGTGGAATAAAGATGTGAAATCTATGTGGCTATTATTGCTGCTGCTGCTGCTGCTAGTAATGATGTTGTCAGAACTAGCTCTGTGTTAGAGCAGTCCTTAGCAAAGGGCTGAATTGACACTGAAGGTAGCCATTCTAGGCAACAAAATATTCCAATCTGTCCTGGGTGGTTAGATCTAAAATCTACATATTAATTTGCCCCTCAAAAGTGACATTGCTCTTGGACACCAAGGGGCATGAAAATGGTAGCTGTCAGAATTACCTGTCTAGCACTAATTGGTACGCTGGAAGTTGTTTATTTTTGGGGGGCAAAACCAGAGGTCTGATCAGATGCCAAAGGTTGCCACATGCTGACATTGATGCCGATTATTTAATCTTTTTATTTATAATTACAGCTCGTTGAAGGTAAATATTGTTTGCAAAATGCAATGTTCTGGGACCCATTTGACCCAAACTGGGATTCCCAGGAGTCATGCTCTTTGAACATCTTACCAGTTGCATCACCCCATAGCTCTGTTTCAACGACAAGTCTCAGTCTGAAATGAAAGTTTAAAATTTCTTCCTTCTCAGCAGTCCTGATCCAAAAGAGGTCCCTGTGTGCTTATTCACGAGTAATAAAAGTGTAATAATAATAATAATAATAATAATAATAATAATAATAATAATAATAATAATAACTTTATTTTTATACCCCGCCCCATTTCCCCGAAGGGACTCGGGGCGGCTTACATGGGGCCTAGCCCGATAAAACAGTCAAATATCAATAATACAACAATAAAACAATTATACCAATAAAACATCAATTATCAGTAAAACAATCGATAAAATCAACATAAAACATACAATATTAAAACAGGAGACTAGTTCATAAAACCCAGTACAAAATGTGCCGGAATGGGAAAGGTATTTCAAGTGTAGAATAGGACTATGCTTTACCTCTTCATACTTCATACTTTTACCCACTGACGTTCTTGTTTCCTTTAAGGTAATTGTTTCACTACCAAGGAGGAAATCTAGCAATGATGTAGTAATGGCATCCTGTGAGACACTTGTGTGATACTTATGAGATGCATATGTAATACATATGACCAGGATGTGAGGCTAGAAGATGGGGTGAGTGTGGTTCCTGGTCTTTCTGCAGATGCCCATCCCTGGTCTTTTTTTTTTTCCTTAGGCGATCCCTCGTAGTTCGAGGATGATTGTCTTCCACCCTGGGTGTGTGTACGTAGATGGCTGAAGAGACCAATTCTTGATCTGCATGTTCTCCCGCAGTGAGGACATCGGTTTCCAGACGGAAGGCGGTCCCGGTCAGGGTTGGCTTGATGGGCCTTCCTCTTGGCACGTTTCTCCCTTAAGCCCTCCATTTGTGCCTCTTCGAACTCCACAGCACTGCTGGTCACAGCTGACCTCCAATTAGAGCGCTCAAGGGCCAGGGCTTCCCAGTTCTCAGTGTCTATGCCACAGTTTTTAAGGTTGACTTTAAGCCCATCTTTAAATCTCTTTTCCTGCCCACCAACATTACGTTTCCCATTCTTGAGTTCGGAGTAGAGTAGCTGCTTTGGGAGACGGTGATCGGGCATTCAGACAACGTGGCCAGTCCAGCGGAGCTGATGGCATAGGAGCATCGCTTCAGTGCTGGTGGTCTTTGCTTCTTCCAGCACGCTGACATTTGTCCGGCTGTCTTCCCAAGAGATTTGCAGGATTTTTCTGAGGCAACGCTGATGGAAACACTCCAGGAGTTTGGTGTGACGTCTGTACACAGTCCACGTTTTGCAGGCGTAGAGCAGGGTTGGGAGGACAATGGCTTTATAAACAAGCTCCTTGGTATCTCTACGGATGTCCTGATCCTCAAACACTCTCTGCTTCATTCTGAAAAATGCTGCACTCGCAGAGCTCAGGTGGTGTTGTATTTCAGTGACAATGTTTACTTTTGTGGAGAGGTGGCTGCCAAGGTATAGGCACAGTGATGCTAAAAACCAATATTTACCAGTGAACCAGGACCTACTTCCTACTTTCCTTCCCTCCCTCCTTTCTTTCCGCAGGGGAGGCACTTTTCTCTATCCTTCAGGTCATCTCTGTGACTGCTCCCAGACTTTGAAACTCCTTTCCTTGGATGGTTCCTTCTTTGCTATCTTTTTGGTGGCTGGTGAAAATTTTTCTATAACTTGGGAAAATGACAAGAGAAGGGCTTTTATGGTTTTGCCATTCTTTTAGTCTTTGTTTTAAGGTAATATTTTAAAAGATTGTATCTCTGTTTAAATACATTTTAAAATTTAGTTTAATACAATTTTAGTCTTTATTATTATTATTATTATTATTATTATTATTATAATATAATGGCACAGCAAACAAGATAGACATGCTGGATTTCATATCACAAAATCACAAGTCGAACACTTCCCAAGTGTCTAGGACTGTGTGATGTATTTTCGGATCATGCGTGTAGGGTGGCCTTTTGCAGTTGGCAGATCGTGATTTTGTCAATGTCTATTGTTTCCAAATGCCGGCTGAGATCTTTTGGCACGGCACCCAATGTGCCCATCACCACCGGGACCACCTGCACTGGTTTCTGCCAGAGTCTTTGAAGTTCAATCTTGAGGTCCTGATAGCAGCTGAGTTTTTCCTGTTGTTTTTCGTCAATGCGACTGTCACCTGGGATGGCAACATCAATTATCCAAACCTTTTTCTTTTCCACAACTGTGATGTCTGGTGTGTTGTGTTCCAGAACTTTGTCAGTCTGGATTCGGAAGTCCCATAGTATCTTTGCGTGCTCATTTTCCACTACCTTTGCAGGTTTGTGATCCCACCAGTTCTTTGCTGCTGGGAGGTGGTACTTGAGGCATAAGTTCCAATGGATCAATGGAAACATTTTGCACACCTAGGGTTTTTGGCCTGAAAATGACACCAAACGTTATCTGTGGCTTGGAGATGTCCCCAAACAAACTGAGAATTCCATCATCTTTCCTGGGAGTGTTAAAAATATTTGGGTGTGGTTGGCCCTTCCAGGTTTGTGTGGTGGCTCTTCCCCCTCTCCCACCTTCCACAATTGTACACACCTGATTTAAAAGCTATTTTTTCCACTGCTTTCTTACTTGAACGATTAAAGAGAGATGTCGCCTCTACGTTATTCAGTGAAATACCATCACCAATCAATGAGGTTTCTGGAAATGCTTCCCCCCCCCCCCCCCCTGAAAGTGAAATATATAGCTAAGTAGAAAAGCATTTGGGAAGCTGAAAAAATGCTCCTGTTCCAGCCACAGACTTGCCAGGAGTTATGTAACAAAACCTGGCTACAAGTTGAAAAATAGGCTAAGTGTTATTCCAACTTTCAGCACGTCTTTTTGACTACATTATAATTTGAGTGTCCTCCCCAGCAATTATTGCCTTGTTTTTATTTTCCCTTTCTTGTCTTTTCCAGCAACCAGTGTGCGCGTGTAGGAGGGGGGAATGGGGAGAACACATGTTAAAGATATTAGACATACTGGCAACATAATCAGATACTACTCATACATACAAAGCTAGTCTACATATGTTGGACCAAATCCCTCACCACTTGGAGAAGAAAAAAAAACCAGTGCAATTTGAGGTGGGGTGAGAAAGAGATATGTGCAGCAACCAGTGGCAGTTCATAGAGGAAGCAGGAGTGTTGTGTGCATTGTGTTTAAGTTGCCTGTCGACTTATGGCAACCCAAGGAATTTCAGTGTTTCCTTAGGCAAGGAATACTCAGTGGTGGATATGCCAGTTCCTGCCTCTGAAATATAGCCTGAAGCACGTTGTATTTATTAGTAGTCTCCCATCAAAGTACTAGTTTCAGCTGACCCTGTTTAGCTTTCAAGATCAATAGGATCCAGTGCCTTTTAGATTACTTATTTACTTACTTAAGCGATCGCTCGTAGGCCGAGGATGATGGTCCTCCAGTTATAGGGTCCTGGGTGTGTGTCTGTAGATGGCTGAAGAGACCAATTCTTGATCTGCATGTTCTCCCACAGTGAGGACATCGGTTTCCAGGTGGAAGGTGGTCCCGGTCAAGGTTGGCTTGATGGGCTCTTCCTCTTGGCACGTTTCTCCCTTAAGCCCTCTATTCATGCCTCTTCGAACTCCGCAGCACTGCTGGTCACAGCTGACCTCCAATTAGAGCGCTCAAGGGCTGGGCTTCCCAGTTCTCAGTGTCTATGCCACAGTTTTTAAGGTTGGCTTTAAGCCAATCTTTAAATCTCTTTTCCTGCCCACCAACATTACATTTCCCATTCTTGAGTTCGGAGTAGAGTAGCTGCTTTGGGAGACGGTGATCGGGCATTCGGACAACGTGGCCAGTCCAGCGGAGTTGATGGCGTAGGAGCATTGCTTCAATGCTCGTGGTCTTTGCTTCCTCAAGCACGCTGGCATTTGTCCGCCTGTCTTCCCAAGAGATTTGCAGGATTTTCCTGAGGCAACGCTGATGGAAACGCTCGAGGAGTTGGGTGTGATATCTGTAGACCATCCATGTTTCGCAGGCGTAGAGCAGGGTTGGGAGGACAATGGCTTTGTAAACAAGCACCTTGGTATCTCTACGGATGTTCCGATCATCAACCACTCTCTGCTTCATTCTGAAAAATGCTGTGCTCGCAGAGCTCAGGTGGTGTTGTATTTCAGTGTCAATGTTGACTTTTGTGGAGAGGTGGCTGCCAAGGTAGCGGAAATGGTCAACATTTTCTAATATTACACCATTCAGCTGTATTCCTGGCATATAATATAATATAATGTAATATATAATATAATATGTAATATATAATATAATAAATGGACCATATATTCTTGAGTATAAGCTGACCCAAATATAAGCCAACCAGGACCCTCACCCGAATATAAGCCGAGGGGGGCTTTTTCAGTCTTAAAAAAAGGGCTGAAAAACTAGGCTTATACTCGAGTATATACAGTATACAGTATATTGAATCTGGCCTATGTTCCATTAGACCTTGTTTCCCTTGCTCGCCTTGGTTGCCAATTTCTAGGTTTATAAGCAGTGGTATGCCCAATGAGAAGCTAACTGGTTATTTTAACTAGAAATTTCAGTATTTGAAAACAAAGCTTTACCTCCCTCCCCTTTGCCCTAACTAGCACTGAACAATATATTATGTCAATTGCAGAAACTACTGCAATAAAGGTAATCCCGGCCCTCAAATTGCACCATGTTGTTGATGCTGCTGTGAGGATCAGAGTGTTATTGTGGATGGCTACTTTGTTCTCTCTCTCTCCCCTATTCAAACACCTTCAAGACAAATTGCACTGAAGGCTAACAGAAAAAAGAATATGGGGGATTCGGCTTTTGATCCTGATCTGGGTGATGAATGCCCAAGGTACAAGCCATTTGTTAACAGTTTTCAGACTAAGACTTAGCTTGTAGAGAACCACAATTTATTATTTGCACCAATATCATTCTAAACCTGAACAATTAATAGATAGTGGTCTTATCCTGATGATCAGGTTTTGCTCTGCTTCCAATAAAGTCTACAGAGATGTCCAAGTCTCACAGGTCTTTGTGTATGATCATGCACAAGAGCTTTACCTTAAACAAAGCAGAACAAGGAAAAACTGCATACGCAACCCCCCATACCAATTAAACCTTCCTTTCCCCCAAAAAAATTGATTTAAAGGTATGTGTGTCGTTGATGTATGAAAAGAATGTAGGATACTTTCTTGGAGATGTAAAGAATACATGCAAATTTGGTCAACCTTGGTGACAAAGTATATTTCAACAGAAAAAGAAACTCTGACAATAAAATGATAAATTGCTTTGAGATGAGGATTGTATGTTTCTTGTTTTTTATTCTGTAGGAAGTTCATTTTTACAAAATCTTGAGGAATTTTGCACAAAACTCAATCTTAAAACATAAAAACTCTATATTTTGTGGGAAAATATTTCATTTATGTTTTCAGATATAGCCCAGAGTAAACATAATAAAAAATAGCAGAGTGAAACCTTTGGATATATTCATTCTTGTGTGCAAGAATGAAATAGGGAATATTTACATTCATACAATTTTTCTTGGTGACTTTTTCTTTTAAGTGAGCACACTGAATTAACTGAATTAACTTATTTTATACAAACATGAGAACCAAAATACCACTGTCCTTGAGATTATTCTGATTTTGTAATCCAGTTCTTGGCTGAGAAAATGTAGGCTTGATTTAGGAGAAGAGAAATATAAACCCTAGGTGCTAAGGAATAATATGTCTTCATCTGCTTTTCTTAATATATAAAAAACTTGCAGTATGATGCAGACATTGGGCAGGACATACCTAAACACATAGAAAATGGTCACGGATTACATGAGTAGGAATAAAATGAATGATTGATAATATTTTTAATAGTTCTTTCATGTCTTTGGAAACCCTGACAAGAAGAAAAATGGAAGGAAAAATTCAAAAGTACATTAAAGTAATGCATGAGATTTTTTTTTCACAGAAACAGTATATGCACAGAAAATGCTATTTTCTCTGAAAACAATACCCGATGCAAATTCTGCAAAGAATAATTTCCAATTTATACCAGTTTCTGCACAGAACACAAAATTTTGTACAGAAAATTCTCCCTCGGGGAGAAGGGCGGGGTAGAAATATCAGAAATAAAATAAAATCTTATTTCATGTGTAGAAAATGTGGGTTTTTGCACAAACATAAACATAAAATTCTGTACAACACAGGTTCCCAACTACAGAATTTTGTTCACAGATTATAATATTGCTGCACAGGAATATTTTCTGCACATAAAATGCTTTTTACTGCTCAAAAATAATACCCAAGAATTTTGCACAGAAAGAGTCCTTTCAGCTTTCTTTTAGCCATTTTCTTTAAAAAAAAAAACAAGCATTAAAATATTAAAAGACGTTTCGCCTGCCATAGATGTGGGCGAAACGTCAGGAGAGAATACTTCTGGAATATGGCCACACAGCCCGGAAAACATACAACAACCCTGTGATCCTGGCCATGAAAGCCTTCGACAACACATTAGAGAGAAGAGTTGCATTCCTATCAAATAGAGGATTCTATTTCAAACATAAGACTGTCTTCCAATATCCCTTCAGACAGAATAATAGACTTTTAGAAAGCAACCACAGGGGCATCTAGTCCAATCCCCTGGCATGCAGAAAAACACAGCTACAGTACTCCTGAAAGATGTATCCAAACTCTTTGTAAAAACCTGCAAAGATGGAGAGTCCACCATCTTCCAAGGCAATTTATTCCACTGCCAAATAGCTCTTATAGTACATTCTTCCTAATGTTTAGGTGAGATCTCATTTCTTCTCATTTGAATACATTGGTTCATGTTCTAGTTTACAGGCTGTCTTCTGTAAAATAAGACACAGCCACATTAAGTGCCAACAATCTTATTCAGTATAGGACAGTTTTCATGCTCTAAACCTGCTTGTCATATCCCAACCACCTTTGGTTTCTGAACCTGATTCAGAAATGAACTTTGACCAGGATGAAGCTTATTCTGACTTTTTACCTAGTCCGCAGAGCTCCTTCCAATTACAGCTCCTAGCTGTTGATAGCTCGGATGCTTCTTTAATTGGGAGAGATACTGGAAATATTACTCCCATGGCTGAACCAGATGTTCTGAGTTCCCCAGAGAATGTGTCCTTCAACAGAAGGGAGTTTCTGCATTGCCAGAGATCTGAAAAGCAAGGGCTCCTCAGGAGTAACCGCTTGGCATCTCGAGGGGATAATGGATAGAAGATTTTCCCTTGGGAACCTTTAGGGAGTTTGGCTTTCCTTCTTGTGATTAGATCTAAGTTCCATAAAAGTGTCTTGCACCGTGAACACTTTGTGGTGTCAACATAGCAATTTCCTGAGTAAGGTTCACCGACTTTAGCTCCTGTTTCTCCAAGCCAAGTTTCCTGATCCTGGCGGCCATGCCGAGCCGCGACTCCCGAGTAGACCCGGAGTGAGTCTATTTCCTTGCCTTGTTCCTGAATCAAGTTGGCCTCAGCCTCGTCTCGTTCCTGCCTTGATATCAAAGACTTCCTAGTGACTTTGTACTTTGTACTTCAGTCTTGCTTCCTTGTTGTTCCCCGCTCAAGAACTTTCCAACAGTTTTGAGCGTGTTTTGGTTTCTGGACTTTGGACAATAATTTAATTCTTTGGACTAATTCATACCTTTTCAAAAAGGACTATTATCTACTAAACCTTTCCACTTATTCCTTCCTGAAATTATAATTGTTTTAATAAAGATATTATATGATTATTGGTCTCTGTCTGGTTTCCAGTGCTCACGCTGCCTTGGGGTGCAACACTGCTTCACATTTCTTGAGCTTCATCCTGGCATCAAAAGACTATTTCCAGGATGAAACCCGATGAGCCCAACAGAGATTAATTCCTGCTTTGTCAAACACTTCAAACTCTCGAGTTTCCCACCTCTTTGGGTGAAAGACTTTCCTTCATTTATAGATATATCCCTTAACATGCATCAACTGAAGATAATAGGCACTTGTACATTTTGTTGAAATGCTTTGATTGCAAAAGGAAGGGAGAATTTGATTTTGTTGTGGCAAGATCACTATAGAAACCTATTTAAGACACAAGATGGCTTTATGTATTTGCTCTTCAAACTTGTTGACGTGTGTTAAGTGTCAGCCCTGAAGTATGTGTTTGGTACTTGAGTCACGTTAAGGACCTCCCATGTGGGACAGGCAACACAGACCCCTTCACTTCACTTCAGCTGGAGCGCAGCACAGAACAAAACAGATTCAGTCCTCTGTTGCCCATACCTCCCTCCCTGCTTCCTAGCTTCTCCGTCCCACTCTTCAAACTAAACAGTGATTCCTTTCTAAATTAGGGCTTTCACATATAGACCTGAAAAAGCTGGGAGGCCAAAGTGTCTGTTTTTTGGTCCCCAGTGTCAGCCTCTTTCCCCCAGAAATGTTTTTTGTCATTTTTTGTATTACCGAGAAATTCAGACATTGTGTTTGCCTTTTGTAATCTGGCTCTTAACAAGGCCGGCTTTGTTAGTCTTACAAAGGGCAATAAACTCTGGTTTGCCAATAAGCCCTCAGTAACTGCTGGACATTATGACTGATTATAATGCCACAAGCTCCTTGAGGACTATAAATGTATATTGAAAGACAATCCTAGGGAGGGGGACGGGGTGGGATGGGGAAAGCAACTGAATTGCCACAGTACTCATGTAACCCTGTGGGGGCACAGAGGACAACAAGGGGGCTATTGAGAGTGGCACTCAGGCAGAAAGCCACTTAGTCATCCAAACCAGTATAGTGTGGGGATGGCCACAGCGTTCCACTGCTAATACTTCTTTTGTTTTCTTCTCACTTTGAGGTAGACAAACCCACAGTTGCATTGACAGAGTTGCCTCTGTTTGCCTAAT
This sequence comes from Anolis carolinensis, assembly GCF_035594765.1. Taxonomy (NCBI): domain Eukaryota; kingdom Metazoa; phylum Chordata; class Lepidosauria; order Squamata; family Anolidae; genus Anolis; species Anolis carolinensis. Next base: position 24,134,910 of record NW_026943820.1, on the reverse strand, counting down.
TCCTCGAGAAGAAGAATAAATGAGAAAGTTAATAGAAAGCCCTGCTCTCTCTGCGTATATTCATGGCTACGTCTACCACTGAGCCTTTAAGACAGGGAGCCAAAATCTATCCCCTGAAAGTGTTTTATCAGCCCTGACCCTTCAAGAATGCTTCTGAGAACTGTTCAGAAACATTATTTGGATGCCCAGGGCTAATGCACCATCTATACTGCACAGAGCCAGCCCTACCCTGTTTCCCCTAAAATAAGACATCCCCAGAAAATAAGACCTAGTAGAAGTTTTGCTGAATTGCTAAATATAAGGCCTCCCCTGAAAGTAAGACCTAGCAAAGTTTTTGTTTGGAAGCATGCCCAATGAACAGAACACCAGAGCATGCAGGATCGGTAAATGTACGTACCAGTGTTGTACATGGAAATAATGGTAGTAACAAAAAATTCTTGATAGGATTCACAGTTTGTCTGGTTATGCTGGTTTCTGATGACAACTACTGTACAGTATATAATAAATGTTCACTTTTTGTTCAACAATAAATGTGAATTCTTCTTCATGGAAAAATAAGACATCCCCTGAAAATAAGACCTAGAGCACCTTTGGGAGCAAAAATTAATATAAGACACTGTCTTATTTTCGGGGAAACACGGTAGGTATTTTTCAAGTGTAGGCGAACAGAATTTTGGCACCCCACCCCCAAACCAATCACAGAAAAATAAAAGCGTTGGAAAAGCGAAAATGTTGGATAATAAGAAGGGATTAAGGAAAAGCCTATAAACATCAAATTACATTAAGATTTTACAAATTAAGCACCAAAACATCATGTTTTACAACAAATCAACAGAAAAAGCAGTCTCGACTGCACCCCCGTATGTTTTGCGCCCGAAGCGACCGCTTAGTTCGTCTCATTGTTGGACCGGCTCTGATACTGCATTATCTTGCAGTGTAGATGGACCCTATTTCTATTTCTCATAAGCAAAAGAAAGACAACTTGATTCTTTTTGCCTTTCCATCTGTTTTGCTTTGCTAAGGGGCTCTTCTGTTCTAACTACTAAGATTTTGACTGCAGTTATATAATCTCCTTTTTGGCTTTATATCCATGTTGGCAACAAATCCTTAGAGAAGGAAAGTCATTACACAGGTGCTACTGTATGGAGGTACCCACAGCTGGCATAAATTTGCTTGTGCAACCAAAGGATGAGCAGAAGAGAAGGTTCGTCTTGTGTGAAGCTCTATCATGGTTACTATTAGTGCTGCTAGAAGTGACTGTTTAGGAAGTAGTCATATTTTACTGCATTGAGATAGTTCCTACTTTATGCTTTAGTGAACTACAGTACAGCACTAAAAGAAGACAATAGCAACACATAATCAAAAAGTTAAAGAAAGAAAGAAAAGTTCTTATGCAGCAGGCGTTTGGTATTTGCAAGGGATTGGTTTTGGGATCTTCTGTGGATACCAATGTACAATGGTGCAGTAAAATGGTGTTCCCTAAATGAAATAGCAAAATCAAGGTTTGTTTATGGGAGAGGGCCTGTAAGTTGCCACTATCTGAAAGGCTCCTCAAGCCATGACTTTATCTTGTTTAAAGCTGAGACTTCAAGAAGATTAAGACAATTATTCAACATGGATCATGTCGTCTAGCTTTAGTTCAATAATCAACATATCTAGTAGAGGTTTGCTTTGTATTGTCTCCTCTCCACACCACTGCAAAATATACCCACACAAACACACTGTGAAATTAGGAATAAAACCCCTGCTTACTGATGGTTAACACGCTTGAGTAAAGATAATTATGAATATTAATTTGGAATTATCTGTGTATATGCTTCACACCACTAAATCTACATGGGTTTACTAAGGACTACACAGTTTGTTTACTTTTAAGCCAGAGAATTTAATGTTCTGTGTAATGAACTGCTGCATAGAGCACATTAAGGTGCAAAAGGTTTATCTCCCCAGCTTTCTCCTGTGCAGAAAAAGGATATCATATATGGGCTGAACTGTTGGTAAATTACCTAATGAAGTGATACCATCACACGAAGGCTGTGTCTATTCCTCCTGATAAGAATTTATCTGACTTTATTGATTTGACATCTATCTACTTTATAGGTGACTTGGGAAACTAATGACTGAGGTTGTATTGAGTATACAGGGATAGATTTTCAGCTAAACTAAAGGCCAGTTAACTTGTTTTACGTGCACACGAATTATGGGTGTAAATATAATGAATGGAAAGTGAATGCGCACTCCCTGTGTACAGAGAATTGGAGTGTCCTGATCATCTAATACTAAATATCTGTGTTGCTTCTCTTATGATGCATTCATGGTAATTACTCCACAGAGTGCTCATCATGTTGAATTGTATAATAATTACATTCTTTGGTCCAGAGTAAGTTAAGCACAGGCTTTTCCAACTGAGATTTTTCCTCTACCCATCAACCACCATTGGAAATTTAGGATTCCTCTGTCTAGTTCAGATCACATGAGGATCATCACTAAAACAATTCACTTCCACTGGAGAAGGCAAAAGATGCCATTCAAAGTTATTCAAGGACAATTTCATGGCTTCACCTCAAACACAAGCACATAGACTCATTTGTCATTGTTAATTTACTTTACATGGTGGCTTTCTTCTGTCAATCTCAAAGTGGTATATAAATAGTCTTCCACCTTAGTGCAGAATTGGATCTTCTTTGTGAATAGAAAAACTCAAAGCCATACTCTATAGCAGGGGTCCTCAAACTTTTTAATCCGAGGGCCGGTCCACAATCCTTCAGACTGTTGAGGGGCCGGATTATCATTTGAAAAAAAAATACAAACAAATTCCGATGCACACTGCACATGTCTTATTTGTAGTGCAAAATCAACAACAACAACAAGAACAATGAAAGAACAATACAATATTTAAAAATAAAAACAATTTTAACCAACATACATTGATCAGGATTTCAATGGGAAGTGTGGTCCTGCTTCTGGCCAATGAGATAGTCAAGTTAATTAGGGTTGTTGTTGTTGTTGTTGTTGTTGTTGTTGTTGTGTGCCTTCAAGTCATTTCAGACTTTGGGTGAGCTTAAGTCTAGAATGCATTTATTTATTTATTTATTTACTACATTTATTTACTACATTTGTATCACACCCTTCTCACCCCAAAGGGGACTCAGAGTGGCTTACAAATTATATGTACATACAATATATTATATTATTAGCATAACACAATATTAGCATTATATATTACTTTATTGAACTATACCACTATACTGTAATATTATTAGTAATATTATATGTAATATAGAATATATAATTAATATTATTATATGGTATTATTATTAGTGTTATATTGTATTACATTATAATATTATTATCAATATTATATGTATATACAATGTATTATATTATAAAACTGAGGGCGGGGGCCAGGTAAATGACCTCGGAGGGCCGCATCCGGCCCCCGGGCCTTAGTTTGGGGACCCCTGCTCTATAGGATCAGCTATGTACTATGGCTTGTGAACAAATAACTTTCTCCTTTAGCTTCCCATTCTTCATAATTTCTGAACATTGCTACCACTTGTAACAAAGTATGCATTTTGGTTTACAGATGTTATGTTTAATTGTGTGGTTATGTTTTAAAAGGGTAATTATTATTGTTTTTGCATGAAGGGAATAGCCACCTCAGAACTCAGAGGCTGGTTGCCATGGAGAAGTAGGCGGAGCCAACTGCGTTTAGCTGAAGAGAGAGCAGAATTTGGAGGGAAACTCAGTCTGTGGTCAGAGAACCACAGGGAAGGTTGATTTTAGAGTCTGTGCCCTGCAGAGAAGGCTGATCCTCAGTGAAGGGATCAGGGTGGCTCAAATGTTTGATTTTGAGTCAATTTAAAATAAGTTTGGTGACTTATTTTAAGGTAGTCTGTAATCGGAGGAATTACAGTGAAGACTGATTCTCAGTTGGAGAATCAGGGAGACTCAGATGTTTATTTTTGAGTCAGTTTAAAATAAGTTTGGTGACTTATTTTAAGGTAGTCTGTTTCCAGATAAGGAACAGATAGTCTATGATTGAAATACACAGGGTGACTGCAGGTTAAAGCAGTAAAGGGGGAAGTAGTATTTTAAAGATTGAAACATCTCAATATAGCTTTGCAATATAGCTCAATATAGCTTTGTTAATCTAAGTGACTCTAAAGAAGTTACTGTAACCATTAAGCTTGTGCCTCAATAAACGTGTTATTGTTCTTTTTAACATCTCAACTTCATCCATATATATTATCATCAAAAAGCAAAGAAGAAAAAGGAAGAAAAATAAAATTTTAAAAGTCCCCTCTCTAAGTAGCCAGTGGCTATATCTCCAAATAGTGGTGGCAAGAGTTGATAATCCCCTTAACATCTGGTGGCCGCATTATAAACATCTTTACCTCTGGTGGCAGCGTTTAAAATAAAAACATCTTTAATAAGTGGTGGCAGTGATAATATAAAATATAATTAATTAATAGAAACTCCTCCACATCTCCGCAATTGGTGTCAGAGGTAGGATTTTAAAAGATTTTCCCCTGCCTGAGTTCTTTGCAATTTGGTGGCAGCGGTGGGATCAAAAGATTCCCCCCTGCCTAGAAGAACTTCAGACTTTCTTAGTTCTTCACACCACTATTTCTTAGAACATGTACCAAAGACATTACCCAGCTCCCCTTGAGCTCAGTGTTGCCAAAACAGAAGAGAATCCTTTAAGCTGTTGCATTAGTACAGTTATGCAAATAATTCTCTACTCATTTTCTGGCCATGGAGTATCTCTAGCCAGTGTTAAAAGCCAACACAGTATTGCTAGTGAAGTGATCATGGTCATTACAATCACTCTGAACAGAGTGGAACCATCTGTGTCCTAGCTGGCAAAGCTCCATCTTGTACATCCTCATTGCACTCAAGTGGTTAATGCTCTGAGCAGTGGACATAGACTTTCTGGAAGTTAATCTACTGCAGATTGCAGAGAGAATGATATATTAAAGTGCAATGGAAGGAAGTTGGCATTCGTTTTTGGACCGTGCCTTGCTCTTTGATTTGATGAGCTAAGCAGAGACCATACAGTGAAAAGGAAAAGGAAGACCGAAAGTGGAATAATGGCTTTATTTGTAGCTGAGCATATGTCTCTTCTTGCCGTTGCATTGGCACGGTTCTGCAATTGAAAATAGCCCCTGTTGCTGAGTGGCAGGAGGATGAGTTTGTCATTATCTGGCAAGGCCAGTGAGAAAGGAAAGGAAAGTTGATGTTGGCCAGGTGAGAAAGGCTCCATTAAGATGAGGAAAGCAAGCAATGAAATAGTTTTATGTCCTGAACGAAAACCATGGAGGAGGTGTCAGAGTGTTAGGAAGAGCCAACCAATTCTGACAATACATATTGCCAGGAAACACCTGTGGGGAAAAGGAAACCAGCAAGACCCTCAACTGGATGAATCTGATGATTGCTGTCTACAGGCTTGTGCAAACATAGTAAAGGATAAAAAAACCCTGACTTTTTATTAAGTTACAGGGAGTGGGAATACTTTAAAAATGATTTTCATCTTTCAATTACACATTAACTGCTGTTGCTCTCTGTATTTTGAAAGACTGGATCAAACAGAGGATCTCTCCCTGCCCCCATGCGTCGGGACAGATGGCTGAGTTGAACATGTTTTTTGGGAAGGAGCCCAGAAGTTTCTACATGTTGGAACTGAATAACATTGGAAGAAGTATGCTGGAGGTCTTCGAATCCAGAGTTGAACATCAGGAGAGAACACGACCTGAAGGTTAATTTTCTCAGAAATGTTATCAGCCAAAGCTTTGAGGTTTGGATAGATAGCTACAGATTAAGATCCTTGATTAGTGCACATACCCAGAGGTTATGTATCGTGCTTATACAAGGGCAGCAAAGAAAAACATCTTTAAATCAAAAGATCCTAAAGATCGCAGAAGACAGATAGGAGGTTTGGGAAAAAAAAACAGATAAGCAAAATCAAGGTGGAGATGAAAAAAGTTCTCAGGAGGTTAGAATAACAGAAAGGCCGTTCCAAGTGCATGCCAACTTTGGAAGTAAGTTGAAAAACTACAGCATCACCATACTAGCTACTACTGGAAAGAAACTTTGGCGCTTTCTCCATGTATAAGTTAAACTAACAGTTCCTGTAGGCCAGGACCATTTGTTTTACTGACAGATCTATTTTCCAGCTGTGTTACTTTCAGTTCTTGAAATGGAAAACATCAGGATTTGAACATGGGACCTTATACATACAAAACACACTCTACACCACTGAGATCCTTTCCAGCAGCAGTGCATTACAACTGGACCAGGTTTGTTCTTTTATTTGAGAAAGTATGTGTCCAGAAGGTATTTCTCCAGAAATGCCTATGAGGTACTTTATTGCAGCCCATCTATACAGTAGAGTCTCACTTATCCAACATAAACGGGCCGGCAGAACGTTGGATAAGCGAATATGTTGGATAATAAGGAGATATTAAGAAAAAAGCCTATTAAACATCAAAATAGGTTATGATTTTACAAATTAAGCACCAAAACATCATGTTATACAACAAATTTGACAGAAAAAGTAGTTCAATTCGCAGTAATGCTATGTAGTAATTACTGTATTTACGAATTTAGCACCAAAATATCATGATGTATTGAAAACATTGACTACAAAAATGCGTTGGATAATCCAGAACGTTGGATAAGTGAGCGTTGAATAAGTGAGACTCTACATATACATATATAAAAGGGTAATGAAATTTCGGCCTAGGACAAAACAACAAAACGACACATTCCAGAAACACTAAACTTGGCAGCACAACCCCTCATCCATGCCTCTACGTTCATACAACAAAAAGAAAAGAAAAATAAAGTCCTAATTAGAGGGAGAGGAATAATTGTTTTTATCCAATAGCTGACAGTTAGAAGGCTAAGCTCCACCCACTTGGTCTCCTAGCAACCCACTCAGCCCAGGGGACAGGCAGAGTTAGGCCTCACTTAGGCCACTTCCACACTGCCTATAAAATACAGAATATCTGATTTTAACTGGATTGTATGGCAGTGTAGACTCAAGGCCCTTCCACACAGCTATATAACCAATTTATAATGGACTTCATGTCAGGGGAAAACCTTTACCCTTTACCTTAACTACCACCAATTCCTCAACACTTTATTTCCCATACCACCATACTTTGCCACAGCAACATGTGGCCGGGCACAACTAGTACCATATAAAACTATAAAGAACAGTACCTGCTCATTTTGCTATTCGCTTTTGGAGGAAGATGATGACTGGCTAGATACTCCCCTCCTCTACTTTGCGTCAATTTGGACTAAAATAGCATACACCACAATAGCATTCTTATGCAAAATGCACATTAAAAAAATCTGCTGGTGTTTGGGGCTTTGGGACGTATAAAATTTATGGCCACACTCCCAAAAACCGATTTCCATAATCAAAGCAAGAACACAGTCATAGAAAGCTAAAATGAGGAGAAAAAACTAGGAATATTATTCAATACATGACAATTGCACCTTTATTGCTTACTATGTATCCAGAAATGGAAAGATATGGATATGGACAGGTTAACCAAACTCCACGACTTGCAGAGATGGATGGATTGACTAATCTAAGCAAAGAGTAGAAACATTAGAAAACTTCAGAAAAAGATACTGGAATTTAGTGATGGAATACATGAGAAAATAAATGAGGAATAGAGTACATTTTAGGCTTTGATAGAATATGCGTTACCTTTCATAAGTGACCCTTGCTCCATTAAACCCCCTGCAGAATCCCTTCTTGTGCTAGAAGATTTGGTTTATGAAGAAGTCTTTGGAAAATTGTATATGGACCGGTCTGTGGTGCAGGCTGGTGAGCAGCCTGCTGCAATAAATCACTCTGAACATGAGGTCATGAGTTCGAGGCCAGCCTGTGACAGGGTGAGCACCCGTCAATTAAAAAATAAAAAATAGCCCCTGCTCGTTGCTGACCTAGCAACCCGAAAGATAGTTGCATCTATCAAGTAGGAAATTTAGGTACCACTTATAAAGTGGGGAGGCAAATTTAACTAATTTACAACTGTGAAAGTGCCGTCAGAGTGGATGATGAAACAGCTGCTCCCCCCTGTGGCCAGAATCGAACATCCCCTCAGGAGAAGGTTAAATTGCCTCTGCGTCTGTCTCTGTCTCGGTTCTATGTGTATATGGGCATTGAATGTTTGCCCTATATGTATATAATGTGATCCGCCCTGAGTCCTCTTCGGGGTGAGAAGGACGGAATAGAAATACTGTAAATAAATAAATAAATATGGTGCTCCAATTAACGGGGCTGGGGGTGGCCTTCTAGGTGTCTACTATGGTTCTTTAGTCTGATGGGAATTTTCTAAAAGATGAAACTTCCATTTGTGTGGGTGGAGTATCAGGAGAACAAGAAATAAATACATGCATCTTGTACCTCTGTGCTGCTTGCTTTTCTTGTTCAACTGCCTTCCCTCCATCAATTATAAAAGCTAGGCTGAACTAGAAGTAGGAAGTAGAGCCAAAAAGTAAATTCCCTTGGGATATGAAAGGAAATTATTTTGCCATCAACATCCTCAAGGCAATGTGAGAAGAAGTGGCACTTATAAGGAAATTCCTCCTGAAGCAGTTCAGAGATAACTAGTCAAGCTGGCTCCCATTTCCCTGTTTCTCAGCTTTCAATTAGCATTACTCTACACCAGTATTGCCTCTCTGGTTTAGGGTGACTACCACCTACAACCTCCTATCATAGGAGGTCCGGTGTCTCCACAAATACCCTAGACATTCAGGCACCTGGGTAACTAAATCTCATGAGGTGACCATAGGTTCTAGCATCAATTTGCACATGGATAAAAACGTTTAAGCAGCAACTATCCCTAAGGTCTCTCAAAATCAAAACAGCACAGTGCATAACTCTTCATACAATTTAGGGCTGAGGATATCTAAATATTGATGTATAGATTCTAGAAGCTCAAAACCTAAAATGTATTACTTCATATATCTATATGTATAAAAGAGTGATGGCATCAGGGCAGCGGACAAAACAACAAAACTACAGGCCCCCCAACCTCGAAATTTGACAACACAACCCATCATCCGCTGCTCTAGGTTGATACAACAAAAAGAAAAGAAAAATAAAGTCCTAATTAGAGGGAGAGGAATAATAGTTTTTATCCAATTGCTGCCAGTTAGAAGGCTAAGCTTTGCCCACTTGGTCTCCTAGCAACCTACTCAGCCCAGGGGACAGGCACAGTTAGGCCTCACTTAGGCCTCTTCCACAGATTATCAGATTTTAACTGGATTATATGGCAATGTAGACTCAAGACCCTTCCACACAGCTATATAACCCATTTAGAATCTTATATTATTTGCTTTGAACTGGATTATCTTGACTCCACACTGCCATATAATCCACTTCAGTGTGCATACTAAACATAAAGACAACAGACATTCAATACCACCACTACCTCAACAATATCTCACCAACACCACCAGACAATGCCACAGCAACGTGTGGCCGGGCACAGCTAGTGTTCATATATAAGTCAAGCTCATGTATAAGTCAAGGTGGGTTTTGGATCCAAAATTATAGATTTTAATATGAACCTGTGGATATAAATTCCATGCAGAGGGGAAAACTCCAGTGCCACCCGAAGTCTTCTTCAACCACCATCGTTTTCCCACCCAAGCATTAAAAAAGGCCATAAGCAGAACCACAGTAGAAAGATTAGTGAGGGTTGGCAATTATTTTAGAATAATAATAATAATAATAATAATAATAATAATAATAATAATAATAACAAATGCAATTAAGGCCAAGATCGAAAAATCAGCTGATGACCCAAAATGCAGACTGTGCAAGGAAGCTGATGAAACCATTGATCACATCCTCAGCTGCTGTAAGAAAATCGTACAGACAGACTGCAAACAGAGGCACAGCTATGTGGCCCAAATGATTCATTGGAACTTATGCCTCAAGTACCACCTCCCAGCAGAAAAGAACTGGTGGGATCACAAACCTGCAAAAGTATTGGAAAATGAGCACGCAAAGATACTGTGGGACTTCCGAATCCAGACTGACAAAGTTCTGGAACACAACACACCAGACATCACAGTTGTGGAAAAGAAAAAGGTTTGGATCATTGATGTCGCCATCCCTCCTTTATGTTGTATGACCCTCCCTTATGTTCTTCACATGTAAAAACATAGTACAACGTAACATCGCATATTCAAATCAAAACCTGTTTCTCTATAAGAAATTGTAGTTACTTTTTGTTTAGTTGTTATTTTAAAGCTGCAGAAGCATTGGGAAAAATCAGCATGTATAAGATACTGTTGTTAAAATCTGATATTTCTTTTTTTAATTATCAGACTCTACACTTGTGGTAGAAGTCTTGGATGACTTCACGAAGAAGTGTTAGTTGATATCTTTTAAGTGGGATTCAATTAAATCCCCATAAAATGATCAATGTGAGAGAACTTGACATGTTTCATCAACTGAGGCCCCAGGAAGCAATTTGCCACGTTAGAAGTATTCCACAGGAATCTGATAATGTTACATGCAAAACACTTTGAGTCAAATTGAAATATTCACCCAGTGTAAATACTAGAGAGCTGGAGATAGCAGGCAATGTTTGACAAGGAGAAAACTACACATTCCTGCTCCCTTTCAAATGTATTGCATGCAGGGTCAGGAAGGCAAGCTGTATTGTATTAAATAAGACCACAACTTTATGGATTTCAGTTATCTGCATTATGGCAACCAATAGGAAATTCACACACAAATTTGGATGAGGGAACCTAGTTAGATTGGGATTTCCAACTAAGAGCTTTCCAAGCTTAAAATCTAAAGTGCAGACCCTGCACTTCTTCCTAGCCTGGTATCTTGAAAGGAACAGAGGGACCCAAGATGTTCCTAGCTTGCACTCTTCCATGAGGAAGTCATCTGAGAACCAGAATTCACTTCACATCTCCTCCAACGTGTTACCAATGAGATGGAAATTGATTAATTATTTCACCTTGCCGTGCTATGCCAGAAACCTTCAGAGAGAATCAATCACACCTCACACCCCATCAATAGTGACATATACAGTCTAAACACCTTCTCAGAAGCATACGAGAAGCTCGGCCTCTCATTGAACATCGAGAAAACCAAAGTGCTCTTCCAACAGGCACCAGCTAATCCCTCTGCAACGCCAGGAATACAGCTTAATGGTGTAACATTAGAAAACGTTGACCATTTCCGCTACCTTGGCAGCCACCTCTCCACAAAAGTCACAATCGACACTGAAATACAACACCGCCTGAGCTCTGCGAGTGCAGCATTTTTCAGAATGAAGCAGAGAGTGTTTTGTTAATGTGGGATTTGTGTATTGGTAGTGTTTAAATGAAATTTGTGTCTGGCATGTATTACATACAGGTTGCATCATCCAAAGTATGCTATAGTCTGTAAAGAGTTAATGACTGAGAAGCTGTGTTGACCTTGATGTGTGGTTGGAACCTGGGGAGTATCCAGACTCAAGTGTGTTTGTACATTACTGATTGCGTCAGTTGAGATCTTGCTCTGTTCTGAGTTTGTGTCTGCCTAGAGTGAAAGCCAAGCCTATTTTCGTCTGCAATTCTGTTTTGTCTTGTATAGTAAAACTTTGTATATATTTTTAACATCGTTTCTGACGTCTCTTCGTTCTGCGCTCCATTGACAACATACAACTGCTGCTACGCTGCGACATTACTCTGACATGTTTGATGACCGGGACATCCATAGAGAGACCAAGGTGCTTGTTTACAAAGCCATTGTCCTCCCAACCCCGCTCTACACCTGCGAAACGTGGACGGACTACAGACGTCACACTCAACTCCTGGAGCGTTTCCATCAGTGTTGCCTCAGGAAAATCCTGCAAATCTCTCGGGAAGACAGGCGGACAAATGTCAGCATGCTTGAGGAAGCAAAGACCACCAGCATTGAAGCGATGCTCCTACACCATCAACTCCGCTGGACTGGCCACGTTGTCCGAATGCCCAATCACCATCTCCCAAAGTAGTTGCTTGACTCCGAACTCAAGAACGGGAAACGTAATGTTGGTGGACAGGAAAAGAGATTTAAAGATGGGCTTAAAGCCAACCTTAAAAACTGTGGCATAGACACTGAGAACTGGAAAGCCCTGGCTCCTGAGCGCTCTAATTGGAGGTCAGCTGTGACCAGCAGTGCTGCGGAGTTTGAAGAGGCACGAATGGAGGGCTTAAGGGAGAAACGTGCCAAGAGGAAGGAGCACCAAGCCAACCCTTGCTATCCAGCCTGCGCCGGGCTGTGGCGCAGGCTGGATAGCAAGCCAGCTGCAACAAATCAGTCTTGACCAAGAGGTCACGAGTTGGAGGCCAGCCCGTGCCTGCGTCTTGTCTCTGTCTCTGTTCTATGTCATGGCATTGAATGTTTGCCTATATGTGTAATGTGATCCGCCCTGAGTCCCCTTCGGGGTGAGAAGGGCGGAATATAAATGCTGTAAATAAATAAACCCTGACCGGGACCGCCTTCCACCTGGAAACTGATGTCCTCACTGTGGAAGAACATGCAGATCAAGAATAGGTCTCTTCAGCCATCTACGTACACACCCCCAAGATGGAAGACAATCATCGTCGAACTACGAGGGATCGCCTAAGTCAGGGGTCCTCAAACTTTTGAAGTGGAGGGCCAATTCATGGTCCCTCAGATTGTTGAGGGGCCGAATTATCATTTGGAAAAAAAACCCGAACAAATTCCTATGCTCACTGCACATGTCTTATTTGTAGTGCAAAAAAACCCCCCAACAGTCATTTATTTATATATTTATTTGCTACATTTATACCCCACCCTCTCTCACCCCGAAGGGGACTCAGAGCGGCTTACAAGTTGTATGTATATTATATTATTAGCATAGCACAATATTAGCATTATATATTACTATATTGTATTATACCATTATACCGTAATATTATTAGTAACATTACATTTAATATATAATATATAATTAATATTATATTATACAATATTATTATATTGTATTATTATTATTAGCCGCCCTGAGTCCCCTATTGGGTGAGAAGGACGGGGTAGAAATACTGTAATAAATAAATAAATAAATATTATATTGTATTACATTATAATATTTATTATCAATATTATATGTATACACAATATATTATATTATTACCATATCATTCATTTATAATATTTCATTTACAATATTGTAAATGAAAAAACAATACAATATTTAAAAATAAAAATAATTTTAACCAACATACTGTAAACTTATCAGGATTTCAGTGGGAAGTGTGGGCCTGCTTCTGACTAATGAGATAATCAAGTAGCCTCATTATAATTATAATTCTATTCTGAATGTTATTAGGTTCCTTTCACTGGGATATTTTAATCTAATGATTTTATCTTATATTGCTGCTATAGTCCCCCCACCTTCGAAGTTGACTGAATCGCATTGGTGGTTGTTTGATATTATTACTATTGATATTAGTATTGTTGTTTAAATCTTTGTTTTAACTTGTTTTATCATCTTCTTGTGTTTTAAACTGTGTGTATTGTTAATGTATTTGTGCTGTTACTTTTGTAACATTGTGAGCCGCCCCGAGTCCCCACGGGGAGATGGTGGCGGGGTATAAATAAAGTTTTATTATTATTATTATTGACACAACGACGTTGTATGACACAGCAAACAAGATAGTTATGCTGGATTTTGTTTCACAAAATCACAAGTCGAACACTTCCCAAGTGTCTAGGACTGTGTGATGTATTTTCAGATGATGCGTGCCGATCCCAGTTGGGTGGCCTTTTGCAGTTGGCAGATCGTAATTTTGTCAATGTCTATTGTTTCCAAATGCCGGCTGAGATCTTTTGGCACGGCACCCAGTGTGCCCATCACCACCGGGACCACCTGCACTGGTTTCTGCCAGAGTCTTTGAAGTTCAATCTTGAGGTCCTGATAGCGGCTGAGTTTTTCCTGTTGCTTTTCATCAATGTGACTATCACCTGGGATGGCGACATCAATGATCCAAACCTTGTTCTTTTCCACAACTGTGATGTCTGGTGTGTTGTGTTCCAGAACTTTGTCAGTCTGGATTCAGAAGTCCCACAGTATCTTTGCGTGTTCATTTTCCATGACCTTTGCAGGTTTGTGATCCCACCAGTTCTTTGCTGCTGGGAGGTGGTACTTGAGGCACAAGTTCCAATGAATCATTTGGGCCACACAGTTGTGCCTCTGTTTGTAGTCTGTCTGTGCAATTTTCTTACAGCAGCTGAGGATATGATCAATGGTATTATTATTATTATTATTATTATTATTATTATTATTATTAGGATTGTTGGTGTTGTGCCTTCAAGTCATTTCAGACTTTGGGCAAGCCTAAGTCTAAAACTGAGGGCAGGGGCCAGGTAAATGGCCTTGGAGGGCCGCATCCGGCCCCCGGGCCTTAGTTTGGGGACCCCTGGCCTAAGTAAATAAAGTAATACACAATGTTGGATTAACTAAATAATAAACCATAGCCCACATGGAGCAGATGAAAAAAATGTATTGAACAGCCAAACAAGGCTTGGACAAAAAGATTCCCACTCAGCCTCCAAAGGACAACAGGTAATTCCCACCCTATAGAGATAGTTGGGTGGAGAGCAAAAAGAGTGAACGGAATGGGATCTCAGCCACACTGGCTTAAATAGCCCAGTGTAGACCAGTCTGATGTCACACCCTGCCATCTCAAATAAGCAGTGACTTTAAGAGGCCCTAAAACCACTCCCATCATACGGCGGGTAGTTCACAGCAGTCCTGATGTTTAAACAACTTCAATATGCGAATATTGCCTAAAGATAAGATGTAAAAGGCACATCCAGGAAACATAAGGGAAAGCGTGGCAGTGATTTCTGGACACCTGACTCCTCAATATATACCGTATATACTCGAAGATAAGCCGAGTTTTTCAGCCCTTATTTATGAGCTGAAAAAGCCTCCCTCGGCTTATATTCGGGTCAAGCCAGCAGCGGAGCCTGGAGGCCACAGTATGTTTTCTTTTCCAAAACCTCCCTCCTCTGCTTCTCCTCCCAGGCTGGTTATCTTATTATTATTATTATTATTATTATTATTATTATTATTATTATTATTATTATTATTTGAGATAGAGACAGAGAAGAAGCGAATGTTTTCAAAAGCTAAAGGAGAGTGTGAAAGAAACCCTTGCAAGCCAGATTGCATGGGCAGAAGAGGAAGAAAAAAGGATATTCTTGCAAATTTGCACGATTTATTACTATTACTACTACTACTACTACTACTACTATTGCAAGAACATTTGAGTCCAAAGGGAGGGAAGGAGGGAAAAGAGAGCAACAGAAGGTGTGTATTTCTTTTTATTCCTAAGGAAACAAAAATGAGGTGGGCTTTTTTGGGAGGGGGATAAAAGTTTTAAAAAGCCTTTTCTGGCTACTTTTAGAGTTTGAAAAAGGGAGAAAGAAAAGAGTTGGAAAAGGGCAGGAGAAAAGAGGACAAAGTTGTTTTTAGGGGAATATTGCAGGAGGAAAATGCACATAGAGAGAGGATTTGCAAAGGTTTGGGGGAAAATACACATATGAAATTAGTATATATAATGATAGATCTATATCTAGCTCTGCATTATTTATGTAGGCATTATATGTTTGCCTGTTACTATGTTGGAAGCTGGCCTGAGTCCCCAGGGGGAGAGAGATAGGGCAGGGTACAAATGAAGCTGTTGTTGTTGTTGATGATGATGATAGTGATGATTATAAAGTTATTGTTGCTTTTCCACTTATAGAGTTAGTTTACTATTTTTCTTTGAAATACAGTAAATATTCAAAACATTTAACCCACTGATGCCTCAATTAATGTAATTTTATTGGTATCTATTTTTATTTTGAAATTTACCAGTAGCTGCTGCATTTCCCACCCTCGGCTTATACTCAAGTCAGTAAGTTTTCCCAGTTTTTTGTAGTAAAATTAGGTGCCTCGGCTTATATTCGGGTCGGCTTATACTCAAGTATATACGGTACTTCCATAATAGACCATTGTTTCCTGTGAAAAACTGAATGACCTTGGTTTGTAGTGTATAGGATAAAAGGCATCTATTTGAAAGAGACAGAATTATATTTGTGAATCAGTTCAGAGGATCACGAAGCTCTGCTTTGTGATTTTGGTTTTCATAATGGCTCATCTTCTCATGTTAAGCATCTCAGCATTTCTTAATGAACATGGAAGTATTGATTGAGAACCGGAAGGCTGAGTTGATGAGTGAGAGGAATCCTGAGCATCCGGAAGCCAAGAATAATTAGTTCGCACAGTTTTTTTGTTGTTAGAGTTTCGGGTATCAGATCAATAGAGCAACATTAATAATGGAAGACGTGGCTAAATATACCATATCCTAGATTAGGTTTTGAACTTTCAAATGATCACATAAAATATACTCCCCTGGCTTTTCTGAGGCTAAAAAGTGACTTCCGATCTAGTAAGAAATAATCAGCAGTCATTGCAGCTGTGTGAAGTACCAGGACTATTTAAATATGGGGCCTTAGTTTCCATAGCTGTTTGTTCTGGGATCTTCTGTGGGTCTTCAAATCTATGTATGCTCAAGTCCCATCATATACAATGGCTTAGGCCCTTATATAAAATGGCAAAAATCAAGGTTTATTTTGGGGAATATTGTTTTGGGGTGGGGATTGGAGAGGTGAATCTTTTCAAGCTATGGATGATTGAATTCATGAATAAAGAGGCTGGATTGTACATACCATATTTGAAAAGTTATCTCTGGCATTGATTTCAAAACTCTCCATTTCCTTGGTCCTTACAGTAGGGTAAATGAAGAAAAAGCCTTGAATAATCAACAAAGAGTTTTCATCTCTCAGTCTACACACAGTAGTCTTTTCCTCAATATATTCATGCCCTGCCTATTAGTCTTGTGCATTTCAGCTGAACCTCAATCCGTTTCTGCTGACTGAATTTAGGGAGACTCTCAGATTCGTTTTCATGAGCCTCTTGCAAACGGGCAGGCAGCCAAGAGCAGATTTTGGTCCACAAACAAAAAATGCGGCTAGATCAACAACAGCAGCCTCTTCACATGTTGCATGATGGCAAATAGGAGACCAGCTGCTGCATGCCCATTTTGGCTCAGAAAACCTGGTGGCTGAGCCCTTACCGGTACAGTCAGCGAGATAAGCCAAACAAGCTGTATTGACTGAAGGGAACCAACCAAACCAAATCTATGCATAAGCCTACTGCCTACATCTAAAAGCATTGTGTGAATTTATATTGTCATAGTTTTATATGCTATGTATTGTGTATTTTATGTGTGCTGCACCTTGGAGTGCTTTTCTGAGCTGCCCCGAGTCCCTTCGGTGAGATAGGGGTGGAATATAAATACAGTTTCATTATTTATTATTATCTATTTATTCTGCCCCTTTGGCACAGTGTGTTAAAGTGCTGAGCTGCTGAACTTGCAGACCAAAAGGTCCCAGGTTAAAATCCCGGGAGCGGAGTGAGCACCCACTGTTAGCCCCAGCTCCTGACAACCTAGCAGTTTGAAAACATGCAAATGTGAGTAGATCAATAGGTACCGCTCTGTCGGGAAGGTAACGGCGCTCCATGCAGTCATGCCAATGGCCACATGACCTTGGAGGTGTCTACGGAAAACGCCGGCTCTTTGGCTTAGAAATGGAGATGAGCACCAACCCCCAGAGTCGGACATGACTGGACTTAACGTCAGGGGAAAACCTTTACCTTTACCTTTTATTTATTCATCCATCCATCCATTTGTACAATGACCCGAATCAGAGTTCTGTTTTCTTGTTACTTTGTCAAAAGAGACAGAATCAAATGTTGTCATGAAAACACATCCAAAATTGTTGTTAATTCAAAGTGTGAAAAACAACTTTGAAAGTTTGATACAATCTAAATTCATGTAAACATTTTATTCTATTTAAAAAGGAAGCAACAATGTATTTTAAGCATTTTCTATGGCAGGATGTTCACAATAGTCTTCTTAGAAAACATGTCAGTGTGTTCCATCCAGATTTGGGTAATGTATACTGGTATTAATAATCCCTGATAGATCAGATCCATGTGGTCTAGGTTTTTCTACATGCAATGGCCCTAAATTGATTCACATGAAAGAGTTACACATAGTTAACACATAGAAGGCATGGCCAAGACTCAAAATGAGTTAGATCAAAATTAACAACATACACTTCAACAAGGAGAAATGTAGGGTTCTACATTTTGGCAGGAAAAATTAAAGTCACATATATAGCAAGGATGACGCCTAGTTTCATAACACAACATGCGAAAGACTGTATGGGACTTTGCAAACCATGAGCTAAATGGCAATCGATAGTATGATAAGGCTGTATTAATAGGCAAATAGTTTCTAGAGCAAGGGAAGTCACAGCTTGGGTGGCAAATAGAAAATGTAGCAAGCTGCTTTTATATCACTACAGAGGATCAAATCTGTTTGTTATAGGGTAGAGTAAGGAATGAGAAAAGGAATGCTATGCTAGCTTGAAAGTCTGTTGATTAAAGGAGGTGGAGGGAATGTAGCCTCCAACTTATGTTCAGCCCAAGTTAATAAACACCAACAGAAAAATGTGCCATTCTGATAGGCTTAGGTGATCCCTCGTAGGCCGAGGATGATGGTCCTCCAGTTATAGGGTCTTGGGGGTGTGTCCGCATGTGACTGAAGAGACCTATTCCTGATCTGCATGTTCTCCTGCAATGAGGACATCGGTTTCCAGGTGGAAGGCGGTCCCGGTCAAGGTTGGCTTGACGCTCCTTCCTCTTGGCACGTTTCTCCTTAAAGCGCCCCATTTGTGCCTCTTTGAACTCCACAGCACTGCTGGTCACAGCTGACCTCCAATTAGAGCGCTCAAGGGCCAGGGCTTCCCAGTTCTCAGTGTCTATGCCACAGTTTTTAAGGTTGGCTTTAAGCCCATCTTTACATCTCTTTTCCTGTCCACCAACATTACGTTTCCCGTTCTTGAGTTCGGAGTAGAGCAACTGCTTTGGGAGACGGTGATCGGGCATTCGGACAACGTGGCCAGTCCAGCGGAGTTGATGGCGTAGGAGCATTGCTTCAATGCTGGTGGTCTTTGCTTCTTCCAGCACGCTGACATTTGTCCGGCTGTCTTCCCAAGAGATTTGCAGGATTTTCCTGAGGCAACGCTGATGGAAACACTCCAGGAGTTTGGTGTGACGTCTGTAGACCGTCCACGTTTCACAGGTATAGAGCAGGGTTGGGAGGACAATGGCTTTATAAACAAACACCTTGGTATCTCTATGGATGTCCCAATCATCAAACACTCTCTGCTTCATTCTGAAAAATGCTGCACTCGCAGAGCTCAGACGGTGTTGTATTTCAGTGTCGATGTTGACTTTTGTGGAGAGGTGGCTGCCAAGATAGTGGAAATGGTCAACATTTTCTAATGTGACACCGTTAAACTGTATTCCTGGCATTGCAGAGGGATTAGCTGGTGCCTGTTGGAAAAACACTTTGGTTTTCTCGATGTTCAGTGAGAGGCCGAGCTTCTCGTATGCTTCTGCAAAGGTGTTTAGAGTGGCTGGTAGGTCTTCTTCTGAATGTGCACAGACTACGTTGTCATCGGCATATTGGAGTTCTATAACAGATGTTGTGGTGACTTTGGTTTTGGCTCTCAGTCTGCTGAGGTTAAACAGCTTGCCATCTGTCCGATAGATGATTTCCACTCCGGTGGGAAGCTTCTCATCAACAAGGTGAAGTATCATAGTGATGAAGATGGAAAATAAGGTGGGGGCAATAACACATCCCTGCTTGACACTCTGATATGTAAATGTACATAGAATTGCAGCCTAAAGAAGGCTGGGAGATACTCTGGGGGTAGAATGTTTCTATCAATTGCTTCCAAAACAACTGAAGCTGTTGTTGTTTCATTTGAAGTCCCAGGTATCTATCACTGACCTTTCTTTTCATTCCCGCAATAGCAATTTTATCTCCCTCTGCTTCTTTTTGCCTGATTGGGAAAGGATTCTTCATGGCAGCAACATCCTAGGAAGGAGCAAGTGAATCCATGAAGAATAACTTTCTTGACATGTTACTCTATGCCTTGGCAATCCAATACTTGTACAATTTATATCAGGATAACCCCTGAACTTAAAAAGAACAGACTGAGTTAATGGCAGCATGTTAAAGATTTCCATCCCAAGACGATATTAATTATGTTTATCTATGGCTGCAGTGCTGACCATGTTTCCGACACCAGATCCTTCAGCTTTGTTTATATCATGTATTTTTAGTATAGATTATTGGTGAAGCCAATCCATATTTTATGCAGGTACATAAATTCAGTTTGGAGAAATGTTTTATATACTCTATTAATTACAAGGCTTAATCACAGCTTGGTAATAGATGGAAAATTCACAGCTGCCAAACTGTTTCTTAACATATTGGACAGAATGCTGGGGTGTGTCTAGAAAGGAGAAAATGTTTATCCTGAAAATTTGACACGTGCAGGTATTTAAAAGATACTTTCTGAGATGCAAACTATAGTATTCAGTAGAGGTATGTGCAGTACCCATTTTTCCTGTTTCATTCGTTCTTTCATTTCTTTTGTTTCGAGTGGGAGCACAAAACGGCAACACCCCCCACCCCCCAGAATGAAAATTAGTTCAGAAAGAAAGAAAGCAGGAGTGGGTACTGTTTCCTTGCCTGCTTTTCATCAATTTGTTTTGTGTGACTTCATCAGCACAGGAAGCAACAAAATAAAATTTTATCTGTAAGTAATGCTCTTTCATGTACAGAAAAAAACTGGTATTCAGATTTTTTTTCTGCACAAAATGTCTATGCAAACATGTTATTTACCTCGCAAACTACTATAAGTGAATTATAGTCTCAAACTGAACAGATTTTTATTAGTTATTAGCTGTGCCCAGCCACGCGTTGCTGTGGCAAAGTATGGTGGTATGGGAAATAAAGTATTGAGAAATTGGTGGTAGTTAAGGTAAAGATAATCCAGTGCAAAGCAGATAATATAAGATTACGAATGGGTTATATAGCTGTGTGGAAGGGCCTTGAGTCTACACTGCCATATAATCCAGTGCAAATTAGATAATCTGTGGAAGAGGCCTAAGTGAGGCCTAAATCTGCCTGTCCCCTGGGCTGAGTTGGTTGCTAGGAGACCAAGTGGGCAGAGATTAGCCCTCTAACTGGCAGCAATTGGATAAAAACAATTATTCCTTTCCCTTTAATTAGGACTTTATTTTTCTTTTCTTTTTGTTGTATCAACCTAGAGGCGTGGATGATGGGTTGTGTTGTCAAATTTCAAGGTTGGGGGCCCTGTAGTTTTGTTGTTTTGCCGGTCGCCGTGATGCCATCACTCATTTATATATATAGATGATAGTCTTCATCAGACATTTAAACTTCTGAAACATATTTTACTATTTTTTAATATTTCACTATGTAACAAAATGTAAAAAACCTTCTGTTCCTGGTTTGACAGTGTTATTCCAGTTTAATTGTGAAGTACATACTTTGCAAGTAGTTATACTTCAGAAACTTTATTTTGTGGCTCCCACATTCTATGTTGAATTGGTTGAGATTTGATGATGAGATATTTTCTTATCATCAAGTGATGATAAATTATATAAATTATATAGCTATGGCTATTTTAACCATTTTTAATTGTTTTTAAGCTGATTAGTTTTGTTACTTTGTAGGTTTAATAGATTTATATGTCTTATTTAATTACACTTTTGAGTAGTTGTTATAATTTGTTACAAACATTTTATCCATGGGGCTATTTGTTCATTTTGTATTGTTTTATGGCAATGAATGTTTACCATTCTTCATTGGAAAACACCCTGTGTTTTCCAATGAAGGATGGTAAACATTCATTGCCATAAAACAATACAAAATGAACAAATAGCCCCATGGGTATTTGTGAGTTACAAATAAAGTTGTTGTTGTTGTTGTTGTTGTTGTTGTTATTATTATTATTATTATTATTATTATTATTATTATTATTATTATTATTATTGAAAAACTATAGCAAAATGTGCAGCAGGATGTCCTGCATAAAAAGTTTTTGCAATTTAATAAACTTTTTCCATGTTTTTATGACAGCACCAATTAGGAAATAACATTAACAATCCAGAAACAAAAATTGTATCACATAGGGTTTTTGAATGGTCTTTCCATCCTTGTTTAGTGCATATGTTTCCTTATATGTTACATTCAAAAGAATTATGTCTTCCATACATCTCTGATTAATTCAGAGAGAATGGAAGGCACCACTACTTGCTAAGCCTTGAGTAATATATAGCTTGGTCCTGAAATAGAAAATCAAACCTGACACTGGTGACTCTGTGGCCACATCATGTCTTTGTGGTGTTTGCTTCTATTTCATTTTATTTTTCTCTGCAAATATGTATATTGTGATCTCCAGTCTGAAAAGAAGCTCAGGGCCGGGCTGTGGCGCAGCTGGCTAGTAACTAGCTGCAATAAATCACTACTGACCGAGAGGTCATGAGTTCGAAGCCCGGGTCAGGTTAAGCCCCTGACCATTAAATAGCCCGGCTTGCTGTTGACCTATGCAGCGCCGAAAGACAGTTGCATCTGTCAATTAGGGAAATTTAGGTACGCTTTATGCGGGAGGCTAATTTAACTAATTTACATCATAAAACTGCCAGCAAAACATGAGGAATGGAATGAGGAAGTACAGCCACTACTGGACAGTGAAGCAACAGCTCCCCCTGTGGCCGGAATCGTGAAGCTGGAAAAAAATGTTAAATGCCTCTGTGTCTGTCTATATATGTTGTTTGTCTGTTGGCATTGAATGTTTGCCATATATGTGTTCATTGTAATCTGCCCTGAGTCCCCTTCGGGGTGAGAAGGGCGGAATATAAATGCTGTAAATAAAATAAAATAATAAATAAATAAGTGTAGCTAAAAATAATCAAGACTTAACCATAAAATGGCAGCTTAAGCAGCAATGGCAACAGCTAAAGTTACTTTCCAATACAAGTTGCAAAATCAAATGTATTTCAATGTGTCATGAAAGGTCTGAGCAAATCATTATCTTTGCTCCTGGCGCAAACCCCTAGAAAGCCTGACTGGAAGAGGAGTTCAAAAGACAGGTGCTCCTGGAAGGATAACATCTTTGGGTCCCAGCTGATGGGGACCCAAGAAAAACGTTTGAAGATGATTTCAGGATCTGTACTAATCACCGTGAAAGTAAATAATCACAGATGTATGTCATCCGTAATCTCTTTCTATTTCACTCTTCAAAGTCAAAGGCAGCAGACCAGAAAATAGTGTGGGAAACATTAGCCCAATAGTTGTGAGAACCTGTTTTAAAGACCTTGGCAAACTCACCTTCCATGCTTTGTATATCTAAACACAGGATTGCAGTGAAGCCTTTTAATGGTAATGATAACGTTACAGTACAAACCTCAAATGTGCCCAAGGAAAGGTGAGCAAAATGGTAAAAGGCCAGGAAGCCAAGTCCTATGAAGAGCAGTTTAGGAAACTGGATGTGTATTTATTTACAACATTTATTTATTTATTTATTTATTTATAGCATTTATATTCCGCCCTTCTTTCTCACCCCGAAGGGGACTCAGGGCGGATCACATTACACATATAGGCAAAGATTCAATGCCTTTTAACATAGAACAAAGACAAGACAAACATAGGCTCCGAGCGGGCCTCGAACTCATGACCTCCTGGTCAGAGTGATTCATTGCAGTGATTTATTGCAGCTGCTCTCCAGCCTGTGCCACAGCCCGAGCCCAACTTGGAAACTTGGAAAAGTTTGAGAAAGGACATAATAGCCATATTTGAAAGGATGTCGCATTGTGGAGGGGACAAGCTTCTTTTCTGCTGCTTTAAAGACTAGTGACCTCATCATACAGTAGAGTCTCACTTATCCAAGCTAAACAGGCCGGCAGAATGTTGGATAAGCGAATATGTTGGAAAATAAGGAGGGATTAAGGAAAAGCCTATTAAACATCAAATTAGGTTATGATTTTACAAATTAAGCACCAAAACTTCATGTTATAC
This sequence comes from Anolis carolinensis, assembly GCF_035594765.1. Lineage (NCBI taxonomy): Eukaryota > Metazoa > Chordata > Lepidosauria > Squamata > Anolidae > Anolis > Anolis carolinensis. The sequence continues at coordinate 24,110,853 of NW_026943820.1, read as the reverse complement.
AACAAATTTGACCGAAAAAGTAGTTCAATACACAGTAATGTTATGTTGTAATTACTGTATTTACGAATTTAGCACCAAAATATCACGATATATTGAAAACACTGACTACAAAAATGGCTTGGATTATCCAGAGGCTTGGATAAGCGAGGCTTGGATAAGTGAGACTCTACTGTATTAAGAAATTTCCCTGTCGTAGGACACCTTCTTTGAAGCATGGAGAGGCATGGAACTCATCACATCAATTTTTAAACTACTTCTAGCCATCATGCATAGCCCTCCCTGGTTGAAAAGAGGCAGAAGTGTCCTGAAAAGCGGGAATTCCGCCAATTGATCTAATCGCATTGAGAAATCTCCGCCTCATAGGACACTTCAGCCTCTTTTCAAGCATGAGGAGGCACAGAGCTTATTACATGTTCCGGGGTTGAAAAGAGGCAGAAATGTCCTAAAAGGAGGGAACTCTGAACACAGGCCAGCAACTGTGTCTATACCAAGGGTCCTCAAACTTTTTAAGTGGAGGACCGATTCATGGTCCCTCAGATAGTTGAGGGGCCGAAATATCATTTGAAAAAATGAACAAATTCCTATGCTCACTGCACATGTCTTATTTATAGTGCAAAAAAAAAAACAAACCCAGCAACAATTATTTTATTTATTTACTACATTTATACCCCACCCTCTCTCACCCCGAAGGGGACTCAGAGCGGCTTACAAGTTGTATGTACATACAATATATTATATTATTAGCATAGCACAATATTAACATTATATATTACTATATTGTACTATACCATTATACCGTAATATTATTACAGTAGAGTCTCACTTATCCAACACTCGCTTATCCAACATTCTGGATTATCCAACGCATTTTTGTAGACGATGTTTTCAATACATCATGATATTTTGGTACTAAATTTGTAAATACAGTACTTACTACATAGCATTACTGCGTATTGAACTACTTTTTCGGTCAAATTTGTTGTATAACATGATGCTTTGGTGCTTAATTTGTAAAATCATAACCTAATTTGATGTTTAATAGGCTTTTCCTTAATCCCTCCTTATTTTCCAAGATATTCGCTTATCCAAGCTTCTGCCGGCCTGTTTAGCTTGGATAAGTGAGACTCTACTGTAGTAATATTACATGTAATATATAATATATAATTAATATTATTATATTATACAATATTATTATATTGTATTATTATTATTAGCCGCCCTGAGTCCCCTGTTGGGTGAGAAGGGCAGGGTAGAAATACTATAATAAATCAATAAATATTATATTGTGCCACATTATAATATTATTATCAATATTATATGTATACACAATGTATTATATTATTACCATATTATGCATTTACAATATTGGTAAATGAAAGAACAATACAATATTTGAAAATAAAAATAATTTTAACCAACATACTGTAAACTTATCAGGATTTCATTGGGAAGTGTGGGCCTGCTTCTGGCTAATGAGATAATCAAGTAGGATTGTTGTTGTTGCGCCTTCAAGTCATTTCAGACTTTGGGAGAGCCTAAGTCTAAAACTGAGGGCGGGGGCCAGGTAAATGGCCTTGGAGGGCCGCATCCGGCTCCCAGGCCTTAGTTTGGGGACCCCTGGTCTATACCATTCAGAAAACCTTGACCTTAAAGGCTTAAGGACCTAGCCTGGAAATGGAAAGGGAAATCTTCAATAAGAGTGTACATAATTGCATTGTTCCTAGCTTGAAATTTGAAATGACTTTCCTATGGTCAGCACAAACAAAACACCTGTGGGAATTTGCAAGACTTCCAATAAGATCAAACACACTTGACAGAAACTATTTCACACAATAACTAAGGCATGAATGTAACCATTATTAAAAAATAAACCAAGATTTGGTTTACTTGGGTTTCACTGGCTCCCTGCTTCTTTCCATAAACTTTACAGGGACCAAGTTGGCTTAAATTTTAATTTCCCAGAATAATTGTTTTATGGGTCAGGCAGCCCATCTAGCTAATAGTTTTAGTCATTTTCTGAATACCCTCGTAAGACTTTTGCTGAGGCATCAGTGTATCCCATGAATCAATGCCGCTTGCTCGATAATTTTAGGAAGAAGACAAAACCACTTTGAAGAGTATAATGACTTGAGAGTTTGTCAATAAGATGTCTTACTGTTTTTGACAACATCCATTTTGTTGACACAGTGGGTGAAGCATTCTGACATCATTTATTGTGTCAAAGGAACAGATTAAGCTGTTGGTGAACCACATGGTAAATGATACTTTGCCTTCCCTTTTTTTGTTAACTTGTAATTTGTTTTCTCCTCAAAGTCAGGGATTAAGAAGAATTTGGAAGTAAGACCATTTTCTTTACTTATGAGGAAAGAACATGAGAACTATTTTTTCTGAGTGTCTTCAAAAACTTCTATCATGTTTGATATAATAATTAGAGGTGTGCAATTCAGCCAAAAGGCATGCTGTTTAAAGTCCATTGTTGGCTGACCCCTCATTTCATTTACTGGGAAGTTTTCAATGCACAGGGCATGCAAGTGCTGCTGGGAAAGCGAGTTCCCAGGGCCCTCTCTGGAGGAAGAGGAAACTTTCCAAGAAAAAATGGAGGATGCTGCTTCTGCTGGGAATGTGGCAGATCCCTGCCTCAGGTAATACTGCAGACTTAACTCTTTAATAATAACTTTATTTTTGTATCCCGCCTCCATCTCCCCGAAGGGACTCGGGGCGGCTCACATGCGGACAAGCCCAACAACAACATAAGTTAAAAACACAGATCCATAAAATTAAAACATTGTAACAATATAGTAAGGTAAAGGTTTTCCCCTGACGTTAAGTCCAGTCATGTCTGACTCTGGGGGTTGGTGCTCATCTCCATTTCTAAGCTGAAGAGCCGGCGTTGTCCGTAGACACCTCCAAGGTCATGTGGCCGGCATGACTGCATGGAGCGCCATTGCCTTCCCACCAGAGCAGTACCTATTGATCTACTCATATTGGCATGTTTTGGAACTGCTAGGTTGGCAGAAGCTGGGGATAACAGTGGCTGCTCCCGCCGCTCCCGGGGTTTGAACCTGGGACCTTTCAGTCTGCAAGTTCAGCAGCTCAGTGCTTTAACACACTTCGCCATCGGGGCTCCTTTGTAACAATATAAAACAACATAAAACACATCAACAAATTTAAAACCTGGACAATAATAATATCTGAATATTCAGAGAGTAAAATTGTCCAGAACTATGAATAGGGCTCCTGGGTAGTATGGTAGTTGTGCGCCAGCTGCAACCGTACCTTGGGAAGCCGGACTTGGCCATGGTGGTCCATGCTCTTGTTACATCCCGTTTAGACTACTGCAATGCACTCTATGTGGGGCTGCCTTTGAAGACGGTTCGGAAGCTTCAATTAGTCCAACGGGAGGCAGATAGGTTAATAACTGGAGTGGCATACAGGGAGCATACCACTCCTCTGTTACACCAGCTCCACTGGCTGCCAATTAGCTACCGAGCACAATTCAAGGTGCTGGCTTTAGCCTATAAAGCTCGAAACAGTTCTGGCCCAGCTTATCTGTCTGAACGAGTCCCCCGCTACCACCCACCTCGAAGCCTAAGATCGGAAAATTCATGTCAGGAAAATCCCAGACATGAAAAAATCAGGGCCAGCCTCCCAGGCAGGAATCAGCCAGGTCTTGAATCTGCAAGGCCATTAAATGCTAATCAAGGTGATTAATTGCAACATTCACTCTTTCCTCCAGCAGACTAGAATTCTTTTTCCCACCCTGGACATTCCACAGATATAAAAACCTCACTAGCCTAGTTTCCAATATACCTCACAACCTTTGTGGACAAAATGGCAGGAGAGAATGTTTCTGGAACATGCCCATACAGCCCGGAAAACTCACAGCAACCCAGAATTCTAGGTTTTGGAATTACGAGATCTCAGTTAGAGAGCTATAGCATCTCACTAAACTACAAATCCGAGGGTACAATAGAAATTGTCATGCCAAAGTGGAGTCTAGTTCTGCATTTGTGTAGCATGAATGAGTCTCAGGAATATGGTGTGATGAAAATACTATTTCAGCAATAGGGCCCCAGTGCCCTCCGCACACACATCTGATATATATAATGCAAAATTGTGTGCCATCCTCTCCTTAATATATTTCAGATTAGTGTAGAAATGGGATGGAATGGATTTATAGGTGAATATGACACAGACCAGAAGAAACCGAATGATTTGTTCATCTTGAGTCTCATGCTTGTAGAAGCAGAAAAGCACCATCAGATTTACTTTCACTGTTCCGGTACGGCACTGTAGCACAAGAACCTTTCTGTCTGACCCAATGATTTTTTAAATGCATATTTTACTTATTTGTTGAAAAATGGGCGAGCAAAGGTTTTTAAAACAAAAAACCCTTAAGAATGTTATTTAAGATTATTTGGCAAGGATTGATATCACGAAGCTTGTGAGGTACAGGGGACATTGTTGATCATTAATGTGTGACTTTTGCTTCTGAAGTCACTTTGCTCTGTGAAGACCGATGCATTAAATCTATATATATAAAAGAGTGATGGCATCACGGCGACCCACAAAACAACAAAACTACAGGCCCCCCAACCTCGAAATTTGACAACACAACCCATCATCCACGGCTCTAGGTTGATACAACAAAAAGAAAAGAAAAATAAAGTCCTAAGTAGAGGGAGAGGAATAATTGCTTTTATCCCATTGCTGCCAGTTAGAAGGCTAAGCTCCTTCAACTTGGTCTCCTAGCAACCCAATAAAAAAATATAAAAAACACTAAAAAATTAATACAATAAAATACTATAATAACAGAAAATAACTAAAAATAATACAAGAAAATAATAAAATATAATAAATAAAAAGATAACTTACAATAATATTAATAAAAAAATACAAATAACGTCAAATAAAAATTACACAACAATTTTTAACCAATACCACCACCACTTTGCCACAGCAACGCGTGGACGGGCACAGCTAGTGATTATCTAAATTCCCCAAAAGCCAAACAGCAAATGGAGCCAAATGAAGCTATCTATCCCCAAGGGAATCTGAATTTCTCCCTCAAGAGGGAAGACTGCATCTAAAGTTTTGGCACAAAGATCAGGATGTTCGGCTGTCAATTTCTTCTCACATTTACTCTGAATGAGCACAATCCATCTATCAGTGCTTAAAGAGTTTTCTAACAGTACATTGACCTTGAATGCGGCATATTGATTTTCAGTAACGCATCACAAATAGGGTCGTTACCAAGTCATCCAGCAGTGAATGTGATTGGGAACAGATCTCTGAAATTCCAATATCGTACCACCCTGCCTCCGATGATGGATCACCTTATTCTACCCCATCAATCCTGACCTAGCTCTAAAAAATGTGACACCTGTATCAAATTTATCATCTTATGTATAATAGATCTATCTATGCATACATGAGGTCCATGCGGTAAAAACAAAGCCGATTCAAATAGGGCTTCTTCAACATGTTTAGGCCTTTTTGGATTTGTGTACAATGGCATTTATTTATGGAAGCACTTTGCTTTGGGGGATAATGCTGCGTGGTGACAGAGACATGGATGTGAGCACTATAGGGAATTAATGTTGCAGCTGGGGCTGAGCGATGGATAAACCCAGCCCAGGTTGTATGCTTTCAGAGGTTAACAGTAGATCAATTTAGGTGATTGTTTCTTAGATTGCTTCGGACAAATAGACACTCACACAGAGGTGGGTAATCGTAAAATGGCAAAGAGAAGACAAATAGGAATTAGCTGCTGTTCAACCTATTGAGGTGATCCATTCATTCATTATGTGGCTGAAGGCCCATTCAAGACAATGGGACTGCTCTAACAGATGCACCCCACACAAGCAGACAAGGGATACACACACACACACACACACACACACACACACACACACTGCCATATAAAACATTTCAATATAAGCTTATCTTGGTAAGATTTGTTCAAAGATCATTGTTGTTGCCTTTCTCCAAAGCTAAGAGAATGCAACTTGCCCAGAGTCACCAAATGGATTTCCAATGTCTGCAATCATAGTAACCTATGGCTGCGAGAACTGGACCATAAGGAAGGCTGAGCAAAGGAAAATAGACGCTTTTGAACTTTGGTGCTGGAGGAAAATCCTGAGAGTGCCTTGGACCACAAGAAGATCCAACCAGTCCATCCTCTAGGAAATAATGCCCAATGGCTGCTCACTGGAGGGAAGGATATTAGAGGCAAAGCTGAAGTATTTTGGCCACATCATGAGGAAACAGGAAAGCTTGGCGAAGATCATGATGCTGGGAAAATGGAAGGAAAAAGGAAAAGAGGACGACCAAGGGCGAGATGGATGGATGGTGTCCTTGAAGTGACTGGCTTGACTTTGAAGGAACAATGGCCGACAGGGAGCTCTGGCGTGGACTGGTCCAGGAGGTCATGAAGAGTCGAAAATGACTGAACGAGTGAGATGGCGACACAGTCATAGTCCAATTGTGAAACCATGATACCATGCTAGCGCCTATAGATACATAGATTTTTGCTAATGGTAGTGAAGATTCAACTATATGTGTTAGTTGCTTTAAAAAGCAAAATAGCTTACAACTTGTTGAAATTTAGATGAAGATATTACTATAGAGATATGATTTTTGTACAGAGACAGTTACTTGCAGCATATAATATTATGGGACCATTAATCTTCTATACCCAGTAGCTCAGATCAACTTGACAGAGTAGAAAACCCATCAAGTAAAGGTCCAATTCAGTCTCAATCTCCCGGGTATGACTCCTACCTCACACGCAGTGGGATAGCCAGGATTTTGATGGGGGGAGGAGGGGGGGCTGAGTCTGGGTGAGACAGAATCTACGCTAGCAAACCTTTCGTATCATTATCCGGCCGTCCCCTGGGCAACGTCCTTGCAGACGGCCAATTCTCTCACTCCAGAAGTGACTCAAATTGCTCCTGATACGGAAAAAAAATCCCAATACCCCCAGAATTTAAGGGGGGGGCGGGCCGAAGCCCCTCAAGGCCCCCCCCCCTCGGCTTCATGCCTGCTCACACTAAATCAGTTGTTCTCAACCTCTGGGTCCCCAGGTGTTTTGGCCTACAACTCCCAGAAATCCCAGCCAGTTTACGAGCTCTTAGGATTTCTGGGAGTTGAAGGCCAAAACATCTGGAGACCCACAGGTTGAGAACCACTGAACTAGATAATCTCCAGGATGGTGTCAGTATCCACAAGTTTTTCTGCAGCTGTGAAGATGGCTTTATCCTCCCAGATTTCTTAAGGACCACCTGTTGTCGAACACAGTACCCCCACTCATACTGGGCAGGCAGACCAGCAGCTGCAACTCTCTCATAAAAATCATTTAAATTTTTCAAATTAAAAATCTGCCAATATGCGCCTAAACATATTAGCGAATGTGCAGGTGGACGAAATAGCATTGGGGGGGGGGGGTCCGTATGATTACATCAATGGAGAAAGATTTGAGCACTGAGTTGACTGCTTATTATTTATGTAAATAAAAACAACAAAAAGATATCTTCAAATTTCTTGTTGTTAAGAGCCTCCAAGCTGCTTTTGTTTTGTACTTCCCTACCTTTGGGCCCCTGGTGGCACAGTGCGTTAAAGCGCTGAGCTGCTGAACTTGCGGACCAAAAGGTGCCAAGTTCAAATCCTGGGAGCGGAATGAGCGCCCGCTGTTAGCCCCAGCTCCTGCCAACCTAGCAGTTTGAAAACATGCCAATGTGAGTAGATCAATAGGTACCGCTCCGGCGGGAAGGTAACGGCGCTCCATGCAGTCATGCTCGCCACATGAACTGGAGATGTCTATGGACAACGCTGGCTCTTCGGCTTAGAAATGGAGATGAGCACCAACCCCCAGAGTCGGTCACGATTGGACTTAACGTCAGGGGAAAATCTTTACCTTTACGTTTGGGCATTCCTGCAATCAGTTTTTAAAAACCCATTATCTGAAAAGTGAAATTGCCACTTTCTCTTCATTCTCAAATCAGGAAACCCTGGTTATCAGAGGCGGCCACACACCTTTCATTAAAAGGAGAGCATTGCGTTGCTTCCTGACTTCCGCTTTGTGTCTGCCAACCTTCCTGGGTCATTTTCGTTTTAAAGATGGATTGCATCTAAAAGAGCCAGATGCCACCCACACCTCTGTGTCACCCAGACATTGTGGATTTGTGTTAGATAAGCAATTAAAGTTAATTTGAATTAGGCGGCACTAGGGATGAATCACTCTCTCATTTCTACATTCTGCCACGTTCACATTTTGGGTGGTAAAGTAGGCTGATAAAAAGTCAATTGGAATGAAATTCTCACCCATCCTTTGGATACATATTAATGTGGCATCTTCCAGTCTTGGCCAAAGTATTCCTCGGGTTGCTCTGTGTTTTCAGTCTTGTCATTCTGCTGTTAGTGAGGAAGACTTGCATTCCCTCTGCAATGTGTTGAATGTGTTGGAGTCCAGGGATAACAAAGAATGAGACTGCTATTAAGAATGGGGATATTGTCAACATTGGATTATTATATTTTAAAAACCCTGATGCTATGGACCAGAGCCTAATACTTGCAGAGCGTATACTCATCAGCTGGAAATCCAAAACATATATATAGTAGCTTCCACTACTTTTGACCTCACCATTAATGTAGGCAAATAATAATCATCAAGAAAGTTAGTTAAATAGTACATCCATTTACATCATAATCCTAAATGCATATACAAGAAGAGATCTTATATACAGTAGAGTCTCACTTATCCAACATAAACGAGCCGGCAGAACGTTGGATAAGCGAATATGTTGGATAATAAGGAGAGATTAAGGAGAAGCCTATTATAAATCAAATTAGGTTATGATTTTACAAATTAAGCACCAAAACATCATGTTATACAACAAATTTGACAGAAAAAGTAGTTCAATATGCAGTAATGCTACGTAGTAATTACTGTATTTATGAATTTAGCACCAAAAAATCACGATATATTGAAAACGTTGACTACAAAAATGCATTGGATAATCCAGAACGTTGGATAAGCGAATGTTGGATAAGTGAGACTCTACTGTAGTTGAGTGATGATTGGCTAAGGTGCTTACGATGTCTACAGGCTTTTAAAGGAACTAAAATCTCAGTTTGGATCTGGTGGTGACACCAAGAGACACCAGACTGTAATAAGTGATGGTCTTGGTTGAGAGAATTCTTGTCTTTTTTGTTTTTGAATTCATTTTGAAGAGCCCTACATTTCACAGATCTATACATTCCTATCTCTTAGTGTTAATAACTAATTTTTCTTGGTTCTGGCTGCATATCCAAAGATGTTATCCAGGAAGATGTCCTGGCAGAACCATGATCCTGTTTTATAAATGGATCCTTCCTGTTTTTGATCTACTAGTGAAACCCCATGAGTTTTCAGTACAGGGAAAAATAGATATTGGGGAGCTGGGTAAAGAATAAATGAGAAATTCACAGTCCCGGAATTTCAATCATTCTGGAAAATCTCAGTCATCGCAAGCCTTCCTATCAATCAAGTTTAATATACATTTCAGTGAGTTTTCACTTCAGTGGGAACAATTACCTCTGAACTCTATTAAAGCTGCTATTGCTTTAGTTTAATCATCAGTTAACAGCTAGGGCAAACCCACTGAAAAGCGATCTGAATCTAATAAAATCAGGGATGATTTAAATGGAAACCAAAAATATGTGCTGATGTCAGACCAGAGTATTTGGGGAGACAGGTTGGCTCATGAGCAAGAAGCGGAGGGTGATGGGAATTGTGTTGCACCTTAACTTCACTGGAGGCATGATGTAATATTTCAGGTTTCTAGTGCAAGCAGGAAAACAACCTAAGGGGATCCCTTTAAAGCCCTTAAAACACCACCTCCAGCCTTCCCACACACTTTGGAAATTAAAATCCCAGCTCGGTAAAGAGAAGAACGTTTTCAGAGAGACATAAATATTGACATGGATTGGTCTGTCTAATCTACCGAGTGTATTTCGGCACAGCACTCCTTGCCTGGAAACATCTGATCCTATTTCTATGGAGTGCCACCAACATGAAATTACAGCTAAAGTTTTTAGGTTTATAGGCAGGAATATGGCAGGCCTCTTCTCCTTTCGAAGCTGACCTAGTCTCAGTCAGATCTTTGATCAAAGTAACTCACGATCATTTTACACTTGCTAAGGGCAGCTCTTTGGGATTTGAAATGGGAAAGTTCCCCAGATCTTTTGGAAACTTGCTGAAAAAGAATACAGACTGCTTTACATTAAAACGAGGTGCCATAAAACCGAATTACCATCTAAGGTTTGATTAGTACCTTGGACTTGGATTACCAAATGTCAAGGCTGAAGACTGAAGATCTACAAAATTGCTAAATTCCTCTAGGTATCTACATGGAGAAATAGCTATCAGGAGGAGATGTTTGATTATTTGCAGGGGAAATGCATTTAAAGACTGGGCACCTGTGTATCATCTGTGAAATGCATATGTAACAGTAGTCTTGCCACTGAATTTCATATTAGTAAAATTGGATGGAGGGTATGCATCACATTTCTCTCCTCTATCCCTTCCTGTTCTTCCCGGCTCTCCATAAGAAGGACAAATACTCAATAGTAAAACACACGTATGCCGTCACACCCGGGCATCTATGACAAACTAAGATGTGCTGCTTTTTTTGCCCGGGTGAACTGCGGGGCCTTATTTCGAAGCTCAGGAGTCCCAGTAACCAAGGCCACTTCAAGTTGAACATCAAACAAGATTTTTATTTTCTCAGAGTCCTTGACAGACTTGGCACACGTAGTTAAGGTTACAAATATAAACAGTCAACTCATAAAATCATGCAGATCTTTCTTTCTTGCTTTCCCCCTTAGCTGCTGGGTTAACTTCCTCCAAAGGCGAAGAGATCCTGAGATGCTCTCCACCCTAGCCCTGAGCTACTATATTAGAAAGAGCAGACCTTTCCCTATCTAAGCTCAAAGCTAGCTTGGAGATGAAGTAATTGGAGCTTCTTCCAATGGCAGAGAAATCTTGAGATATTCTCTGCCCCAGTGCTAAGTTACTATTTTTAGAAAGAGTAGGTCTTTCCCTATCCAAACTCAGCACCAGGTTAGTATTTATGATGGCTTGTCTGAGCTGGCCTGGCTTGACCACACAAGCACATCTGAGTTCTTTTCTCTTCAGTGAGAAGGCAGAAAAGACTTCTCAAAATGGAGATTTCATCCCCAGGAAAAGGGGCGGTCTCAAAAACAAAAGGATACTTTTGCAAGCTGAAAGCAGCAAAGACCTGCAGGCTGATTGCAAACCTCTGTTAATAATTAACTATCAGGGTGCTATTTCCTACAATTATGGAACAATGCAAATCAAACTCCTGGGAGACGGAACAACACACTTGCTGACTCACCACACCAGAGCATGGATCCACTTTAAATTTGGTTTCTGCTGTCTGCAGAATTCTGGGGTTTGTAATTTGATGAGGCCCAGGACCTATCTGGCTGAGCTGTTTAAAGGTCCTCCCTAAAGTGAATTTAAAGTGGATCCAAACTCGAGTGTGATGAGGTAGTTGGTGTACAGACAGTTTATTTCTCGCCCACTTCTTTCCTCATACAAGTGACTCTGATTAAATGGTTTTCCAAGGTGCAAATCAAACCTCATACTTGATGTTCTCAGAAGATGGGAATTCCTTTGGAATTGAAAATGTAAAAACTTCCTGGCAGAGCTAACATACAAATATGTCAGTGATAAAGTATGTCTTGAACCCAAATTCCCCAGACTTGCTTCTTCCTCTCAATTTGTAACAGCAAGCAGAAATTCTGCATTTCTGATAGATGTTTATCCTGAAACAACTGGATCATATGGAAGGAGTGAAATCCACCCCACTGTCGAGAAACTTACACCCTGTTATCTGGTGCAAAGTGATAGTTTCATTTGGAAATGAAATGCTTAGCTGGGAAGTTTAATATGAAAATTACTATCTATTTTGCCAGCCGTCAGGAGGAACATGGTGTTTAGAAACACAGACATTGCTTTGAGTCTCACCTCAGCCATTTTTAACCGTTAGACTCCTTGAGCTGAGCCACAGGGAGAAATGGAGGGAGACATGAAGTCATGCCTGAAAATTATAGCATGGATCACTTCTTCCATTCTCTTGCTTAAACAGTGAAGCTTCTAATAAGGGCTAGTAGATTTAATTCATGCATGTGAAGGATTATCTGGTGTAAGGGACAAGAAAAAAAAAAAGACATCCCCATGAGTATTCCACAAACTGTCAAAGGAAGACTTCGTAATCACTGTGGCCAAGATCCTAGATAGCATTACTCCATTTTACCCTCCAGCTCCACTAACCAAACCTACCTACCTGTTGCTAAGGTGCTTTCACCTGGGCATTTGATGGCCAGGGCCAGATGGGGGCTCGGGATCAGGGAGAGGTTGGCCATGTTTTAGCTGCCGGCCAGAGCTGCCCTCTTAACACCAGCATTTCATTTTAGCTGGGTTTTTAAAAAAATTTATTTATGCTTTTCAAAATACATTAAAAGTGGGGGAACAATTGAGTGGATAGATGAAAGAAAGAAAGAAAGAAAGAAAGAAAGAAAGAAAGAAAGAAAGAAAGAAAGAAAGAAAGAAAGAAAGAGAAAGAAAGAAAAAAAAAGGCCAAAAAATATATATAAAAATACCCGCACCTATTCGGACCCTTCCAGATCCTCTGCATTGTAAAACATAATTTCTTGTTTTCTGAACATTATATCTACTAATGTTAGTTTACGACCTTAAGCCAGTTTGTATGTGCATATATACTTCGGTGTGTTTCATAAGAGTTTATGCTTCCTCTTCCTTTTATTTAATTATTATTTATTTATTTTCAAGTATGAATCCAGGGTGCTCCAATCTGTCTTATGAGCCTTCTAGAACTCTTAGATCATCGGGGGAGGCCCTGCTCTCAGTCCCACCAGCCTCGCAGGTAAGGCTGGTGGGAACAAGGGACAGGGCCTTCTCGGTGGTGGCTCCTCGGCTGTGGAACACCCTCCCCAGCAACATACAGCAGATACCAACTCTCCTAGGCTTCAGGAAAGCCTTAAAGACATGGTTGTGCACACAAGCTTTTAATGAATGAGAACATGGACTTTACATGACCTGTACAAAGACTTGAGGATTCTGGACTTGAGGATTTTAATCTTGGACATTCTTAAAATTTTATATAATGTGATTTTATTTTGTAATGGTATCTGTTTTATATGAACTGTTGTTCTGTAGATTGTTTTATATGAATTGTTGTTTTTACATTGTTTTAGGCATTGAATTTTTGCCATTTACTGTAAGCCGCTTTGAGTCTCCTTGGAGAGAAAGGCGGGGTAAAAGTGATGTAAATAAATAAATAATAAATAAATGTCTTGGCGGATTACTCTGAGATATTGTCTGTGTTAATAAGTCCATATTTCTAATGTCTAATAGCCTCAGAAGCCATTTTTCTATTGAAGGGGTTTCTTTTGACTTCCATAATTTTGCTAGACATAACCTAGCTGCCGTAACCATGTAATTAAAAAGCTTTTCCGTGTTTAGGTCCATCTGGAAATCAGTAATACCTAATAGGAAGTACTCTGGTTTCACATCAATTTTTTTTGTAGTATTTTCTCAATTTCTTTAGAAATTCTCTGCCAGAACTTTTTTTATCTTCTTACAACCCCACCACATGTGTATAATTTTAGCTTAGTTGATGGGACAGGACATGTTAAAACTGATCTGACTGATATGTTAGACCAGAATAATTCATTTAACAACTCCATTTGGGAAAAGATAAATTATGGATATGCCTGAAAGGCATTGGGGGGCGGGGGGCTCCTGAGATTTCAGATGGGACTTCAGTTTGAAAGGTACTTTAGTGTCTGAGTGAAAACCCAGCCCTTGAACACACAAATGAGTTTGACTCCAAGATCACATATGTATCTCTTATATCAAGTATGAAATGCCTCTGGAATCACCATGTTATCTGACTCTTGTTAAAGCCTTTAAGCAGGGGTCCCCAAACTAAGGCCCAGGGGCCATTTATCCGGCCCCCACGGCACAAGGGCAGAAGAGGGCTGGACTAAATGACCCAAGGGGTCTCTTCTTCTCTTACAACCCTTATTATTATTATTATTATTGACACAACGACGTTGTATGACAGAGCAAACAAGATAGATATGCTGGATTTCGTTTCACAAAATCACAAGTCGAACCCTTCCCAAGTGTCTAGGACTGTGTGATGTATTATTATTATTATTATTATTATTATTATTATTATTATTATTATTATTATTATTATTATTTTATTATGACACAGCAAACAAGATAGATATGCTGGATTTCGTTTCACAAAATCACAAGTTGAACACTTCCCACGTGTCTAGGACTGTGTGATGTATTTTCGGATGATGCGTGCAGATCCCAGCAGGGTGGCCTTTTGCAGCTGGCAGATCGTAATTTTGTCAATGCCTATTGTTTCCAAATGCCGGATGAGATCTTTTGGCACGGCACCCAGTGTGCCCATCAACACCAGAACCACCTGCACTGGTTTCTGCCAGAGTCTTTGAAGTTCATCTTCAAATAATAATAATAATCTATTATCAATAATCTATTATTATTATTATTATTATTATTATTATTATTATTATTAAGATTGAGGCTGGGTGGCCATCTGTTAGGGGTGCTGTGCTTGTGCTTTTGGTGCACAAAGGCAGAAAGGGATTGGACTCAATGGCCCAAAGGGTCTCTGCCAATCCTCTTTTTTATTATTGTTGTTGTTGTTGTTGTTGTTGTTGTTGTTATTATTATTATTTATTGCTCAGTGGCCAACTATAGTCCGGCCCTCCAACAGTCTGAAGGATTGTGAACTGGCCCCCTGTTTAAAAAGTTTGGGGACCCCTGCCTTTAAGGGTTGTGGCACAGAGTGTAACTCCACCCAATCTGCTTTTCCCAAGGAACTGTTGGAATGTAAAATATAAGTGAATCTGCATATGGGACCCGAACATTGAAATAACCTTCCCTCCCCCTTCATGGAGAAGTATATGCTATCATTAGCTGCTATCTGGAATTGACAGTAGAGTAATTTGAACTCTGCCTCCCAGGGGTCTATTCCTTTAGTTCCTGCTCTAGGAATAAGGTGTGTATTGATTAGATATCAGACTGTAATTGGGCTCCAGTCTCTCGAGCTCAAGATATATGATGGAGATGACAGGAAACAGATACCCTGTTGCTTCTTGTAAATAGTCTGGTTGAACAAAATGGTTTGTAACCTCTTCAGTGCCAATGTCTTTTACATCCCTCTTCTTTTTCTTTTAATTGCTAAAAAAGATGATTGCTTTATCTTTTCATCAGATGGCTTTTCTTGAAAACGGGATGGGGGGATAATAATGTCTTTTGTTAAAGAGATGAAATAAATTAAATTAATCCAATTGCCCCACTGGTGGCCAATAAAAATTATCAGATGGTTTGCAGCTTGGAGTAATTACATAACTGAGTATGTCGAAGACATAAAATTTCTAAGTTGGCAGCCACAATTGGCACCTATTGACAAAAAAGATAAAATGTAAGTAGGGACCATTGGGAACTCAAAGTAATAAAATTTCCTCCATATTAACATCTGGGAGGTGTGCTGGAGAACCTCAACTTGGGGATGGTTATATAAAGAACAGAGCCGGTCCAACAATGAGACGAATTAAGTGGTCGCTTGGGGTGCAAAACATACGGGAGCGCAGGCGAGACTGCTTTTTCTGTTGAATTCTTGTAAAATATGATGTTTTGGTGCTTAATTTGTAAAATCTTAGTGTAATTTGATGTTTAATAGACTTTTCCTTAATCCCTTCTTATTATCCAACATTTTCGCTTATCCAACGCTTTTATTTTTCAGTGATTGGTTTGGGGGGGGGGGGGGGCGCCAAAATTCTGTTCGCCTACACTTGAAAAATACCTAGAGCCGGCTCTGAAAAGCAAGAAGTCAGGAGGAAAACAAGGACATTGCTTTATTGCACTTTCCCTTTTTAATTTATTATAACATTTCTATTCTATTTTCTATCCCACCCAGTATCTAAAGATCTTGGGATGGTGTAAAAAAATCTAGTTAAGCAATTTGAAACAGTAAACTAAACGATGTTTAAATGCTAGAAGTGCATTCATCCATTGAACAAGTTAAAGCAGAACATTTTAAAACTACTTTAAATGGTTTAACTATGCAGATATGCAATTTTGGATGAACTAAATTAGAGTAAAAGGCTTTACATTTTTACTTGCTGCCAAACTGACACCACTCTCCTGATCATTTGGAGCTCAGACATTATTTTCCCCTTTACGTTGAAAATACAACTTTTGGAGACATGTCCCTTCTTTCATTTCTCTTAATATGGAGCCCCCAGATGGTGTAGTGGACTAAGTGACTTGAAGGTTGGGTTGCTGACCTGAAGGCTGCCAGGTTCGAATCCCACCCGGGGAGAGTGCGGATGAGCTCCCTCTATCAGCTCCAGCTCCATGCGGGGACATGAGAGAAGCCTCCCACAAGGATGGTAAAAACATCAAAATATCTGGGCGTCCCCTGAGCAATGTCCTTGCAGACGGCCAATTCTCTCACTCCAGAAGCGACTCAAGTTGCTCCTGACACGAGAAAAAAAAATCTCTTAATATTGGAACTAGGGATGTGCATTCGGGGGAAACCTTTCCCATTTCATGTCTCAGCTTTTGTTAGGGGCCCCAATCCTTTTTTGTAAGCCTCCCAAAATTGGGAGGGTTGTTTTTGGTTCTTTTGCTTCAGGGCCCGAAAATTGGAACATTATTGGGGGGGGGGAGCTTCCCACTCACTGCCTGCACACTCTGTCATACCCACACTGTCTTTCCGAGGCAAGGAGACAAGTTCGGATGCAAACAAAAGCAGGCTTTCGTGTTGAGAAGATTTTTGTGTGGGGAGGAGGCTTTACGCTTTATGCTTCTGAAGAAATGGAAGACACGAAAATGACAGTAGAAACAGTAGGAACTAATTTCATGCACATGCCTAATTGGAACTCAAGACAGTTAATTATATGTGTGTGTGTATATACCTAATAATAGTAATAATAATAATAATAACCCAAAATGCAGACTGTGCAAGGAAACCGACAAAACCATTGATCATATCCTCAGCTGCTGTAAGAAAATTGCACAGACATACTACAAACAGAGGCACAACTGATAGCGGCTGAGTTTTGTCCCAAATGATTCATTGGAACTTATGCTTCAAGTACCACCTCCCAGCAGCAAAGAACTAGTGGGATCACAAACCTGCAAAAATATTAGAAAATGAGCACGCAAAGATACTGTGGGACTTCCGAATCCAGACTGAAGTTGTTAGGAGCAGTAGGCAGAAGACACAAAAAACTGCAGAGATCTTCAAGGTTCAGAGTGGGGCTCCAGAGAGCTGACTCTCTATTGATATCAGCTCAGAATTCAACAAAGCTTACTTTCAAATACAGGTATGCATGGGATCATCATCTTAAATGTAGTAAACAAAAAATCTCAGCTATTCCCCAAGGAATCTTAAGAACTGCAGTTCTGTCATCCTAATCAAATTTCTAAAATGAATGGCTGCTTCACTTTTTTTGGTGACAATTGTTTTTAGCATTAAGTCAAAACTAACTTGGCCATTTTGCCATGCTTTGTGAAGATGGCAACTTTTCATGCCATATTGGCACAAAGCGGCCACTCTCTCCAGCTGTATCTCTCAGTTCTTTACTTCACTTTCTACCCAGGGGATATTCAGGGCATGCTGATTCGATCAATCTGAGTCTGGACATGTGGAAAAGTAAGTATCAAAGGGTGCCAAGAAACCAGATTAGACTCCAGAGTAGCATGTTCTCAGCCCACAACCTTCTAGAATTTCAAATATAAAGAAAGACATACATCTAAAATTTATATATTCCCCCAGCCTAGAAATGTTAAGAGCAAATCCTGACTTCCAGCCAACATTCCCAAATCCAAAGGAAATGCAGGTTTTAGCATTAGTGAAAGACTTGGAAAGGCATTGAACTGCATAAAGCACTCAAGAGATGCAAGAGACTCCTGAGATGCAAGAGATGTGGATTTCTTTTCTAATCCAATTTTTCTTTTTCTTTTTTAAAAAAAACTTCTGATTGTCAATTAGTCATCCCCATCATATTTGTATAGTAGGATCATTATATATGGTGCTTTACAAGTAACAGAAAAACAAAACAGTTCCCTGCCTTCATGCTTACAGTCTAGTTAATCCTAGCCAGTGATTCATAGAAGACTGTTGAACTGAGAGGTGTGGTGGACTGAACATTCAAATATGTATAGGCCACCCTGTATCTGAAGATCTCAGATACACCCGAGCCTGCGGAAAGTGGCCGGTTCCAAATCAGAACAGTTTACCCATCCTTAAAATGCAGGTGAGCTGTGGAACTTAGAGGAAGCTCCAGGGTATATCCCAACTTTAAGTAATTCTGGATTCTGTAGCTTTTTAAGGTGTGTAGGGTTAATTGACTATGTGCATCATATGCATGCCATGGAGTCCATTCATCTCAGCCGGCCATATTTGACCTGTGTAAATGGGCCCCAAGCTGCGATTGTCACACTATTACCACAATTGGAACCAATCTATTTTACCTGGCATTAGATACAAGGGCAGAAAAGGATTCATTCTATCAATGACTGGAAACAGATGAATAATGTTTCCATCAGGTTTGGGAGAAGGGATCAGACCAAGAGAGGTTACTTAGGTGGACTTAACTAAGAAGTTTATAAGAAAAAACCAAACTGCGAGGGCTATCCAGTAAATTTGCCGCTTCTCTCCTCCGTTTACAACAATGGGGGCATGGCTGGCAGCGCAGTGTTTTGGCTATGCTGCAGGAAGGGAGAAGGGGGAAGAGCTGAAGACACAAGCGGGGAATTTACTGGTGCAGTACTTTTCAAACTCATTTATCTATAAGAAACGTGGCTAAATTTAAATGGGGATTACATGAGATTGTAGTTTTGGGATGTGTCTTTCAGCTGCATATGGTAAATGATTTATCCTATACTTTGTCCTTTTTAAAATCCAAAACATAGCCTACTTTCTGGATAGCCCTCGTAGTTTTTGAACTTCTAAAAGTGAAATTGATAGTCTTGAAGGCTTTGAAGAACAGAATTTCCCCTCTTTTTCATTTGATTTTTTTTGCCAATTTTTTTAAAGCAAGGAAATAATCAGGACAAAAATGGTCTTGGGGCCACAAGTCAGTCTCTGACCAAGGGACTCCCATCCCTCATCCACTTGAACCCATTGGATTTGGTTCTCTGTGGAACAAAGATTCTACATAAATGAGTTTTTTTCTCTAGGAGGAGCTCAAATGTGACATCTGCTTTCTCGAGATGCTTCCCAGAGAACAAACTGAACAGTCAGTGACACTAAATAGCAATGACTGCTTCTTAATGGGGACAGTAATTCTGTTTAATAGAGATGTCTTGAGGTGATTTAATGTTGCTCAGGGGCTTTTGTGTATCTTTGTGTTATGCCAGTTCTGTTTGTTTTCTCCTTTGACAACTGCACTCCATTGTTTTAGCCCTGTGATGGATTGGGTAGTTCATCAGTTGGTTCCTTCTCCATCCATTTCTCAACTGCTTGTTTGCTTCTTAGAAATCCTTCTAATATGCATAAGACCCCCCAGACCACTTTCTCTATCAAACAAACACCTAAAGGGATAACCTGAAGCAGAGATAGATGGCCAAGGACAATTCCAAATATATTCATTCATAAAATCTTTCCATCCTGTTTCTGCATGAAAACTCATTCTGCCTAAAATACATTTTTTTAAAAAAAAATGTGAATATATATCCTGCCACAATATATATTTTATCTAAAGGTGTTTTAGTAATGGGATAATTCTATACCAATCTGTTCAATCATCTAGAAAATGAAGGTTGAATCACTTTGAGCTAGAATTCACAAGGATCAAATTATTTAGTATCTAATATCTAATTTTTGCACACACATGTATGATTTTGTGCAGAATGAGTCCTGAACTATGGATTCTTTTCACTATAATGTCATCTGAGAAATAAATTTCATCCAGGTCATTACTAAAATTGGATGGGGTTTTAAGTAATGAGGGCTCTCAACAGCAGCTTCTGGAAGGTTTATATAAGGCCGCCCTTGGGTGCCTGATACTTAATGAGGATTATGGATGTGCATGATTTCAGGTTGGTGTTGCATATACAGGGGATTCGGTTGAATCGGCACCTGAATCCCTGGAAACAGGATGTGCGGGGGCAGCCGGAGACTAGTGATAATGGAACACGGGGCAGCTGATCTGTTTATGTGTACTTAATAATAGCATTTATGAGGTTTTTAAAAAAGACATTAGAATCTTTAAACATTTCCTAAAAATCAGTGGATGACCCAAACATTTTGAAACTTGGAGGGCTTGCAGTGGCAAATGTGTCCTCCACGTATGGCCATTTTTGTCCCAATAGCCATAAATGATAGAATGAAAAGCCTCACCCTTTTCCCCTTTGCATTTAGACCTAATCTTCCTGAAACAAAAACAGAGCTGATGTATCCAAGAAACAGCATTTTCCTCCTTCTGATTTCAGGAACTTTCAAAAAAATAGAACGGGAGCCCAGCTGAAAATAGGACCAAAAAACGGGATGGGTTTTTGATGAATTGCACAGCCCTTATGGGGATGTGCTTCACATTATACTAATGAAGCTGTTTTTGCCCCTTTCTATTGGATTTCAAAGGATGGGAGAGGCCTTCTGTTATACCCCAGCCACCTTTGGGCTCTGAACCTGATTCTGAAATGAACTTTGACCAGGATGAAGCTTATTCTGACCTTTTACCTAGTTCGCAGAGCTCCTTTCAATTACAGACCCCAGCTGTGGATAGCTCCGATGCTTCCTTAATTGGGAGAGATTCTGAAAACATTACTTCTGTGGTAGAACCAGATGTCCCGAGTTCACCAGGAAATGTATCCTTTAACAGAAGGAAGTTTCTGCATTGCCAGAGATCAGAAAAACAAGGGCTTCGAAGGAGTCAACGTTTGGCATCTAGAGTTGATAATGGATAGGAGATTCCCTTGGGAACCTTTGGGGAGTTTGGTTTCCCTTCGCTGTGATTAGATCTAAGTTCCATAAAAGTGTCCTACACTGTGAACAATTTACGGTATCAACGTAGCGATTTCCTGAGAACACTTCACCGACTCCAGTTCCCTGATTTCACCAAGCCAAGTCTCCTGTTCCTGGTGGCCAAGCCGATCCGCGACTCCTGATTTAAACCGGAGTTAATACACGTCCTTGCCTTGTTCCTGAATCCAGATTGCTTTTAGCTTCGTCTTGTTCCTGCCTTGATATGAAAGATTTCCTAGTGACTTTGGACCTTGTTATTCACTCTTGCTTTCTTGTTGTTTTCCCGCTCAAGAACTTCCCAACAGTTTTGAGCGTGTTTCAGTTTCTGGACTTTGGACAATAATATTGGACATATCTCTTCAACTCTTTGGACTAATTCATACCTCATCATAAAGGACTATTGCTCTCTGATCTTTTCCGCTTTTTCCTTCCTGAAATTATAATTGTTTTAATAAAGATATTATATGATTATTGGTCTCTGTTTGGTTTCCAGTGCTCCCACTCCCATGTTCATCAAATCCTCCATTAAGTTCTGCCACCAGCTGCTTAGATTCAAGGAGATTTCATCCTTAGAAGCCAGAAATTCCTTGCAAGTCAGTTCTTTGCATCAGACTCCTAGATTCCAGGAATGAGTCACTCAATATAGGTCTGCCCTTCAAATGAGCAAGACAACTCCTGCATAGAGCTTTTGTATTTTTTAAAGCTAGATGTAAGGAAATCCTAGTGTCCTCTTTAGCATTGTGTCTTTGAAACTGGGAAGAAGGAAACGTATGACAGGATGAATGGATTAAATCCTGTCAGATGTTCTCTGGTTGAATTCTTAGAAAATTCTGCTGTTTCCATTTTTTATTATTAAGATATGCGGTTGACCTTCTGAGAACACTTAATCATAAAAAATCTGATTTATTGAAATGTTCATCACCAACAACAACCTGTAATTCTGCCAAAGTGGTAATGACCACAAGAAATGACCTACAGTGTCTTTGGAAGTTGTGTCATTTATAAAAATCTGCTTACATTGGGAATGGTTATTGAAAACATCAAGACAAGATAGATAGGCTAGAATAAAGTTTATGAGGAAACCGTGGTTGATCATTAATGAACATTATTAGTATGTATGGATGTTTGTTAAAAATGGACCTTCCTTGTGTAAATTCTTGTGTTTAGATCATGTCAGCTTTTTCCCTCTGAATATTTTTGACTCCTCACTGGAAGGCTCAACAAATATGGCCAATTGTAAGAGATTGTTGGAGTTTTCGTTCAAAACATACCCCACCTGTTTTCAATCTTGGGGACATGTTATCTTGAAATCTGTAAAAATATCATGAATGAGCAGTTTAACTCATTTGCACAAGAAAGTGTGATGACCTTTAACAAATTTGACCAAAAGGCAAAGGAGGTGCTATCTCTTTGTCTTGATCCTACTTAGAAAAGCAGATTTAATAGGGATTGTATGAACTCCCATATTTTTAAAAGTTCCCAGTTTTCCAAAAGCTCCTAAATGGCAACTCCATATAGGTTAAGCATCCTTCCACCTAAAAATATTCAAAATCTAATGATTTTTCATAGATAGCCTGCCATGCCTTCTTCCAAGACTGAAAAACTGTGGTTTGCTTATGGTTATGTTATGGGTTTTCATGCCTTAACTGGGATTCAAATTTTGCTCATCAATACTCCTAGTACAACACCCAAATCACTATCCATGTGGGCTCTATTAATAAATGGATCATATTTAAAATTGATGGACAACTCAATAAGAACATTGCCATTAGTTGTCATTGACTTGAATATGTTGAAGGAATTGATTTGGTCACAAGAAACACAGAATGCTGAATTAGCTGAACTAACAGCCTAACCCAGACCAGGATTTCACAACTGAGAAACTAAAACAGATTGGTCTAGTCAGGTCTCTTAGACATTCAGATTTCAATCCCTCTGTATTCAGCCATTGCAGCCACCTCTCCACAAAAGTCAACATTGACACTGAAATACAACACTGTCTGAGCTCTGCAAGTGCAGCATTTTTAAAAAATGAATCAGAGAGTGTTTGAGGACTGGGACATTTGTAGGAAGATCAAGATGCTTTTTAATAAAGTTATTGTCCTCCCAACCCTGTTATATGTCCGCGAAACATGGACTGCCTACACATACAACTTCTGGAATGATTCCATCAGCGTTGCCCCCGAAAAATTCTGCAAATCTCTTGGGAAGACAGGTAGACACATGTCAGAGTTCTGACAGAAGCAAAGACCACCACTAGGGAAGCGATGATCATCTGCCATCAACTCCTCTGAACTGGCCACATTGTCCAAATGCCCAATCACCATTTCCCAAAGCAATTACTCCACTCTCAACTCAAGGATGGAAAACAGAATGTTGGTGGACAGGAAAAGAGCTTTAAAGATGGCTTAAAGCCAACCTTAAAAACTGTAGCATAGACACAGAAAACTGGGAAGTCCTGGCCCTTGAGCATTGAAATTGGAGGTCAGCTGTGACCAACAGTGCTATGGGATTCGAAAAGGCATGAATGGATGGTGAAATGGAGAAACATGTCAAGAAGAAGGTTCATCAAGCCAACCCTTGTCAGCACTGCCTTCCCTCTGGAAACTGATGTCCTCACTGTGGAAGAACTTGCAGATCAAGAATAGGTCTCTTCAGTCACCTGTAGACTCACCACAAGACCTTACACTTGGAAGGCAGTCATACTCGGCTGTGCGTGATAGCCTATGATGATGACTCAACCATAGGAGCATCCATAGTGCACAATTATGGCAGTTTGAAGCCAATATTATTAGCCATAGGTCTGCCCTGGGATCTGTAGTTTGTTGTGCTAGTGCAGTGATGGCCAACCTATGACACGCGTGTCAGCACTGACACGCCTAGCCATTTTTGCTGACACGCTGCCGCATGCAGATTGATTGGATGACTAATGCCTTTTGTGGCCAAATTTGGTCCAGTGGTTTTGTTGCTTACTCCATGGGAATTATGCACAATATATATATATATATATATATATATATATATATATATATATATATTCATTCTATTATTATTCTATTATTATTGTAGTATATTATTATATTATTACTATTATATTATTATTATATTATTCATTGCTCATGACTACATTGAAACTAGAATAGAGAGAAATCAGCGTGGAAACTGCAAGAGGTACCATAGGTTGTTGTACATGGAAATAATGGTAGTAAATAGTTTTTGATTTATCAAATACAGTTATATATTACAATTATATATTTTTGTTATTTAAAACTATATATATATATATATATTGTGAAATTATGGTTTTTTTCTCGAAGTGACACACCACCCAAGTCATGCTAGGTTTTTTGGTGAATTTTGACACACCAAGTGCAAAAGGTTGCCCATCATTGTTCTAGTGCATGCCCCAAATTACAATACTAGAGCTTTCCGAAATACAAGCTATTTTTCCTATCACCTTCTACTTTGCTGAACATTTTTAAATGAGTCATGATATGACCAAAGTACAATTGCTCCAATTTAATCTTCGCAGCTTCCAGGGAGAATTTGGGCCCGATTAGCTCACTAACTAATGGCTTGTCTGTTTCGTGTCCCATGTTACACAAAGAACAATTCTCCAGCCCCACATGACAAATGAAAAGTACTAGCCATTCATTTCAATAGAGCCTGAATGAGAGAACCCCCAAAGGATCAGATGTTAAACCTGCTGCCTGCAACTGAGCAAACATTGTCTGGTGTGACATTTCTTATAATTTAATTCTATTTATCCGTTCACCCTTTAAAAGGCATTTGTGAGTGACACTCATTTGGAAAATGATAATGCCAAAGATTATTCCAGGATTAAGATGTTAAGCAAATAGGAGTTTTGTTAAATAAGCCAGTCCTCACAAACACACTGCAACCCGTTATCTCCGTTATAAATGCATTCAATCGTTTAAGTACAGCATAAGCCTACATCTGACTCTCCCAATGCACACATTAATTTCTGTCCTCTTTTTCTGTTACAGAGCTCTTAAAAAGAGATAAACAACATTTCTCGGGCCCAGAACAGAAAGTGGAAACACTTGATGTGTTTTTAAGATACTTCCTAAAGAGAAATGTACAAGAAAGAAACTATTTTAAGTGAGAAAAAAGGACCCTTTGAAAGCCATTTCATGCTCCAGGTATCTTTTTCAACTCCACATCTGACACAGATCTAATTTACATGTCCAATAACATCATTATACTATCAGCAATCACAAGCAACATTTTTCTTGTTTGAGCATGATTTCTCAGGATCTGAATTACGTTATGGTGTATACCTATCTCTATCATCTCTCTATTTATCTTTCTAGCATCTTCCATCTAGTTATCTTTTTTTAAAAAAAGAGTGATGCTGTTTCTATGAAAGGATGGCATTTAAAGACTCCTTGTCTTTTAACCCTTTCTCTTCTCTTTTCTGCTCCATGAAAAAAAAAATTGCAGTGCTAATGACTGTGTGCATCTGTGATAAATGGGATTGGAAGCCATATGGAAGTAACAGATTTCCTGTATAATTCTGACAGTGTCTGATTTATGACTGGGGAGTTGTTGTTTTGGAAAAGGCAGGCAAGACACTATAAACGATTTTGCAAAGTCTTTCTCAAGCTAGCATATTTCATTAACTTCTCGTGTCGTATTTATTTTATATGATTGCACAACACTGAAGCCTTCCACATAGAGAACCTCCCAAAACCGTTTGCAAAGCATTGCAGATTGGAGGAAGGGCATAAAATATCCAAGTCATGGAAATTGAGGTCAGCGTCCATTCCGAAGTCCTATTGATTTCAGTCAGACAGATTTAAGCACATGCTTAACTATCCTATTGAGATCAATTGGATGTGAAGCAACCCTTTGTATACAATGGCGCTACTTTCTTTGGAAAGGCTTAGGCTTGTTATCTTGATTCTTTGTTTCTACATCCTGTTCTTGTTTGGATTGGTGAGATAATTCTGTAATCTATATTGTCATGTGCTAAGGGATTTGGTAGGAGCGAGGTTAAAGTCTCTGAGAGAGATTGGCAGAGCTGGCTGTGCTAGAAAACAGCAAAAGGCTGGCAAAAGAAACTCTGGGCATCACTAGATGAACTGCTTTGACCCTATAGAGCAGGGGTCCCCAAACTTTTTAAACAGGGGGCCAGTTCACGATCCTTCGGGCCGTTGGAGGGCCGGAATATAGTTGGCCACCGAGCAATAATAATAATAATAATAATAATAATAATAATAATAATAATAATAATAATAAATAACAACAACAACAATAATAAAGAGAGTTGGAAGAAATCCTTTGGGCCATTGAGTCCAATCCCCTTCTGCCTTTGTGCACTGAAAGCACAAGCAAAGCACCCCTGACAGATGGCCACCCAGCCTCAATGATGATGATGATAATAATAATAATAATAATAATAATAATAATAATAATAATAATAATAATATAGGGTTTTGGAGCACAATACTCCTGACCTCACAATCATGTTAAAAAACAAAGTATGGATTGTTGATGTTGCAATCCCAGGGGACAGCAAGATTGAAGAGAAACAACTGGAAAAGCTGACACGATATGAGGATTTAAAGATCGAATTACAAAGACTCTGGCACAAGCCAGTCAAGGTGGTCCCAGTGGTGATCAGAACATTGGGTGCAGTGCCTAAAGGCCTGCACTTAAATACAATTGGCGCTGACAAAATTACTACCTGCCAGCTGCAGAAGGCCACCTTACAGGGATCTGCACGCATTATTCGCTGATACATCACACAGTCCTAGACACTTGGGAAGTGTCTGGCGTGTGATCCAGTACAACAGCCAGCAAAGTGTCTGTGTGGACTCATCTTGTTGTGTTTCAAATAATAATAATAATAATAATAATAATAATAATAATAATAATAATAATAATGGTTGTAAGAGAAGAAGACACCCCTTGGGTCATTTAGCCCAACCCCCTTCTGCCCTTGTGCCATGGGGGCCGGATAAATGGCTTTGATGGGCCCCATCCGGCCCCCGGGCCTTAGTTTGGGGACCCCTGCTATAGAGAGTCAGGGAGTAGGCACAGAAAATATTTTTTTAAAAAAAAACTCTCACGAGAGGAGGAATTAGGAACAAAGATAACGGAAAAAGAATGGGAGGAGATATGGGAAACAAGACAATTAAAAAACACGTCAATTAGAATAAAAGAAAACTATTACAAACTAATCTGGAAGTGGTATTCAACACCAAGAAGGTTAAATATTATGAATAAGAATAATAATGAAAAATGCTGGTGAGGGTGCCAGGAAATTGGAACCTACATGCATATGTGGTGGGATTGTAAACATGTAAAAGGTTTTTGGGACTTGGTCATAAGGGAAATAGAAAATATTATGAATATAAAAATTAGAAGGAATCCAGTGGAAATATTATTTTTAATTTAAAATGAGGATGAGAAAGATAAGAGGGAAAAATGTAATAGACATGCTATTAACAGCAGCTAGATTACTAATTGCAAAATATTGGAAAGGAGAAATGAAAATACAAATTAATGAATGGTATAAAGAAGTCTGGCGAATGGCACTGAATGACAAGCTAACATCAAATTTAAAAGTAAAGAAGGGATTATGGAAAAAATGATTTTATTTATTTATTTATGTATTTACAGCATTTATATTCCGCCCTTCTCACCCCGAAGGGGACTCAGGGCGGATCACATTACACATATAGGCAAACATTCAATGCCTTTTTAACATAGAACAAAGACAAACAAACATAGGCTCCGAGCGGGCCTCGAACTCATCACCTCCTGGTCAGAGTGATTCATTGCAGCTGCTCTCCAGCCTGCGCCACAGCCTGAGCCTTTTGAAAGTATTTGGAGAAAAATTCTAGAAAAGGTATTGGAAAAAGAAGATGGGAATTTACCTCCAAATGAAGAATTGAACTTTTGGTGGGAATACAGAAGAAGAGATGGCTCTGGGAAAGGGGAGCA
Organism: Anolis carolinensis; assembly: GCF_035594765.1. NCBI lineage: Eukaryota > Metazoa > Chordata > Lepidosauria > Squamata > Anolidae > Anolis > Anolis carolinensis. Next base: position 24,082,774 of record NW_026943820.1, on the reverse strand, counting down.
CAGGGGTGAATGTAAATAAAAGAAGGGGAAATGTATAGAATATGTTTATATAATTGTAACGTGTGTGCTTATCCAAACCGCACTCTGACATTTTTCTCAAATAATAACAACAATACAAAATAATTAATAGAGGATTTTTTTTTAAAAAAAAAGAACTCTGAGGCTCATCAAAGGAAGCAAAAGAGATTCTTGAATGTAAGCTGTCAGAAAAGGAGGAAAGAGCAGAGTGGACGACATGCGACCTGTGGACTGCATGTAACCCTCAGTCATTTTTGCAGCTCCCCAAATTCCCACATGTTTGTGTCACCCTAACAAGAAATCACTGCTTGAGCTTCCACGCCAGGGCTTTGGAGTCTACACCTCTGTATGTGGGATCATGTGTTGATTCTGCTCCGCAGGTTTATGTTGGATGGTAATAGTACACAGCCGAACAGATAGTAGTAGTGGATTGTAGACTGCAAAACCACAACCAGTTTCAACTCAAAAGAGTCTTCATCAGGTGGACTGTAGTCCCTTTTTTCAATTTTTTTGAGTTTTTTAAATGTGGACCAGAAATATCTAAGTTTTAAACACGCATACTCTGCAAACAGTTTGATTCCAATGCGAACTTCATACATTTTAAAAAACTCAAAAAAACAACTGAAAAAAAGTCCACCTGATGAAAGTCTCTTTTGAGTTGAAACCGGTTGTGGTTTTGCAGTCTACTATCCATAATAAGGAAACAAGAACAATCATTATATATAAGAAGAGGACTCAATTTGTGTATGTGGAACAGTCAAAGAACTAAAGAACATTTATTGTTTATGAGAAGAGGAATAAATTCATCCTTCAAGAGAAAAATATTATTTATTTATTTATTTATTTATTTATTTACAGCATTTATATTCCGCCCTTCTCACCCCGAAGGGGACTCAGGGCAGATCACATTGCACATATAGGCAAACATTCAATGCCTTTTAACATAGGACAAAGACAAACAAACATAGGCTCTGAGCGGGCCTCGAACTCATGACCTCCTGGTCAGAGTGATTCATTGTAGTTAATTGCAGCTGGCTTGCTCTCCTACCTGCGCCACAGCCCGGGCCTTATTGTTTCTACTGTGAATGTAACACTCCTTTGTTTGATTGTTTAACAACGCCTTTTGTATCTGTTTTCATATTGATGTATTGAACTAAATTTAGGTTTAAGGATTTCTGTATTACTGTAATAGTGGATACTTGTCTTTGTAGTTCCAGGGAACCCATTTTCTTTTTTGGTCCATCACTGTTACACCAGTGAGTGAGGTTGTGATGAGGAATTGGCATAATAATAATAATAATAATAATAATAATAATAATAATAATAATAATACTTTATTTATATCCTGCCACCATGTCCCTACGGGGACTCGGGGCGGCTTACATGGGGCAGTGGCCCAAACAACATAAGAACAAAATATAAGCAACACAATAAATCACAATACAAAAAGATAAAACAATAATACAATATATCAATATAAACAACAATACAAGATAAAAATTTCATTTAAAACACATAAATGGTAAGACCGTAATAAAAACAGGATAAATTATTAAAAACCCACTGGGGCTGATTAATTAATGACTATCTCCGAAGGCCTGCCGAAACATCCAAGTCTTCAGTTGCTTCCTGAAGGAAGGTAGAGAGGGAGCCAACCTAATCTCCCTGGGGAGGGAGTTCCAGAGTCGGGGGGCCACGGCCGAGAAGGCCCTCTCTCTCGTCCCTACCAAACTTAGTGCTCCTGCTTCTGACTGTAGTAACCACACTCACAGCAGAGGATGATATTTACCATAATATAAAGGACTAGCTTTGCCCGGCCACGCGTTGCTGTGGCTTATGGGAATCCTTTGTTGGCCAGGTAGAATAGCAGTGAATAGCCTTGCAGTCTCAAAGCCTGTCCATTTTCTGGAGTAGCTGGAGCTTTTTGTTGAATGAACGTAGAGGCATGGATGAGGGGTTGTGCTGCCAAGTTTAGTGTTTCTGGGATGTGTAGTTTTGTTGTTATGTCCTAGGCTGAAATTTCATTACCCTTTTATATATATAGATTGGTGAAACCAACCTCCTCAATGACCCCTAGACAAAATAACTTCCATTTACATTATGAACCTCATCCTGTGAGAAATAGTCCAAGTCAGAATGTTATTTCCCCCCCTCAAATTACTGTATTTGTATAGTATTTGACTCAGTTGCTGTTATAATGCATCTAACCTATAAAATGAACAGTCTCTTCAGTGTTCAGTCCCAGCATGCTCCAAGTATTCACATTCTTTAAATACCATCTTCTTCCTTATTTTCTCAATTCTTCATTTGTTTACTCTCAAAAGCGTCTTTGTGACGACCCACATTGAGTTGGACAATATATATTCCTTTTTGCTTGCTTTCTTTCTTACTTTCCTCCCATGTACATGAGCACTTTAAAGCCTCATTTTTCAGCCACTAGAAAATCTTGGACAAATCCATACAACAATCATGCTCTTGATCACCAAAATAGTCCCTAAAGAACATAGTATTCTTCAAATGAATTGTGTTTGATGGAGCATTTTTCCTATCACAAATGCGTCTGAATTAGTAATACAGAAGCATTACTTGTGTTATGGTACATTAGGGCATTTAAATCCTAGAGTATTTAGAAGAGAAATTTTTCCATATATATTTAAAATAAGGTATCTTGCACTAAGCCAGGCTCCACCTTATTGTGGACGATTGTACATAATCATTTGCAATTTTCTCCTGGATTTGGCAGGATAAAAAGTGTCATGGAGCTATCAGCTAAAGCCCGTTCCCATCACTAATTCTAATAGCATTAGTCTCTGTATTTTCACTGAAAAGTATAAATGAAATCAATTTCTAGGGTTTTGCTATGCTTCATAATAAAACATTGCTCAGAAAGAGAAGCACAATAAATATACCGTGCCCTCTGATAAACATAATATTTTCATTTTCTCTAATATGATTAATAAAACCTTTTCAATGTAGAACAGAAACGTGAATTCACTCTATTTTATATACAGCACAAGCTCCACATCTGCAGGGGATATGGACTTTGCATGGATACATCAAGTCGTGGATAATAGTGAACTTTATTGAAATAAAGGACCTCTGACTCAAAAATACCATAAGTTGTTCTGGAGGATCTAGAAAGTAACTAGAGAAACATATGTTTTTGTATGTGCATAAATGAAACTGCAGGAAAAGTCCTGTGGATATCTCTCCTTGTGTTCTCGAAGGCTTTCATGGCCGGGATCACAGGGTTGTTGTATGTTTTCCGAGCTGTATGACCATGTCCCAGAAGTATTTTCTCCTGACGTTTCGCCCATGTAACACCCCTAAGCAGCGTGAACACTGGAAACCAACACGGAGGCCAATAAACAATCTAATATCTTTATTAAAGCAATAAAAGTTCTAAAGCAAAAATAAGCAGAGTATATAGTCCAGCAGTTGATCTTTTAGAGAAGATCAAAATTAGTCCAATATAATGAAGTTATATGTCCAGTATTAGAGTGCAAAGTCTATAATCCAAATAACCGAAACACACTCAAACTCTTTGGAAGTTTGAGTGGGGAAAGAGCAAGGTTTCACAGGGAGATTCTTGAAGCAAAGTCCAGAGCAAGGATTCAAGGCTAGGCAAGGTATTTCGTGGTGGATCTGAAACGCAGTCCAAACTTGACAAGGAGTGGAACGCAACTCCCGGTCTACTTGTGAGTAAGCACACTGGATGACCGCTTGGAAGCTCAGGAACAAGAGTCAATGTTCTTCTATGAATAGTCACATTGACACCGCGATAGGGAAAGCTCAGTGCAGAACTTTTATGGAAGTTCAAGAGCTTCCCCCAACAGGTGTTTAACTCCCCAAATCTTCTCAGAGAACGAAGCTGTTTCAACATCGTACCAGATGCCTGCCTCCCCGAAACTTCCCAAGGGAAACGGTTTAATCACAATCGTCTCTCTCCGCTAACCTCGCTCTTCGTCTTAGAAACTGCTGCTTTTGGGAGCGATGTGTTTTGAGAAAAGCCTTCCTATCAAGCACCAAACTTTCCGGGGAACCAGGCTCTGTTTCAAGGGCGTCCCTAATTGGCTCTGGCACGAAAATGTCAACAGGGGACATCTGGAATGGAACAGAATCTTGCTGAGATGGGAAAAAGCCCAAATCCTCTTCAGTTTGATCTATGATGGCTGTGGGGTCATGGGCCAAAGGTCCCTGAGACATCACAGCCCACATCTATGGCAGGCATCCTCAGAGGTTGTGAGGTATAGAGAAACTAAGCAAGGAAGGTTTATATATATCTGTGGAAAGTCCAGGTTGTGAGAAGAACTCTTTGTCAGTTGGAAAGCCAGTGTGAATGTTGCAGTTAATTAAGGTGATCAGTTCTTTTTAGAGCACAGACTTTATATTGACAACCTTTCTGGCCAGAAAGAATAAAACCTGTGTTAAAATAAAACTTTCAAATTCAGTTCGTGTCTTGATCTGGTTTTTGGAGTAGTGAAATGCTACTGGAGAATGGAGAGATCGGAAAGTGAGTTCAGACTAGGGGATGAGTTCAAATGTTTTGAGAACTGCTCCTCTAATTATAGTTTTGATGGGAATTTAGTGGTATAATCAAGCAATCCAGCCACAGTTTAGCAGTTGGCTGCTAAACTCCCAGTTTAGCAGTTAGTTGAAATCATACAACACAGTGATTATGCCAGCTGAAACATTATGAGGATTGTAGTTCAAAAAAGTATTGTTTTCCAGCTCTGCCATCACAGATACATGTTTAACTTGACAGCAGTTTTCCAGCTTCCAAATTTTGTGCCCAGCCTAAGGAACCATCTTAAAAAAACAGTGTGTGATGTATGATTATGACTTCATTTAATGGAGCCATGCTGGGAATGGGGAGGACATAGGCCCAGAGAGCCTAGCTGGAAAGAGAGCATAGATAATTACAGGCTTGTTGTATCTTCTTCTTGGTTTGGTGTGCAACTCCTACAATAATGTTTTGTAATGACAGAGTAGGTTTTTGCTCCTACAAGAATCAGACCACTAACAGAAAAGTGGCATGATAATTAAGAGAGGGAGAGAGAGAAAGAGAAAGAAAGGTTAGAACATTTGGCTGGATTTCTTGATTATACCACTAAATTCCCATCAACACTATAATTAGAGGAGCAGTTCTCAAAACATTTGAACTCATCCCCTAGTCTGAACTCACTTTCCGATCTCTCCATTCTCCAGCAGCACACAGAATTCTTATGCCCGATAAATGTATATGTGGAGCTCTATGCATGTATGTAAATTTGGACATTGAATTTAAGATGCAAAAATAAGACTTTGAAGAAGTTGCACTAGAGTGTCCTTTAAAACTAAAACTAGATATCAAAGGGTAGAGGAAAATAGGTCGAGGATGAGCAAAATGTGGTCACTGTGGCTATTTTTTTGCTCTTGCTGTTGCCAAAATTCTTTCTGGCAATTCTAGTTGAAAAAGTTGGTCTGGATGAAGACCTATAGAGGCCCAAAGTGCTTGAAAGAAACAAAACTTACAGTAAGATGGAACACAATTTCTTTTTGTATCTAACTCTAAACACAGGGAATGAATCGAAGCTAGAAGTAGCAAAAGTGCCTTGAGAGCATCTAGCAGCCAACTAGATCAGTGGTTCCCAACCTTTTTTTGACCAAGGACCACTCTCCAATAATAATAATAATAATAGTAATAATAATAATAATAATAATAATAATAATAATAATAATAATAATACTTTATTTATACCCCGCCTCCATCTCCCCAGAGGGACTCAGGGCGGCTTACAATGGTTGGAACCAGATAAAAACAGTAACAATAAACACATCAGGTGTACAACGACATATACAGATAAAATAGAAAAATGGCCACTGCAACGTGTGCGCAGTTAACAAAGAATATATATTTTGGCTTATCTAAAATTGACCAATGGCTGAGGGTCTTCCTCACCTTCCACACCTACTTTGGCACAAGTGATACCAATGACCTAACTTGTTTACTCTGAGCGTTCTTCTCTCCTTAGAACTTTCTGGAGAAAAGCACCAGCTCCAACATTAGTACCAAAAGGGTTACGAGTCAGATTTTGGTCAACTTTAGATTTGGTTTAGTTATTTGTGCTGCTGATTCAGAAAATTGCATTGGATAGACAACATCAGTTCTAGTTTCTGATACAGAACATATGCTATCCACCACTGGTCACCCATAGAAAACCATATTTAATAATCTAGATCTGATGTGGTCTATCCAATGCTATTTTCTGAATCAGCACCCCAAACAATCCTAGGAACAGGCCTAAAAACAAAGACACCAAGAAAAAAATTGGTTGGGTTGTATTATTATCTGTAGTAGTAACGGTAAGGCTGCAGACCATATTTTAGTTCTTGCAGACCACTGGTGGTCCATGTATCACAGGCTGGGAACCACTGCACTATATGTTCCCTGTTTCTTGAACACAGAAATCCAACATCCCATTTGCAGTAATGTAAAAATCTACACATGGAGATGTGATGCACCAACACAACAAAACCAATATGTAGAAATGCAACATTATGCAACACATATCAGGACATGACCCAATGTACTTAAATTATAAGAAAAGAGATTTCACCTAAGCTTCTTTACTGTAAAAATTGAAGGTGGGGGGCTCTTTCTTTTGAAGATCTTCAGACACACATTAAATGACAATATTTTGGAATGTGTATTGTTGCATGGTAGGGAATTGGACTAGATGGCCCTTCTGCCTTGCCCCGAATAAATGATTCTGTGACTATTGAGGAATGAGCAGAAATGAAGTATGCACAGTTTAAATCATTTGTGCAAAGCTAGTTACCATATATACCCGAAGATAAGCTGAGTTTTTCAGCCCTTTTTATGAGCTGAAAAGGCCTCCCCCAGCTTATAATCGGGTCAAGGACAGCAACGGAGCCTGCCGGCTATTGCTTGCAATATGTGATCTATTTTTCTCTTCTCCTTCCTTATCAGTGTGTTTTCTTTTGCAAAGCCTCCCTTGCTCTGAACCAAGGGAATGTTGTGAAAAGAGAAATACACCCTTGCAAGTCAGGAAGAAGAAAAATATATATTCATTAATCTTATGAAAGCATTTTCTCCTGAAATATTTGTTAAACCCTCCTACAGATATATAGGCATTAACTCCTTGCAAGCTTTTGCCATCTCTATGTACCTTTATATGTGTATCTATCTATATGCATTAATTTTATATATGAATTTCCCCTTATATGTTTGCAGGTCTTTGCAACTCCTTTATATATCTAGATCCATGTACCTGTGTATCTGTAGCCATACATATACATTATTTTTATATATGAATTTACCCTCATATGTTTGCAAGTCCATGCAAATATCTATATAAAGAGAGATGTCTGGATAGATATGAATATATTTTTACCTACCTATATATAGGGCTTGCAAATATTGTAGGGGAAATGCACACACACACACAGAGGGATTTGCAAACATTTCAGGGGGAAATGCATATGTGAAATTAGTATCTATAATTACAGATCTACATCTAGCTCTGCATTGTTTATATAAGTATTGAATGTTTGCCTGTTACTATGTTGGAAGCCGGCCTGTGTCTTCATGGGAAGATAGGGTGGGATCCAAATGAAGGTTTTATTATTATTATTATTATTATTATTATTATTATTATTATTATTATTATTATTATTATTATTAGGTTATTGTTGATACCATATTGTTTTTGTTGCCCTACCTTTCCACTTATAAAGTTAGTTTGTTTTTCTTTGAAATACGGTAAATCTTCAAAAACATTTAACCTACTGATGCTTCGATTAATGAAATTTTATTGTTATCGATTTTTATTTTGAAATTTACCTGTAGCTGCTGCATTTCCCACCCTCGGCTTATACTCAAGTCAATAAGTTATCCCAGTTTTTCGTGGTAAAATTAGGTGCCTTGGCTTATATTCGGGTCAGCTTATACTCGAGTATATACGGGATTTTAAACTCATTTTCACCATTTGTTGCTTTTGTGAATTACTCACAATATTGTTGTCGAAGGCTTTCATGGCCGGGATCACAGGGTTGTTGTATGTCTTTCGGGCTGTGTGGCCATGTTCCAGAAGCATTCTCTCCTGACGTTTCGCCCACATCTATGGCAGGCATCCTCAGAGGTTGTGAGGTATGTGAGGTACTCACAATATTCTTTATTAATATTTGTGGAAATGGGTCAGAGAGAGGCCTTGCATCTTGTGTGTTCTTTCACTCCATATCATAAAACATTTGCCAGCCTAAATATAAACTAGAATATCTCATCATTAATTGTTTCCCATGCAACACAATTGTGAACTGTTCTAGCAATCAAAAACTTCCCATGATAGAGCCAAGGCTAAGGAAGATTTTGATAGCACTACATCCTTTTTATATACATTTGTCCCAGATCTGTAGTTTAGTGTCATGAGTTATAACAGACGTCCTTGACATCATTCTGTCTTTTTTATCTGCCAGAATCCATTTTCTCAGAGGAATCGGACTATCATGGTGTTCTGTATGCCAGCAAAGATTACCATCTTTTTCATCCCAACGTAACTCAGTTAATATTGCAATATATTTCTATATTGTATTACTTCTTAAACTTGAGACTTTATTGTGGCAAAAAAAGTGAAACAAAAGACTTTCAATAAGAGATTTGAGAGTGACATTGCTGTATTAATTTTTTAAAAAGATCAGTTCCATCATCTATGAATTGAATCAAGATTATAGGGGTTTTTTTTTTACCATACCTTGGCTGCAATCCTGCATGGCTCAATGTAGCATAAGGAACTATATTTCACTCAAGTATTTATATCTTTGGATATTCTGTAGAACTGCTAGAGTCCCACTTTTCAGGTATTCCACACATGAGGAATGGGGAGGATTGCAGAAGCATTTAGGGGCCGGGCTGTGGCGCAGGCTGGTGAGTAGCCTGCTGCAATAAATCACTCTGACCATGAGGTCATGAGTTTGAGGCCAGCCCGTGGCAGGGTGAGCACCAGTCAATAAAAAATAAAAAATAGCCCCTGCTGGTTGCTGACCTAGCAACCCGAAAGATAGTTGCATCTATCAAGTAGGAAATAAGGTACCACTTATTTTAAAAAGTGGGGAGGCAAATTTAACTATCGGCTAACAATCTAACTATCGGCTAACTGAAATGTGAATCAATTCTTCCCACCCCAGTCCCCTAGACTTGTGCCCTGAATGTTCCTATCCCTCCATCAATCTCCCTCCCTCTCAATCCTTTTTAAGGCCCTTCCCTTCTCTAAATAGTTTTGTGCTCTAGACTTCAACATATCTTTGTTTTTTAGCCTGTTAGATTTTAATGTGCAATGCTTCTATGAGACTGTACCTCACTTATGCTGATCTATGACCAGGAGCGGCCCTAGGTTTTCTCAGGTTTTCTCAAAAACCCAGAAGATCCGAATGGTCCAAAATGCGGCGGCCAGGCTGCTAGCGGCATCATCTATAAGATCCCATATTACACCGATTCTGAAACAACTGCATTGGCTACCAATAGAACATCGGATCTCTTACAAGATACTGATCCTGACATTTAGAGCTCGAAATAGACAAGGACCATAATATCTTGGGGACCGCCTCATTCCTTTTTTCCATCAGTGGTCACCTCAATCCTCCCAGGAAAATCTCCTATATGTAGTAGGCCCTAGGGAGATACACCTGAAGCTACAAGGCGCAGAGCCTTTTCGACCTATGCTCCAATTCTGTGGAACTCATTGCCTCCATATGTTAGAGCAATGTCGGAGTTGCGACCTTTTGTAAAAGCGCTCAAGACTTGGCTGTTTTTCGGTTGTGCATTTAAGTAAATCAGATCTATTTTGCCAAATAGTCACTGTTGAATGTTTTTAGGTTGAATGTTTTTATATTGTGGATATTTTAAATTGTAAGTCTAATTAAGTAATAAAGTGAAGTGAAGAAGTGAAGTATGTAAGCAAACCTAGGGCCACGCCCCCCCCCCGAAATTATGCCCCCCACCCCAAACTTACCGGCAGCAGTGGCAGCAGCGGCCACCATTGGGTCACTCGTCGCAGAACAAGGAAGTACTTCGTATTGTCGCGAGATTTCACGAGAATACCAAATACTTCCTTGTTCCATGGCGAGCGACCCAATGGTCGCCGCTGCTGCCGCCGCTGCCGCCGCTTTGAGTGCGCCCAGGAAGGGCTGTGCCCGAAGCGGTGGCTTCACGGGCCTCAATGAAGAACTGGGCCTGTCTATGACCGTAATAAAGATTTTTGATTTGATTTTTGGTGCTCCCCAGAAATCTCAATGGCTGATGTCATTATTTCACATCTGGCTATGGGGACATAACCAAATGTTTCTATGATATCTCCTTCTCTCTACCAGGAATGGAATGGAATGGACAGTCTTTTGTCATCCTACAGTAGGTCCAGTTGGGGTACTTTGGTCACAGTACAGACTTTTTTGCATTTTTGCAGTCAATGTTTTCAATGCATTGTGACATTTTGGTGCTAAATTTGTAAATACAGTAATTACTACATAGCATTACTGTGTATTGAACTACTTTTTCTGCCAAATTTGTTGTATAATATGATGTCTTGGTCCTTAATTTGTAAAATCATAACCTAATTTGATGTTTAATAGGCTTTTTCCTTAATCTCTCCTTATTATCCAACATATTCGCTTATTCAACGTTCTGCCAGCCCGTTTACGTTGGATAAGCGAGACTCTACTGTACTGACAATCACCCATTCAAGTATTAATCAATCCTGATCCTTCCTGGCTTACAAGATCAAATGGGATCTAGTGTCTTTCGAGTATTTAGACCTTCAGTATCCCTATAAGGCAACAGAAGAACCATGGACTATTGGCAAAAAGTGATATAGCAGAAGCACACTAAATTTTGTTCAAGTTTAGCTTCTTAACCACCATGCAATACACTTCCTTTGAAAACAAACCCTATGTTGTTGTAAGCATTTTTTTTCCTTTTCAGAATAAATGAACCAGTACTGTAGTAATGGCACATAATATCTCACAAGTTTCCTAAGTAGGTAGAATAACCTTCTTACATGTAATTAATGGCAGTGCAAACCTCCAGAGAGCCATTCATAAATTCCATGATTATTGACCTCCAAAGGAACTGCATTTCACTAATTACACTGATCACAGATAGAAGTAAAATGGTCCTGGGCTGCAAAATAAAATATTAATCCTGATTTTTTTTGAGGAGGGGGGATACAAGGAGGTCAAAGACATCACATACACAAATACATAGTTCCTTTGCTTCAACATAAAAGTAACCAAAAGAGTCCTATTTGTATTTCAGCTCCACATAAACATTTACCTTTGTTTATATACACAGATCCATAAACATAATGAGATCCCTAAGCCACTATTTTACAGGACTTGGCTTCCAAACCTTTGATCATTTTGGTTGCCCTTCTCTGGATATGTTCCAGCTTGTCAATAATCTTCTTGAACTGTGACATCTCAACTGATGTGCATCAGTCTGCAAGGTTTATCACTGGACAATATGCATTGTGTGCAATGAACACTGAACACTTGCTGGCTGTGCTTACATCGTAGTAATGTATTGGATACAGATGCCACAAAATTGCCCATTTTAATTTCTGCAGCCATATCCACTTATGAAGATGTAACACCTATATAGAATTCCAGATGCTTATGTTACACCTTCTGCAATTTTATTGTAAGAATTGTCGTGTTCATATGTGCAAAATACTTCAAAAAATTAGAAGACCCATTTAGAAATCAAGATTATTTTGAACTTATGATTTGGTTTGCTCTTGGTGGTTCAATAAGAGTTTGGGTTGGAACGTGGTCTCCTGCCAGCCTGTGCAGAACAGAGGAGGAGGAATGATTATATCTGCTGAAAGGGTGTATGAAACACTTTCTGTTGCTTTTCTTATCTGTATTATAGTCACAGTGTATGCTAGAGTTTCACAGATGCTGTTTAACCTATCCCTATTATCACAATGACCTTAACCAGCTAGGCAGTTCACAGAGTGAGTACTAAACAGAGCATGAGATGAATGTAATGGCTTACTAGGGTGTGCACTATTGCAAAGGGAAAGCACCTGTGGAGTAATGTTGAATGGATGTGTTGAAAATGCTTTCAACAAATGTGGGAAAGATTTTCACTGTTTTACATGTTTCTGAAAAGAAGGAATTTAAAGCAAAACAGCCTAAAAACTTGGAGTCACTAACTTACACAGAAATCTATAAATTAAGTGTAAATACAAGGTTGTCCTGTTACTATAGTGTTCCGTCACGCGCTAGGCCTGTAACTATTGTCTTTGTATAGGACGTATACTTTATACCCAGGGGAAGCCAGGGCACCTTGAAAGAGAGGTTCTTGAGGATTTCCCTGAAAAGGATGGCCTTTTGAGTCTTTAATGAAATAACAAAGTCTTTATTGATGAACAAATAATAAATCATCAAGGAGTCAAATGACACTTCAAGGTTTCCTTAATAAACTGTTGGCCCTTTCAGTCTTGTCCCCAGGGAACAGGCAATTGGCTTTGGATAACTGTGAAAACCCTCTTATAACCTCTCCCAGGCTGTCTATCATATGGGCCTAGCTGATGTGGGACCCACTACCAATTCCAAATGCGTCTGGGTATCGAGTGGACCTACCAACCAAGGCTTGCAGATGTTTCAGCTGGTGTTCCATGGATCTGTGATGCTGTTCTCTCTCCGAGGTTTCTTTGGAAACTTAGGGCTGTTTCCCTCAGGAGCTGTGAGGCTGAGAGACTGTAAGCTCTCAGCCAGAGCTTTTGGGACCTTTCCCCCTGGAATTCCTGTTTCTGATTTCTCGGATGTTCTGTATCCCCGGATGTTATTGAGATATGAAGCTTTTCTATGGGACGAGCTGGTCTACATCCTATAGCTTAGCTTCCTTAAGTGAGACTGACTTAAAAATGGCTCCTTCCCTCCCAGAGCTCTGAACAAGGGGCGGAACCAAACTTAATGATGATTGACAGGTGGCCTGTCCTATGACTGCAAACATTAGCAGCAAGAAAATAAAGTTGGAGCTTCTGGTACAGCCGTACCAGCACATATAGACTCACTAGTAATAAAGGATAGAATAATAATTATCAACTGATTATTATAATTCAAGAAACGTAGGGCATAAACACATTAGGACTGTTTTACAACAATGTACCAAACATTATATTCATGTTTGGATGTTTTCCAAAGTAACTGATAAGTTCTTCCATAAACTGTGGTCAACACTTTAAATAGATTCAATAAAGTCTTAGGAATGCGTGATCAGGAAAACAAAACTACAAGGGTTCTCGGGTGTTTATAATCCTTGTTTCAGGAGAAGTATCCTTTCTTCAGGTTTCTTTAGAAGATTTCTTCATATGTTCGTAATAGTATAATTTATAAACTAAATTTTAAAGTGACAACATAATAGATATGCTGTTGCCAGCATCCAGTAACAATAAACAATTCATAATGATTTTTTTTTACAAACTATTAAACAAGAGAAAAACACTTACTTCCACTTTAGTAGTCTGTGGCTCTGCTGCAAATTTTCACTATGGATAGTGATCCTACTGACTTCCATTTGCGAGCAGTTAACTCATAGAGGCTGCTCCCCTTTAAAGATTACTGGCTAATTACAGAAAACGGGTAAGATCTAATCTATCATTTAGACCATGTGGATGCACTGTTTGTAACTTAGATATCCAAAAGGCTTCCGTCTGTAGCAAAAGCCTTTTTATGTCCCCATGAGGTTTTGTAGTGATCCTTTCTAGAGCACAGAATCTAAAACTCATACAGGAATGAGAATTCTCTAAAAAATGCGAGCAGAGGGTGGAATCTGAAGATTTATTTCTGATGCGTGAGCGGTGTTAGAGTATTCTGATCTTTAGAGGTCTGGTGGTCATGCCTACATATAGGAGCTCACAGGGACACTAGATTACAGAAATGACCTGGTCGGTGTTACATGTAGTAAAGCTTCGTAGTTGTATGTTGTTTTATCCTGTATTGTTTTAATTGATATATTATATTACTGTTTTATCTTTTTAATATTGTGATTTGTATTATGTTGCTTATATTTTGTCCTTATGTTATTTGGGCCGCTGCCCCATGTAAGCTGCCCCGAGTCCCCGCGGGGAGATGGTGGGGTATAAATAAAGTTTTATTATATATTTTCATTATATGTTAAATTTCAAAGTAGGATTTGAAAATTGTTTAATTCTAAGTGACTGCATGCAACAGTTGCAATGTCCACAGTTTATAAGTGCCAAGTTGAAACAAAAATGGAATGAAAACAGAATGGATTTCTATTGTTTTATGCACTCCTAATAGGAGTTAAACTGGTGCCAAGTTATATTAATTCCATGGTGTAGATGCAACTTAGGTCTTCCATACTTATGTTTATTGGACATCAAATATGAGGTTGTTTTATTTTTGTTCTAAAGTCAGCCTAGTACATTAAGTCTGGCAGATATAACAACAAATTTGATCTTTCATTTTGAACCCAGGTCCTAGGTCTTTATCTCCACAATGTGCCCCTGCTCCAAGCTGGCAATGTAGAAAAGGCAGACACCACAGTCTTACATGTCCTACAAAATTTCATAACTTGCATGATCAAGCAATATTAGACTGGTGAAGGTGGCAAAAATTATGAATATAAAAGGACACACATACTAGGAGATGCTGCCAGCTTTCCTTTGCCTGAATCTACCAGTAAGGGCAAGATTATGCCCTGCTTATCTAACTAAGTACAATTACTTTTGCATTTGGACTCATTTTACAACAACTGAAGTACACAGATGAGGAAAGCAGAAGGAGGAAAGTAAAACTGAGATGTTTAAAAAACAGATGAAAAGCAGGACATTAAAGAACAAATCAGGGGATGTCTCTGTTAAATTGGGACACTTGGAAGGTATGAATCAGCCGAGAGAGGCTAGCATGTTGCTGGACTGTCACCATCCAAACAACTCACAGGTTGGACTCTTCTGGATTTTAGCAGAAGAATCCAATGTTACTCCAAGCTCAGAACAACTCAAGTTATTTGCCGAGAATAACTTCAAATAAGTTAGTCGGTGAAAATGGAGATGGAAATTATTCATAATGAACAGTCCCTCTTCTTTAATAACTATTGGCTGAAAACTTGTCCTGGGCAGAGACTTGGATGCCTGGTTTAGAATTAGCCAGGCTAGCAGACATCATAGGTGGACAACTCAATGCAAGCTGAGGGCCGTGAAAAGGATGCTCTTTTTAAATTAGCACCACATGCTGGGTAGCCAGGATAAAAGGTGACACTTGGACAGCAGGTGATCATGAACCCTTAACTACTGCTGACTGTAGCTTGAGGCTGCTGGTTTTCAAGCCTTTATCCTCAGAGCCTGAAGTGACCAGACATCACGGCAAATGATTTCATAAAGGTTCCAACAATGGGGATGTCGGAACCATAAAAGGATTATGTTATAGTTATTTAGTAATAGTACAGGTTGAGCATCCCTGGAATTCCGAAATCTGAAGCACTCCAAAAACTAGAACTGTTCACATAGGTCTCTGAGATAATGACATCTTTGCATTCTGGAGCTTCAGTGTTTGCAAAAATCATTTAAATATTGTTTAAAATTACCCCCAGGATATATGTATAAAGTGTATATAAACATTAATAAAGGTTTAGACTTACACGCCATCTCCAAAATATCCCGTTATATACCCTTTGTATATGAAAATACAGGTACAGTGGTGCCTTGGTATCTGCTGGCATTTGGTTCCAGGACTTTCCCTAGTTATGAAAATTCATACTCCCATTATATATATAGTAAAATGGTGTCCCTTATATAAAATGCCAAAATCAAGAATTGCCTTTCAGAGTTTTTTTTTAAAATCAAGTCATAGAAGGTTGGATCTGTGGATACAAAATCAATGAATATGGAGGGTTAACTGTATTTCAAAATACAAAACAAATCTGAAATCCAAATCAGTTCTGTTTCCAAACATTGGATAAGACATACTCAACATGTCCTAATAGTGGCAACAGAAGTAATGTAAGTAGAATGCTTCAGGATTCCATATGTTCTACAACCTGTTGTTTGTATCAGCTACTTAGTTAAATATTCTGGTACTTAATGTGACATTAGTATGAAAAGTTGAACTAAGCAACAATCATGAATGTGGAACAGCTATGGAATTCAGCTATATGTAGTCAACAATGGATCAGATGAGTCTCTTCTACTGAGAACTAACCAATAGGATTTAGGTTAATTTGTATGGTATATGACAGGGATCCAAGGAGCCCCAGATGGTGCAGCAGATTAAACCGCTGAACTTGCTGACCGAAAGGTTGGTGGTTCGAATCTGAGGAGCAGGGTGAGCTTCCACTGTTAGCCCCAGCTTCTGCCAACCTAGCAGTTCGAAAACATGAAAATGTGAATAGATCAATAGGTACCGCTCCGGAGAGAAGGTAACAGTGCTTCATGCAGTCATGCCGGACACATGACCTTGGAGATGTGTATGGACAATGCCAGTATTTCAATGGGAAGTGTGGGCCTGCTTTTGGTTGATGAGATAGTCAAATTAATTAGGATTGCTGTTGTTGTGTGCCTTCAAGTCTAAAGTTTAAGGCATGGGCTGGGTAAATTATCTTGGAGGGACTCATATGGCCCATGAACCTTAGTTTGGGGACCCTGGTGTATGAGATATACACACCTCCACATTGTAGTCTAAATATCATTGTCAGTGCCAATGAGAAGATTGAATTCTATAAATTTAGCTATAGGTTGACTCATTGGTTGGGGAGGTCTTCTCTATTGTGGACTAACCAGCAGAATTTGGGTTTATATGTACAGTAGAGTCTCACTTATCCAAGCCCCGCTTATCCAAGCTTCTGGATTATCCAAGCCATTTTTGTAGTCAATGTTTTCAATATATTGTGATATTTTGGTGCTAAATTTGTAAATACAGTAATTACAACATAACATTACTGTGTATTGAACTGCGTTTTCTGTCAAATTTGTTGTATAACATGGTTTTGGTGCTTAATTTGTAAAATCATAACCTAATTTGATGTTTAATAGGCTTTTCCTTAATCCCTCCTTATTATCCAAGATATTCGCTTATCCAAGCTTCTGCTGGCCCGTTTAGCTTGGATAAGTGAGACTCTACTGTATAATGTGTGAGATATACACGGACACATAAACAAAGATAGAATATACTGAAGGATCTGCTCTAATAAAAGCGTATTCCAAATGGGCTATTGGTGTAGGGGCCGGGCTGTGGCGCAGCTGGCTAGTAACCAGCTGCTATAAAATCACTACTGACCGAGAGGTCATGAGTTCGAAGCCCGGGTCGGGTTAAGCCTCCGACCATTAATAGCCCTGGCTTGCTGTTGACCTATGCAGCCCCGAAAGACAGTTGCACCTGTCAATTAGGGAAATTTAGGGACGCTTTATGCTGGAGGCTAATTTACAACACCATAAAACTGCCAGCAAAACACGAGGAAAGGAATGCGGAAGTACAGCCACTACTGGACGGTGAAGCAACAGCTCCCCCTGTGGCCAGAATCGTGAAGCTGGAAAAATGTTAAAAATGCCTCTGAGTCTGTCTAATGTATGTTGTTTGTCTGTTGGCTTTGAATGTTTGCCATATATGTGTTCATTGTAATCCGCCCTGAGTCCCCTTCGGGGTGAGAAGGGCGGAATATAAATACTGTAAATAAATAAATAAATAAATAAATAGAGCAGTGGTTCTCAACCTGCGGGTCTCCAGATGTTTTGGCCTTCAACTCCCAGAAATCCTAACAGCTGGTAAACTGGCTGGGATTTCTGGGAGTTGTAGAGCCAAACCCACAGGTTGAGAATCACTCATGTAGAGCCTAACTTTGAATAGGTGTATGTATGAATAGTCTGGATCTACAAAAGCTGACTCTTGTTTCAAAACTGTTGTCATGGTCTGTATAGTAGGATAAATGGAACTCTAAAGGGAAAAGCCATGTTCCAGGAGGGACCCACTTGGGAGTGTGACAAGGAAGCAGAGGAAGGAAGTCAAGGCTGAACTTCTTGGTTGCTTCCTAACTTGCAGAGAGCCTTCATTGTTTGAATGATAAAGGTCTCTTTCCCACAACCCTGCCTTCCTGCTGTACAATTTCTATCTAATGAAATAACGCCACACACATTCAGAGCAAAATCTTTTGGAGTAACCTTAAGCCTCTCTTTCTCTCAAAATAAAAGAAAAAAGAACCTTCATTCCATAAATCAACCTAAGTGAAAGAAGTTCATCTTTTTTTCACTCTCTCTCAGAGAACTTTGGCATGAGAAAAAAACTCTACACAGAAAGGGACAGCTGGAATTTCCGTTACATTTCCCTGCAATAAACATCAAACTAGTATTTCAAGGATAGGCACAATCCAGGCAAAATTATGGAAAGTTCTGTGAATTTGCATGGAAGAGTGAAACAAATGACTGTTCCATTCTTCACTGAAATTAATAGGATAATAAAGCATTCACCATTAGTGGGATCAGTTACTGTTTAGAATACAGTTAACCCTCTGCATCTTTAGATTCCACAGTTAGAAAACATTCAGTAAAGAAAAATCCTGTAAAGCAAATTTTGACTTTTTCTTAATGGGACTTCAGTATCCATATATTTGATATCTTTGGATGGGGGTGGGCAGGTCCTGGAAACAAACTCCAACAAATACCAAGGACCTGCTATATAGGAGAATCTAACTTTGCTTGAGCAGAAGATGCCCTTAAGATTGAAATGCAGGACAATTTTAGATTTATGGGAAAAAAAATTTTTTAACATCCCAAAACATGTCTTCCATCTCTTCTATGGAATTTATTGGATGTTTTCCAGTTTCTGATTCTTCCACTAAAATGGAAACATTGGGTGTTTCTAGTGGTCCATGGTCTAGTTATATCTAGAATGGAGTGCTGTTGAGACTCAACTGGAACCTCAGATTGACTCTGATGGGGATTATGGGATTCAGGTTCAAAATCAGGTTCAGAATGTCCCTGTTGTAGAAGATGAGGAACAGAGAGCTTTTCCCACAGCAGGGAATGATGTTGATGATGCTGAAACTAGCCAGGTGCAAATTGACTCAGAAAAGGAGGACAGTTCTCAATCTGATAGCAGGCAGGCTGACACTAATGAGCAGGCCGCTAACAAGCAGGCTGATCTTGATGAAACAGAATCTTTAGATCGAGCTGACCATTCGGAATTCAGGGTTCGAAGGAGTGTGAGAATAGCAAACAAGAAGGAGGTCTGAGGCCAAAGAAATGCTTTCATGCTTGGCAAAGGGTATTAAAACAGTGTGTTTGGAGACAAACCTTTGTCAAAGCAACATTTGTACAACCAAGAAGCAAGCTCTCGTTTCCTGGATTACCTTGCAACCTTTGTGTTCATGTTTTTGGGTCTTTGTCATGCTCTAACGGGACTTCGTTTATTCCTTGTGATTTCTTGGATTATTCTCTAAGGCTCTATTTTGTAACGATCTTTTGGAACTTTACTTTTGTTTTTAAATAACTTTTTATCTTCTATTTTCTAATAAACTACAAAAGACTTCAATCTGTGTGCAGTCTGGTGTATATAGCAAGGTGAAGCTAACCCGAGGTGCGACAATGCACTCTAAGTGGGGCTGCCTTTGAAGACGGTTCAGAACCTGCTATTAGTGCAAAATCGGCAGCCAGATTACTAACTGGGGCTAGCTATAGGGAGCATACTACGCCTCTATTGAAGCAGCTCCACTGGCTGCCAACAAGCTTCTGGGCCCAATTCAAAGTGCAGGTTATTACCTATAAAGCCCTATAAGTTTCGGGTCCAATCTTCATGACCACATTCCATCTATGAACCAGTGTAGGATCTCAGGGTTGTTGTATGTCTTTCGGGCTGTGTGGCCATGTTCCAGAAGTATTCTTGAACATGGCCACACAGCCCGAAAGACATACAACAACCCTGTGATCCCGGCCATGAAAGCCTTCGACAACACAGGACTTTAGTGATTGCTTTACTTTGGATTAATACTTCAAGACAGCCATTTTTATCCACAGGAGTTGCTGTGTTTCATGGCATTTTAAATCTTATTATGTGATGTGTTTTAGGCGAAATTGCTGTGTAAATGTATGTTATCATTTTATACAGCATGCTTATGTATTGTGTAGCCTATGTATGCTGCACTTTTGAGTGCTTTTGTGGGCCTCCCCGAGTCCCTTCAAGAAGATGGTGGCGGGATATAAATACAGTTTTATTTATTTATATTTATTTAAGCCTAAAATGTTCTCTATAAAAAATAGATAGTGTCAGTGAATCGTAGCATAGTGTTGCAAGAGACACAGCTGGCCCTTCGTATGTTCTACAGTTTGGTTTCAAGTAAGTTACTTTTAAGAAATATTTCTTTAAAGCGATTTACCAATCTCTGAACATTGTTCCAATGTGTTGACATCCCAAATCAGTTCATGTTTATTTCTCCTCTTTTTTAAGAAAATGAATTGAGCCAAAATGCACGTTTCAAATGCCTATCTTCAGATACTGCGGGGACACAAAGTACAAGATAAAGTACTTCCTATTGCTGAAGAGCTTATTTTCACCAAAGGATTCCAAGGTTAATGGTTTTTACAAAAGGAAGCAAAGTCAGAAGCAAAAGTAATTAATTTATATGCTACATTTGAATTTGCCTGAGGAGTACTAAAGACAAACAGGGTTACATTTCACTGACCTTCAATAAGAGTAAGGATTTATATAGTACTATTCCTTCTATTCCCCCCTCCTCCTTTTGTGCTGGAGTTGTAAACTATTCACAATATTGTTTACTACACAATATTAATGGAGATCACCTAACCCCAGACTGTGGTTCATCATATCTTCTTGTACCACCACCCAGTTATGTAAATCATAACCCATAAATCATATATCCAAGTGTTATTCCCATTAGACCCATTTCGCCAAGTGTTGCTGTGTGCCTTTCAACTTATATTTACATGTTAAGGTGACCTCAAGGCGAATGTATCATAGAATTTCCTTGGCAAGATTATTTGTCTTTACCATCTTCTGAAGTTGAGAATGTGTGCCTTGTTCATGATCAGCCAGAAGGGCACCCTTTAAGATGAATGCAATACAATGTTTCCTCACTACTTCGCGGTTCACTTTTTGCGGATTTGCTGTTTTGTGGTTTTTCAATAAACTCTAAAAGACTATTATAAATCATAAAAATATATATTTTACAGCCTAAGGAAGGGAGAAAGGAGAAGCCAAAGGGAGAGAAAAGAACCCCAAGTGGTAACAGGAGGAGAAGGAGGTGATTTATCAACACACGATTGGTTGATAAAGACTTAAAATCTATATACAGTAGAATCTCACTTATCCAACACTCGCTTATCCAATGTTCTGGATTATCCAACACATTTTTGTAGTCAATGTTTTCAATACATCATGATATTTTGGTGCTAAATTCGTAAATACAGTAATTACTACATAGCATTACTGCGTATCGAACTACTTTTTCTGTCAAATTTGTTGTGAAACATGCTGTTTTGGTGCTTCATTTGTAAAATCATAACCTAATTTGATGTGTAATAGGCTTTTCCTTAATCCCTCCTTATTATCCAACATATTCGCTTATCCAATGTTCTGCCGGCCCGTTTATGTTGGATAAGTGAGACTCTACTGTATATAAAAGGGTAATGACATTTCGGCCTAGGACAAAACAACAAAACCACATATCCCAAAAACACTAAATTTGGCAGCATAGCCCCTCAACCATGCCTCTACGTTCATACAACAAAAAGAAAAGAAAAATAAAGTCCTAATTAGAGGGAGAGGAATAATTGTTTTTATCCATTTGCTGCTAGTGGTGTATAAAGTTCTGGAGTGGCAGTAAAAAGGTAAAGGTTTCCCCTGACGTTAAGTCCAGTCATGTCTGACTCTGGGGGTTGGTGCTCATCTCCATTTCTAAGCCGAAGAGCCAGCGTTGTCCGTAGACACCTACAAGGTCATGTGGCCACTGGCATGACTGCATGGAGCGCCATTACCTTCCTGTGGAGGCGTGGGCGAGACTCTGTTTACCATCTAGGGTGGGCTCCAAAATCATCATACTGGTCTCACCGATCCCTCCTTCTCCAGGCTGCCTTCTCATACGAAGAATCAGCACTGGTAAACAAAACGCCAGCAGTCGTAAATTCAGCTGAATTCAGCGGTACTTAATCTTTATTTACATTGCTATGTACAGTAGCACTCATTAGCAATAAGTCCTAGACACATGGCAGTGTCTCCTCGGCCACAGAGTGGCTGCAAAAACATTCCTCGTCCATCTTCCATGAACGCTCACGCCAACTGCAACTCCTCCCCTGCATTCCTCAGATCATGAAGGAAGTCCCGGTCAATCAGACTTGACCCCATTGGCCCATTGGCCCTGTGTTACATCAATCAAAGCAGGCTCCTTTAACTCCTCCGCTGCTGGAATGTCTTGCCGAAATTCATACAGAAACACTCCCAACAGCCTAGATTGATTTTAACATTTCACACAATTCACAATACCCTGACAATTTCTGCCAGAGCGGTACCTATTGATCTACTCACATTGGCATGTTTTCGAACTGCTAGGTTGGCAGTAGTATATCTGGCATAAAAAAATCTCTTTCCTTGCAAAACATGGATAGCAGTTTTTGTGCCGTCATGACAATGAGGGAGCATGTAGATTTGTAGTAGTTCTTCATCTCTGTTCCTCTTAGGGATTCTCAACAAAAATGCTGAGGTTTAGAACTTTTCATATGCAATTAGGCTAACAGGCTGCACTGAAGGTTTAAGACTTTCTCATTGGAAGATTTAGGAATGCAGCTGTTTATCAGATAGAATGAAAATAGAGCCACTGCATTTCTTTGCAAATGGATTAGTTTGTTTCAGGCACTGAAGAACTAAGCTCTGTGATTTCATTTTTTTTTTACTTCCAATGTATATTTGAATTAATGTCATCCATGATATCTGTTGCCAGTCTCCATAACAAGGGAAACACTTATACAGGGTGGGGTTGATTTTCAATCCTTTGCATTCTACTACATGGCCATAAACACACACAATCATTACAAATAAAAGTATTTTTCTGCTAAACAGAGGTACGCTAATACTAATTTATTTACTGTAAAAACTGTTCAAAAGATCAATAGACTGTCTCAGGCGATTGGCAGAGTCTCCTTTATTGGATGTGTTCAAAGAGAAGCTGGATGAGTTTCTTGCAGGATTGTTGCATCTGTGTTTTCCTGCGTGGCTTGGATCAGATCGTCCTTGTGATCTCTTCTATTTCTAACAAAGTACAATTCTATTATACTTTCCTAAATTGTGTTGAAATTGTGACTGTAAGTTAATAAAACACCTAGTCCCCATCTACATTGCCATGTAGTGCAGTTTCAGAATACAGTTTAACTGCAAGGGATTATACAAGTCTATACTGTTATATAATGCAGTCCAATGCTGTTCAACTACATTCTGAAACTGTATTATATGGCTGGGACATGTAAATCCAACTCAGAAGGAACCACCAATGTTCTCCCAACGTTTTATGACAATTTTGCTTAGTTATCAGTTAAACTGAACATTCACCCTATACAGAATATGTGCAAGGAATTCTAGGATTTGTAACTCTCAATATGATTTGCCATGTCAAACAAAGGAAAACAAATCTCATCTGACAACAGTCTTGGTTGAAATTCGCAACCACTACTCTAGAGTTACGACTGGGCTAGGAGATCCAGGAGTTTCGGATGTTGTTTGACTTCTTTATCATTGCTTCTATGACAAGAAAATCCCACAAGACTTGAATGCTAGATATAAAGGAATATCTCTGTTTGAATATCCTTAATTTACAATTACTGTATATACTCGAGTATAAGCCTAGTTTTTCAACCCTTTTTTTAAGACTGAAAAAGCCCCCCTCAGCTTATATTTGGGTCAGCTTATAGTTGAGAATATATGGTACATTTATTATTTTTCTCTATTATTATTGGTATTATTGCATTTATTATTTTTCTCTATTATTGTTGCTACTATTACATTTATTTTACTCTATTTTATTATTATTATTATTATTATTATTATTATCATTAATACATTTATTATTTCACTCTGGTCTTATTTTATTATTGCATTTATTATTTTACTCTATTTATTATTACATGTATTATTTTCCTGTAATTATTATTATTATTATTATTATTATTATTATTATTATTATTATTATTATTACATATATTATTTTACTCTATTATTATTAAAAGGATACATAAGCACATTTACATTGAAGGAGATGAAAATAATGATTTAATCAGAGTTGGACACTCATATCTTAAATTACAGTTTGATGTAAAGATTCAAAAACATTTAAACTACTGATGCCTCAATTAATGTAATTTTATTGGTCTCTCGGCTTATACTAGAGTCAATGTTTTCCCAGTTTTTCTTGTGATAAAATTAGGTGCCTCAGCTTATATTAGGGTCAGCTTATACTCGAGTATATAAGGTAATTAATTTTCATTTTCTCTCTCACACAGAAATGGAGTTGCAAATGGTCATGGGTGGTAGGAGGTAAAGGATTTGTTAGAATGTTGCAATGTACCTGTTTTGCTAGTTAGTGTAATTTTCGCTTATGCTTGTCACTTGTATACAATAAAAATTAAAAATTTAGAAATGGAGTTGCAGACTGGACAGGATCCATGTGAACCCTCCCTCCATGACAAATATTTTGTTTTATTTCGCACAGACGATACTGGTTCTGAGCAAAATGGAGGAGACTCACAAGATGAACTATTGGATTGTGAATCAACACACAGCTAAATCCATTGGATTCAATGCTTCCATCCTGCTTGATTCCAACAAGAAGATTTAGGCCATTCTGTGTACAAAAACATGTTTTTAACACTTTATCTTGTATGTGTTTTTTTTATGACTTGCTTTTATTGTTCTGATTGATTGGTTTTATTGTTTTGTTTTTATATTGTTCTGTTCGGGCTTGGCCCCATGTAAGCCGCCCCGAGTCCCTTTGGGGAGATGGGGCGGGGTATAAGAATAAAATTATTATTATTATTATTATTATTATTATTGTTGTTGTTGTTGTTGTTGTTGTTGTTGTTGTTGTTGTTGTATGACACAGCAAACAAGATAGATATGCTGGATTTCATATCACAAAATCACAAGTCAAACACTTCCCAAGTGTCTAGGACTGTGTGATGTATTTTCGGATGATGCGTGCAGATCCCAGCAGGGTGGCCTTTTGCAGCTGGCAGATCGTGATTTTGTCAATGTCTATTGTTTCCAAATGCCGGCTGAGATCTTTTGGCACGGCACCCAATGTGCCCATCACCACCGGGACCACCTGCACTGGTTTCTGCCAGAGTCTTTGAAGTTCAATCTTGAGGTCCTGATAGCGGCTGAGTTTTTCCTGTTGTTTTTCGTCAATGCGACTGTCACCTGGGATGGCAACATCAATGATCCAAACCTTGTTCTTTTCCACAACTGTGATGTCTGGTGTGTTGTGTTCCAGAACTTTGTCAGTCTGGATTCGGAAGTCCCACAGTATTTTTGCGTGCTCATTTTCCAATACTTTTGCAGGTTTGTGATCCCACCAGTTCTTTGCTGCTGGCAGGTGGTACTTGAGGCATAAGTTCCAATGAATCATTTGGGCCACATAGTTGTGCCTCTGTTTGTAGTCTGTCTGTGCAATTTTCTTACAGCAGCTGAGGATATGATCAATGGTTTCGTCGGTTTCCTTGCACAGTCTGCATTTTGGGTCATCAGCTGATTTTTTGATTATTATTATTATTATTATTATTATTATTATTATTATTAAGTGCAACATGCGTTCTAAAAGTACTGCATAAAAAATTGTATAGATTTTTAGACAGAAAAAATATCTTTGTGCAGAAAAAAAAACACACACTCCAGGAATACTTCACAACATGCAAACTATGTTCTGCTACTGTGTTATTCTTGCTGATGGCATTTCATAAATGTCAAGAATAATAAGTACTTTCTTCATCTCTAGTATAATTTTTCATGTAGTTCCCAAACTTTTTGCATCTCGGGGAGTAAGATGCTGAAAATGGTTCACACCAAGAATTTCTCTATTTGCTGTGTTTGCATTCTCTTGGCAATTTGCCTGCTCTTTTTCTTTGGAGGCCTAAACTGTATTTCTAAATGTCTGACAGAAGTTTTTAGTTCTCATAATGATGGAAATTTGTGGGTTAAAGGAAAATGTAAAGAGGGAGCAGAATTCTTATCTGGAGGACTATATTTTGCTCCCTCATAGAGCTTCTGCCATTATCCTGCCATTGACCATACCTGTTTAAACTTCAATGCTTCCAATATTTTCATGAGCAGATCTGCACCATACAAAAAAAGCAGAAGTGACATTAAGAACATGAAAGATCCTTGAATAATTAGTGTTTTTCAAAGTGGGTTAGAGCAGACTTAAAGTAATCTGACATGATGTAATCCTAGCAAAATTGCAGAAAAGCAGAAATTAAGTATTTGTTTGGGGTATTAAAGCATCTCATGTAAGATATCATTAAGCAGTGTCATTAACTTAATATACTTTTAAAAAAAGAAATAGGAACTTAATATTTCAGATTAAAAACATAGTTGCTGTACATGCATAATACACACTTCGTCTTCTGTTGCCTTAATTACTCTTGACTTCCAGAGCTGAGGGGGAAAATGTCCTATTGGAACCAATAGAACTATAAGAGAAAAAGGAAAAAGCTTTTTCTCTAGGCGGCAATGGATTTGCGTCTGTGCTGGTGTAATGAAATATTATCAACACCATACTAAACCAGTTTGATACCAACTTGTGAACTTTATCACACTAAACTGGTATAGTGCTATATTCCCCTTTAGCTGCTATGATAACTTCCTGTGAAATTTGTAATTTAGTGAGCTTGAAAATAATAAATTCCCTTCAATCTGAAAAAAAAGCCCCATGTAACCACTCCGAGTCCCCTTCGGGGGAGATGGAGGCGGGATATAAATAAACTTATTATTATTATTATTATTATTATTATTATTATTATTATTATTATTATTATTATTATTAACCGTAAGCATAAGTGCATAACTCAGTGTCCAAAAGAATGTTACTCTATTCACTTCTAAAGTGAAAAGAACAAGTAGAAG
The DNA here is from genome assembly GCF_035594765.1 of Anolis carolinensis. NCBI lineage: Eukaryota > Metazoa > Chordata > Lepidosauria > Squamata > Anolidae > Anolis > Anolis carolinensis. The sequence goes on along the minus strand of NW_026943820.1, from coordinate 24,055,627 downwards.
TTATATTCTAAGTTGAAGCAAGTAATCTTTTCAAGTTACTTTCCCCTATTATGAGATGAATTTGCCATCACAACTCAATTACAGGGAACATGGCCTTTTTGCATTTGACACTTTCACTGGACACCTATCTGTTACCAAGCCCAGTTCAAAATGCTGGTGATAGCCTATCTGATTTGGGTTCATGGTGCCTACAGTACTATGCCGTTACACCCAGTAACCTTTTAGAGCTTTAAGATGTGCTTCTTTCTTTGCCTGGGTGAACTGTGGGGCCATACTTTGAAGCTCAGGAATCCCAGTAACCAAAGTTACTTCAAGTTGAACAATCAAACAAGATTTTATTTTATCAAAGTCCTTGGCAGACTTGGCACAAATTGTAGAGGTTACAAATACAAATAGTCAACTTATAAAACCTTGCAGACGTTCCTTTCTTGCTTTTCCCCTTAGTTGCTGGGTTAACTTCTTCCAAAGGTGAAGAGATCCTGAGATCCTCTTTACCCTAGCCCTGAGCTGCTATATCAAAAAGAGCAGATCTTTCACTATCTAAGCTCAAAGCTAGCTTGGAGACGAAGTAATTAGAGCTTCTTCCAATGGCAAAGAAATCCTGGGATATTCTTTGCCCCAGTGCTGAGTTGCTATCTTGGAAAGAGCAGGTTTCCCCCTATCTGAATTCAGCACCAGTTTTATAGGCAAGAGGTCAGATGGCTTGTCTGAGCTGGCCTGGCTTGACCACACAAGCACATCTGAGTTCTTTTCTCTTCTGTCTAGAAGGCAAAAGGCTTCTCAAAATGGAGATTTCATCCCCAGGAAAAGGTCTCCAGAACAAAAAGATACTTTGCAAGCTTTCAGCAGCAAAGACTTTGCTGAGCTGGCTACAAACTCTGCTAATGGTTAACTATCAGGGTGCTGCAGAATCTGCAACAGCCCTGGAAGAAATGCAAACAGGTGCTATTTCCTACAACTATGGGACAATGCAAATCAAACTCCTGGGAGACGGAACAAGGACTATTTATCTTCCAGGTTTTCAAATCCTTGGAAAAAGTTTCTCTCACAGTCCCTTGGTGGAGATATGAGACCAAAGGACTTAATCACATGGGGAACCCCTCCCTGCACTGTTTTGCCTGCCTCCATGGAAAAATGGCAGAGATGAGGGATAACTCTGTCACCCCATATACTGCTTTTTCATGGCAATGCTTTCCCCATCACACGGGGGAAGTTTTGCTGAAGAGGTACGGATCTGTGCTAGCTTCATTAGAGCCAGCACAACATGGCAACCGCCCATGTTTGGAGGGAAGCTAGGACACTGCAAATCCAGTTGTGGGTGGGGACTGGCAGGAAAGTGTCCTACTATGCTAAAAAGCCCCATGTGATGAAATGCAGAGACAGATTTTAGTAGAGGGCTATGTCAAAGTGTTTAAACATTATTGTGGTTAAATATCACAACTTTTTCACATTCTTTTCATATTAGAACTTACCTAGGATAAGGCACTTTCTAAATCAGAACAGCAAATGCTACCCACAACACTCAAGGAATATCATAACCAAAACTAACCAAGACTTTTTGGCGAAAAGTCAAAACAAGCCCATCTACTTACACCTGGTAGTAGAGATCCAATAGAGACCAATAAAAGAACTTTTGTTGCCTTTTCATAGCAACCCATAGATACTGTTTGCGGGGACTGCCTTCCTCAGCTTAATGACTTCTTGTGATACTACTTGGACCTTCTTGTGATACAACTGAGAAATGAGAGAAGCTAGAGTACTCGAACAAAGGTGTAGGTTACCAAAGCCATTAGGACATGACTATACCATCCAATATTTCACAGATGAAAACTAAGAAACGTGTGATTAAATAGCACTAGTGTTGACAAGTCTTCCTTGTCAATGGTCTTTGCTTCCATATCAATAGAAAAGGTCATTGATGTGGAAGAAAATGCAAGCTAAGAGAGTTTCTGTAGTTTGCTTTGGCCTGAGTTACTGTGAATGGTAGGATGTGCTCTTTCTTCTCTTCTCCTATTTCCAACCATTAGTTGAATGTAAACTATGCCTGCATATAGAATTTGGTTTGCAGCAACTTGAATAAGTGGATAGTGCATGGAGAAAGTGGAAGGAAGAGAGAGCACTGGGACAGTCTAGAAGCAGCCAAAAAAGTGCAGAAACAGCAGGTGATTAATTGGGATTCTCCCTGACAAATCAGGACAGTTTGAGGATTTGTGTGATTTAAAGGGCCTTAGGCATTGTTTCACTTGTGTATATGCATCATGGTAAAATTCACTGAATTCTATCTGCATCCGCCTACACAAATCGAGATTACGCGGCCGTTATCTGAATGTTAAATTAATGTAACATGAGTTGTTGCATGAATAACTACAACATTTCTTCTCTCTAGGGCTTCCCTTTGCCTTCCCTAAGCTTTTAGCACTCCTTCCCTTCTACCAATTTCTTATGTGGCGCCACTTTGTTTACCTTATTTCTTGCACAATTTTGTTAACCTGGGGCAGAGATGAGAGCAACAATTCCTCATATGCCAGTTTAATGACTCTTGCAGCAGCATCCTTCTGTTGACTCAGTAGTACCAGTCTCTAAACAGACCCTAGGATTGGAAAGGAGTGCTTCTGCTTTGATCTAAGTACATGTCAATGATGATGAGGGTGCTGCTGATGATGGTTAACTTATGCTGTTTTAACTTTTTGTAAGTTAATAAATCTATACATATATGTGAGGCAGATGTGTCAGTAAATTGTAAGGGGTCTCAAGTTGCAGAGATACCTGTCTTGGAATATTCCCATGTGGCATTGTGTGGTGTTGATGGTGGAAACAATGAAGGTGATGGCTAGAACAATCTATATATATAAAAGGGTAATGGAATCACGGCACTGGACAAAAAAACTAAACTAAACGCCCCACAACCTCGAAAATTGACAGCACAACCTCTCATCCATGCCTCTATGTTCATACAACAAAAAGGAAAGAAAAATTAAGTTCTAGCCACAGCAACGCGTGGCCAGCATAGCTAGTGTAATATACAATGGTTCTCTGAGTTTGGCGACTCAAAAGTGAATCTAGCTTTTTTTTTTTCTTGGCAAGATTTGTTCAGAGTGGGATTGCCCTTCTACCAGAGGTTCTCACTAAGAAACTCTAAGTCCTCCAGAGTGACATTATGGTCAATGTGCAGTGGAAGAGGACCATAAAGTCACACTAGAGGACCTAGGGATTCTTAGAGGGAACATTACTCAAATTCATGAAAGTCATGTCTGCCAATGTGGAAAAGTGACTGTATATCCATCAGAGCTTAGAAAAGTTGATTATTTAGACAGCAACACCCACTATTCGCTAGCCAGGAATGCCCATGTTGTATGTTTTGTAAGCTGTCATGGTAATTTTCTTGCAGCTGACCAAATGCTTCTAGGAAGCTATGCAGAGGACAGAAAGGCAGCACCATCCCAATGTTTGGTATCTAGAGGTACAGAAGTGCACAGTCTTGTTAAACAATGAAAACATGATGCACATGAAACACACATACAGATAGTCCACTGGAGCCAAAGACTCCAGGTGCATTACAGCATGCTATCCACCCTTTCCCTGTTGCACCTCTGGATGCATCCATCAGCAATATTTGGCTCAGAATTATTCTTTTCAGCACACGCTTACAGAAGGTCTAGATCAGGAAGCATGTATATTAGATCCTGGCTCTTCTATGACTCAGCAGTGTGCATTCTTCATCGCAGCACCTGATTTTGTCGTCTTGACTACTCCAGAGTCATTCAAAGTTCAGAGTTACTGAACCTGCCAGATGAAAATCCCAAATATCATTTGCATCATCCTGATAGATAGGAAAATCATGCACAGGTTCAGCTGTGTTTCTTGTTCTCGTTCCCTGGTGGCTGTCTTCAATTTGTTTGTTCCTTTTATTTATCCTTATTTCCCCAACTCCATATGTCTTATAGCAATATCTCCTCCTCTACTTTCCTTTGGCAAAGACAGGGAAACAGAGAACACATGTTAATCCCACCAATGACCTCTGAAAGGAACTGCAGAAGCTATTTCCCCGAGGGTGGGATGCAATTCGGAAACGGTCCATGGCCTAGTCAGGTTCTCTCTTGATCAGACAGCTGCGCTGCTAGCTTTGGGAGCATTTCTGCCATATGTATCGATAGCAAAAGTGTGAAGTGCATACCATGGGGATAATGAAGGGGCTAGTCTTCTGTGCCATCAGTCCCTCAACCCTCATAAGCAAGACAAACACATTCTTTGTATCATCGGAAGATTGGAACCCGTCAACCATCCAGCAGAGTTTTCTCACTGTCCTGGCTTGTCACCTGTGGGACAAGGTTTGCTGAGCTTGACCAGGTTAAGATGACTGAAAATCAATTTGATTTGACAGCTATGGGAAGGAGAGCAAGAGAAGGAAGGGGAGAAAAAAGCAAAGGGGGAAAATGCTTGGAGTACATGCAGTTGTGCAATGAGGACTTTCTTGGCCGATGCAGATTGAAGCATAAGAATGAACCATCTATTGCAGGGGTCCCCAAACTAAGGCCCAGGGGCCAGATGCGGCCCTCCAGGGTCATTTACCTGGCCCTTGCCCTCAGTTTTATAATATAATATTTTTATATCAGTTTTAATAATATAATATATTGTATATACATATAATATTGATAATAATCTTATGTTATACAATATAATACTAATAGTAATACCATATAATAATATTAATTGTATGTTATATATTACATATTATATAATAGTATAGTGGTATAGTTCAATATAGTAATATATAATGCTAATATTGTGTTATGCTAATAATATAATATATTGTATGTACATACAGCTGCTCTGAGTCCCCTTCGGGGTGAGAAGGGTGGGATATAAATGTAGTAAATAAATGCAGTAAATAATTAATTAATTTTAGACTTAGGCTTGGCCAAACTCTGACATGACTTGAAGGCACACAACAACAACAACAACAACAACAACAACAACAACAACAACAACAACAACAACAACAATCCTAATTAACTTGACTATCTCATTGGCAAATAGCAGGCCCACACTTTCCATTGAAATCCTAATAGGTTTATGTTGGTTAAAATTGTTTTCATTTTTAAATATTGTATTGTTCTTTCGTTGTTGTTGTTGCACTACAAATAAGACATGTGCACTATGCATAGGAATTTGTTTGTATTTTTTTTCAAATGATAATTCGGCCCCTCAACAGTCTGAAGGATTGTGGACCGGCCCTCTGCTTCATTAGTTTGGGGACCCCTGATCTATTGACTGTCTGCCCTACCTGCATGCTTTTGATGCACAAGAGGTCAGGCTCAGATATATGATGAGTCTCAGAGGCGGTTCCACCACCAGGCCAACTAAGCAGTTGCCTGTGGTGCCATCTTGTTGAGGGCGCCATCGAGGCAACTCCTGTCTCCTGCGGCCTGCCTCCCCAAGGTATTGAACTGCTTATTCTGTTGATTTGTTGTTTTAGTGCTTAATTTGTAAAATCTTAATGTAATTTGATGTTTAATAGGCTTTTCCTTAATCCCGCCTTATTATCAAACATTTTCGCTTATCCAACGCTTTTATTTTTCAGTAATTGGTTTGGGAGGGGGGGGGGGTCGCGCCAAAATTCTGTTCGCCTACACTTGAAAATTACCTAGGGCCATCTCTGATGAGACTCCTCAATGGAATACAACACATATTATATTTAGCAAAATATTTCACTTTTCTGTTTTCACTTTTCACCTGGAATACTGTGTCCAATGCTGGGCACCACAGTTGAAGAGAGATGTTGACAAGTTGGAAAGCATCCAGAGGAGGGCAACTAAAATGATCAAGGGTCTGGAGAACAAACCCTATGAGGAGCGGCTTAAAGAGCTGGGCATGTTCAGCCTGCAGAAAAGAAGGCTGAGAGGAGACATGATAGCCATGTATAAATATGTGAGGGAAAGTCGTAGGGAGGAGGGAGCAAGCTTGTTTTCTGCTGTCCTGGAGACTAGGACGCAATGGAACAATGGCTTCAAACTACAGGAAAGGAGATTCCACCTAAACATCAGGAAGAACTTCCTCACTGTGAGGGCTGTTCGGCAGTGGAACTCTCTGCCCGGACTGTGGTGGAGGCTCCTTCCTTGGAAGCTTTTAAGCAGAGGCTGGATGGCCATCTGTCGGGGGTGCTTTGAATGAGATTTTATTGCTTCTTGTGGGAGGTTGGACTGGATGGCCCATGAGGTCTCTTCCAACTCTACGATTCTATGATTCTATGTGTGGACCTTCCAGTAACCTGTCGATTTATATTGTGTCTATGAATTTCATAGGGCATGGAAAGACAGAATACAAGGAATAAGAGGTATTTTTCCCAGTCATTGGTCTGAAATATAGTCTGCATCAGCTGGTATTCATTAGTGACTTCCCCTCCAAGTACTAGCCACGGCTGGCCCTGCTTAGCTTCCAGGATCACAGAGGATCCGATGCCTTTAGGGCATTTAGGCTGGAGTCGAATGATGAAATACAAAAAAGAATATTGGCTGTAGATGTTATGCAGCCATGGCATGCCAAATACTCTGCTAAAACTGAAAGATTTAATTGTTGGCACTGCAGTCTTCTCTTATGCCTTGCTCACTTCGATCATAAAGTGAGGAACGGATTGATCCTGGAGTGGTTGCATTAATAAGAGGGTTTGAACTAATGCATTGTGACAGACAATACTCCCTCTTCATTTTAGAGATAGGGTAAAAAATAAGCACTTGAAATGGAGCCAACCTGAACGAGTTTGTTGCTCCCTCTGAACTACCAGCTGTTTCTAATATCCGCAGATTCAAAATAAGTACAGTGCTCTCTTTTGAGTAAGTGCCAAATTGTCTTTTATTCCTCTTAAAAATGAAAGCTCGCCAAAGCATGGAACACTTCAGTCATTCAGCCATTCCTGTGCCTTTGCATCAGCCCCAAGTGCCGTTATAATTTGGTGAAGGAACTCCTCTTATTCCTAGATGACAACACAGACCGTAAGTGCACTGACAAATCAGGAACTCATCTTTAAAGGCAGACCCACACGAGTCATTTAAATGGTATAAGAAAATCTTTTTTTCCTGTTAAGGTTCACATTATGTCGGCAGAAACTTATTGGAGCCCATATGGGCAGTAGTGCCCATAATCCAATCCAAAATTGGATCAGATCAGAGAGCAAAACAAGCTGAATTCAAACTGGAACTCCAACGCCTTTCTTCATTAAGGGGTAGAAAGCTAGATTGTTTCTAGTAGAGATGTACGCAAACATTTTTCCTTTGTTTCTTTTGTGCTATCATTTTGTTTGACCTTTCGTCTACACAAAATGAATGACATTTTTGTAAGAAATGAGAGGTGACACGAAAATGAAAGCCACATAGTCATCGTGCTTGCTTTTGTTTCGTTTTTTACCCTGTAACAATAAGCAGGTACTGACAGAGAGTTGCTATCCCCATTAGAGCTGATGTGTATCAATTGGTGTTAATAAGATAGATAGATAGATAGATAGATAGATAGATAGATAGATAGATGATTGATAGATAGATGATAGATAAATAGATGATAGATAGATAGATAGATAGATAGATAGATAGATAGATAGATAGATAGATAGGAGAGAAATGGGAGGTGAAAAGTGGCCAAAATTAGATTTTTTTAAAGTGACATAGGGAGGCATTTGAACAGATTGGGAGGAGGCAGCCTTCTGTGGTGTGTTTAGTCAGTATAGTATTTACAAATTGTAAGAATTGTAATCATTTGGTGTGATGGGGAGCGTATGCATCCTGTCTGAATGCAGTATGTATCCAGTCCTAAAAAAATACAGGATACATACTGATATAAGCGGATTATATCCTACTATGGCTTAAACTACACCTGCATCCTTAGATGTAGTTTAAGCCATCATTGTTCAGAATGTTGTCCCTGCCACTGAATGTGTAAGGAATGTCAGAGTATTGTAGCGCAGCAGTAGTACAGTAGAGTCTCACTTATCCAACATAAACGGGATGGCAGAATGTTGGATAAGCGGATATGTTGGATAATAAGGAGGGATTATGGAAAAGCCTATTAAACATCAAATTAGGTTATGATTTTACAAATTAAACACCAAAACATCATGTTATACAACAAATTTGACAGAAAAAGTAGTTCAATACGAAATAATGCTATGTAGTAATTATTGTATTTACGAATTTAGCATCAAAATATCACGATTTATTGAAAACATTGTCTACAAAAATGCGTTGGATAATCCAGAACATTGGATAAGCGAGTGTTGGATAAGTGAGACTCTACTGTAGTATGAAAAGCAATGGAGCGTAGAATGAAGCGACACTTTGAGACTTCAGTAAAAGCAACATACAAAGCTTTACTGAATGAAGCAGTAAACAGCACAAACAGACTCTTGCAGACGACAAACAAACACAAGACTGGTCTGTTCTCCAATAGTCTCAAACTCGACTCGAACTCAAGACAGACTGAACTGATGCAATAAATATGCACATACTCTTGTGTCTGGACACTCCCTAGTTCCAGCCACACACACCAAGGTCATCATAGCTCATTAGTGATTAACTCTTTACACACTATTACACACTCTGGATGATGCAATCTGACTGCAATACAAGCATGGCACAAATTACATTTAAACACTCTCACATTGTCAAGGAACACCACCATGAGTAGACCCACTGCCATCTCAAACCTAGCACCAGCTATGTTTCTAACCATGGTTCCTTCTCACTCCCTGCTGAATGCAAACAAGTTACAAGCTTGGCCGAAGTCACTGACTGCTATTATAATAAAAGAATACTTTTGAAAGGCTAGAATATCTGGCAAAATGCCATTATCCACAACATTCACTTAAGGTTGGTACTGGTTTCCCCTCCTCCTTTTGGTTTTCCAAAAAGCAAGTAAGAAAAAGAAATAAAGACACCCAAACAGCCTAGATATCTAATTTCAGTGCAAACAGCTGTAAAATGGCATTAGTCTTTTTAAAAGCTGCCTTGGTGCTTACAAGGTGTGTGTCTGATCCTTTGGAGATTTTGAGAAACACTCTCATTACTAAAACCAAGGGCTTTCTCTAAGTTGTTTATTAAGGGTCAGTGGTGTATCTCCCCCCTCTTTCTCTTTCACTCTTTATTTTTTTTCTTTTCTGGCTATCTTCCCAACTGAAATCAAGCCTGCTTCATCTCATATGGATGTGCAAGACAAACTCTACAGATTGAAAACATCTGTATACAGAGTGAATGAACCACATGTCAGCAGTGTCATACTGAGATTGGCTTCTAACCATCTCCTTTTTTGTTTGACTCGAGGGAAACAGCACAAATAAATACAGAAGGGGCCGTTTAAACAAAAACCAATAAAGGTTTGTGCCGCTTACAACATTCGACTATACACACCAGAATTGGGGGTAAACCTTTTATATCTTTGGGTCAGTTGCCATCCTGTTCATTTGATTGTACAGCCCGATTATTTGTTTATTTATTGTGTCAGAAGCGAACTGTTTGTAACTTAGAGTACTGCATACCTTGGGGTGCTTTGACATGTTTATTTGCACAAGGTCTATATAATTTGTGATTTGTATCTTATAAACAGCACAACATTAGACAAATTTCCTTTTATTCTTATTTCCGTTAAGAATACCTGTAGCAGAGCCATCAATAAAGAAATAATAAAACATTTGCCGCTTACCAGATGAAGGGTTACCGAAACTGGGATAAAACCCGGGAACCAGTAGTAAACGGCATAAACTGATATATTACCACCTACTCCAGGCAATAACCAGCTACTCAGGGTCTACATCAACATTGACTCTGTCTCCTTGGCTTTACTATTGTTTCAAAACCTGTGGAGTCCTGAGGAATCCTTCCAGAACTGCAGAGACTCTGAATCGGTTTGCCTTTAAGCCAATCTAATCCTTTTAGGACTGCAGAGACTTACATCATTTTGTTTGATTTATAATACTGAGTTAGATACTTTTGGGTTATATACCAAAGGACTGAGCATTAATTCTGTGAATGTAATATGTATATGATGCTCTAATATACATATTGTGTACTACTTATATTTTGAACCATTATTTTGTTGTGTATAGCTCATTACATTATACTGGATTTCCCTTGACCAGAAGCTGGCCACTTGGAGTGCCTCCGGTGTTGCTGCGAGAAAGACCTCCATTGTGCATGTGGCAGGGCTCAGGCTGCACTGTAGAAAGTGGTCTGTGTTCTGCTCCTCTCCACACTTGCACGTTGTGGATTCCACTTTGTGTAGCGTCATTTCTTCTTCTGCATCTCGTGGTGCCACTCTGTTCAGCGCCTTCCACGTCACCCAGTCTTCTGTGTGCCCAGGAGAGAGTTTCTCATCCGATATCAGCCATGGATTGAGGTTCCGGGTTTTAACCTGCCACTTTTGGACTCTCACTTGCTGAGCTGCTCCTGCAAGTGTCTCTGTAGATCTTAGGAAGCTATTTCTTGATTAAAGGCATGGCTTGCTGGCTGATATCTGAACAGAAGATGGGTGGGAGATGTGAATGTTTTGGTCCTTTCATTACAGGTTGCTACTTCCCGATTGATGCCAGCCAAACAGTATAATTTCTCCAGCAGTGTAAGGTGCAGACATCCTGTGATAAAGTGGCATGTCTCATTAAGGACCACATCCACTGTTTTATTGTGGTGAGATGTGTTCCACCCTGGGCATACGTATTCAGCAGCAGAGTAGCAAAGTGTAAGGACAGATGTCTTATTTATTTATTTATTTATTTGCAGTATTTATATTCCGCCCTTCTCACCCCGAAGGGGACTCAGGGCGGATCACATTGCACATATAGGCAAACATTCAATGCCTTTTAACATAGAACAAAGACAGACAAACATAGGCTCCAAGCGGGCCTCGAACTCATGACCTCCTGGTCAGAGTGATTCATTGCAGTGATTCATTGCAGCTGCTCTCCAGCCTGCGCCACAGTCCGAGCCCTGTCTTCACTGCATCTGGCTGTGATCCCCAGGTTGTGCCAGTCAGCTTTCGTATGATATTATTTTTAGCACCCACTTTTTGCTTTATATTCAAGAAAATGTACAGCTGATGTTTTAATGTGTTTTATATGTGTGGGAGCCCCGGTGGCAAAGTGTGTTAAAGCGCTGAGCTGTTGAACTTGCAGACCGAAAAGTTGCAGGTTCAAATTCTGGGAGTGGAGTGAGCGCCCGCTGTTAGCTCCAGCTTCTGCCAACCGAGCAGTTCAAAAACATGCCAATGTGAGTAGATCAATAGGTACCGCTCCGGCAGGAAGGTAACAGCGTTCCATGCAGTCATGCTGGCCACATGATCTTGGAGGTGTCTATGGACAACGCTGGCTCTTCGGCTTAGAAATGGAGATGAGCACCAACCCCCAGAGTCGGTTACAACTGGACTTAACATCAGGGGAAAACCTTTACCTTTACCTTATATGTGAGGTGTTTGCACCAAAAAACAGGGAATTTTTTATACAGGGAGTATAACAAAAATATTTGGCACATTGAAATGCTAAAGTACTTATTCATGCATTAGTAGTGTTCAGATAACAGCACCCTAGCATATTAATTGAACACATATGCAGAAGCAGAATATCGCCCTGTGATCATAAAATATATATTTCTCCTTGGCAGGAGAGAGATCATGATTGTGAAGGAACGAAAGGCAATTTAATAAATGATCTCATATCTTGAAGAGGCCTCCTTGCTAGTCTACTGCTTATTCAGGGAAAGAATAAAGTGTGCTCTCACTTGCTCTCATTCTTTTTCTCCTTTTTATTGTAGAAATGTCCACACATTTCCTCAGAAGTTGATTTTGTCACATTGTCAGCATACACGAAAAGAAAGTGAGAGAAAAGCAGAAAAATACTGCCCAAGATCCTAGATGCCTTCATTCTATTCCCCAAATGTCTGTTATAGTCCATGGGGGCATGGCTTACGGTTGTTCACTGCTGTCAAGTCACCATCAAATTATAGGGACTTTATGGATGATAGACTTCTAAATCACTTTCAGATTTTGCAAAGCTGAGGCTATAGCTTCCTTATCTTAGGTGCATCTGCACTGTAGAATTAATGCAGTTTGACATCTTTTTAACTGCTATTGCACAATGATATGAAATCATTGGGCCCCTGGTGGTGGCACAGTGTGTTAAAGCACTGAGGTCCCAGGTCCCAGGTTCAAATCCCGGGAGCGGAATGAGCGCCCGCTGTTAGCCCCAGCTCCTGCCAACCTAGCAGTTCGAAAACATGCCAATGTGAGTAGATCAATAGGTACCGCTCCGGCGGGAAGATAACGGCGCTCCATGCAGTCATGCCTATGGCCAGATGACCTTGGAGGTGTCTACGGACAACGCCGGCTCTTCGGCTTAGAAATGGAGATAAGCACCAACCCCCAGAGTCAATCACGACTGGACTTAACGTCAGGGGAAAACCTTAAACTTACTATGAAATCATTGAAGTCATAATTTTGCAAACTCTTCACCCTTCTCTGGCAAAAGAGTGCAAATGCCTCACAAAATTGCGTATCTCGTGATCCCATAGAATTGAGTCATGGCAGTCAACGTTGTGTCAATCTGCATTAATTCCACAAAGTGGATGCATCTTTAGGTTAACCAACTGTAATGTGATCTTCTCCTTTTCCTATTGCCTTCTATTTTACCAATCAGACAATGCTAGAGTCATTAAACAGCCAGGTGGAAACAAGGGACCTCACTGAAGAGAGAAGCAAAAAAAAAAGAAAAAAGAAAAAAGGTAAAGTTTCTCCTGACGTTAAGTCCAGTCATGTCTGACTCTACGGGTTGGTGGTGGTCATCTCCATTTCTAAGCCGAAGAACCGGCGTTGTCCGTAGACACCTCCAAGGTCATGCGGCCAGCATGACTGCATGGAGCACTGTTACCTTCCCGCCAGAGCAGTACCTATTGATCTACTCACATTGGCATGTTTTCGAACTGCTAGGTTCGCAGGAGCTGGAGCAACAGCGGGCGCTCACTCCACTCCCGGGATTTGAACCTGGGACCTTTCGGTCTGCAAACTTATGGCTTAATTCAGGAGTCCTCAAACTTTTAAAGCAGAGGGCTTCAGACTGTTAAGGGGCCGAACTATCATTTGAAAAAAACAAAACTGAACAAATTCCTATGCACACTGCATATGTCTTATTTGTAGTGCAAAAACAATAACAATAACAGCAGCAGCAACAACGAAAGAAAAATACAATATTTAAAAATAAAAACAATTTTAACCAACTCAAACCGATCAGGATTTCAATGGGAAGTGTGGACCTGCTTCTGGCCAACAAGATAGTCAAGTTAATTAGGATTATTGTTGTTGTGTGCCTTCAAGTCATTTCAGATTTTGGGCGAGCCTAAGTGAGAAATTTATTTATTTATTTATTTATTTATTTATTTATTTATTATTTATTTACTACATTTATATCCTGTCCTTCTCACCCTGAAGGGGACTCAGAGTGGCTTACAATTTATATGTATATACAATATATTATATTATTAGCATAGAATATTAGCATTATATATTAATATATTGAATTATACCACTATACTGTAATATTATTAGTAATATTACATGTAATATATATAATTAATATTATTATATGGTATTATTATTAGTATTAGATTGTTGTTCCGGGCTTGGCCCCATGTAAGCTGCCCCGAGTCCCTTCGGGGAGATGGGGCGGGGTATAAGAATAAAGTTGTTGTTTTTATTATTATTACATTATAATATTACTATCAATATTATATGTATTATATTATTAAAACTGATATAAAAATATTATATTATAAAACTGAGGGCAGGGGCCAGGTAAATGAACTTGGAGGGCCGCATCCGGCCCCCGGGCCTTAGTTTGGAGACCCCTGGCTTAATTCCTCTGTCTCTTTCTCTAGTAAACTGAAGCACTGTATCAGTGACACCATGGGTTATGACATGTGCTACAGTGATACTTTTGGATGGGGCAAAACAGGCTACAGAATAGCCCCTTGTACCTAATTTAAAACATGAATGGCACGTTTTTTCACTTATGGTGGACATGTCCGAGAGCCCAACAATTTTGGAAAGAGGTAAATGAAGTAATACAATCAATTCTGAAGATAAAGATTAGAAGAGAACCTGAATATTTTCTACTCGGAATGCTAGATATAGAACATGACAAAGATAAAGAGATCCTGTTTAATTATCTGGTTATTGCGGCGAGAATAACTTATGCTAGGAGGTGGAGACAAAAAGAGACTCCAAACAAGGAGGAATGGCTGATCAAAGTCTTGGATGTGATGAACATGGATAGGCTTACCTACTGGTTATCTTCAAGTCAAGGCTTGCCTAAGAAAGAAACCAACTGGGACCTGGTAAAGGACTATTTAAAACAAATAAAATTTAACCCCATCTGCTGAATAAATTCAATCTTAGAATCGGATAAGGACAAAGGGGATATGGCTTTGATTGACTATTAGAACCTCTTTTTTGTAGAACCAGTTAAAGGAAGATGGAAGTCAACATTTTTCCTTCTTTTTATTTATTTATTTCTTCTCTACTCTCTTTTCCTACTTTCTAACAAAAATAAATGTTCTCCCACTTTCGATGGAAAAACACTATTTTCTTATCAAGATATATATATTGATGTTTCTTTTTTTCTTCTTTTTCTTCTTTCATTTTTCTATATATAAAACTATGAATAAAGATCATATACAAAAAAATAAAAAAATAAAATAAAACATGAATGGGATTCCAACCACAAATCTAGTTTCAGAAGCTACGTCCAAATGCCCCAAAGTGGAAATCATAATATTTGACTGGTGCTATTTCTTTAAACCCTTGTTGGACCTAAAACATATACTTAAAAAATAAACTTTCCCCTTCCCAAGATCTAAGTGGTAGTTTCAGCACAAATGCTGTCCCCAAGCATTAAATAATTGAGGACATTGGCCACTTCCAGATCTGGAGACACTACCTCATATCTGGTGAGTCAAGGGCAGAGATAGAAAAAGCCTAGAGGGAAAGAGATAGTTAGATTATGGGATGCTTTTGAGATCCCTATCCCTGGAAAGTTCAAGTTTGCTTTTTTAAGGTCAAGAGGGAAACAAAGTGGGCTACCACTGGATGCACTTGCCAGCCCACAGTGGGCAAGATTTTATTCATTCCTGACTGGACCATGAAGCAACATTGACCAAGAGTCTGCGGAAAAGTCTGCTTGGCCAGAATCGAATGTTACAATGAAATCTGATTGGCTTCCCACAAGCACCATCCCATTACAATTTTGTACAGAGGAGTGGAAAATATGGTTGTGATTAGAAAAGATGATGACTCTATTTGCACAATGCTAGAGTGGTTGTTTCCAAAGAGTGAGTCAGGCTATGATCGCAAGAAAACTGTTCATCTGCTATGATAAATTTCACACATGCACAAACAAAACACTGCTGAATTTTGATAGCTTAGGAAGCCCAAATGAAACTGCTGATAACCAAAGTGCAGACACTGGAGGACACAAAGTTGAGGAAAGTCTTCTTAGGAACTCATCACATTATCTTCTGACTCTGTCCTAGGATGCTGCCAGGATGGAGACTGCTGGAACCCATCACAAGACTCAGGGCTCACTAACATTCTGGTCGATATCTGTTTAGTGTTTGTGACTGCTACTGCATGCGTGTTGGTACACATGTGGTACTGCTATATGCACAGTTATTTGTATAAATAATAATAATAATAATAATAATAATAATAATAATAATAATAATAATAATTACGATCTACCAACTGCAAAAGGCCACCCTGCTAGGATCTGCACGCATCATCCGAAAATACATCACACAGTCCTAGACACTTGGGAAGTGTTCGACTTGTGGTTTTGTGAAACGAAATCCAGCATATCTATCTTGTTTGCTGTGTCATACAACGTCGTTGTTTCAATAATAAATCAGAGCCAGGTCTTGATCATATCCTCAGCTGCTGTAAGAAAATCGCACAGACAGACTACAAACAGAGGCACAACTATGTGGCCCAAATGATTCATTGGAACTTATGCCTCAAGTCCCACCTCCCAGCAGCAAAGAACTGGTGGGATCACAAACCTGCCAAAGTATTGGAAAATGAGCACGCAAAGATACTGTGGGACTTCCGAATCCAGACTGACAAAGTTCTGGAACACAACACACCAGACATCACAGTTGTGGAAAAGAAAAAGGTTTGGATCATTGATGTCGCCATCCCAGGTGACAGTCGCATTGACGAAAAACAACAGGAAAAACTCAGCCGCTATCAGGACCTCAAGATTGAACTTCAAAGACTCTGGCAGAAACCAGTGCAGGTGGTCCCGGTGGTGATGGGCACATTGGGTGCCGTGCCAAAAGATCTCAGCCGGCATTTGGAAACAACAGACATTGACAAAATTACGATCTGCCAACTGCAAAAGGCCACCCTACTGGGATCTGCACGCATCATCCGAAAATACATCACACAGTCCTAGACACTTGGGAAGTGTTCAACTTGTGATTTTGTGATATGAAATCCAGCATATCTATCTTGTTTGCTGTGTCATAAAATAATAATAATAATAATAATAATAATAATAATAATAATAATAATACACAGTCCTAGACACTTATGAAGTGTTCGCCTTGTGGTTTTGTGATACGAAATCCAGCATATCTATCTTGTTTGCTGTGACATAATAATAATAATAATAATAATAATAATAATAATAATAATAATAATAATACATCACACAGTCCTAGACACTTGGGAAGTGTTCGACTTGTGATTTTGTGATATGAAATCCAGCACATCTATCTTGTTTGCTGTGTCATAATAAAATAATAATAATAATAATAATAATAATAATAATAATAATAATAATAATAATAATAAAAACTTTATTTATACTCACCATCTCCCCGTGGGGACTTGGGGCGGCTTAAATGGGGCAGAGGCCCAAACAATATAGGACAAAACATAGGCAACATAATACAAATCACACTATAAAAAGATAAAACAGTAATGCAATATATCGATTAAAACAAAAATACAGGATAAAAAATTGCATTTAAAACACATAAATGGTAAAATCGTAATAAATACGGGATAGATTATTAAAAACCCTCTGGGGCTGATTATAAACTGGATATAAACTATGTCATGTGAACAGGGCAATTGTCTATAGAAAGTACAGTGGTAAGAATACATTGAGACATCACAAGCTAGTTTCTGTAATGTATTCCCAACATATATCTGTTCCTGCACTGAATCTTCAGAGATGACATATAAAGTTTCTTCTCAAAAAGGAAATGCATTTTGCATTTCTTTACACCATGATACTCAAATTTCAGTGAAGCTGATTGCAACATTTTGGCGATTGTTTTGTTTAATAAACAAGAAAACATGTATTATTGGTTCCATTTATATTTATATGATATTCTACAGGGCTACCCAAAGGACGTCGCAGACATTTCAGCATGATTGATTAAGTGCTACAGAAAAGTTCTATTATGTAAGAGGATGCAAATAGCAAAATCGAGTTGTTCTCAAAACATTTTGGTCTGAAAGGCCGCTGAGTGCCTTAGGAGATGGTGAGTTTGGAGTGTCTCTTGCAAAACAGGGGCCAGGCTGGGTGGGGAACTAACTTGAGTCTCGGCGATTTAAATTGGCCTACTCTCAGCATGACTAAATGTGAATCTAATCCATAAAAATTATAATAACAGAAAAGTAAGAAACTGACCATGAAAGGTGAAATTCAATATTCTTAGCTAGGGCCTTATTGCATTAATTTGAGATTAGGACAGGAATACTATTATGGATCGAAGATAATAATAATAATAATAATAATAATAATAATAATAATAATAATAATAATAATAACAACAACAACTTTATTTTTATACCCCGCCCCATGTATGTATGTCCCCAGCTCCCAAACATCCATAAGATTGCAACAGCTCTTACTACTAGCTTACTACTGGCTAACTATTGTTGCTTGTTTTGGGTTACAATCAAGCAACAACTGGGACCCCTTCCACACAGCTGTATAAAATTATCTGCTTTGAACTGGGTTATATGGCAGTGTGGACTCAGATAACCCAGTTCAAAACAGATTATAATATAATAATAAAACTTTATTTATATACCGCCCTATCTCCCGGATGGGATTCAGGGCGGTTTCCAATCATAAAAACAACACATACATTACATAGCAATATAATAACACATTATTAAGCAAAGTAAAACAATACAATTACAGTAGAGTCTCACTTATCCAAGCTAAATGGGCTGGCAGAAGCTTGGTAAGCGAATATCTTGGATAATAAGGAGGGATTAAGGAAAAGCCTATTAAACATCAAATTAGGTTGTGATTTTACAAATTAAGCACCCAAAACATCATGTTATAGAGTAGAGTCTCACTTATCCAACACTCGCTTATCCAACGTTCTGGATTATCCAACGCATTTTTGTAGTTAATGTTTTCAATACATCGTGATATTTTGGTGCTAAATTTGTAAATACAGTAATTACAACATAACATTACTGCGTATTGAACTACTTTTTCTGTCAAATTTCTTGTATAACATGATGTTTTGGTGCTTAATTTGTAAAATCTTAACCTAATTTGATGTTTAATAGGCTTTTCCTTAATCCCTCCTTATTATCCAACATATTCACTTATCCAACATTCTGCCGGCCCGTTTCTGTTGGATAAGTGAGACTACTGTAATAATAAAACTTTATTTATATACTGCCCTATCTCCCGGATGGGACTCAGGGCGGTTTCCAATCATAAAAACAACACATACATTACATAGCAATATAATAACACATTATTAAGCAAAGTAAAACAATACAATTATATAGCAATAAATAACACTTACACAACCTGATCAAGGGGACGGGAACCATAAACCCAATATATTAAAATGTATCATTTTAGGCTAGATCAATCTTGTGCAATATATTCAGTAGATTCTGTAGATAGATTCTGTGGATTATCTACCTTGATTTTCTGGGTTACTGTAAAAAGGCCCTGGAGTATACTCTCTAGTTGCCCCATTCCTGATTAACCCTATGTTGTCCCACTTTTTCAATAGCTTTTACAATGTCCTAGTTTCTCTTCCTTTCTTTATTGCAAATTGAGTTCAAAGACAAAAACGTCCCACCTCTGGACTATGAGTTGCAAATTCCGAAGGTATCAAACATACACATATGCAATGCAGGAAGGGATGTGCTCGTGCACAGACACTCCGCCTACATATCAAGTGATAAAGCAGAACTGCACAACATCACACAAAAGAATCCATAGCCATTAATTTTAATAACTGGAGAGACAGACAGTAATATTTTATGAGGTTTGGCGCTATCATTTTTTAAAGGTAATAACCAGTTTTACTCCTTTTTTGTTTTAAAACAAAGATAAAATGTTGTATTACAGTTAGAAGAAAGCAACATTATGGTTAATCGTCCTCTTATTTATAGACAGATCTATCTCTCTGTTTCCATTTGTCAATAACTTGAAAAGCAAATCTATGAAGAGTCTCATTTTCCTCTCTTTCCTTTCTCTGTTTTCCCTGAATACCTTTCTTTATTCTGTGAATCCTTATTTTCAATTCAATAGCTGTGTCTCTTGGATACTTAGCTATCCTGAGATGTATTTTTAAGATGTCTTTGTTTAAATGTAGAATTTTTTTTTTGTGCAGTAGACACCTGGAAAATGATGTCCTACTAGAAATGAGGGGAGTATTCAGGATTGTAACACATATTTTTTTTACAAATCCATACTTTACTGCTGTCACTACTGCTCATCCAAAATGGCCCTTGAGATCTCTTGAGATCGGGCTTTAGCACAGCAGGTTAACCACTAGCTTCAATAAATCTTGCCAATCGAAATATTGGCAGTTTGAAGCCTGGGTCGGGGGTGAGCGGCCAACCTTTAGTTCAGCTCACTACCCACCTAGCAGACTGAAAACTGTGAGTACATAAATAGGTACTGCTTAAGCTGTTGCACTTCAAGTTAGCTTCACCTTGTTAAATACACCAGGCTGTACACAGGTTGAAGTCTTTTGTAGTTTATTAGGAAATAGGAAATAAATAGTTCTTAAAAAGCAAAAGTCAAGTTCCAAAAGATTGTTGCAAAACAAGGCTTAAAAGAAAAATCCAAGAAAACATAAAGCATCAAACAAGGTTTCATTAATGCATGACAAAGTGCAAGTTTATTTTCTCACAGCAAGGAATGATGTTGTTGATACTGAAACTAGCCAGGTGCAAATTGACTTGAAAAAGGAGGACAGTTCTCAGTCTGATAATGAGGCTCAGCAAACTAACAAGCAGGCTGACCTTGACAAAACAGGTTCCTTAGATCGAGCTGACCATTTGGAATTCAGGGTTCAGAGGAGTGTGAGAATTGCAAACAAGAGGGAGGCTAGAGGCCAGAGAAATGCTTTCATGCTTTGCAAAGGGTATTATAGCAATGTGTTCAGAGACAAACCTTTGTTAAAGCAACTTTTGTTTAACCAAGAATCAAGCTCTCATTTTCCTGGATTACCTTGCAGCTTCTGTGTTCATGTTCTTGGGACTGTCATGCTCTATTGGGACCTTGTTTACTCCTCGTGATTTCTGGATTTGTTCTCTATGACTTTGTTTTGTAACCATTTTTGGAACTTTACTTTTGCTTTTAAAGAACCTTTTATCTTCTATTTTCTAATAAACTAAAAAGACCTGTGTGCAGTTTGGTGTATATAGCAAGGTGAAGCTACCCTGAGGTGCGACACCTAGGAGGAAGCCCTCTGAAGCCTTACCAGAACGAAACACAAACCACCAAATCTTTTGGCTAAATTCGGGAAACATTATTTGATTAGGACTTATTTTTCATCATTAGCATTCTGATCATTTGTTTATTTTTCAAGCACAAGCAGCAATCTTTCAGTGGTGGGGGCTGAGTAGTAAGCACAGCCACACTTGCTGCATCATATTTCTGAGCCAATCAGAGGGCTAGTTCTGTCCTCCCATCTTGTGGTGCATGCTGTTTTGGACTTGAAATTCCAGAAATCACTGTTGTAGGGTTTTTTTTAAGTGTTATTGGTAAAAACTTTTGAAGTTTTTCAAAAATCAGTGGATTAGAGAAACATTCTGAAACTTGGGGGGCTTATGCTTGTTAATGTTAATGTGGGATTTGTGTATTAGTAGTGTTTAAATGAAATTTGTGTCTGGCATGTATTGCATACAGGTTGCATCATCCAGAGTATGCTATAGTCTGTAAAGAGTTAATGACTGAGAAGCTGTGTTGACCTTGATGAGTGACTGGAACCTTGGGAGTGTCCAGACTCAAGTGTGTTTGTACATTACTGATTGCAGGTCAGTTGAGATCTTGCTCTGTTCTAGTTTGTGTCTGCCTAGAGTGAAAGCCAAGCCTGTGTTTGTCTGCAAGTCTGTTTGTCTTGTAAAGTAAAACTTTGTATATATTTTTTAACATTGTTTCTGACGTCTCTTCGGTTCCGAGCTCCATTGACAACATACAACTGCTGCTACGCTGCGAATTACTCTGACAGTTAATGTGCCCTACAAGTGTGCCAACGTTTATCCTGATAGCTCTAAAAATGACAGAGAAATTAGCTTCTAGTTTCTCCACTGGCGTAATTCGGAACTCAGGGTACCAAATTATGGATCGGAACAGCCTCCCTCCCAATCTCCCAAAATCATCCCAAAAAAAATAATGAGAGGGCACCCAAATTTAAAACAAAAACAGAACAGATTTCTGCCATTTTGCACACTCTTAGTGCTTGACATTTTCCTTCTTAGTTGTGGGTGGAGAAGTTTGCGTCTGGTGGTCAATTTCACTGGGTTTCTCTAGCAGGAGCCAGAAATAATTTCTTGGTCTTCAACCTCATTATTAGCAGCAATTGGAGACTGCCTTTCTTTATTCCTAAAGGTTTTCCCTTTTGACCTGCACTGCAGACTAGACATCATTTTGCCCGTCATTGTCCAAGGGCAGGGTTTAGGAAAGTGTGTTCTCCAGAACTAACAGCTCCCAGCCAGAAAAGTCTGCTTTCTTGGCCCCTAAAACAACTGGGTGAACCAAAACTGCCTCTCCAAATTGATATTTTTGATGCTTTCTCATTTGCTACATCTGGTTGCTTCCCAGTCTTTCATTTAATAAAGAGCAAACCAATCCTAAGTCTTTAAGACATAGAATTTAACTCTTGTTGAACTCTTACCCCATCTTCCTTTGTATACATAGAGCAGATAGCCCGCGTATTCTGCAACTTCTGGTAGCATCATCCTACAAAGTCATTTTTGCACCTCATCTGGTCTAAATATTGAATTTACAGTGGGGTGGAGGGGGTGGGGTGGCAAAGAGATGTTCCCCTTACAGTATGTGTTAAGGATGCATGATGTTTATTTAAGAACTCAGTTTGCAGGAATGCTTTCCAGACATGCGGTTCACCGCAATAGACATTTGTTGATATTCTAGTCCCAAGAGTGTTAGAATATGTTTAGAAATTGCGACACTTTTTAAAAACCAGATGTTTTACATAAGCTACACCAAAAGAGAAGTGGGTGGGATATGTATACAAATATAACTGTTGCTCAGCCCTGTTAAACCATGTCTCAACTACATGCTAGAAGACATAAGAATGTAGATCTTTCCAAGGCTCCACAGCTTCAGAAACAGAAAAATCCCAGAATTTTCCCAGTTCAGGAAACCTAAAACCTTGTTCTGCTCTTCTCAGCCAACCCTTCTCACCCCGAAGGGGACTCAGGGCGGATCACATTATATACATATAGGGCAAACATTCAATGCCCATATACACATAGAACCGAGACAGAGACAGACGCAGAGGCAATTTAACCTTTTCCTGAGGGGATGTTCGATTCTGGTCATAGAGGGGGAGCAGCTGCTTCATCATCCACTGTGACGGAACTTCCTCATTCCAACGTCGTAAATTAGTTAAATTTCCCTCCCCACTTTATAAGTGGTACCTTATTTCCTACTTGATAGATGCAACTATCTTTCGGGTTGCTAGGTCAGCAACGAGCAGGGGCTGTTTTTTATTTTTTAATTGACGGGTGCTCACCCCGCCACGGGCTGGCCTCAAACTCATGACCTCATGGTCAGAGTGATTTATTGCAGCAGGCTGCTCACCAGCCTACACCACAGCCCGGCCCCCTAAAATGCACATTCACATGGAATGATAAAAAATATCAACTTTAAAATGGTAGATGCACAAAGGTGTGACAAGGAAGCACAAAATGAAGAGGGAGAAATATCATTTTCTTCTTTATTCTGTACTCATTCCATCTTCCCTCCCTCTCTTGCTCTCTTTCCCTCTCTCTCCAAATGAAGCCAAACATACCAGGAATAAAAACCACACAAAATCAACTAACCCGAAGTTCCTCAAAGTGGACAACAGCAAAGTGGACAGCAATCTCCCAAAGCGGAAAAGAGCACAAGGCACAGAGGCTTCTAAAGCCCTGTACCCTTGGGCTAGCATTTGCTCTGGCACTAACACTCCCTTTGGTGCTAGTTCTTAACTCAAAACACTGCTTATATGTCAAAGCAAAACTCAGGCCAAGTGATGGCTCTTCAATTGGGATGCTCTTAAGTCAAGGTTTCACTGTACTTTGATTCCTGTCTAGTCTTGTACTGAAATTATGGCTCTGGCCTGGAAGAAGGTTGGATCTTCCCCATCCTACTCATTCTCCATCTCTCTTTTGCTTGCCTTTGCCACCAGAGCAGTTTTGGTGGTAGATTTATTTATTTATTATTTTATTTTATTTTATTTCCAACATTTATATCCCGCCCTTCTCACCCGAAGGGACTCAGATTGGTCTGTCAGCAGAGCTCTTAAATCACCAAGTAAAAGATGTCTCTGGCAAAGGAAGCTTGTGTCCAGACTTTAAACCCTGTTAGTGCATGAAGCAATCACAACTGTACTATTAGATTTCTCCTTCAGAACTTTAGAGTTAAAAATCTAATTAGATTTTTTTTAAAAAAACCTCCTTTCCTCCACCCCCCTCAAGCTCCCAAAGAGCTTAAGACTTTGCCTGGTTAGTTCTTCAAAAGATAATTTATTCAGGAAGTTCTTGACCATATTTATTTCACTGCTAAAGAGTTTGTTAGCACATTCAAGAAAGTGTGGGCTATTCCTTGCTTAAGTTTATTGCCTGCTGGACTGAGTTATTGCTTACCTGAATGAGCTTGCTGAGCAATAGTTCAAATTAAAACTTGCCATTTATCATGTTTGCACCAATCCAAAATGACCACAGAAGCCCAGGCATAATTATTTGCAAACCACTGGCTGCAGAGTAATTCCAATGATGTTTGCACCACCAAGAAAGCAGCAGATGGAGAGAGCTACATTTAATAAGAAACTGTGAGGCGGTGGTGGTTGCCCTAATACTTGTAGGAGCAATGGACTACATGGGTCTTATTTTAATTAAACAATAAGATATATTTCCCAGAATGACATGCAAAAGATAACATTGTCTTGCGTTTAGAGTACTGGGCTGAGATATGGGAAATCTATATTTAATTCCCACTGAGACATTAAAGTCTGAAGCAAATCCCACTGAGACCTCTTAGGTCCCATCTATGCTGCCATATAAGACAGTTTCTGAATCCAGATTATTTGCTTTGAACTGGATTATATGGCAATGTAGACTCATATAATCCAGTTCAAAGCACATAATCTATATTCAGAATGTGCCATCGCGCCTGGGACTATAACTCTTAGCGAAAGAGGCATGGACGTGACATCTTTCCCCAGGGGATTGCTTCTTGCCCTCCTTTAGGGTAGCTGGAACTCCCAAGGATCAAAACACTGTAGATAACTCAAAACTGGTTTTATTGTTTCAAAGGGTTATCCCTTTAAGGCAATAAACTGGAAGTTTCAAAGGGATAAAGGAAAATATACATTACAGTCTCTGGTTGTCTTAAGTCCAAGGAGCTCTGCAGCTGAGAAGCTTTTCCAGATCCCTCTTCCTCAATGGCTGTGAATGCCGGAGCAATTCTCAGCCTCAATCCAAATGGCCTATGTTTGAAGACACTGTCTTCCTCTGATGCCAAAGAACTGATCTGAAGGCGCTTGAGACTCCTCAACGTCGTCCAGGTTGACCCTGAACATGAAGCATAAGTCTCAAGGGTAAGAACCTCAGAATTGGTGCTGAGAGGTAATTTAGAGGCTTTTAGAGCCAAGTTTTTCTCTCATGTCCATCTGATAGAAAGCTTGATGGTGGAATGAAAAAAGGAAACACTGACCCACTCCAGGAAAGGGTGGAGTCAAACAATTGAGCTGAGGGAGCAATATAACTAGTGCAAACAACATTGATTGACAGCTATAAATAACCAATCAATCCAACTACATTTACAGGGTAAAGGCAAAATCAGGCATGATACAACAATTCAAATCTTGCAACTTACAGTTCGACATATAGATGGCGCCACTTGCGCCATCACACAGAAACTGGATTATATGGCAGTGTAGATGCAACCTTAAGTAGCTGGGTATGTTGAATTTGGAGAAGTGAAAGTGAAGATGAGACATAATAGTCATGTTTAATTATTTGTTATTGTGGAGGGGTCAAGCTTGTTTTCTGCTACTCTGGATTCAAAATACACGAAAAGACATTATGAAAAACACCCTGAAAGTAAAAGCTGATTTTCCTTCTCAATTCCTTTATTCTAAAGGAGACCCAAGACACTGTTTTTAAAAGTGCCCATTCCTCCACGTCATTGAAACAATTCAACATGGGTGAATTTGACGGATCCCAATCCACATGATTTTAAGCACTTTCTCCCATCACCATCAGGAACTCAGAAGATGATTTCTCATTGATTTCAGTTCTCACTGTTTCTCCACACTTCTGACATAGTTCAATGATAAAACACGGTGCTGGAAAACACCATGCTGGAAATGTAAGGAACAAGAAGGAACTTACTTCCATACCTGGTGGACCTGCCCAGAAACAATGAAATTTTAGAAAGAAGTGCATGAAGAATCACAAAAAATACTAGGAAAAATATCCTTGATAAAGCCAGAATTTTATCTGCTCAGCCTAACAGATAGTATAACAAATTTCACTCAACATGATGATATTATTTACACATATATAATGACAGCCTCAAGGATAACCTTTGCTAGACTATGGAAATCGGAAGAAATACCAACAAAAGATCTCTGGTTGGACCAACTTGATAAAATCTATGATATGGATAGACTAACTTATTTAATGAAAGAAAACAGAGGCAAATCAATAAGAATGACAGACTGGAACAATTATGAAGAATATAAAAAGAAAGCAAAGGATTAATAGAAACAACAAGGAGAAACCTGGGAAATGAAAACAGGAAGGAGACAAGAAACAAGGAAAGAAAACTCAAAATGAAAACAAGACCATGAAGAGTAGAAAACGGAAGACCAAAAAGACTTTTTTCTCACCCCACCTCTTTCTTCTTCTTCTTCTTCTTCTTCTTCTTCTTCTTCTTCTTCTTCTTCTTCTTCTTCTTCTTCTTCCATATATATATATATATATATATATATATATATATATATATATATATCCTCTTTGCCTCACTTGTACCCATTTATCCAATTTTATAACTCACTTAAGATTATATATATATATATATATATATATATATATATATATATATATAAAATGAGAGGCCCCTGGTAGTGGCACAGTGTGTTAAAGCGCTGAGCTGCTGAACTTGCAGACCGAAAGGTCCCAGGTTCAAATCCTGGGAGCAGAGTGAGCACCCGCTGTTAGCCCCAGCTCCTGCCAACCTAGCAGTTCGAAAACATGCAAATGTGAATAGATCAATAGGTACCGCTCTGTCGGGAAGGTAACGGCGTTCCATGGAGTCATGCCAATGGCCACGTGACCTTGGAGGTGTCTACGGACAATGCCGGCTCTTTGGCTTAGAAATGGAGATGAGTACCAACCCCCAGAGTCGGACACAACTGGACTTAACGTCAGGGGAAACCTTTACTTTGTAGACATATGTTTTAATATGTGTATTTATATAATGATTCTGTGTTTTAGCTATGTTGTAACCTGCCTCAAGCCACAAGGAGAGACAGGTACGAGCTGTTGTTGTTGTTGTTGTTGTTGTTGTTGTTGTTGTTAAAAACAATCAAAAAGGAGGAGAAGGAGATATTAGTTATGCCTAGTAATTGTTCCACAGCTAATTGATCAGAAGCATGCAGTCTGCCCACTAATTCCTCTATCCGCCCTTATAACGTATGACATTTTGCATCTGGCACTCTGAACCTGGGAGTCATCTGAGTTCAAGCAGCCTCATTTATGGTTTTTGCACAAGCAAACAAACATGCCTCCCTACCACTTAGGAAAGAAGGAGAAAAACCTTGCAAACTGCAGTTGCATTTATGTGGAGAGGTTAAAGGGTATCCTTGTCAAAAGGTCAAATGACAGCCATAATTCACCTTGCTAATGAGCCCCAAGTAACTTGCAGAACATATCTTGCCTGCCTTCAATGAGGAATTCAAATGAAAACTTCATGGAAAAGGTTGGCCTAAGCTATTGTTACGCAGGCTTAGGTAAATGCCTTGCTATTATCTATACAATAGCTTTGGAGTGGTGTTGTGATTTGGTCCATTTTTCATTCATGTATAAAATGAAAATGAGGAATTTTCTCATCAGGTTTTTTATCCACAGTTGTAAGTTTTGCAATCATAAACAAGACAACACCGGACTGAGGCACATTCTTTTATCATGAAAACCCTATAATAAAATAATCCAAAACCAAAGAAAGTGCCAGAAGATGAGACTCCCAGATTGGCAGTTAATAGTAACAAAGTACGTTTTTTTTGGGATATAGAAATACTTTTTCTGCAAACAAGACGATGTTCTCTCTACAAAATAACCACGTGTGAATTTTGCACAGGAAAGTCTGAAATGGTGAAAAATGCGCTGTTTTTGAAGACTTTCTCACAACAGGAAGATTTCCCAAATTACTCGTTGCTTCCTTTGAAAATAAAATTTGCAAATTTGTTGAAGAAAAATACAGGCAAGATAATGAAAAGAACGAATTGGGACGATCTTCAGGACTATCTGGATAATTTGAGAAAATGAAGATTACGAGAGACGATTTTGCTATTTTTTTTCTCCTTAGCAAGAAAAAATATTATTGAATAATAAGAAAATATTATCCAAGAAGATGGAATGGAAGTCATTTTTTTTTTGCTTTTTGTTTTTTTTGTGTGTGTGTGGGTATATTTTTGTAGATTGTAGACTTTTACCTTTCTCTCTTTTCCCTACTTTTCTATACTTTGGTTGTTCTCACTCTTTCAATGTAGTATAAAAAATTTAATAAAATTCTTTAAAAAATAAAATAAAATAAAATTTGCAAACCAACTCTAGAATTCACAAAGAGGGTTGTGGCCCCGCCTGCCAGGGGCTCAATAGCGCCCCTGGGAAGGTGGCGCCCAACGCAGGGGCTTGGTCAGCGTGCCATGTTGGGCCGGGCCTGGTAGAATCCAAGAAGAATCCAAGCTCCCAGACTGATTATTGGGCTTTTTTCATTCTGAAGGACTAGAAAGCTGGTTAGCAGCTGATTCTAGCAGGCAATTTCTATTGGATTCTTTGATGCTGCATTTAATTCACCTTCTATATCTATTTATCCAGCACCAACTAACCTTCTGACATTGGCCTGAGTACAGGCTTCATTGAATGGTCTTTAAAAAAATATTTCAAGCACATTTCTGTTTCTATCTCTGAAATGTTGAAGATCCTACTGAATTCAGGCAGCCGTAGTTCAGCCTTCAATCCAGTAATGATGGTCCTCCGTACAAAGAATGCAGAATGAAGTTCCTAGCAATATGCCTATCATGTACCATCTCTCAAGCATCAACTTAGTGTGTTAAGTGCTGAAATAGTACGTGTGTGTGTGTTGTTCCAATTTAACATATCCCATGAATGATGCTTACATTTCGACTCTGCTTTTTATTCATATTTTTCATAAGGAGACGCTAAAGTTGCTGCTTTCTGCTAGGGTCACTGAGAGTTCACTAAATGCTGATAGACTGTGTTTGGTATTAATGGTTCTCAGCTAACTGCCTCCCAGTTCTGCCAGATCCCTTTATTTAAAGAAATCGCTCAGTATTTCAGGAGAAAATATTTTGTAAAGCTTTCCCGACTGATAATTTGTTTGAAAAAAGAGACAGGCTTAATTATTTATATTGACGCAGAATGTTGGGTACTGGGTGCATCGATAAGATCTGTGCTTTGTTTGCACAGAAGATCTTAAAAAAGATAAATACCTAGATTGTGGAAGGGGTTGATTTCTTTTTTATAAGTAGTTTGGTTAGCTAATTATTACATTTTTGACTTGGTAGATCTAGTAGGTACCTACCCAGACAGACAGAGCAGCTAGCTCTGAAACAATTCGGTTTCAGTGAAAATGATAATTGCCCAATAACCTTTCATGTAGATCAGTGGTCCCCAAACTTATTTGGCCTACTGCCCCTTTTCCAGAAAAAATATTACTCAGCGCCCCCTGGAAAGGGGGGCGTGGCTTAGAGGGGTGGGCGTGGCTCCTGCTCAAGAGGGCGGGGCTGAGCCTCTCCCCTAGTCCAAGATGCAGGGTTGGGAGGGGAGGTGGGCAGGGCCACAAATGGGTGGCCAGGACTGGGATGGGCGGAGTTACGAGCTCTGAGGCAGGGCTGAGCTTCTAGCCCTGTCCTGCAATACCTGCCAGGACATAGGGGGCGGGGCTAGAGGGGGCGGGGCCCCTTCCCAAGTGCCTGACGGGGCTGAATCTCTATATCCCGCCCCCGTGTTCTAACAAGCGCCTAGAGAAGTGTTCTCTCAGGCTCCTTCTACACTACCATATAATCCAGATTATCAAAGCAGATAATCCATATTATCTGTTTTGAACTGGATTATATGAGTCTACACTGCCATATAATTTATTTATTTATTTATTTATCACATTTATATCCCGCCCTTCTCACCCGAAGGGACTCAGGGCGGCTTGCAACAGTGGTAACCATTAGATGCCCATACAAATCAATATAAAACAGCACATAAAACAGTTAAAACTATTAAAATACATTGTAAATTAAAATATAAGTTCTAAAATATATCCAGTTTAAAGCAGAAAACCTGGACTTTATATGGCAGTGCAGATGGGGCCTATATTGTATTTGTTCTATAAACTACCTTAAGTGTTCAGAAAAAAATATGAACATAATACAGTTGTTGTTGTTGATATGATAGACTTTCATTGGTTCACTGAATCTAATCGGTTCCATTGTTGCTTTTATGTGCCATCTAGTTGACTCTTAGGATGGCCCTATTTTTGCATTTTCTTTTCAAGATTTGTTCAAAGACAAGTTTGCCTCTGTCTTTTCTGAAAATGGGAGATTGGGACTTATCCTAGTTCATTCAATGAGTTTCCAGGGCTAAGCAGTGATTCAAAGGTAGAACTAGTCCAACACACAAATGTAATCCTGGAATTTGCAGTTTGATGAGACACAAGCACCTTTTGACAGAGAAGGTTAAAGATTGTATAAAACTACAATGCCCATGATTCCATAGCATTGAGCCATGGAAGCTAAAATGGTTTCATCAACAGTGCAGATAAATCCTATAATTTCACTGCAAAGATGAGTTATGTTGCAGCATGCATCTTTAAAAAATTGAGAGGAGAATGTTTTTAATTTAAAAATCAGGATGCAGAGAAGGACCTGTTCCACTTCAACAAACAAAAGCTAACGAAGAGCTGAAGTTGAAGCTGGTCTTTACATGCCTGCTGCCTCCTTAGTGATGAAACAATTTATGAAGCCAACAAAATCTTCCCAATAAAATGTAAAGACCAGGCACATAAAATGTGTAATAATCCTCAGCTAAACAAAATGACTGTTACAGCTTTGTGTTGCTAGTTTTAAAGTGGGACATTTAACAACAACAGCCATCATAGCACGCCACACAAATTTCAAGGAATAGCTATCCAGTTTCATCATTTTAACCATCTGCATTATGTAAGCTGCTCAGTCAATTAAGGGCTGCCACTAGACTTGTGTTGGATAAGTAAGAAGAGAGTTTGTCCAATGCTGGAAACAGAAGACCGTTTTAAAATAAAGAACTGTAAAACCAGCTAGTTTCAGAGGTTGCACCGGGACTGATCAGAAAAGGCGATGCTGGTCTAAAGTGGGATACGCCACATCAATATTTCTGGAAGCTAAACTGTATTTATTTATTTATTTACAGTATTTATATTTCACCCTTCTCAGGGCAGATCACATTATATACATATAGGGCAAACATTCAATATTCATATACACATAGAACCTAGACAGAGACAGACGCAGAGGCAATTTAACCTTCTCCTGAGTTGATGTTCGATTCTGGCCACAGGGGGGAGCAGCTGCTTCATCATCCACTGTGATGTCACTTCCTTATTCCAACGTCGTAAATTAGTTAAATTTGCCTCCCCACTTTATAAGTGGTACCTTATTTCCTACTTGATAGATGCAACTATCTTTCGGGTTGCTAGATCAGCAACGAGCAGGGGCTATTTATTTATTTTTTATTGATGGGTGCTCACCCCGCCATGGGCTGGCCTCGAACTCATGACCTTTACTTCACTTCACTTCACTTTATTTCTTAATTAGTCGCTCTCCACCAGAGTGCTCCAAGTGACTTACAATTTAAAATATCATTCCACAATATAAAAACATTCAACATAAAAACATTCAACAGTGACTATTTGGCAAATTAGATCTGATTTACTTAAATGCACAACCAAACAGCCAAGTCTTGAGCACTTTTACAAAAGGTCGCAACTCCGACATTGCTCTAACATATGGAGGCAATGAGTTCCACAGAATTGGAGCATAGGTTGAAAAGGCTCTACGCCTTGTAGCTGACCTCATGGTCAAGAGTGATTTATTGCAGCAGGCTGCTCACCAGCCTGCGCCACAGCCCGGCCCCCTGAATTGTATGTCCCTGAACTGGCTTGGCAGCTAGATGGAGGCAAAATTGTGTAACCACAAACTGCTGCACATTTTGGGTCTGCACTATATATTGCTGCATATACCACACTACATAGATATCTTATTTTTGCAGTATAGTTCGAGAGTTAGTCCACCGCAGCCTGATACCATTTTAACTGCCATGGCTCAATGCTGTGGAATCATGAGAGTTGTAGTTTTACAAGGTATTTAGCCTTCCCTGCCTAATGTTGCTGGTATCTCACCAAACGGCACCTCTCAGGATTCAACAGCATCAAGCTGGTAACAAACTGCATTAATTCGACCGTGTAGATGAGGGGTCCTCAAACTTTTTAAGCCGAGGGCCGGTCCACAATCCTTCAGACTGTTGAGGGGCCGGATTATCATTTGAAAAAAAATACAATCAAATTCCGATGCACACTGGATATGTCTTATTTGTAGTGCAAAAAGAACAACAACAACAACAACAACAACAACAACAATGAAAGAACAATACAATATTTAAAAATAAAAACAATTTTACCAACATACATTTATCAGGATTTCAATGGGAAGTGTGGTTCTACTTCTGGCCAATGAGATAGTCAAGTTAATTAGGGTTGTTGTTGTTGTTGTTGTTGTTGTTGTGTGCCTTCAAGTCATTTCAGACTTTGGGTGAGCCTAAGTCTAAAATGTATTTATTTATTTATTTATTTATTATTTACTGCATTTATTTACTACATTTGTATCACACCCTTCTCACCCCAAAGGGGGCTCAGAGTGGCTTACAAATTATATGTACATTCAATATATTATATTATTAGCATAGCACAATATTAGCATTATATATTACTATACTGAACTATACCACTATACTGTAATATTATTAGTAATATTATATGTAATATAGAATATATAATTAATATTATTATTATTATGGTATTATTATTAGTGTTATATTGTATTACATTATAATATTATTATCAATATTATATGTATATACAATATATTATATTATAAAACTGAGGGCGGGGGCCAGGTAAATGACCTCGGAGGGCCGCATCCGGCCCCCGGGCCTTAAGAGTAACGTAGCTTTAACACAGCACTTAATTAAAGAAGGCCCTTCTTTAGCTAAAAATAATTGAGGTGTCTCTCCTTATCTTGTAAGATGGAGGTGATTTCGAGAGATAGATCTAATTGCTTGCTTCACTAACATGTTTTTCCACACGGGATTCCTGGGCATCAAACAGGCCAAAAAAAAAAAAATCTGCATGGAAAAAAAAGGAAGACAGAAAGTCTAGTTCGGCTGATTCACAGCTCAAAGCAATTGGTAAAACACTAAGAAACGTTTCAGCGACCAAAAAGGATTTATCTACTGGATATTTCACCAGTGTAATGCTCTCTGGAGAGGGAGAAGTTACAGTTGAAGTATTTATTTCTTTATCGCTTTATTTTAGAGATTGAATCAGGCATCTCTCTAGACCAGTGGTTCTCAGCTTTCCTAATGCCACGACCCCTTAATACAGTTCCCTAATTTTTTTGTTGCTACTTCTTAACTGTAATTTTGCTACTGTTATGAACCATAATGTAAATATCTGATATGCAGGATGTATTTTCATTCACAGGACCAAATACGCCCGAATTTGAATACTGGTGGGGTTGGGAGGGGATTGATTTTGTCATTCGGGAGTTTTAGTTGCTGGGATTTATAGTTCACCTACAATCTAAGAGCATTCTGAACTCCACCTACAATGGAACTGAATCAAACTTGGCACACAGAACTCCCATGACAAACAGAAAATACTGGAAGGGTTTGGTGGGTATTGACCTTGAGTTTTGGAGTTGTAGTTCACCTACATCCAGCCTTCTGGATGGGCCCGGGCTGTGGCGCAGGCGGGAGAGCAAGCCAGCTGCAACCAGCTGCAATGAATCACTCTGACCAGGAGGTCATGAGTTCGAGGCCCTCTTGGAGCCTATGTTTGTCTGTCTTTGTTCTATGTTAAAAGGCATTGAATGTTTGCCTATATGTGTAATGTGATCCGCCCTGAGTCCCCTTAGGGGTGAGAAGGGTAGAAAATAAATGCTGTAAATAAATAAATAATAAACTCTTTGTCAGTTGGAAAGCCAGTGTGAATGTTGCAGTTAATCACCTTAATTAGCATTGGAAAGGTTCATCTCCTGGCTATTTCTGCCTGGGGACATCCTTTGTTCAGAGTCATTAGCTGCCCTTGGAACTCTTCTGTTTTCAGAGTGTTGCTTCTTATTTACTGTTCTGATTTTTGAGCTTTTTAATACTGGTAGCCAGATTTTGTTCATTTTCATTGTTTCTTTTTCATTGTTTTCATTGTTGAAGTTGTCCACATGCTTGTGAATTTCAATGGCTTCTCTTTCCAATGAATAATAATAATAATAATAATAATAAGAAGAAGAAGAAGAAGAAGTAGTAGTAGTTTATTTATATCCCGCCTCCATCTCCCCCGAGGGGACTAGAGGCGGCTCACAGCAAAATCAAATACAAAACAATAATAAAATAAAATATGAAACAATAATAAAAACCAATAATAATATATACACAGCAGCCGAAAAAAACACAACACGGTATTAAAACATCGAATGAAAATCAATGAGGTTGCAATAGCGGATAAGCAAGGTGCACATTATGAGTTACAAATTTTAAATAGATAAAGTGCTAATTTAAGGTGATTAACTGCAACATTCACACTGGCTTTCCAACTGACAAAGAGTTCTTCTCACACCCTGGACTTTCCACAGATATATATTAACCTTCCTTGCTGAGTTTCTCCATACCTCACAACCTCTGAGGATGCCTGCCATAGATGTGGGCGAAACGTCAGGAGAGAATACTTCTGGAACATGACCATACAGCCCGGAAAACATACAACAACCCTGTGATCCAGGCCATGAAAGCCTTCGACAACATAGAAAACAGAATAGATTTGGTAACTGCAGTCACCCTGCTCTGGGTTGTGCCCACTGTGCAAATGGGATCGGGAGGCAGACATGGCTTGCCCCATTTCTTCAGCAGATCTCAACCCCTTTTTTTGAATGAGCTTACCAGTTACAAAGTTGTTTCCCCCCCTGCACTTGCCACACAAACTATTTTCATAGAAATTCCTTCACAATAATAAACCCTTAATGCATTACGATGAATAATGTATACGTTCATAATAGCAACTTTGCTGAACTATTGATTCTGCACTATGATGCTTTAAAAATATGTAGGAATGAGCAGGATATGTCAAGCCCAATTTCCAGGTTCTTGTTTTTCAGGTGGCGAGCTCATGTCATTTCAGTGCCCTGCGGGATTTCGTTTGGGTTTTTCTGCACCAAAATGCGTAGCTATTTATATGCACTCTGTCTGCATATGCACATGTTGGTGAGCATTTTTTTTTCCAGCTGAATGCACTCCTGGATCATCACATCCACTGACTGAAGTGCATTTAGGTCCATTTTAGAAATGTGTGCAATTTTGGCACATTTTAAATATGGAATAATTTCACCGAGAATGTTACCTTCCCTCCCTGCCTGAATATTCCACATGAATATTAGAAAAAAACTTCTTAATGGTGAGACTGGGATATGCTGCTGCCTCAAAGCATGATGAAGCCTCCTTCTCTGGAAGTTTTTAAGCAGAGGCTACATGGGCATCTCTCTTTTTTAAAAAAAATCATTTTTATTAAAGAATATTTTAAAAAGATTTACATCTTCTAGTTTGCTAAAGGAAGGTATGGGGAGGGAAGGGTTTAGGTTAGACGGGGAGGGTTAATAGGGGGTGAATGAGTGATTCTGAGAGTCCTAAGGAATTGGATACATACGAGGGCTATCCAGAAAGTTCATTACGTTTTGGAATTAAAAATAAACAAAGTATAGGAGAAAACATTTACCATATTCAGTTGAAAGCCAGACCCAAATACTAGTTCTCACCATAGTCCCCACTGAAATCTAGGCAGTTATCATAGCGATAAAAGTGTTTGAAAAGCCCTCCCCCCCCCCAACATTTTCGCCTGGCTTGCGTCCTGAACCAGGCTGGCTTCCCTTCCCTCAGCTGTCAAGTGCTGCACTCAGCTTTCCGCATGGATCTTCCTGGATCACTCTTTTGTTTTTCAGATGCTTGCAAGGAAGGTGCTCTTCTAAGGTTTTGCAAGAAGCATGCCTTTCCTGTCCCAAAAAGCCTTCTTTGCAAGCATTTGCAAAACAAAAGAGCGATCAGCGGAAAGCTGAGCGCAGCACTTGACAGCTGAGGGAAGGGAAGCCAGCCTGGTTCAGGACGCAAGCCAGGCGGGAATGTTAGGGGGGAGGGCTTTTCAAACACTTTTATCACTATGATAACTGCCTAGATTTCAATGGGGACTATGGTGAGAACTAGTATTTGGGTCTGGCTTTCAACTGAATATGGTAAATGTTTTCTCCTATACTTTGTTTACTTTTAATTCCAAAACGTAATGAACTTTCTGGATAACCCTCGTATTATTGGGTTGTGAGATTGGACTAAAAAGCATTGAAAGATAGATTTGTAAGAGGGTAGGTTTTGGGGGAGTCAGAGGGAAAGTTCTGGGAGGAGTCTGAATTCAGACGTCCGGAAAGGTAGCCTAATAGGAGAGGGGGGAAGGGGTAGACTTCCAATCTTCTTTCTTCCATATTGTGCCTTGTCTTATCCTTTCAGTTCTTCCACTATGTATTCTTCAAATTCGGACCAGTCTGTTTCTTTCATCGCCTTACCGGTGCTTCTTTTTAGTAAATAGGTTAGTTTATCCATATTTTTTATATCCATTAATTTTTCTAACCACATTGCTTTTGTAGGGCTATGAGGGTTTTTCCAATTTTTGGCTATCACTATTCTTGCTGCTATTACAGCATATATATAAATTTTAGATTTATTTTTCCCCTGGAGAGTATATTCTATCCTTGTTTTTCATATCGTATCTCTTTCCAATAATTTTTTATTTTTTTTTTACAATTCCACCAAACGTGAAAATATGACCCTATCTTTTCTTTACATCGCCAACATTTCTTATCTCTATTTTTGTACATTAATCCGGGTTTTTTTGGTATTACCACCTATGAATTGTTTTTAATCAATTTTCTTTTAATTCTATAGAATAACAATACAGTAGAGTCTCACTTATCCAAGCTAAATGGGCCAGCAGAAGCTTGGATAAGCGAATATCTTGGATAATAAGGAGGGATTAAGGAAAAGCCTATTAAACATCAAATTAGGTTGTGATTTTACAAATTAAGCACCAAAACTTCATGTTATACAACAAATTTGACAGAAAAAGTAGTTCAATACGCAGTAGAGTTATGTTGTAATTACTGTATTTACAAATTTAGCACCAAAATATCACGATATATTGAAAATATTGACTACAAAAATGGCTTGGATTATCCAGAGGCTTGGATAAGCGAGGCTTGGATTAGTGAGACTCTACTGTATTTCATCTTTCTGTTCCAGATATTTTCCCATTCGTCCATGGTTATACTTCTGCCCACATTTCTCGACCATTTTAACATTGAGTCCTTTACTATTTCAGATTCTGTCTTCCATTCAAGTATCTTATTATATAAGATCATTATTACTTTTTTATTTCTTTTTAGAAGACTGTCCCAAAAATTATTAGTCATATTAAATCCAATCTCTTTGTCTGTTTTATAGTTTTCTTTTATTTGGTGGTATTGGAACCAAGATACATTTTTACAATTATTTTAGATGGGCATCTCTTAGGGGGGCTTGAATAGAGTACTCCTGCATGGCAGGAAGTTGGCCTGGCTGGCCCTTAGGTTTTGTTTTTTTCCGATTCCATGATCCTGCTATACACTTTGCAAACCCAAAGGCATTGATCTTCCATTGCAAATTATGTCTGTGTTTCCTCTTGAGAAAGGAAAGCGTAAACCCATTTCAAAAATTGATGGTACAAATCACTTCCACATCCCTAATACAGTAGAGTCTCACTTATCCAACACTCACATATCCAATGTTCTGGATTATCCAACACATTTTAGTAGTCAATGTTTTCAATATATTGTGATATTTTGGTGCTAAATTCGTAAATACAGTAATTACTACATAGCATTAATGTGTAATGAACTACTTTTTCTGTCAAATTTGTTGTATAACACGATGTTTTGGTGCTTAATTTGTAAAATCATAATCTATTTCGATGTTTAATAAGCTTTTTCTTAATTTCTCATTATCCAACATATTCGCTTATCCAACATTCTGCCGGCCCGTTTATGTTGGATAAGTGAGACTCTACTGTATCTTTTTTATTAATAAAGCAGCACACATTGAAATATTAACATCTATTCAAGCACTGGATGTGAAATCCATTTGCCAAACACATGCACCCCACAATGATTTTGAAGATTTTAATTAGAGACTTTAAATTGCTAAGAAAGGAAGCGAGAGATACCTTCTGTTTTCTCCATTCTGTGTGCTAATGCCTTTTGCTACCTTAGAACAGCATCATCAGAATTGTATTTTCTAAAATCATATAATGTAATATCCAACTAGGAGGAAGTTCTGACAAACGATGGACGCACCTAGTCACAGCCAGATTTGGAGAGAAAAAAATTAAAAAGTGGTTCTGAAAAACCACAAAACACTGTTGGATGCTACTGTAACCATGTAATTAGTGCTTATTCTATCTGGGATTTGCTTGCCAGATAAGATCTTATTTAATTACAAGCCCATGCAAACACTTTCTTTGTATGTATTCATGCCAGCAGTTTGTATGCAAAATAGTTGTGCAATTGCACACCCAGAGAGCGAAAGAGAAAGATGATCTGATGAATGTCCCCCGGGGCAGCCAGATAATTTTAACAAAATTGCCATGCCAAGTCGAGTTTCGGTAAAACTGGTCATTTTATCTTTTCCGTTTTGAGAGTCACATTTGTATGGAGACCTTGTAATCATCTCTTTCAAATGGTACAGCAGAGATCGAGACAAGCTGATAGCACCCATGATAATTAAAACAGAAGCTTTTCATTTCTAGGCTAATATTCAGAACATGGATTGGCTCTTTTAGAGGCATATTTTGGGAAACGTTGCATGATACACCTAAGGGCCTGGGCCTCATAAGGGACCCTTTGGGTGGGTGGGGACAAATAATAATAATAATAATAAGTTTATTTGTAAAGGTTGTACATTACTGATGTCATGGCCTATGGCTAGTACAATAAACTATTCATCAAGTTTATTTGTATCCCGCCTCCATCTCCCCCGAAGGGGACTCGGGGCGGCTTACAGCAAAATCAAAATATAAACAATGATAAAATATAAAACATCAGGACAAAAACAAAACCAATAAAAAATATACACAATAAGTTAAAAACACAACGCAGAATTAAAACATCAGGTTAAAAACAATGAGGTTGCAATAATGGATAAGCAAATGTGCCTCCTCCTGCTAAATCCCTCCTGATTAAGGTTAAATTTAATTTCTCACTCCTTTTTTTTTTGGTTCTGCTCACACTGAGGGTCAAACAATGCATTGCCTCATAGCATTGTCTACAGAAGGGGTCTGCAGAATTCCGTTTGGTGATTTGGGATTCGGGAAAATTCAGTGATCCGGCAGCCAGATCTCCAGAAATGGACTGGACAGGACCCAGCTGAAGCCTTAACTGGAATGGATCACAAGTAGCCAGATCTTTTGGCTCATGGGGGCAATGGGGCTGAACGGCACTCTACCTGAGGCAAAGGCCACAGTGTGTGGGTACCTGGTGATGGTGGCTCTCTGTTTCTTTTTTCCGCAGCAGCCTCCTTTATCCCTTCCAAAGCCCCATACTGTTGCACCCCAAGGCTGCGGGAGCACTCTGAGAAACAGACAGGAAACCAGTATAACACACAAGCGGTTTATTAAAGCATATTGTGCTGGTACGGCTGTACCAGAAGCTCCGACTTTATTTTCTTGCTGCTAATGTTTGCAATCATAGGACAGGCCGCCTGTCAATCATCAAGTTTGGTTCCGCCCCTTGTTCATGGCTTTGGGAGGGAAGGAGCCATTTTTAAGTTAGTCTCACTTAGGAAGCTAAGCTATAGGACGTAGACCAGCTCGTCCCGTAGAAAAGCTTCATATCTCAATAACATCCGGGGATATAGAACATCCGAGAAAACAGAAATGGAAATTCCAGGGGAAAAGGTCCCAAAGGCTTTGGCTGAGAGCTTGCAGCCTCTCAGCCTCACAGCTCCTGAGGGAAATATTCCTAAAGCTTCCAAAGAAACCGCGGAGAGAGAACGGCATCACAGATCCATGGAACCCCAGCTGAAACATGTACAAGCCTTAGTTGGTAGGTCCACTCGATACCCAGACACACTTGGAATCGGTAGTGGGTCCCACATCAGCTAGGCCCATATGATAGACAGCCTGGGAGAGGTTATAAGAGGGTTTTCACAGTTATCCAAAGCCAATCGCCTGTCCCTTGGGGACAAGACTGTAAGGGCCAACAGTCTATTAAGGAAACCTTGAAGTGTTATTTGACTCCTTGAAGATTTGTTATTTGTTCAACAATAAAGACTTTGTTATCTCATTAAAGACTCAAAGGACTATCCTTTTCAGGAAAATCATCAAGAACCTTTCTCTGAGGTGCCCTGGCTTCCCGCTGGGCATAAAGTATACGTTCTATGCAAATACAATAGTTACAGGCCCAGCACGTGACAGAACACATATATATATGTCTATGCGCGATTAGCGAAATAAGTCAGTATTAAAATTAGTCCTTAATATAAAGTCTTTAGCGTTTTCAAACAAGTTCAGCAAAGTCCTTTCTGTAATCCACCAGTGAAACTCGATAGTTTCACCCAAAAATCAAGGATAGTTTTTAAACCAGAACCAAGAACCAACCGCTGCAAACTGCAACTGTAATCCACTTGATGAGTCCCATCTCAGAACAAGGCAAAGTCAGTCTCGACTCAGGAACAAGGAAAGCAAGGTAATAAGGCGAGGTCTACTCAGAAGTAGTGGCACAGTGCGGCTTACAAGGAACTGAGAACCAGGCTCGGTTTCCAAACAGGAGTCAAGGCTGGGAGCTGGATACTGGAACCTCTTCCGAGGAAAGGCAAAGTTGACACCAACATGGATCTCTTCAATTCTAATCTAAGACCCCATCTACACTGTCATTTAATCCAGTTTCCGAATGCAGACTGACTTCATTGAACTGGATTATATGCAGTGCAAACTCATATAATCAAGTTCAAAGCAGATAATCTGCATTCAGACACTGGATTATATGGCAATGTTGATCCATCCTAACACTCCTTTTGCTAATCCATGCTAGAACACAGAAGCCAAGTTTCTTTGGGAAGAAGGAGAAACATTCCAGCATAAGCAAATACTGAGGTTGTCTTCTTGCCTTCCCTCATAGATATGGTGGTAAGGCAGAGCCAAACTCATAGGTCTTCCACGAAGTTACTACAAGTTTTTCTCCATCTCCTTCCATTTAATGGAAAATGTAAACTCAGACTACACGCACATAGAACTAAGTACTAGAATTGCTAGATTGATCATTGCAGAGAGCTGCTGTATCTTTAATTGGTTTGTAGAAGAGATTTCAGCAGATTGCTTGGTTGCATGACAGGCAACATCTGCCGAAATCCCCTCTTCTACACAGAGCCGGCCCTAGGTAATTTTCAAGTGTAGGCGAATGTCAGCTCACCACAGCCGCTCCTGAATGAACACACAAGACTCTCTGTGATATCACCAGAAACTTTTACTGTAGGAAACATGAACATCAGAAAAGCCAAGAATGGGATACTACGGCCAACCCTCCTTTATATACCCTCCCCCTCATTTGAACAGTC
This sequence comes from Anolis carolinensis, assembly GCF_035594765.1. Classification (NCBI taxonomy): domain Eukaryota; kingdom Metazoa; phylum Chordata; class Lepidosauria; order Squamata; family Anolidae; genus Anolis; species Anolis carolinensis. The sequence goes on along the minus strand of NW_026943820.1, from coordinate 24,013,870 downwards.
TCTTCCCGCTCAGTAAAACCCCGCGCAAATTCCCCGCCAAGTCCAGCAGCCGTTTCTTCTCCGAGTCCTGAGCCGCAGGTGTCTTATCAATGTCAGTGACCCTGAAACTCAGAGCCACATCCAGGCTCTAGTAGCAGGGTTCTGACATGGCGTCCTCCTCCCCTTCATCCTGGAAGGAAAAGATTAAACACAACTATTGTTCTCCGCCGTCCAGAGTTCCTTTATACTTTTTTAACAGGTTGCAATGGAATACCGGGTGTATCTTTCCTAGGTCCTTGGGTAGCCTCAGCTCATAGGTCACTTCGTTTATTCTTTTTGTTACCCTGAATGGTCCTATATAGCGTGGAGCCAATTTCTTGGATGGGAATCCCAATTTTAGGTTTTTTGTGCTCAGCCAAACCAGATCTCCTTCGCCCAATTTGTCCCCCTCTCGGCGCCTACGATCCGCAAAGAGCTTGTACTTCTTTTGTGTTTCCCGCAATGCCTCTACCACGGTTTGCCACCCTTGCTTGATTTTGGCCGGCCATTCCTCGTCGGTCTGGCCCTCCCCTTCCTTCCACTCAGGTAGCCTGGGGAAAGGTGCCACCTCCTGTCCGTATACTATTTCGAACGGGGCACGACCTGTGGCCGAATGTACGGCCCCGTTAAAAGCCATCTCAGCAAACGGTAGAAGGTCCGCCCAATCATCCTGTCTATAATTGGTGTACATCCTTAAAAATTGGCACAGTGTCTGTTGGGTACGTTCGACCCCCCCGTTGGTCGCGGGATGAAAGGCCGAGCTCAGGTTCCTTTCTGCTCCTAACAGTTGTAAGAATTTTCCCCAAAATTTCGCAGTAAATTGGACTCCCCGGTCGCTAATTATTTTGTCGGGACACCCATGTAGGCGATATACATGCTTCACATACAAATCAGCAAGTTTTTCAGCTGAAGGGAGTTTTGGCAGGGCCACAAAGTGTGCCTGTTTTGAGAATAGGTCCAATATTGTCCAAATGTATCTGTGGCCTCTGCTGGGGGGTAGTTCGCCTACAAAATCCATGGCTACGCATTCCCATGGCCTCATGGGCTCCACCACCTTCTGCAATAGCCCCTGGGGCTTCCCCGGTGGTGTTTTTCCCTCTGCACATAATTCACACTGCGTGACGTATCCCCTGGCGTCTTTCCTCATTCCGGGCCACCAGCATTGTCTGGCCAACAGTTTAATAGTCCTGGTGGGGCCTAGATGACCCGCACCTTTGTTATCATGGTACTTCCTTAACATTTCTCGTCTTAAACATTCAGGGATATACAATTTCTTATTTACAAACACCAAATCCCCACACAATTCTCCCTTTTCTTTGTTAGTTTGTAACCATTTGTCCATTCCATAAGCTCGCTTCAACTCTTCCTCCCATATTTCTCCTCCCCCCGTGGAAATGGCAGTACGTTTGTTTTCTTTGGCCGCTTGTGCTCGAGTTAGTACTGCCAGGCCCCATTGCTTATCTAGGAATAGGCTCCCTTCAGATTCCTGAATTCCTCCCCCGTGCTGAGGCATCCGAGAGAGAGCGTCAGCGAGTATGTTATGTTTCCCCTGGAAGAATCTGAGTCTGAAATCAAAACGGCTGAAATATTGGGCCCATCTAATTTGCTTCGCTGATAGTTTACGAGGGGATCTTAGATACTGTAAATTTCTATGATCAGTCCACACCTCAAACGGTGTTCCACTTCCTTCCAGAAAGTGTCTCCAGCACTCTAGTGCTTTTAGAATAGCTAAGGCTTCTCTCTCCCAAATTGGCCAGTTTTTTTCTGTATCGCTAAACTTTTTTGACAGATAGCCACATGGCTTCAGGTTCCCCCCCTCGTCTTTCTGTAGCAGAACTGCCCCATATGCCCGGTCTGACGCATCGCAATGTAATACAAAGGCTTTAGACATATCAGGGTGCTGTAGGACAGGCTCCTCAGTAAAACGCTTTTTAAGGGCTTCGAAAGCTTCCTGGCATTCTATTGTCCATGTCAGTTTGGCCCCTGGGGCCTTCACTTTGGCTGTTTCTCCCCTGCCTTTAGTCTTTAACAAATCCGTTAATGGCAAAGTGAGGCGCGCAAAGTCCTTGATAAATGTTCTATAGAAGTTTGCGAACCCTAGGAAGGATTGCAGCTGCTTCCGTGTTTTGGGGGCTTCCCACCCCCTCACGTCTTCTACCTTCGCAGGGTCCATCGCCACTCCCTGGGAGGAAATCCTATACCCCAGAAAGTCTATCTGGTCTTTATTGAACTCGCACTTGGCAAGCTTCGCATACAGTTTTGCTTCTCTCAACTTTTGCAGGACTTCCCTGACTAGTTCTATGTGTTGCTCCTTAGTCCGAGATATTATCAATATGTCATCTAAAAAAACAAAGACCCCCTTGTACAACAATGGATGCAACACTTCGTTGATTAATTGCATGAACGCGGCACCTCCGCCGCACAAACCGAAGGGGAGCACACGATAATTGAATAATCCGAATGCACAGGAGAAGGCCGTCTTCCACCTGTCCTCTGGTTTGATCTGCAATTTATGGTACGCTTCAATTAAGTCCAATTTAGTGAATATCTGTCCCTCCGATAACTGGGCGATCAAGTCCTTCACTAAGGGTAGGGGGTATTTATTTACAGAACTGATTGCATTCAGGCCCCTGTAGTCAATGCAGAGCCTCAGCGTTTGGTCCTTTTTCCGCCTGAACAACACAGGCGCCCCTAAAGGGGAATTTGAAGGCTCTATGAAACCCCTCGCTAGGTTTTTATCAATGTATTTTCTCAGTTCCTCCTTTTCCCTAGCCGACATTGGGTATATTTTAGCCTTGGGAAGCTCTGCTCCTGGGACTAGCTCTATCTTCACTTCAACTCTCCGCTTCGGTGGGAAACTGTCTGCTTCCTTCTCATCAAATACGTCCACAAAATCCCGATACTCTGGGGGTAATTTATCTGCCAGTTCTGCTATCCTGATAGAGTCTTCCTCCCCCCTTTTCCCCGGCTCTCTCTCCACTTCCTGGCTCCCTTCTTCCAACTTCATCCTGAAGATCATGCTCTTATCCTCCCAGTTGATTTGCGGGTTGGCCTGCCCCAGCCATGGCATGCCTAGTATAACATTATAGCTGGCTATTTGTGATATCACAAATGACACCTTTCCTTCCCAACTCCCTATCTTACACTTTACATCTTCGGCACTGTACTTAGCTAATGATCCCGATGCTGTGGATCCGTCCAACTGCGAAAAAGCTATTGGGGATTCTAGGTTCGTTCTTTCGCATCCCAATCCCTCGGCTAATTCAGGGGAGATGATGTTCCTGGAACATCCACAATCCACAAATGCTTTGCAGGTTGCTTGTTTGCTGCCACTTTCAAGCTGAATGGGGACCACTATCATGGCTTTGTCCTGACTTACCAACCCCCCCGAGTGGTGCCTCATCGGTGGTTCTTCCTCGGCGCGTTTCCCTGCCACGGCTCTTGGTTTGGGCGGGCCTCCGCCTTCCCCTTTTCTCTGCCAGCACTCGGCAGCCCTGTGGCCCAAACGGCCGCACACGAAGCAGCCCCTCCTGCTGGTGCTCACGTTCCCTGTCGGCTCCGTTCTCCTCCCGGCTGGGGTTGATCCCTCCTTCCGGCTCCCCTCTTTCATCTGCGGCCGCTGCTGTAGCCCTCCTCGGTGCCTCCTCGCCTGGGCCAGCGATGTCTCGATGCGCCCCGCCAGCTGAATCCATCCGCGCAGTGTGTCAGGCTCATCACGATGCACCGCCCAGGAGAGGATCTCCCGCCTGAGACCCTCTTTGAAGAGTTCTATCTTTGTTACTGCAGACCATTCCGGCACCTTTTCAGCGAGGCATTGGAACTCCTCCGCATACTCAGATACCGACCTCTGCCCCTGGGAGACGGTCTTCAACTTCTCCCTCGCCCGGATCTGCTCCAGTGGATCTCGGAAACGGGTCTCCAGGGCCCCCATAAAGCGTCGGAGTGACCCCAGACATGGGTCGCGCCGCGCGTGCAGTTGAACGTACCAGCTGGCCGCTCCCCTCTTCAACACTGCACCAATGGCCCGTACCCGGCTGGATTCCGTTCTAAAAGTGTGAGCATTGTCCTCCATATAGCCCCTCACCGTGGTCAGGAAAAAATCCAGTTCAGAGGACTCTCCCCCAAACTCGATCCTTAGTTCCTCTCGTCTCGGTAGGGGTCCCTGTGGTGGCAATCCCCAATTCTCCGCCCGTCGCAAGCCCCCTTGCGGACCAGTGGGCCCCGCTGCTGCTTCTCTTGGCCCTGTGCCACGCCCGGCATTCGCCAGGGGCACCAGGGTCTCAGTTGGGAGCGTAGCCGGGATTCTCGGAGGCTTTTCCCCTTCGTCGTCACTCTCCTCCACCCGCGTCAGGCTTGTTTGGATCTTGGGCCGGGCACCGGGCTCCTTTCGCATTTCCCTTCCCTTCGGTGCTGGGAGGTCTGCAAAGCCCTGGCTGCTTCCCACGCTCACGTCCCACATTGAGCTAGCCCGAAGTTCCCTTCCTCTCTCCGGCTCCGCCAAAACCGCCAGGCGCTCCATCGCCCTCGACATCACTGCCAGGGTGGTCTCCATCGCCGACATCCTCTCCTCCAGAAACACCATCCTTTGTGGGCCTGGGGAAGGTGAACCTTCCTCTCCTCCGGTGCTGTCTCCCCGCACCACTCCACGCCTCTGGGTTACCCCATTTGGCTGGGCATAAGCGGTGGATGACGCCAGGGCCGCCAGCTGGTGGAACTCAGCGTCCGGCTCGGGAGTGGCCCTTTCCGACCTTCCTCCTCCTGCGCCCAAGAGCTCTTCATCCTCCACTTGCATGTTACGCCTCACCGCTACAGCGGGATGGTGTCCGTATTCTTGGCTTAGTGTCAGCTCACCACAGCCGCTCCTGAATGAACACACAAGACTCTCTGTGATATCACCAGAAACTTTTACTGTAGGAAACATGAACATCAGAAAAGCCAAGAATGGGATACTACGGCCAACCCTCCTTTATATACCCTCCCCCTCATTTGAACAGTCTCTTCCCGCTCAGTAAAACCCCGCGCAAATTCCCCGCCAAGTCCAGCAGCCGTTTCTTCTCCGAGTCCTGAGCCGCAGGTGTCTTATCAATGTCAGTGACCCTGAAACTCAGAGCCACATCCAGGCTCTAGTAGCAGGGTTCTGACAGGCGAACAGAATTTTGGCGCCCCCCCCCCAACCAATCACTGAAAAATAAAAGCGTTGGATAAGCGAAAATGTTGGATAATAAGGAGGGGTTAAGGGAAAGCCTACTAAACATCAAATTACATTAAGATTTTACAAACTAAGCATCAAAACATCATGTTTTACAACAAATCAACAGAAAATGCAGTCTCGACTGTGCCCCCTTATGTTTTGCGCCACAGGCGACTGCCTAATTCGCCTCATGGTTGGACCGCCTCTGCTTCTACACAAGCATTAAAGGTACAGGAGCCTTCTCCAGTTTTCAGTCTGGCAACTCCATCCTCTTCCTGTTCATGCCTGTGAACCTAATGTGAAGGAGAGCATTTTTCCAATTTTTGTCTGTTACTGAAAATGCAACATATGCCCTGTTCATTCTGCCTTATTTTTGATGCCCATTTTTTTCCTGAAGTCGTGGCACAAACTGAAAAGCGGAATATTTTAATGCATATTTGGGGGAGCGGCTGGAGGTAGAAATAATCTTGTGCTATTTTCATGCCTCACCTTTGCTATTGCAGCAACATTTTCTCTTGCGATCGAATGATAAATGTTTCCTAAACAGTGCCATCCATCTGCGAGTGGACCTTGAAAATTGATTATTTTTGTTTGTTTGTTTTTACCCTTCCAAATGTTTCTGCCATTAAGGCAGCCAGCCTATTTTTCCCCCCATGCTAGGAAAGAATGTGAAGAATTAGGGAAACTGAAAGAAAGCAAGACTCTTATGTTTTGAAAATGAAGCCTCTCACGAACATTGGCACACAGCCTTCTTGGAAGAAACATCCAAATGCAGCCTGAGGACCTACAGACAGAAAAATTTTCAACCCCTTGGGGTGGTTTTCACATTATCAAGGATAAAACAATAGAGAAGAACCATTTGCTTCATATTTAAAGGTCACTGTGGTTGATGCTTATTAGAAGGATGGATATTTAATCAGGGAACCTTTTTCTTTTAGTTTTTTTTAAGGAAGGCACAGAGAATTCACTGAAGATCTTTAAAAATAAAATGACTTACCTGGTCACCATTAAACTTCTGCCAGAGTCATTTGTAAGGGAGAAGAAAAAAAAGGTCTATATCTGGGTTTATTTCAATGGAAGCTTACTAAGGATGGTGGGGTTGTTGTATGTTTTCCGGGCTGTATGGCCATGTTCCAGAAGTAGTCTCTCCTGACGTTTCGCCCACATCTATGGCAGGCATCCTCAGAGGTTGTGAGGTATGGAAAAACTAAGCAAGGAAGGTTTATATGTATCTGTGGAAAGTCCAGGGTGAGAGAAGAACTTTTGTCAGTTGGAGGCCAGTGTGAATGCTGTAGTTAATCACCTCAATTAACATTGAATAGCTTTCTGGCTTCTTCCTGCCTGGGGGAGTCCTTTGTTCAGAGTCGTTAGCTGCCCCTGGTTGATTCATGTCTGGAACTCCTTTGTTTTCAGAGTGTTGCTTCATATTTACTGTTCTTTTTTTAAAAAAAAATTATTCAGATTTTCTTTTGTGTACATAATTAAAAAGGGAAAGGTAAGTGAGGAAGGGTTGTTGGTGGGATTGGAATAAAGCAAGAGAAGAGGAAAGAAAAAAATATTAATAATGGAAAGAGAAATACGGGGATACAGGTAGATAGTCTGGGATAAGAGGGTATAACGGGGTAAAAGGTCCTGTTTGGTCTTCCGTTTTCTATTCTTTGTGGTATAATTTTCATTTCTTGTTTGCTCTTCCTTTATAATCTGGTCTAGTTCATAATATACATTCTCAGGTTCTCCTTTTGTTTATTTTTCCTTTGACTTTTTCTTATATGCTGCATATTTTTCCCAATCTGTCCTTTTTATTGCATTTCCTCTGCTTGATTTCATTAAGTATGTTAACTTGTCCATATCATATATATCGTCCAGTTTCTCCAACCATTGTTGTTTTGTTGGGATTTCTTTTTGTTTCCAACTTATTTACTGTTCTGATTTTAGAGTTTTTTAAAATACTGGTAGCCAGATTTTGTTCATTTTCATGGTTTCCTCCTTTCTGTTGAAGTTGTGGATTTCAATGGCTTCTCTGTGTAGTCTGACATGATAGTTGTTGGAGTGGTCAAGCATTTCTGTGTTCTCAAATAATATACTGTGTCCAGGTTGGTTCATCAAGTGCTCTGCTATGGCTGATTTCTCTGGTTGGCTTACTCTGCAGTGCCTTTCATGTTCTTTGACTCATGTTTAGGCAATGCTGCATTTGGTGGTCCCTAGTCCATGTGTGTCTTCTTTAGACTATAAAGAAAGATAGCTACTCATCACATGTGGAAATTAAAAATCAGATAGTTTATTCCAAAACATGAATCAAATTAAATTCTCCACCATCTTTCCTCTGAAGGATACATACTCTGGGCCTCTTTTTCCAACTGAGAATTGTAGCTTATGAGACAAGCTGTTGTCATGGGTTTGGCACATATTAGCATCATCGCTGAATACTACAAGCTAAGCATATGATAAAACCTTTCTCTAACCACTTTTACCACATAGACAACTCCTCAGCGCCTGAATTCTACTCACCAGGCTGATAAGATTGGAATTTATTTGAATATGAGGTTCCGGTTTCTTTATTCTCACCAGAGATCAGAGATAGCTCATGACTGCCATGTCTATGGTTTTGGAAGAGAGAAACCCCATTTTCTACACAGAAAGAAAAACCATGTTGTGAGAAGTCCTGCTAGTTGATAGACAAAGTTCTTGTAATTTCCTATTTATGTGCTAAATGCTGATCTTAAAGCAGTAGTCTTTGGGATAAGAAAACTGAATAAATGTGCTGTCCCTAATGCACTATTTAACTTTGCTAATTACTTTTTTCCTTTTGTCTCAAATCACTTTGAAGTAAGCTGCTGTCACAGAGACATGGCAGGCTTGTCCTCTGCTGTCTCAAAGGGTAGGACCACATCTTAATGGTTTTATGTTACAGGAGAGTAGACCGAACATTAGAAGGAACTTCTTGACAGTGAGAGTGGATCGGCAGTGGATCTGTGTGTGTTGGAAGCAGGGCCAGCCCTAGGTAATTTTCAAGTGTAAGTGAACAGAATCCCCCCCCCCAAAACCAATCGCTGAAAAATAAAAGCATTTGGATAAGCGAAAATGTTGGATAATAAGGAGGGATTAAGGAAAAGCCTATTAAACATCAAATTACATTATGATTTTAGAAATTAAGCACCAAAATATCATGTTTTACAACAAATCAACAGAAAAAGTTCAATACATGGTAATGTTATGTAGGAATTACTATATTTGCAAATTTCGTACCAAACATTGAACTGGGATATAGGGCAGTGTGGAATCAGATAACCAAGTTTAAAGCAGATATTGTGGGTTATTCTGCTTTAATATTCTGGGTTATATGGCTGTGTGGAAGAGCCCTGAGGGTCCTTCAACACAGCCATATAACCCAGAATATCAAGGCAGATAATTAAAAGGCCACCGAAAGGGAATCTGGCCCCCAGTATTAGAAAAATTCTAAAATCAGGACGATAAATAAAGAACAACACTCTGAAAACGGGAAATCCAGACAGGAAACAATCAGGGCCAGCTAATACCTCCCAACCAAGGATGCCCCCAGAGAGGAAGCAACCAGGCTTTGAATCTACAAGGCCATTAAATACTAATCTTAGCTGGCCAATTGCAACATTCACACTTGCCTCAAACAGACAAGAGCTCTTTCTCCCACACTGGACTTTCCACAGATATATAAACCCCACTTACCTAGCTTCCAACAGACCTCACAACCTCTGAGGATGCCTGCCATAGATGTGGGTTAAGGAGGCCTGGCCCTGAGCCAGGCCATGGAGGCAGCCAAAGCCGAAGGCGGACCCATGGCCGAAGGCGGACCCATGGCCGAAGGCCGGAAGGCGAGCAACCCTGAAAGGAGGAGGTGGGGGTGTGCATGCACGCATGCATGTATGCACACGCACGCAGGAGAGAATCAACTGTACCCCCTAGAGAATGGCGCCATAGGCAACTGCCTAAATTGCCTTGCGGTTGAGCCGCCGCTTGTTGGAAGCTCCTCCTTTGGAGGCTTTTAAACAGAGGCTGGATGGCCATCTGTTGTGCTTTTCCCACATGACAGTGGGTTGGAAAATGACCCACGTGGTCTCTTCCAACTCTGTGGTTCTATGATTTCTGGATGTCTTCAAAAAGTGGCTGGACAGCTGCCTGCTTTACCTGGAGATCCCCGGTTGAGCAGAGATGGACTCAGTGTCCAAATAGTTCCTTTCAATTCTATGATTCCATAATTTTAGCACTGTGCTCGTAGCCACCATATCTGCACAGTGCACATTAAAGATAAAGTGAAATCCTAAATGTCCTCCAAACGTGGTGATATGTAGACCAATGATGGCATCTGTTTCACCCTTTCTCTGATTAATTTCATTCTTAAGACTCAGTAAGAAGTGGAAAGTAGATCGGAGAAGGACAATAATTACAGGAAGTTTATTCCTGATCATATTTGTCTTTTTCTTTTCCCCCATACAATTGTTTTCAGTAAAAACGGGTGAATCAGTAGAGCACGTGACACAAAATAGAAAGCTCTCCTTTACATATTATCTGAGTCACAGGAAGAACATGGAGATAATCATGTATACCCATTGAGTGCATCTCTTCCCCTCACTCCCCTCTATAATTCAGGAACAAAAAGCAGCAACCACAAACCACGCTTCAAATATTCGCTCTGCTTATTAAAGGACATGCTCATAGCAAGTTTCTTCACTGATGGTATCTGCTAAATTGTGTGGGGTTTCTAATCGCTAAGTGGATTGTGCTTCAAACAGCTAGATGAAAACACGCCATATATCAGTGTTACTTAGGTTATGTGGAGCAAAAAAAAAGGAAGGAGGTCGAAATACCTTCTGGAAAAGCTGAGCAACACAAATGCAAAGAAAGAAAGCAGCCATCCCGCAGATCTTTTTTCATTGAATTTATTATGTGAGTGTTTTTGTCCCTTTTTCCTGAACAAAATGAAACGGAGTAATCTTATCAAGGCAGCTGCTGGATCAGCTGAGCCAGCTTGGAAACATGATTTGGCCATTGGATTAGAACTCCAGGAGACCAGAGTTTGAATCGCTGTTTGGCCATGGGAACATACTGGGTGACTTGGGGTAAGACCCACTCTCTCAGCCTCAGAGAAAGGCAAAGCCAAATCCCTTCTGATCAATTCATGCCAAAAAAAACCCTTGGGTTGCCAATAAGTCAAGAATGACTCAAAGATACACAACAACCATTTGTTCCCAAACAAGCTGTTGGACGTTGTGTTGTCGAAGGCTTTCATGGCCGGGATCACAGGGTTGTTGTATGTCTTTCGGGCTGTGTGGCCATGTTCCAGAAGTATTCTCTCCTGACGTTTCACCCACATCTATGTACATGGGCTCTACAGGCCAATGGATACTCCACCACAGACATCAGAAGAGCTACAAGGCCAAGAACAAGCCATGAGAGTCAAGACAAAGATCCACCCAGAGGAAAAGTGTTCTTACATGCATCAAGGGAACCACTGACCGCATAGGCAAACTGATGAAGAAGCACAACCTACAAACTATCTACAGACCCACAAAGAAAATCCAACAAATGCTACGGTCAGCGAAGGACAAAAGGGATCCTCTCTCCTCTGCAGGAGTCTACCGGATACCATGCAGCTGTGGACAAGTCTACATAGGGACCACCAAACGCAGCATTGCCCAAACAAGAGTCAAAGAACATGAAAGGCACTGCAGACTAACTCAACCAGAGAAATCAGCCATAGCAGAGCACGTGATGAACCAACCTGGACACAGTATGTTATTTGAGAACACAGAAATGCTGGACCACTCCAACAACTATCATGTCAGACTACACAGAGAAGCCATTGAAATCCACAAGCATGTGGACAACTTCAACAGAAAGGAGGAAACCATGAAAATGAACAAAATCTGGCTACCAGTATTAAAAAACTCTAAAATCAACAGTAGATGGGAACCAACACTCTGAGGGTAGAGGACAGCTAATGACTGAACAAAGGATGCCCCCAGGCAAGAGACAAAACCTTTCCAATGCTAATTAAGGTGATTAACTGAAACAATGCTGGCTTCCCAGTGACAAAGGACTCTTGCCACACCCTGGACTCTCCACAGATATATATTCTTTCCTTTCCTTACTTAGTTTATCCATACCTCACAACCTCTGAGGATGCCTGCCATAGATGTGGGCGAAACGTCAGGAGAGAATACTTCTGGAACATGGCCACACAGCCCGAAAGACATACAACAACCAAGCTGTTGGACATCTGGAAGTAAGAATTGTAAGAATATCTGAGACACCTTCATGTCAGGATGTGATCGCCCAGCATTCACACTAGCTGAACTGTTCCCATCCTGCCAAAGCAACTGGAGTGGAGATAGCCTAAATGATATGGGCCATCTGGCTAGGAGGATTGATTTATGGCCTGCTCTGGTTTTCAAGCCTGGGAAAGGACTATTGACAGATAGGTGTGAATGTGGAAGGGGGGCTGGGGGGAAGTAGTAGTTTGATATGCTGGGGTCTGGGGAGGAATTGGTTAGTAGTAGCTTTGTGTTCATCTTGGCAAGAAGGATTTCAATAAAATGTTTCCACGGAACTACCTGTGTGAGCTTGCATTGTGTCCTATAGCTTCCAAGGATTGACCATTGGACATCTGGAAGTAAGGATCGTAAGAATATCTGCAACACCTTCATGTCAGGATGTGATCACCCAGCATTCACACTAGCTGAACTGTTCCCATCCTGCCAAAGCAACTGGAGTGGAGATAGCCTAAATGATAAGGGCCATCTGGCTAGGAGGATTGATTTATGGCCTGCTCTGGTTTTCAAGCCTGGGAAAGGACTATTGACAGATAGGTGTGAATGTGGAAGGAGGGTTGGGGGAAAGTAGTAGTTTGATATGCTGGGGTCTGGGCGGGAATTGGTTAGTAGTAGCTTTGTGCTCAACTTGGCAAGATGGATTTCAATAAAGTGTTTCCACGGAACTACCTGTGTGAGTTTGCATTGTGTCCTGTAGCTTCCAAGGACTGACAGTTCGACATCTGGAAGTAAGGATCGTAAGAATATCTGAGACACCTTTGCACCATACATTTATACTAGTTTCATGTCACTTATTCCGGGCTGTGGCTGCTTAGTACAGCTGGTTAGTAGCCAGCTGTACTAAGTAGCTGTGGTACAGCTGGTTAGTAGCCAGCTGCAATAAATCACTACTGACCGAGAGGTTATGAGTTTGAAGCCAGCCCAGATTGGATTGAGTGCCCGACCATGGAATAGCCTTATTCGTTGTTGACCTAAGCAACCGAAATACAGTTGCATCTGTCGCATGAGTCCCCTTTGGGGTGAGAAGGGCGAAAAATAAATACTGTAAATAAATAAATATTCATTAATGTCCTATCCAAAGGAATACTGGGCTCTGCAATTTAATTAGGTGGTTTGAATTTTCGGTTAGAAAGCTCTAGTCAACTTTTCTAACTGTAGTTAGGTTCCAGGACCACCCGCAATAAGTGAAAATCTGCGAAGTAGGGATGCTATGTTTATTTTAATATTTATATATAATTTTAGTAGTTATACACTATTTTAAGTCTTTATCAACCAATTGTGTGTTGATAAATCGCCTCCTTTTCCTCCCATTACTGCTTGGGCTCCCTTTATCTCCCTTTGGCTTCTCCTTCCTCCCTTCCTTAGGCTGTAAAATGTATTTTTTATGATTTATAATATTCTTTTAGAGTTTATTGAAAAACTGGAAACAGCAAATCTGCGAAAAGTGAACCGTGAAGTAGTGAGGGAACACTGCACCCTGTTACGTGTTTTAACAATAATGTTAATAGGTATTTATTTATTTACAGTATTTATATTCCGCCCTTCTCACCCCGAAGGGGACTCAGGGCGCATCACATTATACACACACAGGGCAAACATTCAATGCCCATAAACACATCAAACAGAGACCGAGACAGACAGACACAGAGGCAATTTAACCTTCTCCTGAGGGGATGTTCGATTCTGGCCACAGGGGGGAGCAGCTGCTTCATCATCCACTCTGATGGCACTTCCTCATTCCAAGTCGTAAATTAGTTAAACTTGCCTCCCCACTTTTATAAGTGGTACCTTATTTCCTACTTGATAGATGCAACTATCTTTCGAGTTGCTAGGTCAGCAACGAGCAGGGGCTATTTTTAATTTTTAATTTACGGGTGCTCACCCCGCCACGGGCTGGCCTCGAACTCATGACCTCATGGTCAGAGTGATTTATTGCAGCTGCTCAACAGCCTGCGCCACAGCCCGGCCCCAGGTAATGTAAGAAGTAATTTGCAAAGTAATTTAAGGGGTTTTAGGTCAACTGTGGCCATTTTTTTTAAAGTGAGTAAAATGTAAAATGTTGGACATAAAAAGAAGTGACACATATGAAGTACAGTCTGTGACATCTCTATGAGAACCTATGCAACGTAAGATACAAAGTGGACCCAAGATCAAAAAGCTTCTGCTAGTCTTTAGGTTCCACAAGTTCCTTATGGAGTTGGGGGTTGCGTGAACAAACAAATGTAACTCTTTTTCTCCCACATCCTACTGGAATTTGTTGCCAAAGGTTCTTTGCAGGAGACGGCAAGCAGCGGTTATTGGACCTCAGCTCCCATCTGCACATTTGCATTCCTTCTGTGCTTCCTGCATGAAAATGTAAGTTATTTCCAGCAGCTCTCTGAAAGATGCCTTCCAAACATATCATTGCATAAAGTAGAAATGGACTGATTTTTGCACTGTATGGTTTACCGGGGGGAGAGGGAAGGGAGGAGGGGGCTTTGTGACCACAGATGTCAATTCCAAAATGTTGGAAGATGAGTGAAAGCATCTGATTATTTCCTTTGAAACGCATAAGATATTAAAGAAGTGGAAGGATAGCATGCAAGGCAAAAGGCAACATTTTATGCCACCCAAAACTCATGAGATGTGGCTCAGCACAAGAGGACAGGCCAAAAGAAGAAACAGAGATGGCTGTCTTCCAGTTGCAATCCTAGAAAGTTGACTTATGCAGTTGCATTTTCGAACACTTATGTATTTAGTAGCCTTGTGTGATCAATAAAAAATATTTCAATATAATATGTGAAATATAATCTATATATATAAAAGGGTAATGGAATCACGGCACCGGACAAAACAACTAAACTAAATGCCCCACAACCTCAAAAATTGACAACACAACCTCTCATCTACGACTCTACGTTCATACAACAAAAAGAAAAGAAAAATAAAGTCCTAGCCACAGCAACGTGTGGCCGGGCACAGCTAGTATTCATATAATATTGTGGTCTGGCCTGATCTGGAAGGAGGTACTTGGGGATGACACTATGAGTTACCAGACCACGTGACACCAACCCTAGTGATGCCACTGATAATCATGGGGCCATGAGATCCACTGGATGATCTTAAGTCAATCATACACTCTCAGCATAACTGACATAAAAGTGTTGTTAATAGACAGAGTAGGGAGATGAAGAGTTATGCATACTGACTTGTTAAATGTAACTTATAAATAAATGCATTCATTAGTGTGATTAACCAACAGGACTATTTAAATATAGGAGCAAGACATTTCTGCTCCTGCTTTCTTCTGCTACTCAAAATAAAACTGTGGTTTGTCCAAGATAGAAATTAAGAATGGAGAGGATAGAATGTTCCTAAGTAGATGGTGACTTTTTGAATGATTCTCCCAGTCGAGGCCATGTGTTTGGAATGCAGATTTTTCCATGTTCAGTATTCTTCATGTCCAGACATTGATGAGTAAGATGTGTATGGTGTTCCAAAATTGAAAATGCATGGGCACTGCATATTTTGGCTTTCAGGTCCAGATTGCAGACTGGTGATTCTTGAAATGTTTATGCAGGTTCATTATTATTTTTCCTACACATTGTAGACACTATCTTGTGTGTCTATGCTCATTCACCTAAATAAGACTACAGGACCATCGGGTGATATTTTGTTTAATATGTTAGTAATATATATCTACAGAATTACAGAGTTTTAGTAAGGCTGTGAAGGTTTGGCTTTTCAAACCATATAGTTAATAATGTGTGGAGCAGGAGCATAAAGTCCTGCTTACTGATCCAAGCCTTACCATAGTATACACTGCTCTTGTGTCAATGTTCTGGTCCACACATTGGAGGGAGGTTCTGAAGACACCATGCATGGTTTATCACCATGATTTACAGCTCAGTTTCTAAGACTCTAAGGGTTTGTGAATACCAGTACAGTTCAGTGGTATTACCCAGAACATCCCCTGGATTCAGCACATTCCCGTTCACCTTCTTTGTGGTTGTATGACCGTCATGTTCTGACATCAACAGAGGCAAGACATGATAGCCAAGAGCTTGTCAGGGGTTAATCGTCACCCTGATTAATGAGTCAGGTCTCTCACCTTCTTCTCAACAGTCAGACCACTTAGGCAGCCAGCGAACGTGGTACCGACAAAATGACAGCTCAGTCGTAAATTTTCTGCTGATCCCAGTGGTATTATACCTTTATTTACAGACTACAGTAGAGTCTTGCTTATCCAATGTAAACAGGCCGGCAGAACGTTGGATAAGCAAATATATTGGATAATAAGGAGAGATTAAGAAAAAGCCTATTAAACATCAAATTAGGTTATGATTTTACAAATTAAGCACCAAAACATCATGTTATACAACAAATTTGACAGAAAAAGTAGTTCAATACACAGTAATGCTATGTAGTAATTACTGTATTTACGAATATAGCACCAAAATATCACGATGTATTGAAAACATTGACTACAAAAATGCATTGGATAATCCAAAACATTGAATAAGTGAGTGTTGGATAAGTCAGACTCTACTGTATATACAACTCCAAAGACCATCGCTATCAGGGCACATGTTCCCCAGCAAGGGCAAAGCATGGTGCATCCTCTCTGTTTGCCAGTCTGCTATCAGTGCTAGCAAGGCAACTCCCAACATTCCACAGTCCATGACAAATGTTCCGTCCATGAAATTGAAACGGAAGTCTTGACCCATTGGCCCTGCAGGCAAGCAATCAGGACTGGCATGTAATTAACTCCTGTGCTGCTGGAAAGCTTGCCGGAACACATAGACACAATCCAACAGCAACAATTGAATTTAACATTTCACACTCTAACACCAAAAACACTGACAGAGCTTAGGCAGAGATCCATGGCCAACTAGGAGTAGCTGTGATGGTGGCAGAGGCACAATCCATCCCCTTTCCCTGTGTTGATGTGTGCAGGGAAAGAGCAAATTGGGCCAAATTGGACCTGATCTCACAATCCAGAGTGCCCTAAAACCATGGAATAATCAGGAATGTCCAGCAAACTCTGGAGTATCCCTAAATACTTCTCTTGTTCCTATTTGTAATCCTCTTTCTAAGAATCACTGTATGCCCACCACATTGTCAAAGGCTCTTCACCTCTTGCTAAACCTTGTATATGTTTGCTCTCCAGTAGTCTGTCTACCACCTTTGCCTTCTTGGCAACATTCTCATGTTGCTTGACCATGCACTGTTTTCAGTTTTCACCTGTGACCCGTTGAAGGGTATGAGTATCAGTATCAGCAATTTATTACAGTCTATGACCAGAATATATAGAAATGGGCACAGGTGCCCGAAAAGGGGAATCGCAGTTCCCATAAAAGTCAGATAAAAGAACAAGTTAAAAACATGCTTTAGTAAAAACAAATTAAAAGCAGACTATTAGCAGGTTCAGCTAATAGTAAATATCGATCCACTAAGTAGCTCTGGAGGGGGATAGAAGGAGCATTTGCAGTCTTTCAGTTATAACAGATTGCTCTGGCTACAGGCCCTATGGGGTCAGTCATCATCTGTCTGATGGAAATTGCTGCTGCACAGAACCTGGCAACACTATAGGTTATTGCAGAACAGGAGTCTGAGAGCAGCAGAGAGGTGTAGTATCTTTCAGTGCGGCCTGGATGTTTTAAAAACCAAGGAGTGATGAAATTGATTCTAATATCTCTATAAAACATACACTGGAGGAGCACGTGCTCGATAGTTTCGATATGGCCAGACTCACAAGGGCATAGTCTCTCCGGAGATTGAAGGGTATGAAATAGTTTCAAAGCTCCAAGTACGCTAACTCAGGCAGAAACTATGGCTGCTCTTTCCGATTTTGGAAGAGAGGATTTTGGCAAGTAAAACAGATCAATCCCCCGCATTTCTCTTCTGACAGCCAGTAAAACAGGAAGAAAGCATTTTAAACAATAAAACTAGTGCAAACAAAACAAAAAAGAGAACCCAAAGTTTTATGCCAAGTCAGTTTAACAGAGCAATTTGTGTTACGTTGCGCGATGGTGGTTAAGTGATGTAACATCCCTGGAGAGGAAAGGAAACATGTATCTAGGAGTCTGATCAGACTAATCAGATTACCCAAGATCACAGGCTGCTCTAATAGCACTTGGCCTGCAAGTTTCTGTGTCTCTGTCTGGTTTTCTGCATTTAAAAGCAAAGTAACAGAGCAATGGCTCCTGTTTTAATCATCAAAGAGAAAAAGGCTGGGATTGTGGGAGAGTACACGGCAGCAGCCTATCCGCTCAGCTATCATTATAATATTTGTCATAAGGAGAAAACTAATAAGCATTTCTTACAAGTAATTATAAGGGTGGACTTCACTAAGAAAAGAAAGGAAAATTAAAAAGGAAGAATTATGGAAAACGTTTCACTGATATTGAAATGTATATGAATGTAAATGCATAGATGAAAATGTGGAAAGAATGGCTGGACTTCAGATAGAAATTCATGTGGTGCATCCTTTATCCAAAATCCAAAAATACCCTGAGATCCAGAATGGTCCACATGGGTGGCTGAGATAATGGCACTTTTGTTTTCTGATGATTCAAGGTATACAAACTTTGTTTCATGCACAAAATTATGAAACAAATTATGTATAAAATTACCCCCAGGTTATATAAGGTAAAAAGGGAAAAAAAAGGAAAAGTATGGTATATAATATACTTTAAAGTAAGTTATAGTTCTATATTTCCTCAAGTGATATAATCACATATATTATGATTGTAATATCAGTTTATATATTCCAACTGTACAGATAAGTACATATTTCAGTGTCCAATTTTAACAAATATAATCTTGATAATGTTCTCAAGGTTTGTAATACTCTTCTTCAAAATCGATCATTCAAAGTTCCATGTCAATAGTAACTCATTCAAAGTAAATCAAAGTTCCATGTCAACAGAAACGACTGGTCTCCCGGGTATGCATCCAGTTTCGGTGACCTTCTTCAGGTAATTCTGGAGTTCCCTCTGTTTGCTTTAGGTAGTATATCTTGATGCTCTGCTGTCTTATTTCTTCTTATAGAAATGTGTATAAGGTGTCTATGAAACATACACGAATTTGTGTTTAGACTTTGCTCCCATTTTAAGATATCTCACTATAAAAGGTAAAGGTTTTCCCTGACTTTAAGTCCAGTCGTGACCGACTCTGGGAGTTGGTGCTCATCTCCATTTCTAAGCCGAAGAGCCGGAGTTGTCCGTAGACACCTCCAAGGTCATGTGGCCAGCATGACTGCATGGAATGCAATTACCTTCCCGCCAGAGCGGTACCTGTTGATCTACTCACATTTGCATGTTTTCAAACTGCTAGGTTGGCAGGAGCTGGGGCTAACAGCAGGTGCTCATTCCGCTCCCGGGATTTGAACCTGGGACCTTTTGGTCCGCAAGTTGAGCAGCTCAGTCTTTAACACACTGAGCCATTAGAGGCTCCTTCTTCTGCTATTTTCTCTGCAAACCATTGTGCAAATTTTGTCCAAAATATGTCCAGAATTGCACATAGGCTTTAGAAGCAGCAGCATTTTCAATGTCTTTTTCATAGTGAGAAGGAAATTGCTAAAATTATTCACTACTCCCTTCAAGGCAATTGTTAAAATTACTCACTACTTCAATTTAATGATGAATTACATTCCTAATACTTATTCAGAATTTCCCCAGGAACAATGCTATTGAATCGTATGGCATAATTTCAGGGTCTCAAAGGAAGAGGGGTGTGTCTGTCCCCATAGACATTTCTAGAGTTCATAAACCTAGCATGCATTGCAATCAACAGAATGGCATGAGTGTAAAATCAAAGGCAATGTTTATTTAGTCCCTAGAAGATTTAGCCGTACATTTTTATTGGACTGCATTGTATCATTTTTAAAAGGAGGATAAAAAGAACAGGCTAATGAAATTCTTCGCTCTCAAATTGCATAATCCTAATCCTTGGACACTCTTGCAAAGATATTCTGCCAAATTGCTAGCAATTTTTGCATTCCTTCTGTGGACGATTTCATTTTAATCAATAGCTCTCTTGGGCCGGAGTTATTTGCATTGCTAAATCAGGCAAGGATCCAAGGAAGTGTGCTGGATGAAATGCTTGACTCCCTGCAGATGCTGAAGTAACAAGCCATAAATTGAGAGAATTCAAGGCTTGACAAGTCCTGGGGACTTGGGGAAATAAAATTAATCAGGACAGCTTACTGTACCAGTATTAGGGAAATGGGTCTTCCCACTTCAGCAGTCCCTTGGATCTCAATCCATCTTTATCACTGGTATCTGTTCTTTAATGGCGGACAATTGACTACATCTGTTTCTATTTCACCATCTCAGTCCACGTATTGTAACAAATCTTCCAGGGGGTATTAAAAATGAGAAACAGTGTCAATTTTGGTCCATAATACAATTGATCTGTAGGTACGCCACACATATGTTTCTTACTCTTCTCTAAATCCCTATTGCAGATGTCATAAAGCACATCTACACTGCACACATCTATAGATATAAAAGGGTAATGGAATCACGGCACCGGGCAAAACAACTAAACTAAATGCCCCACAACCTCGAAAATTGACAGCACAACCTCTCATCCACGCCTCTATGTTCATACAATAAAAAGAAAAGAAAAATAAAGTCCTAACCACAGCAACGCATGGCCGGGCACAGCTAGTACTGTATATACTCGAGTATAAGCCTAGTTGTTCAGCCCTTTTTTAAAGACTGATAAAGCCCTCCTCAGCTTATACTCCGGTGAGGGTCCTGGTTGGCTTATATTTGGGTCAGCTTATACTCAAGAATATATGGTACATTTATTGTTTTTCTCTATTATTATTGGTATTATTACATTTATTATTTTTCTCTATTATTGTTGCTACTATTACATTTATTTTACTCTATTATTATTATTATTATTATTATTATTAATACATTTATCATTTCGCTCTGTTCTTATTTGTGACACCTCAGGGCAGCGTGAGCACTGGGATTCAGACACAAAGGCCAATAAACAATCTAATATCTTTATTAAGGAAATAAAGGAGACAACTAAAAATAAGCAGAGTATATAGTCCAGCAGTAGACCTTTCAGGAAAGGTCAAATATAGTCCAGTAATATGAAAGTAGATGCCCAGTAAAATAAGCAGAGTATATAGTCCAGCAGTAGACCTTTCAGGAAAGGTCAAATATAGTCCAGTAATATGAAAGTAGATGCCCAGTATTAGAGTTCAAAGTTTTAAATCCAATAACCGAAACACACTCAAACCTTTAGGCTGTTTGAGTGGGGATTAAGGCAAGATCTGTCAAGAGTTCCAGGGCTCAAATCCAAGGCTAGGATGCAAGGCAAGGCAAAGTTAGTCGTGGTAAAGCTGAATCGCTGTCCAGGCTTGACAGGGAGACGAGATGCAATGCCGGTCTACTCGAGAGTAGCGCGCTGCAGAACTAGAGTCGATGTGAATTCCTCAACTGACACATTGAACACCGCAAGGGACAGTTGGTGCCCAGAACTTTTATGGGACTTCGCTCTCCTTTCCAGCCAGGTGTCTGAACACTCTTTCCCAAAGGAAAGTGGACTAAATCAACAACTTGCCAGCTGCAATCCTCCCGGGAAACTCTCAAGGGAACCGGCTTAATTAACGCTTGCTTTCTCCACTAATCTAGTGCTTCTCCTCAAATTCTGTTTCTCCGAGCGAGATGTTTCCCAAAACAATTTGCGGTCAAACATAGTGTTCTCTGGAGAACCGGGCTGTGAGTCAAGGCCCTTTTTAATTAACTGTGGGCTAAAACTGTCAACAGGGGACATCTGGAAGGGAGCAGAATTGTGCGGAAATGGCACAAACCCCATCTCTTCTTCGGTCTGATCCATAATGGTGACGGGGTCACGACTCGGAGGTCTCTGAGACACTACATTATTATTATTATTATTATTATTATTATTATTATTATTATTATTATTATTGCATTTATTATTTTACTCTATTATTATTACATGTACAGTATATAATAAATGTTCATTTTTTGGTTCAATAATAAATGTGAATTCTTCTTCATGAAAAAATAAGACATCCCCCAAAAATAAGACCTAGCGCATCTTTGGGAGCAAAAATTAATATAAGACACTGTCTTATTTTCGGAGAAATAGGGTATGGCCAAAGCCTCATTGCTTGGCCATATGTGTCACAGTTTTTTTTTCTATGAATGTTGAAGTATTTATATTTTGTAATAAGGATGTTGCAAGTTAACAATTTCTAGAAACATAAAACTGTGTGAGTCAAATTACTTGTTATAAAACTATATTTCCAGACCCAGAGCTTTTCTTCCTTTTCCCCTTTGAACACATTCTGAATTCAGTAGTCTTCCCTGCGCATGTTCTTAGAAACCATATAAGATGGGAAGTGGTTGTCTTTTTTCCAGCCTCGAATTCTGGAAGGCATGGCAACTTGCCAAAAGAAAGAGGTATTTCTTTGGTGGCCAACTTACTTAACTAATAAAACTGAATTGCACTAGTGAGTGGAAAAAAATTAAAAATGCCCATCCATTCTAGAAACATGAATCCTTTCATATTAACCATTTGTATCTTATCAACATCCATAGCATTTATACCTTTCTAATAGGTCTCATTCCACACTAGCCGGTTTGATTTCCATTAATTTGATACGAACCTTCTGCTAATATATTAGAAGAGTCACTAACGCTATTAATTTACTAGATAAATTACTTCTGTATCTTGAAACTTTAAATGAAATGGAATTCACTAATCCTAATTGGTTCACCTTCTCCCGGAATTATTTCCCATTAGTTCAGCATGTTTTCTCGTTTCATACTTGAACAGAAGAGGTTTCTTCAGCTCACAGCCTTGGGTTACAATCCGTGGGTTTATTAATTATCAGGTATTCATTTAAAGGGGTTAATTAAGCAATAACTTTTCATGGACAGCAGTGGAGAAAGCCAGGCGGCTGATTAAAGCATACAGGCCATCATTTTCTTCAATTGTGAAAGAAATAAATATTTTCACATTATTGAGCCAATTAGCTCAGAGTTCCCAAACGCTTCTGCGGGAAATTTGGCAATGGGTGACTTTTCTCTTTCTTGTTCCCATCTGCTGCTCCCTGCAGTTGATTCACGCAAGCTATTCGTATGCTAATCAGATCATCAAGAGTGAGCTTTCCTCTCCGTACAACAGAAAGTGATGCCCTATGTTAGAAAAAGAGAGAAAATGAGAGAGAGAGAAAGCTAACAGTAGACTGAAAATCAGCTAATGGGCATTTGAAAATTACCAGGATTACAGGTTAAACTATTGGGAATCAGTAAATGTGCCTTTGAAGGTTACCTTATAAAATATGCGATCCTTTTAAAACAGTGTTATAGTGGAACCAGGGCAAGTGGAGCATTATAATAAGAAGACTAAGACTCAGAAAGACAACCGTGAAAGAACTAGACAAGATCCTCAAGTGTCAAGCCATATCTTTGAATACTAAAGTTAGGATTTCCCCGTACCATTTCTACCGTGTTTCCCTGAAAATAAGACAAAGTGTCTTATATTAATTTTTGCTCCCAAAGATGCTCTAGGTCTTATTTTCAGGGGATGTCTTATATTTCTATGAAGAAGAATTCACATTTATTGTTGAACAAAAAATGAACATTTATTATATACTGTACAGTAGTTGTCATCACAAACCAACATAACCAGACAAACTGTGAATCTTATCAAGAATTTCTTGTTACTACCATTATTTCCATGTGCAACTAGTATGTATATTTACCAATCCTGCATGCTCTGGTGTTATGTTTGGCAGGCGCTGGGCATGCTTCCAAACAAAAACTTTGCTAGGTCTTACTTTTGGGGGAGGTCTTATATTTAGCAATTCAGCAAAATTTCTACTAGGTCTTATTTTTCGGAGATGTCTTATTTTCAGGGAAACAGGGTATGTACCGTACTCAAGTATAAGCCGACCCGAATATAAGCCGAGGCATCTAATTTTACCACAAAAAACTGGGGAAACATTGACTCCAGTATAAGCTGAGATACCAATAAAATTACATTAATTGAGGCATCAGTAGGTTAAATGTTTTTGAATATTTACATAAAGCTCTAATTTAAGATAAGACTGTCCAACTCTGATCAAATCATTATTCTCATCTTCTTCAATGTAAATGTAATAAAGTAAATTAATACATGTACTGTAATAATAATAATAATGATATAATAATAATAAATACAAGAAAATAATACAGTAGAGTCTCGCTTATCCAACGTAAACGGGCCGGCAGAACGTTGGATAAGCGAATATGTTGGATAACAAGGAGAGATTAAGGAAAAGCCTACTAAACATCAAATTAGGTTATGATTTTACAAATTAAGCACCAAAACATCATGTTATACAACAAATTTGACAGAAAAAGTAGTTCAAAGTGCAGTAATGCTATTTAGCAATTACTGTATTTACGAATTTAGCACCAAAATATCATGATATTTTGAAAACATTGACTACAAAAATGCGTTGGATAATCCAGAACCTTGGATAAGTGAGACTCTACTGTATTAGGACTGTTAATACCAGACAAGAAAATTGACAACGGAAATCTAAAATCCTCAAGAGGACAATGGGGAGTCACTCCCGCCTTCCCCCCTTTTTTTTAACTTAATTTTTTCTCCTTTTTAATTTTTGTACTTCTTTTTATTTATTTATTTTTCTTTCTTTTTGTCTCTCTCATTTTCCCCCACTTTTTCTTACTATCTTTATATATTTGTTTTCCCGGGCTGTGGCGCAGGCGGGAGAGCAAGCCAGCTGCAATTAACTGCAATGAATCACTCTGACCAGGAGGTCATGAGTTCGAGGCCCGCTCGGAGCCTATGTTTGTCTTGTCTTTGTTCTATGTTAAAAGGCATTGAATGTTTGCCTATATGTGTAATGTGATCCGCCCTGAGTCCCCTTCGGGGTGAGAAAGAAGGGCGGAATATAAATGCTGTAAATAAATAAATAAATGAGTTCGAGGCCCGCTCGGAGCCTATGTTTGTTTGTCTTTGTTCTATGTTAAAAGGCATTGAATGTGTAATGTGATCCGCCCTGAGTCCCCTTCGTGGTGAGAAGGGCGGAATATAAATGCTGTAAATAAATCAATAAAATAAATTTTCCTCGCTTTCACTGTATTTACAGCTAATAACACAATAAAAATCATTTTTTAAAAAGAGAGAGAATAATGACAGCCCAGAGTCCTTATAGGTAACCTGAAGGTTACTTTGAATGTCTTGAGGGTCTCACATGTAATGTACATTTGAGCTTCTCAGATCTCATATGGCATCTTCTTCCACCACATTATTAAACAAGTTGTCTTCCTCACACACTCCACTCTTTCAGTTTGCAGAAGAGAATTAAAAGGTAGGACAGAAAAGCACTTAATTCTTCTTGTACCTGCCAGACCTTCCATCTGCCAGATCATTTTCCTATAATCATAGGCAAGGGGCTTGGAAAGGGCCAACAAGGCATGCCAGGGAGCGTCTTGGCCATGACCCCACTATTCAAACATAAAGATAGAGATAAAGCAAACTGCCAAATGACTATTTGTGCTAATTAGAATTGGCTGGCTCAACCTTCTTGGTACAGTTATTACTGTGTTTCTCCAAAGCATGATCCCTCCCCAGTCATTGGGCACCACACCCAGAAGGAGTAACCTTTGAGTCCTCAAAGAAGAAACAACCAAGCCATCCTTGAACCCTCCTTGA
This sequence comes from Anolis carolinensis, assembly GCF_035594765.1. Taxonomy (NCBI): domain Eukaryota; kingdom Metazoa; phylum Chordata; class Lepidosauria; order Squamata; family Anolidae; genus Anolis; species Anolis carolinensis. The sequence continues at coordinate 23,988,652 of NW_026943820.1, read as the reverse complement.
GTTTGGAGGGCAAAGGAACTGCTGGAAGATCGTGAAGGAGTCAACTTGTTTCTCCTGAAAAGAAATGTCTGCGTGATTTTGCAAGCAATGGCCTCATTTCCCCCAATTTGCTTTGGTGGCACATGGTATTGGTTATGCAATGATGAAACTTATAATTCTGTCTCCTGCCAAGCATAGTGCCAAGAAGCATTACATAAATTTCTCTTTACAACCATCTGCCAGCACATGTTCCATTCCTGGTTCTCCCAGAGGAGGTAATTTTTAAGAAGCCAAAATATGTGGTATAGAAGAAAACCCCACATCAGCTTGATCTTTAAAGGAACACCACATTTATCTATCTATATATATAAAAGAGTGATGGCATCAGGGCAGCGGACAAAACAACAAAACTACAGGCCCCCCAACCTCGAAATTTGACAACACAACCCATCATCCACACCTCTAGGTTGATGCAACAAAAAGAAAAGAAAAATAAAGTCCTAATTAGAGGGAGAGGAATAATAGTTTTTATCCAATTGCTGCCGGTTAGAAGGCTAAGCTCCGCCCACTTGGTCTCCTAGCAACCTACTCAGCCCAGGGGACAGGCACAGTTAGGCCTCACTTAGGCCTCTTCCACAGATTATGTCAGGTCCCTGGCTGCTGGGCACCAATAACCTTACACAGAGGCCAGTCTCTATCTAATATCTTTATTAAAGAAATATATAAAATCAATAAAAACAAGTGAAGAATATCGTTCAGAAGCAGACCTTTCAAATGAGGTCAAATATAGTCCAAAAATGTATTGTCCAATAAATGATATTAGAGTTCAAAGTTTTAATCCACTTGACCGAAACACACACTTTGCCAAGCAATAGTGTGGGGAAATAACAGAGTCTTAGAGTCCAATGAAGCTTGACAACAAGGCTGGAAATAAACTTGATTCTTGACTAGGTCCGTGACTGGAGACAAGGCAAAACATGAAGCATGAAGCAGGGTCCGTGGTAAAACCGCGAGGCAGGGCAAGGCTTGAAGCTTGATCCGGGAAGCAAGGAACTGGGGTACGAAGTCCACACACGATCTCTCTCCTGAAGGTGATCAATTGACTCCGCAAAGAATCCCTCGCGCCAAACACCTATATTGGGTCTCGTTTTCCCGCCAACAGAACTCTTTCCCTAGAGAACGAGAAGCGAAACCCAACTCTGTCCAGATGTATGACTCCTTAGAATTTCCCAAGGGAAGCAGACCTAATCAGCTTGATGTTTGGCAGCGATCCTTAGACTTCTCCGATTAGCTTCTCTGACTCCCCTTTCTCTAGAATAAGATTCCTTCCTGGGAAACAGAGGGGAGTTCTACCCAAGGCCTGTTTGGCTGAATTCTTGAGGGCAAACATCAACATCCTGCAGGTGAAGGGACTCCGGCTCTTGCTGAACCGGCGAAAACCCCATGTTTTCCTCTTCGTCTGCCACAATAGTACTAGGAACAGGACTACAAGGCCCATGAGTCATCACAGATTATCAGATTTTAACTGGATTATATGGCAGTGTAGACTCATGGCCCTTCCACACGGCTATATAACCCATTTAGAATCTTATATTATCTGCTTTGAACTGGATTATCTTGACTCCACAATGCCATACTTCAGTGTACATACTAAACATAAAGACTACCATACAACAGACATTCAATACCACCACTACCTCAACAATTTCTCACTAACACCACCAGACAACTCCACAGCAACGCGTGGCTGGGCACAGCTAGTATATATATAAAAGAGTGATGGCATCAGGGCAGCGGCAAAACAAAAAACTACAGGCCCCCCAACCTCGAAATTTGACAACACAACCCATCATCCACGCCTCTAGGTTGATACAACAAAAAGAAAAGAAAAATAAAGTCCTAATTAGAGGGAGAGGAATAATTGTTTTTATCCAATTGCTGCCAGTTTAGAGGGCTAATCTCTGCCCACTTGGTCTCCTAGCAACCTACTCAGCCCAGGGGACAGGCACAAGAGTTTGGAGAGACCCCTAAGGGCCATCCAGCCCAACCCTTTCTACTATACAGCAGGACACAATCCAAGCATTCACAACACATGCACAACATATAAATACTATACAATACTACACAGGGACATAGACCCCCTCTACCCTCACCACTTTCACAGTACACAAACAACCAAATGCATACTCAACATAAAGACAACCATACAACAGACATTCAATACCACCACTACCTCAACAATTTCTCAGACAACACCAAAGCAATGCGTGGCCGGGCACAGCTAGTTGCATTTATAAATGAGTTTAATCTAAGTGGTTCTGTTGATGTCTTAAGGGAAATAGAAGAAGTTGGGCAGCCCACCAAAGGGCAGATTCTGAAACTGAAGCTCTCCTCTGTTTAAAAACATTGAGAATCACTTCTAATTAGAATATTGAGCCAAATAGATGAAGCGGGAGAAGCATGTGGACACCCAGTTAATATATAGGCGCTCACCTAGTCGGTGCTGGTGAATCTTGGAGCTGCAATCTAGCATTATCTATCAGGCCACTAATTTCTAATTCATGAACTAGACCAGTGATGGCCAACCTATGACACGCGTGTCAGCACTGACACGCCTAGCCATTTTTGCTGACACGCTGCCGCATGCAGATTGATTGGATGACTATGTATTTTGTGGCCAAATTTGGTGTGATTTGGTCCAGTGGTTTTGTTGTTTACTCCATGGGAATTATGCACATTGCATTTATATATATATATATATATCTTGATTTCCATCCTGAATAACAGATAAAGTATTTTTGTCGCCAAGAAAAGGGTAAGAATCAGCTCCATTTCGACTGCTTGGCAATAACAAACACTACTGGAATACTTTGCCAGGAACCTGCTGCCTCTATGTTTCAAATACGCATGCTCGCAAAGATAAGAAATCCCAATAATGGGATCTTGCGTTAAAAAGCACATCCATGAGAAAAACATAGATAAATTTTTTTCTATCAAAAGAAAACGGGATGAGACAGTGGGAGGAGAAATAAGTCTCCTGTGTGATGGGAAGACAAATTGATAATTTGAAGAAAAAATGGAATGAGGGAAAACGTGTGATGAAGGTAGAAAAATCATGTTTACTTTCCAAATGAGGCATTGTGAAGCTTAAGAGAAAAACAACTACAGTAGAGTCTCACTTATCCAAGCTAAACGGGCCGGCAGAAGCTTGGGCAAGCAAATATCTTGGATAATAAGGAGGGATTAAGGAAAAGCCTATTAAACATCAAAATAGGTTATGCTTTTACAAATTAAGCACCAAAACATCATGTTATACAACAAATTTGACAGAAAAAGTAGTTCAATACGCAGGAATGTTATGTTGTAATTACTGTATTTACGAATTTATCACCAAAATATCACGATATATTGAAAACATTGACTACAAAAATGGCTTGGATAATCCAGAAGCTTGGATAAACAAGTCTTGAATAAGTGAGACTCTACTGTATTCCCAATGCTTTACTTATAACATGGAATGAAGCCATTAGAGCCAAGCTAGAAATGGTACATGAATTCTGGCACAGTTGCAGTTATGCTGCTGCTGTTACTACTACTACTACTACTACTACTACTACTACTAGGCAGTTTGAAAACCAATAAGGATTAGATGTAGAGGATCTTTTTGTATTTCCTCACCTACTGCAATGCCTATTATGGACACGCATAATGTACTAGTACAAAAATGCTAAGCCACTTTATCTCATGCTTCTCTCCTATGGAATCTTGGAATATGTACTGAAGTTTGTTGAGGTACTTTGAACTATCTGCTAAAGAGCTCCACTGTATATCAACTGCACTACAGCATGAGAACTTTCTAGCCAAGATGTCCAAGTATATCATCATGGAGCCATGAAAGCTAAAGTGACTGTCATTGTAGTCTAGATGCTACATCCTCACCATTTTATCTACTAGCCATGCTTGCCAAAGTTCTCATGGAGGACATTTCTTCGTAATGCAGATAAAGAGGTCCAGAGATTCCCTGTACCTATAACTGTAGATAATATATATTTATTACTTCTTCTTAAGGTTTTGTCTAGATCAGTGGACCTGATCAGAAGCATTTAATTGTATTACTGGTCCAATTGATACTGTCATCAGCCTGACCCTTACAATATTTAAGATGCAGTATTCAAAAATCTGTAACATGAGAAATACCCTTAACCTTTAGAAGAAATACCACAGAATAAATTGGGCTGAGAGAGAATGTCTTAGGCCACTCAGCCTGTTGCATGGGCATGGATCAAGGGACGGATCTTCCACATTTAAGCAAAAAACATTCTTTCGGCACAACACTGGGAGAGATTGTAGACAGTAAACACCTGTGTTACAAGACTTTTCCAGGAACATCAAAGACAAAAGATATGGGATTGCCCTGAAGTATTTAAAATCACACATGTCTACACCAATCTCTTTCCCTGAGCCAAGAAAACGTGATTTGACTTGCCTTGTCTCAGTCATACAAAAGCCATGGAAACTTGACTTATAGTATCTATAGTGTAAAGCAATGTGTGGAGAAAATATAAATGCTATAGAAGTACTCAGATAGGAGTAAAACCACCACTTGTATACTCTGAAATGTACAAGATTGGCATGGAACATTTTTCTGGCTAGGCCTAGGGTGAAGCATAAGAAAATGTTGCCCTTCTTCACCCGATCCATGTGCAGAAACCAACTGAAATTTAAGCGATAGCATTTTTTCTGCATCTGAGGCATATGCCTCAACCAGCAATCAGTATATGCAAAGCCATTTTTTCCTTGGGAGTGTTTTGACTCAGCTGGAGCCGCAGAGTGACTCTGATGGGGATTATGGGATTCAGGTTCAAGATGACTCTGATGGGAATTATGGGATTCAGGTTCAGAGTGTTCCTGCTGTGGAAGATGAGGTACAGGGAGGCTTTCCCACAGCAGGGAATGATGTGGATGATACCGAAGCTAGCCAGGTGCAAATTGACTCAGGAAGGGAGGACAGCTCCCAGTCTGATAACATACAGACAGACGCTAACGCTAATGAGCTGTCTGGCCTTGATGAAACAGAATCTCTAGATCGAGCTGGCCATTTGGAATTCTGGGTTCGCAGAAGTGTTAGAATAGCAAACAAGAGGGAGGTCAGAGGCCAAAGAAATGCTTTCATGCTATGCAAGGGGTATTAAAAGAGTGTGCTGAGAGAGAAATCTTTGTCAAAGCAACTTTTTGTTCGAGTCAAGAAGCAAGCTCTTGCTTTCCCGGATTATCTTGCAGCCTTTGTGCACTCATGTTCATGGGCCTTTGTCATGCATCAATGGAACCTTGTTTTATGCCTAATGTTTTCTTGGATGATTCTTTCTAGCCACAATCTTTTGGAACTTTACTTTTGCTTTTTAAGAACTATTTATTTCCTGTTTCCTAATAAACTACAAAAGACTTCAACCTGTGTGCAGCCTGGTGTATTTAGCAAGGTGAAGCTAACCTGAGGTGCGTCATGGAATAGCTAAAGGCTCAGAAGGAAATGTTCTGGATTGCCATAGCTTAATGGTAGGTTCAGAAGTAAAAACACAATTCAGATTCTGGTGAGTCTTCCATGTGTCATTGAACACCAAATTTCATTGGTTCCAACCACCATGGCCAATGATAGTGGTCTAAGCACATCTGGAGAGCTATTTTCTGTTCTCATAAAATCAAAGCAGCATAGAGTTGTAAGAGGCCACTTGAGCCATCCAGTCCAACTCCCTGCCATGCAGGAAAAGCACAATCAAAGCACCCCCAACAGAGGGTCATCCAGCCTCTGTTGAAAAGCCTTCAAAGAAGGAGATTCCACCCAACTCAGAGGCAGTGAGTTCCACTGTTGAACAGCACTTATGCTCAGGTAGTTCTTCCTAATGTTCAGTTGTGTCACTCCATGCAATGTCTCAAAAAGAGAGGGGAGGTCAAGTTGCAAGCTGACCGCATGAGCTACGCTTTAACACTGTGCAATGCACTTAAGAACCTCTCTCCCTGTATTTTCATTATTATGGTGCATTAGAGAATGCATATTTGCCATATTAACATTGGTTGACTTAAGCACACTAAAGTCTCTTGCTGTAGACCTATGATACACTCATGTGAGTGAATTGTTCTACATAATCCACTCAAGCCACTTTCTCATCTCACTGATTTGATTGTGTGAATTGACCTTTGAGTGCAGCCGTTACAAGATCACAATAACGGTCTAAGTTGAGCAAGAGTGGATCAATAATTATAGCTCCAGGTAGCCCATCTCAAAATGGACTGAGAATGGAAGCTAAGGCTATTAATGGCTACTATTATTAGTATTAGAGGCTTTCAAAGCATTCATGCATGCATGCATTTATTACATTTCACATGTCACCCTGGCTCCATGGTGGTATGTCTGGTTCTCCTCTTACCAAACTTTCTCGCCACAACAATTGTTCAAGTCAATGGACAGACCAGATAGGGAAAAGGATGCTGGTCCAAGGTCATTCCGTGAGTTTCATGGCTGAATAGGGATTTGAAGATGGAACTCCAGAGTATCTGGAACAACTGAATATTACACTGTATCTGAATAGAAGTAGGAACATGCTGGTGTATTCTACTTGCTGTTTGGTTGACCACTGGGTGAATAGGTTATTTGCACAGACATTCTTTTATTATCTACTAGCTGTGCCCGGCCACGCGTTGCTGTGGCAAAGTGGTGGTGGTATTGGTTAAAATTGTTGTGTAATTTTTATTTGACATTATTTGCAATTTTTTATTAATTTTATTGTAAGTTATATTTTTATTTATTATATTTTATTATTTTCTTGTATTATTTTTAGTTATTTTCTGTTATTATAGTATTTTATTGTATTAATTTTTAGTATTTTTTATTATTTTTTATTGGGTTGCTAGGAGACCAAGTTGGAGGAGCTTAGCCTTCTAACTGGCAGCAATTGGATAAAAGCAATTATTCCTCTCCCTCTAATTAGGACTTTATTTTTCTTTGCTTTTTGTTGTATCAACCTAGAGGTGTGGATGATGGGTTGTGTTGTCAAATTTCGAGGTTGGGGGGCCTGTAGTTTTGTGGTTTTGTGGGTTGCCGTGATGCCATCACTCTTTTATATATATAGATATATATAAAGGAGTGATGGAATCCTGGCACCGAGCAAAACAACAAAACTAAACACCCCCCAACCTCGAAATTTCACAACACAATCCATCATCCACGCCTCAAGGTTGAAACCACAAAATATCACTTCATGAACCTCCACAGGGCCTAAAAAAACCCAAAAACCGGAGCTATTCAGTGCAATTCCAATGGGCCACAGCAACACGTGGCAGGGCACAGCTAGTGTGTGTGTGTGTGTGTGTGTGTGTGTGTGTGTGTGTGTGTGTATATATATATATATATATATATATATATATATATATATAATTTTTATTAAGCAAAGAATGTTATTAAATACATAAAAAGTGGGGGAACAATGTAAAATATAGGAAAGTTGGAAAAAGGAAAAAGAAAAAAAGGGAGCATATATAGAAGAGGACATTTTATATACATAAAAGTGGGGGAACAATAAATGTATAGGAAAGTAGGAAATACAATAAGAAAAAAAGGGGAAAAAAACACAGTTAAGAAGGGGGTATTCGATGACTTCCGCTCTTACTCCTCCTGTAAAATAGCAACTTATCAGAGTCATTATAAAAGCTAAATATAAATTCTTTCCCACTTGTATCTTTAATATTTCTTAAGATAATTTTCTATAAATGACCAATCTGTCTTTTTCAATCCACTGCCGTTATTTTCTTTTAGTAAAAATGTTAACTTATCCATGTCTTTTACATCCATAATTTTAATAATCCAATCTTTCATTTCAGGAGTAGTATCCAGCTTCCAACTTTTGGCAAAGACTATTATCGCCACTGTTGTTAAAAAAGTAAACAATTTGTCCAAATTTCGATCTGCAAATAATCCTAAATCAAACATACCCAATAGGTAGTATTCCGGTTTCATTGGGAAAGATTTTTAAAAGAATTTTTTGACATTCGGCATGGATATTTTTCCAAAAATCCGATGGTTTTTTTTTTTACATGTCCACCATAAATGGAAGAATGTACCTTCACTTGTCTTGCATTTCCAACATTTATTGTCCATGTTCCGGTACATTCTTCCCAATTTTGCTGGAGTCATATACCAGCGGTGCTACATTTTCAAATACAGTAGAGTCTCACTTATCCAACACTCGCTTATCCAACGTTCTGGATTATCCAACGCATTTTTGTAGTCAATGTTTTCAATAAATCATGATATTTTGGTGCTAAATTCATAAATAAAGTAATTGCTACATAGCATTACTGCGTATTGAACTACTTTTTCTGTAAAATGTGTTGTTTAACATAATGTTTTGATGCTTAATTTGTAAAATCATAACCTAATTTGATGTTTAATAGGCTTTTCCTTAATCCCTCTTTATTATCCAACATATTCGCTTATCCAATGTTCTGCCAGCCCGTTTATGTTGGATAAGTGAGATTCTACTGTAGTTTTCTTCTAAGTCTGATGCATATGCATACTTTAGTTTCCTCATCCAAATTTCTTCCCATTCTTGGATTTGTATTGGTCTTCCGATATTTCTTTCCCACTTGCACAGACATTCTTTTAATTTAGTCCAGCAGATCTCTTTTTTCTTACATAATGACGCAAATAATGCATTTCTTCTGAAACTAAACTGGCCTGTTTGCCTAAGCACTGCTTCACAAACAGACTGCTTAGGAATGAAAGTAAGTTGCTCAGAATCCTTTGGAAGAGATTTATCGTCACCACTAATATTATACCTATAGCTTCAGACTTGGGAGGAACTCAATGATGTCCAGATTGCTTCCAATTCCAGCAGAAGCCTTCTGCTCCCCCCCCCCCTCTTGCTTGCTATTTTTTACATTATGCTGTCCCCAGATGTCTTTGCTAATATGCATAACTCTGAGTAGCACTTCATCAGTCTCTTTGAAGTCTGCATATACAGAACACATATTAACATATATTAACTAGAAATACATCATCTGTATATACAATTGATACAGATCTCATGTATGCATATTTTAAAGCTGTGAGAACTACTAACTGCCACTGGAAATCCTATATCACCATCTATATTATGTAACTTCATATATGCATAACTATAGAGCAGAGACACTAAGAAATGCTGTTAGTGAATTGCAAATATGTGGAATAGGACACTGGCAAGGGTATCCATCCGGGCTGTGGTGCAGGCTGGTGAGCAGCCTGCTGCAATAAATCACTCTGACCATGAGGTCATGAGTTCGAGGCCAGCCCGTGGTGGGGTGAGCACCTGTCAATTAAATAAAAATAAAATAAAATAATAGCCCCTGCTTGTGGCTGACCTAGCAACCTGAAAGATAGTTGCATCTATCAAGTAGGAAATAAGGTACCACTTATAAAGTGGGGAGGCAAATTTAACTAATTTACGACGTTGGAATGAGGAAGTGCGGTCACAGTGGATGATGAAGCAGCTGCTCCCCCCTGTGGCCAGAATCGAACATCAACTCAGGAGAAGGTTAAATTGCCTCTGCGTCTGTCTCTGTCTCGGTTCTATGTGTATATGGGCATTGAATGTTTGCCCTATATGTACATAATGTGATCCGCCCTGAGTCCCCTTCGGGGTGAGAAGGGCGGAATATAAATACTGTAAATAAATAAATAAATAAATAAATAAATAAATAATGTGCATTGGTGTCTTGTGTGAATCAGGTTGGATATGATGTATTGTGCATTGGTCTCATTCTTGAATTTGCATGTTTTAATTGAGATCAGTTACATCCAAAGTGGGCATAGGATATCCATTAAAAAAGGTAAAGATAAAGGTAAAGGTTTCCCCTGATGTTAAGTCCAGTCGTGTCCGACTCTGGGGGGTGGTGCTCATCTCCATTTCTAAGCCGAAGAGCCGGCGTTGTCCATAGACACCTCCAAGGTCATGTGGCCATCATGACTGCATGGAACGCCATTACCTTCCTGCCAGAGCGGTACCTATTGATCTACTCATGTTGCATGTTTTCGAACTGCTAGGTTGGCAGAAGCTGGAGCTAACAGCGGGCGCTCACTCTGCTCCCGGGATTTGAACCTGGGACCTTTCGGTCTGTAAGTTCAGCAGCTCAGCACCATTAATCACCGCATATTTGTGGGAAAATTTCAAAGTGGGATCCATGGGATTTGAGAGCAGAAAATTGGCCTGCATCATGATTTGCAAGGCATCAAGTTGTTGCAGAAAACCCTTTATAACTTACCCTTCTTGCCCAAGAAAATGCTTTCCAAAAGGGCCACTTTTTCATCTTTCAAAAAGGGGTTTGAGGTTTTTTGAAAAATGATGAAAACTTACTAGAATTAGAAACCAGTTTATGTTCTTCTGAGCATTCATTGCAAAAGCCAGTCCCTGCCGAAGGATTCCGTTTAGAATTTCACTCCGGTTTCTTTTCAATCAGGGTTTACCAAAATGTGCGACATTTGAAGACAGGAGAGAGCAAAACTGACAGGTTTGCCCATCCGTAACACCACAATCTAGTTCATTAAATTATGTCTGTGGGGGGACTCGGGAAATGAAGCTCACTTAGAGTATTAATTAAATGCTGTAAAAACAGCACCCAGAAGCACCGTGCGTTCTACCCGATGGTTTTGTTTCACTGCTCCAGCTCCAGTTGTTCAGATGTGTGCAAGCAATTCACCCAAAGGAAAAAAGGTGTCCTGCTTGAATCAGGATGTGGCCACCTTCCTTTCTTGCCTGAGCTCAAAAAAGGTGGCTAGAGGTCTTTAAAACTCAAGATAAAGTGGATAGCTTCTGATGAGAGCAATGAGACATGCACAGTTCAAATCTGCCCAGATGTTTGTGCTAGTTAATTTCCATCACCTGCACCATACTAAACTTTGGTCATCTGTGCAGAACACCGCACAGCTCTTGTTATTACCTTAAACAAACTGCCCAGTCCACAACATTATCCAATGTTCTTGGATGTTTCTTAGGACTTCATCCCATTGGCGGGGAGGGCGTGTGTCACATTACTGTCGTGTTATGTCCCATTACATCCCAAGCAAATCATACAGTTTCTCGTTTTTCATCACACGTTGAGTTCCAAAATTATCTGTTTTCAGATTTATCACATGAGTGTGTGCAGTTCCCGCTCACAGTATCTTTGCATGCTCATTTTCCAATACTTTCGCAGGTTTGTGATCCCACCAGTTCCTTGCTGCTGGCAGGTGGTACTTGAGGCATAAGTTCCAATAAATCATTTGGGCCACATAGTTGTGCCTCTGTTTGTAGTCTGTCTGTGCGATTTTCTTACAGCAGCTGAGGATATGATCAATGATTTCGTCGGTTTCCTTGCACAGTCTGCATTTTGGGTCATCAGCTGATTTTTCGATCTTGGCCTGAATTGCCTTTGTCCTGATGTCTTGCTCCTGGGCTGCAAGGATCAGGCCTTCTGTCTCCTTCTTCAGGGTCCCATTTGTGAGCCAAAGCCAGGTCTTCTCCTTATCAGCTTATTTTATTGTATGACACAGCAAACAAGATAGACATGCTGGATTTCATATCACAAAATCACAAGTCGAACACTTCCCAAGCGTTTAGGACTGTGTGATGTATTTTCGGATGATGTGCGCAGATCCCAGTAGGGTGGTCTTTTGCAGTTGGCAGATCGTAATTTTGTCAATGTCTATTGCTTCCAAATGCCGGCTGAGATCTTTTGGCACGGCACCCAGTGTGCCTATCACCACCGGGTTATTATTATTATTGGTTCCATTTAACTTCATTTCAACTGTTTTTGAAGTGATTAGAAATGTGGAAGGGGGGCATGGGGTAACATTCTTTCTCTTTCTAGTTGTACGAAGCTGTCCGCTGTTACAAGCACTCATGGAACATGGAGATTAAACTTCATTTATTTCTATTTATTCATTTCATTCAGGTGCCACCTTTCTCCCAGAGTGGGACTCAAGGTGGTGTCTATGGTCATACAATGTTAATTGTATCATAATGTATTTTTAAATGATACAAAAGATAGATAAAACCTAGCCAATAGAAAGCCATTATTTACACATTGAAAACTTGCTTAAATAAAAGCAAATGAGAGTGCAAGCGGGTGAGTTTGTGATGGTGGTGGGACCAAGACAAATCTGTCCTTTGTAGATCTGGCAGGTTGGTACAGGGAGATAGGGTCTTTCAGATATTCTGGACCTAGGTCACATAGGCTTAAAAGATCATGACCCATATTATGAATTGTGCCCAGAAACAAATCAAGTTTCTTTAACAATAGAGTTAGTTACATATAGACTTCTCCTTGACTGTAGATCGAGAGTTTAGGAAATGGGCTCTCCCTCCATGTTTAATTGACTCTATTTTCTGGGTATGGAAATGGTTGTAAAGATTGTGATGGCCTAGTCATGATAGTTAGATCCAGTAAATATCATCTCCTGAGCACAATACTCTGGACAGGTTAGTGAAGGATGCCAATGTATGGCTAGCTGTATCATGATATGGAAAGGATTAAAACAAGAGAACACTGATGTTCTGTGCCTTCAAAAAATTTGACTCATGGCAATCCTAATGTGAATTGTCATGGGGTTTTCCTGGCAAGATTTGTTCAGAGCAGGTTTTGCTTTGCCTTAGAGCAGGGGTCCTCAAACTTTTTAATCCGAGGGCCGGTCCACAATCCTTCAGACTGTTGAGGGGCCGGATTATCATTTGAAAAAAAAAATACAAAGAAATTCCGATGCACACTGCACATGTCTTATTTGTAGTGCAAAAACAAGAACAATGAAAGAACAATACAATATTTAAAAATAAAAACAATTTTAACCCAACATACATTTATCAGGATTTCAATGGGAAGTGTGCTCATGCTTCTGGCCAATGAGATAGTCAAGTTAATTAGGATTGCTGTTGTTGTTGTTGTTGTTGTTGTTGTTGTGTGCCTTCAAGTCATTTCAGACTTTGGGCGAGCCTAAGTCTAAAATGTATTTATTTATTATTTATTTATTTATTGCATTTATTTACTACATTTGTATCACACCCTTCTCACTCCAAAGGGGACTCAGAGTGGCTTACAATTTATATGTACATACAATATATTATATTATTAGCATAGCACACTATTAGCATTATATATTACTATATTGAACTATACCACTATACTGTAATATTATTAGTAATATTATATGTAAAATAGAATATATAATTAATATTATTATATGGTATTATTATTTGTGTTATATTGTATTACATTATAATATTATTATCAATATTATATGTATATACAATATATATTATAAAACTGAGGGCGGGGGCCAGGTAAATGACCTCGGAGGGCCGCATCCGGCCCCCGGGCCTTAGTTTGGGGACCCCTGCCTTAGAGAGTGTGACTTGGCAAGACTACCCAATGGGTTTCAATGGGAATTCAAATCCTAGTCTCCAGAGTCATTGGCTAATGCTCAAACCACCATGCCATCCTCATTCTCATTAATATGATCTGAAAACAGTGAACTCAAAACCTGGAGTCCTGTGTATGAATACGGTCAGCCTTCCACATTTCCTAGGTCCGTAGAATCAACACTTGATGTAGAGATTCCTAGAAATAATTTTAATCAAATCCATGAATGATCAAATCCACAAAAGTCAAAACCACAAATGTAGAGGGAGGACTGTACTTTAATCTGTGAAGTTACTGCAGTCTTCCTTGTTTTACTTTCTTCAAACAGTTGAATATTTTGCCCCACTTACGAATTTGCTGCTCTTTATTGGCATGACATTTTCTCAGCTCAGAATCCCACTTAGGATCTGTGGATGAACATTTGGGGCTAATTTTTACAAAACAGTTTCCTGGATCTTCTATTCTTCTCAATGTGAAGTGTCACATCAAAAAACATATCTGAAAACCACAGAAGAAAGAAAAAAAAAATCTGTTTTGCCTTTCTCTTCCATGAACCTGAGCCAAAATGTCTGTGGTTAAGTCAAGTTTTCAATTCAGCTTAAGTGGACTTTTATTGTGTGCCAGTTCTTTTGGTGTTATCAAATACTCTATATAAAGCACTAGCTGTGCCCGGCCACGCGTTGCTGTGGCGTTGTCTGGTGGTGTTGGTGAGAAATTGTTGAGGTAGTGGTGGTATTGAATGTCTGTTGTATGGCTGTCTTTATGTTTAGTATGCACACTGAAGTGGATTATATGGTAGTGTGGAGTCAAGATAATCCAGTTCAAAGCAGAAATATAAGATTCTAAATGGGTTATATAGCTGTGTAGAAGGGCCTTGATTCTACACTGCCATATAATCCAGTTAAAATCTGATAATCTATGGAAGAGGCCTAAGTGAGGCCTAACTGTGCCTGTCCCCTGGGCTGAGTAGGTTGCTAGGAGACCAAGTGGGCGGAGCTTAGCCTTCAAACTGGCAGCAATTGGATAAAAACTATTATTCCTCTCCTTGTAATTAGGACTTTATTTTTCTTTTCTTTTTGTTGTATCAACCTAGAGCCATGAATGATGGGTTGTGTTGCCAAATTTCAAGGTTGGGGGGCCTGTAGTTTTGTTGTTTTGTCCGCTGCCCTGATGCCATCACTCTTTTATATATATAGATAGACCAGATTATACAATAACAAAATTTTGGTTCAGTAGCAGTAGCAAGAAATGTTGTTGTTGTTGTTGTTATAGTAATTTTAGCTACATAAAATTGGTCTCCCGCATGCACATCTTTGGGTTTGAGTCTCTAAATGTATTCTTTTTCATATGCTTTAGGCTTTTGCATGTAGGGCAAAACAGTTTTGCATGTAGGGCAAAACAGTCTTTTAACAGTTAACTATTGTAAGAAGAAAAGTGGTTTAGTGGGGAAACAGACAAGGCTGGGGTTAAAACAGGGAAATATTGCAAGAATGCTGATATTGCAAGAATAAATAAAGTCTTGTTTATGCAAGTTTATCTCAAAAGAAGATTCATCTTTAGCATAATGGATTTTAGAATGACCTCTGGAATTTTCTGGTCAGTAATTGGAAAGAACAGAATAAAATATTAACCCTCCTTCCTCCGTTAGCAAGGACTCTCAGTCTCGGGGAAAAGGTAGGGGATAAACAAAGTAATTGACTGATTAATCGACTGTGTCTGGTTTCAAATCAAAATACAAATGTGATAAAATTAAGCTTCATAAGATTTGAATTCTGTTTGTAATTTGTGAGTGTACCTAAAATCCTCCTGGGGCCGGGCTGTGACGCAGCTGGCTAGTAACCAGCTGCTATAAATCACTACTGACCGAGAGGTCATGAGTTCGAAGCCCGGGTCGGGTTAAGCCTCCGACCATTAATAGCCCCGGCGTGCTGTTGACCTATGCAGCCCCGAAAGACAGTTGCACCTGTCAATTAGGCAAATTTAGGAACGCTTTATGCGGGAGGCTAATTTACAACACCATAAAACTGCCAGCAAAACATGAGGAAAGGAATGAGGAAGTACAGCCACTACTGGACGGTGAAGCAACAGCTCCCCCTGTGGCCGGAATCGTGAAGCTGGAAAAATGTTAAAAATGCCTCTGAGTCTGTCTAATGTATGTTGTTTGTCTGTTGGCATTGAATGTTTGCCATATATGTGTTCATTGTAATCCTCCCTGAGTCCCCTTCGGGGTGAGAAAGAAGGGCGGAATATAAATACTGTAAATAAATAAATAAATTAATTAATAAATTTTGGAATATATCGTGGTTGAGAAGCAATCAAGATGTTCATTGAAGTCATATGGTAACATCATTTTAGGATTGTACAATCTCAGGAATATTTTTATCAGATTTAAAGGTAAAGTTAATGCATTTTAAAAATTAGCTCATCATAGAATCATAGAATCATAGAATCATAGAATAGTAGAGTTGGAAGAGACCTCAAGGGCCATCTAGTCCAACCCCCCGCTAAGAAGCAGGAAATCGCATTCAAAGCACCCCCGACAGATGGCCATCCAGCCTCTGCTTAAAAGCCTCCAAGGAAGGAGCCTCCACCACGGCCCCGGGGAGAGAGTTCCACTGCCGAACAGCCCTCACAGTGAGGAAGTTCTTCCTGATGTTCAGGTGGAATCTCCTTTCCTGTAGTTTGAAGCCATTGTTCCGTGTCCTAGTCTGCAGGGCAGCAGAAAATAAGCTTGCTCCCTCCTCCCTATGACTTCCCCTCACATATTTGTACATGGCTATCATGTCTCCTCTCAGCCTTCTCTTCTGCAGGCTAAACATGCCCAGCTCTTTAAGCCTCTCCTCATAGGGCTTGTTCTCCAGACCCTTAATCATTTTAGTTGCCCTCCTCTGGACGCTTTCCAGCTTGTCAGCATCTCCCTTCATCTGCGGTGCCCAAAACTGGACACAGTATTCCAGGTGTGGTCTGACCAAGGCAGAATAGAGGGGGAGCATGACTTCCCTGGATCTAGACGTTATTCCCCTATTGATGCAGGCCAAAATCCCATTGGCTTTTTTAGCTGCCGCATCACATTGTAGGCTCATGTTTAACTTGTTGTCCACGAGGACTCCAAGATCTTTTTCGCACACACTGCTGTCAAGCCAGGCGTCCCCCATTCTGTATCTTTGATTTCCATTTTTTCTGCCGAAGTGAAGTATCTTGCATTTGTCCCTGTTGAACTTCATTTTGTTAGTTTCGGCCCATCTCTCTAGTCTGTCAAGATCGTTTTGAATTCTGCTCCTGTCTTCTGGAGTGTTAGCTATCCCTCCGAGTTTGGTGTCATCTGCAAACTTGATGATCGTGCCTTCTAACCCTTCGTCTAAGTCGTTAATAAAGATGTTGAACAGAACCGGGCCCAGGACGGAGCCCTGCGGCACTCCACTTGTCACTTCTTTCCATGATGAAGACGACGCATTGGTGAGCACCCTTTGGGTTCGTTCGCTTAGCCAATTACAGATCCACCTAACCGTAGTTTTGTCTAGCCCACATTTTACTAGTTTGTTTGCCAGACTTGGGGGACTTTGTCGAAGGCCTTACTGAAATCTAGATATGCTACATCCACGGCATTCCCTGTATCGACCCAACTCGTAACTCTATCGAAAAAAGAGATCAGATTAGTCTGGCATGACTTGTTTTTGGTAAATCCGTGTTGACTATTAGCAATGACCGCATTTGTTTCTAAGTGTTTGCAGACCACTTCCTTAATGATCTTTTCCAGAATCTTGCCTGGTATTGATGTGAGGCTGACCGGACGGTAATTGTTTGGGTCGTTCTTTTTTCCCTTCTTGAAGATAGGGACCACATTCGCCCTCCTCCAATCTGCTGGGACTTCTCCTGTTCTCCAAGAACTCTCGAAGATGATTGCCAGTGGTTCTGAAATAACTTCCGCTAGTTCCTTCAATACTCTTGGATGTAGCTGATCTGGCCCTGGGGACTTGAATTCGTTTAGAGTGGCCAGGTGTTCCTGGACAACTTGTTTCCCTATTTGGGGTTGGATTTCCCCCAATCCTTCGTCCATTCCATGTTGCTGAGGTTGAAGATGGCTTTCTTTTTGTGAGAAGACCGAGGCAAAGAAGGCATTAAGCAGTTCTGCCTTTTCCCTATCCCCTGTCACCATCACCCCATCTACTCCTTGCAGTGGCCCTATCGCCTCCTTTTTCTTCCTTTTTCTACCAACGTAAGCAAAAAAACCTTTTTTGTTGTTTTTTATGTCCCTGGCAAGCCTGAGCTCATTTTGCGCTTTAGCCTTGCGAACCTTTTCCCTACAGGAGTTGGCTATACGTTTGAATTCTTCTTTGGTGATTTCTCCCCTTTTCCACTTCTTGTGCATGTCACTTTTGAGCTTTAGCTCAGTTAGAAGTTCTTTCAGAAGTTCATCAAGAGAAGCACTGAAATTTAATTCTCACCCCAATGTACTGCTATTCTTCATGTAGAGAAATTTTGAACATGGGAAGCTTTCCCAACAACTGCAACCCAGACTGGTTAGACCTTACCATTATCATTCTGCTGAATTAGTTGTGAATATTGAATATTGAAAGATGGAACACCTTGGATGGAGTATAGCTGTTTAAAGAACATCATAGTATTGTCTAATGCTGATTCTCAAGAAGGAAGCTGGTTTGGCCAAAGTAAAATGGCTAAAACGGATTTATACACAAGTCTAGTAATATGTGCCAGTAAAGACTTGCAGTTACAGTAGAGTCTCACTTATCCAACATAAACGGGCCAGCAGAACATTGGATAAGCGAATATTTATTTACAGTATTTATATTCCGCCCTTCTTTCTCACCCCGAAGGGGACTCAGGGCGGATCACATTACATATATAAGGCACACATTCAATGCTTTAATATAGAACAAAGACAGAGACAAACATGGGGCTCCGAGCTGGCCTCGAACTCATGACCTCCTGGTCAGAGTGATTCATTGCAGCTGGCTGCAGCTGGTTGCTCAACAGCCTGCGCCACAGCCCGGCCCAAATATGTTGGATAATAAGGAGGTATTAAGGAAAAGCCTATTAAACATCAAATTAGGTTATGATTTTACAAATTAAGCACCAAAACATCATGTTTTACAACAAATTTGACAGTAAAAGTAGTTCAATATGCAGTAATGCTAAGTAGTAATTACTGTATTTACGAATTTAGCACCAAAATATCACGATGTATTGAAAACATTGACTACAAAAATGCGTTGGATCATCCAGAACGTTGGATAAGCAAATGTTGGATAAGTGAGACTCTACTGTATATTTGTGTATTCCAGCTGTGAATTGCACATTGCAATTGAGCATTGTGATATGCTCAGTGTACTGCTGTTTCTTTTTATATTTGTCCACACTAAAGGTAAGACTGATGATCAAAAAGACTGAAAATCACTGTTGTTGTTATTCCGTCAGAGACATCTTTCCGAATAGCATACACTCTCAGGCCATACAACTATCTCAGAGCACTGGAGACTTCTCCAAGGGTGCACCTACAACAGGCATGGGCAAACTTTTTTTTGCCTCAAAGTAAGTTTCCTGATTTATTGGGGACTAGAACCTCGGTTCTTCAGAGTCTCAGTCCAGTAACCAAAATTTACTTTCCCCAAATGTAATGCAAACTCCATTTTATTATGACTTGTTAAACTACAGCACGTACATTTCCCAGACTTATGCACGAAGCCATTTCATAACATCATTCTATAGGCTATGATTAAAGATTATTAGCTGTATCTGTAATTAAATTTGCGATATATCTTTATGGAGTTTTGCAATGGAGAAAAATGCAACATGTTAATAGCTTCACAAATGACTGAATTCTAAATTCAAGGAAATAATCATAAGTGAGGAGAGAGAGAAAAAACTTTACCTTTTAACCTAGTGCCATTTCCACATACAGTAGAATCTCACTTATCCAACACTCATTTATCCAATGTTCTGGATTATCCAATGCATTTTTGTAGTCAATGTTTTCAATACATCGTGATATTTTGGTGCTAAATTCGTAAATACAGTAATTACTACTTAGCATTACTGCATATTGAACTACTTTTTCTGTCAAATTTGTTGTATACATGATGTTTTGGTGCTTAATTTGTAAAATTGTAACCTAATTTGGTGTTTAATAGGCTTCTCCTTAATCTCTCCTTATTATCCAACATATTCGCTTATCCAACGTTCTGCCGGCCTGTTTATGTTGGATAAGTGAGACTCTACTGTAGCTATGTGAGCAGTTCTGCTGCCACTGCTGTCAACAGAATGTGGTGAAAAATGTACCTACATGTGTAGCATGACTTACACAGGATGCCAGACTGAGGGTCCAGCTACATTGTAGAGTTAATACAGTTTGGTACCAATGTAACTGATAGGCTTGCTCAAATAATTCGTTTTCCCCGTTTACCGTTATTGATTCGTTATTTTCGTTTGTTTTGAAGCAATATCGAACCTTGGTTGTCCACACGCCTGGATATCGCGGTTTCGAACCGCGATTGGCCGTTTTCCGTTATGGCGCCTTTTTTTTCGTTTTTAAAAAATGCTTTGGCAAATCATCCAAACTTGTTTAAGTCCACTGGGGCAATCTAGCGTGTTGTTTGCACCTTGTAGCCAATCAGAGAGCACGTTTAACCAGGGGGAGGGGCTGGTAGGACGTCTTGAGCGTGCACACGCCTCGTGGCTCAGTCGCACTGGGAATTTTGGAGAGGGTGGAAGGGAGATTTTGGTGCAGGCACTGGCAGGCAGGAAAGATTGCTGCGTCACAGCATGGCTGTGTGAAGACCGGGAGAAAAGGTGGGGTGGCTGGCTGAGTTTGGGTGGTGTGTGTTAGTTGGGTCTTTCTTTTTCTTTTGTTTTTGCAAAGGGCTGTCCTGTGGGTGTTTTTTTCCTGGTGCTGCGCCATTTTTCCTCTTGCGGGCGGGGTGGGCTTTCTCCTTTCTTTTTTCCACGCAAAAGTGTTTTTGGAAACAAGGGATCCGAGCCAGGGACGCTTCCTGATAATCCTAAGCCAAGTTTGGGAAAGAGTTGCATATCCCATACTTCCCTGTACAAAATACAACTCCTTTTGGGGAAAGAAGGGGGGGTGCCTTTGTCCCTTCACTGCTCTCAAACACAAGCGGGGCTGCTTGTGTCTCAGCCGGGGACGCTTTCTGATAATCCTAAGCCAAGTTTGGGAAAGAGTTGCATATCCCATACTTCCCTGTACAAAATACAACTCCTTTTGGGGAAAGAAGAGGGGGTGCCTTTGTCCCTTCACTGCTCTCAAACACAAGCGGGGCTGCTTGTGTCTCAGCCGGGGACGCTTTCTGATAATCCTAAGCCAAGTTTGGGAAAGAGTTGCATATCCCATACTTCCCTGTACAAAATACAACTCCTTTTGGGGAAAGAAGGGGGGGTGCCTTTGTCCCTTCACTGCTCTCAAACACAAGCGGGGCTGCTTGTGTCTCAGCCGGGGACGCTTTCTGATAATCCTAAGCCAAGTTTGGGAAAGAGTTGCATATCCCATACTTCCCTGTACAAAATACAACTCCTTTTGGGGAAAGAAGAGGGGGTGCCTTTGTCCCTTCACTGCTCTCAAACACAAGCGGGGCTGCTTGTGTCTCAGCCGGGGACGCTTTCTGATAATCCTAAGCCAAGTTTGGGAAAGAGTTGCATATCCCATACTTCCCTGTACAAAATACAACTCCTTTTGGGGAAAGAAGGGGGGTGCCTTTGTCCCTTCACTGCTCTCAAACACAAGCGGGGCTGCTTGTGTCTCAGCCGAGGACGCTTCCTGATAATCCTAAGCCAAGTTTGGGAAAGAGTTGCATATCCCATACTTCCCTGTACAAAATACAACTCCTTTTGGGGAAAGAAGGGGGGGTGCCTTTGTCCCTTCACCGTTCTCAAACACAAGCGGGGCTGCTTGTGTCTCAGCCGGGGACTACACCAATTTAACAAAGTTTCAGCCACAAAAACAAAGTTTCTGAAGTAGAGCAATGACTTTCACAGTAAAGACAACCCAATTTAACAGGAAATAAGACTTTCAAACCAGGAACAGATTTCTGCAATTATTAAAAAATGGTTTATTATAAAAGCTATGAAAATTTGCCAAAAATCAGAGGATAAGGGAAACGTTCCACATTTTGGTGAGCTATCAGTGTTAAATGTGTTCTACCACTGTACCAAGTTTGAAGAAGATCACTCAAAAAATGAGGGCGGGAGAGCCCCCTAAGTCCCCCCCCTTCGGGCTGTTTTTGGGCCACCGCGCATGCGCGTCCGCCATTAACGAATTAATTTCGAAAATAACGAATTTTCGTTAATTTCAAAAAATTTTGGGGGCCAAATTCGTTATTAGCAACAAAAACGAAAAAATGCCCCCTCTAGTTTTGAAACGAGTTTAGAATCAAATTTTTCATGGATCGATCAAGCCTAGTAACTGACATTTCCCGATGTGATGGAATCCTCGAAACTTTAGTTCTCTTCCAAAGAATGTTGGTGCTTCATTAAACTACAAATGTATAGCATTGAGCCAAGGCAATTAAAGTGGTGTCAAGTTACATTCATTCAATAGTACAGATGCACCCTAAGAAAGAGGGAAATCATTTTAAAAGACGGAATTTTGAGTAACAAAAGCAAAAGCGATCACTTGCAGCCAGGATAGAGAGTTTGCAGGGGGGGAGGAGAGAGAGAAAACCACTCTCTAGAGGCTTTTAGAAGTGCCCTTGTTTGTTTTCTTGGCAGCAGAGCTCCGATCTTGGCACCGACACATGCTGGAATCCTGCCCAAATGTATAAATGCTCTGCTTGGCCTCTCTTTCCAAATCTCTCTCCTCTCCTCTCTTTGAGTCCAGAATTGTGTTGCTAAGCAGATGGCCCAATGGCCTATTAGGACCCATTTAAGACCCCACCCTGGTGCTCTGGCCTGATTCACTCTCTCCTTCCATCTTGCATGAAGACCTCACTTTTATTTGCTAATAATAACAATCTTAAAAAGCTTGGAAATGCAAAACCAATGCAATTTTTGCCAAGAGCAAAAGAGCCAAAGGAAAAGAGCTCAGGCGATAGACTCCCTCTCCTCCCTCTCTTTTATTCTATCGCTGTAACTTTGTGGTGGCTCAGTGTGTTAAAGCGCTGAGCTGCTGAACTTGCAGACCAAAAGGTCCCGCTGTTAGCCCCAGCTTCTGCCAAACTAGCAGTTCGAAAACATGCCAATGTGAGTAGATCAATAGGTACCGCTCCAGCGGGAAGGTAACAGCACTCCATGCAGTCATGCCGGCCACATGACCTTGGAGGTGTCTATGGATAACACTGGCTCTTCGGCTTAGAAATGGAGATGAGCACCAACCCCCAGAGTCAGTCACGACTGGACTTAACGTCAGGGGAAAACCTCATTCATTTCCGATCAAAGAATGAAGCCATTAAAAACATTTGGCTACAACACTTCGAAATCACGGGTTAGATCCGACATGATAACCTGTGTCAGAACCATGTTCACAAGTCGGATTAAATACGATTTTAATCTGATTTTTGCTCAACCCTACTCTACATGGTGTGGACCAAGCATGATGCCCCATGTGTGCAGTTTCACAAAGAAAATCCAACAAATGCTACAGTCAGCGAAGGACAAGAAGGATCCTCTCACCTCTGCAGGAGTCTACCGTATACCGTGCAGCTGTGGGCAAGTCTACATAGGGACCACCAAATGCAGCATTGCCCAAACACGGGTCAAAGAACATGAAAGGCACTGCAGACTAACTCAACCAGAGAAATCAGCCATAGCAGAGCATGTGATGAACCAACCTGGACATAGGATATTATTTGAGAACACAGAAATGCTCGACCACTCCAACAACTCTCATGTCAGACTACACAGAGAAGCCATTGAAATTCACAAGCCTGTGGACAACTTCAACAGAAAGGAGGAAACCATGAAAATGAACAAAATCTGGCTACCAGTATTAAAAAACTCAAAAATCAGAACAGTAAATAAGAAACAACACTCTGAGACATGGGAACTAGGGGCAGTTAACAAAGAATGCCCCCAGGGAGAAAGTAGCCAGTAGATGAAGCCATTCAATGCAAATTAGGGTGATTAACTGCAACATTCACGATGGCCTCCAACTGACAAGAGTTCTTTCATCACCCTGGACTTCCCACAGATATATATAAACCTCCCTTGCTTAGTTTCTCCATACCTCACAACCTCTGAGGATGCCTGCCATAGATGTGGGCGAAATGTCAGGAGATAATACTTCTAGAACATGGCCCGGAAAACATACAACCACCCAGTTTCACTTCCATTCCACATTTCAAAGGCAACTTTCAAGGGCATATGCATTCTGTTTCCTAGCGGAGAGAGTGGCAATCAGGTAGCACTCAATTTTAGATTGCAACCAGAGGAAACAAGTTGAGCTCTTCTCAGATTTCCAGTAACTTCCTGGAGATCAAGTTGGGCAACATCAACTTTCTTCTCCTAGAAAATTGATTCCCACTCCTTTTCTCCACCACCCCCAGTAAGCTGCTCTGGTGGTGTCATTTGGTTCTTGAAAATTGCCTTGGGAATATAGGTGTTGGACGAGGAGGTAGTGATTACCTCTTCCACACCTCTAAAAATGGATGGAAACCTGCATAACCTCCGGTTCTCCGTGGGTGTGTCACCAACAGGATTCCAGATCTTGTCTCCTCAATATGGAAAGTTTCAACCTACCTGACTGTAGAAAAAGGAGTGGGGAAGAAATTTAATATAACAAAAGAAAGGGAAAGAGTCTTTAAATGAATGGCTAAGAAAAGAAATGCCGTTTTGAAGCACCACGTTGGGTGAGAAAGGGGGGGGGAGAGAAAAATCTTTGCATAACTCTCTACAGGAAAGAATAGCCGTCTGGCTTCTTATTTTGTGAAATGTCAATGTTCAGGAAATAATTCCAAGGGACAAAATTTGGCAGACTGAAATTCAGTCATCCAAGCATGTTCCATCCCTAGATAAAATGTCTACGGGGGGATTGAGAGGAGAAATGTGTGCTGATAGTAAGGAATCTTTGCCCATTGAGTAATCAGTAGCTCCATTCACAGGACATCTGTGGGAATATGAAGCCCTAGAAAGGGAAGGCTCTTCCGGCTCTAATTTTTCATATACATCGGCTCCATTTGCAGCTTCAAATGAGCATATGTATGAAAGAGCAGAAAAAAGGAATGCAAACCCAATTTTTAATGTTTATTAAAGGAATAATAATAATAATAATAATAATAATAATAATAATAATAATAAACCAACAAAACCATTGATCATCTCCTCAGCTGCTGTAAGAAAATTGCACAGACAGACTACAAACAGAGGCACAACTATGTGGCCCAAATGATTCATTGGAACTTATGCCTCAAGTACCACCTCCCAGCAGCAAAGAACTGGTGGGATCACAAACCTGCAAAAGTATTGGAAAATGAGCACACAAAGATACTATGGGACTTCCGAATCCAGACTGACAAAGTTCTGGAACACAACACACCAGACATCACAGTTGTGGAAAAGAAAAAGGTTTGGATCATTGATGTCGCCATCCCAGGTGACAGTTGCATTGACAAAAAACAACAGCAAAAACTCAGCCGCTCTCAGGACCTCAAGATTGAACTTCAAAGACTCTGGCAGAAACCAGTGCAGGTGGTCCCGGTGGTGATCAGCACACTGGGTGCCATGCCAAAAGATCTCAGCCGGCATTTGGAATCAATAGACATTGACAAAATCACAATCTGCCAACTGCAAAAGGCCACCCTGCTGGGATCTACGCGCATCATCCAAAAATACATCACACAGTCCTAGACACTTGGGAAGTGTTCGACTTGTGATTTTGTGATATGAAATCCAGCATGTCTATCTTGTTTGCTGTGTCATAATAAAATAAATAATAACAACAACAACAACAACAACAACAACGTCCGAATTTTTAGCACTGATATCAGCATGGAGTTTGGTTTGAACAAATGTTCAACAGTGGCATTGAAGAAAGGAAAAATCATTGAAAGTGAGGGCATAAATATGCCTAATGGCCAAATGATAAAGTTAATTGTATTTCAATCAAAATATTTTGAAAGAAATGTGTGCAATCCCAATTTCCTTTTCTCATCCCAAGGACCCATTTTCTCATATAATTACCCTCCAAGGGTGTGTTAGAAATGCACTCCCATCATGTTTATCTTATGGACTTAAGCCATTCTATACCCATCAGACAAAAGATGGAAACAAATGCAGGTTAGATTTAAAAATTCAGACATTGGGAGCTAATGATGCATTCTGTGAAAAAAGTGGATTTGTGCACAATTTGTACAGTTCTAAAATATGCACCAATATACTTTTATCAAAGGAAGCTGAAGTCTACTAATGCATTCATTTGGAAACTGTACAAAAGAAACTTTTTAGTTTTTTTTTGTTTCAGAAAAAAAGGCCTGACAGAAACGATATGGGAACAGTCTTAAGGACACAAACTTTCTTCCAAAGTCTACAAAATAGATTCAATAGATCTGCCACCCCTTAAGCCCTCCATATGTTGCAACTATGAGAAGGTAAGGGATGGCTGGATATAATCAGGGCTTGCAGAGATGTGCATACAATTAAGACTAGCAGAGACTTCCCACAGTATGTCAGGGCTCTTCATCTTCACATTCACAGGGAAATCACTCCCATGAGCTTTTCTTCTTGTCTCCTGTACCTTCTTTAAAGCAGTCTCCACTCAGCATTGTTGGATGGTGCATAGGAACCTTTAAACAGGCAATTAAAAGCAGAATGAAATTAAAAATTTAAATTCCATTAATTAAAAATGCCAGGACTAAGAAACAAAGATAGTTCCCATCTTTTGAGGGCAAGCTTTATTTATGGATTACATTACGGCACCACCCCATGCCTCATAAATGCAGGTCTGGGATAGTAGCTAGATTTTGAAGCACCACAAGAAACCATGAGACTATGGACTTCATCTGATGGGGGAGTTTAGTGGCCTTACGTCACTGTGAGAGCGAACCCCTGCGCATGCGCAGAAGAGTCCCGTTGGCAATCTTGGCCGATGGGACTCATGCGCATGCGCAGAGCTTTGCGGGCTCCTGTGCGCAGGGCTTCCATTGCTCGTGCGGACAGGCGGCTTGGGTGCCTTACGTGCCGCACGAGCGAACCCCTGCACATGTGCACGAGTTGCATTGCCCCAAATGGCCGATTAACTCTTCTGCGCATGTGCAGAGGTTCGCTTGCTTGCGCGGTGACGTAAGGCATGCAGCATGCCTTATGTCACTGAGTGAGCGAGAAAGTGAGCCTCTGCGCATGCGCAGAAGAGTCACATTGGCCATTTTGGGCGATTTGACTCCTCTGCACATGCGCAGAGATCCAGAAGCGTAAAAAAGAATGTTCAGTGGCGGTGGGCAACAGCGGCGCTGCGGGGGCGCCACATGATGTGCGGCAGCAGCGGGTGCCTACTTCGCCTCGCGGTTGGACCGCCTCTGTTGACTTACCTGCTGACTTTTTCCCAAGAGGTAGCCACTTGATTTGATCATTTCTGCGATGCTCCCTCAGATCATCTGCTATTGCCACTTAACAACATGGTGGTTTACTTCACAGACACAGCTTTAGGATTTTCTTTTCCCCCAGAGTCCTAAATTGTTCTCCCCTTTAATGAGGTAAAGATATCTCCTCCATTGTCGTCTCCTCCTGCTGAGAGTCTACTCAGATATAGCATTAAAGTCCACTTTTCCTGCCATGGTGAAAGTGTATGGAAATGTAGTTTGATGAGGAACTAGAGATTTCTTCCTAAGAATTTTAAATGCTCTTTCCCAAACTGCCAATTTAGATTCTATAGGATGTTGTCATGCTAGTGTGGAATAAAGTGCAATCATTATCTGAAATGGGATCCAGATTGACATGCAGCTCCAACATATGAGCTGCTCTCTCTCACCTTGCCCTTCTATTTTAAGATATTTCCATGGATCTAGTTCATGGGTCCAGGATTACTATCATACAGGACCAGTTAACGTGTGTATGGGTAGGTTCAATTTGGTATAATGTGACCTAATGCCCTTAATACCGTGTTTCCCCGAAAATAAGACAGTGTCTTATATTAATTTTTGCTCCCAAAGATGCTCTAGGTCTTATTTTCAGGGGCTGTCTTATTTTTTTCATGAATATGAATTCACATTTATTGTTGAACAAAAAAAATAAGCATTTATTATATACTCTACAGTAGTTGTCATCACAAACCAGCATAACCAGACAAACTGCGAATCCTATCAAGAATTTCTTGTTACTACCATTATTTCCATGTACAACACTCTATGGTACGTACATTTACCAATCCTGCATGCTCTGGTGTTCTGTTTGGCAGGCATGCTTCCAAACACAAACTTTGCTAGGTCTTACTGTCAGGGGAGGCCTTATATTTAGCAATTCAGCAAAACCTCTACTAGGTCTTATTTTCTGAGGATGTCTTATTTTAGGGGAAACAGGGTAAGTCTAGAAATAAATTGTCTCCAGGCACAAAGGTAAATGACAAAATAGTAGAAGTTTATTGTATAATAGTAAGCTGTTCTGATGAACAGGATATATGAGTACGGCAAGTCCTCCCATACCCATAAACCAACAAATATGGTCTCACTTATCCATGATTTTATTCGTTCACATATGACCTCCTTTGCAATCCTAGTACCCCCATTGTTCATCCCATTGAAAATGACAAGACTTGTTATTATCCATTATGTCACATCTCCACACAAAGTCCAGGAACATATTCCCTATGGATATGAAGGTTGTAGTGCATATAAGAAATGAAGTAGAGACGTCTTTGTCTGTGTATTGAAGTTTGTTGTTAACACCTGTTACGATGGTTCCCCCACATTCAGGGCACAAATCAAGGACAGTTAGGAATACTGAGTGGAGATTTCATTCTATCACATCACAACAAAGTTGTGTCAACAATGGTACATCAATGTGTGGTCACTGTGCCTGAGCTACTCTGACAAAAACGCTACCTCAGCAAGCTGTCATTTTAGTGTTTTGTACATTTTCTTCCTTTCTTTTTTGTCCTTTTTTTTGAGTATGTTTTTTTTCTAAATTTCATCTCCACTGTCTGATGCCATAGGCTACAAGTCTGTTACAAAACTCAGGCTCCAACATGTCAAATATAATGAAAAGGGGTTAGTGTGGGAAGTCTCGCTTAAAACTTAAACCAATTGCTATATTATTTCTGGAGAAATGGAAACAGACACTCTTGACGGTTGTGGAGGGCTGGGCACATACCCTGCTTGGACACATAGCACCAAAAGTCTTATAGGGAAAAGTAAGGCGATGTTAGGTTCTCTTCTTCCAGTTGTGCTGTGGGTAAGTCTTCCCCAGAAGAAAGCACCAAGACACACGCTGGGTAGATTCAAACAGGTTTTTATTGTACGGAATACCAGAATCTTCTCTGTAGCCCATTTATATAGGGGCTCTCACATACCAGAGGGTAATTGAGGTTTTATGGCTGGCCAGTTTTATGGCTGGCATCTGTTCTTTGTCAGCGCTTGCTCTGTGTCCAGAGATGTCATAAGATCGGAAATCATGACAGGCAAATACATACCTGGCTTCTTGGGAACATTCCATATGCACCATATGAACTTTCATTTTTTAAAGAAATGTCTTGCCATCCCCCTCTTTCAAAATGTTAGGAGATAAAATGAGCAGTGTGCACTCAATTCAATTACAAATTGAGTTCAAATTAAGTTCTATTGAGGAGTCGGGGTGTGCGCTCCATACAAGAGCTGTTCCCTTGTCAAAGATCATGGGATCCTAGAGGTGGATGGCCCAAAGGACATTGGGTCCAACCCTCCAAAGAAACAGGTTTTTATTGTATGGAATACCAGAATCTTCTCTGTAGCCCATTTATATAGGGGCTCTCACATACCAGAGGGTAATTGAGGTTTTATGGCTGGCCAGTTTTATGGCTGGCATCTGTTCTTTGTCAGTGCTTGCTCTGTGTCCAGAGATGTCATAAGATCGGAAATCATGACAGGCGAATACATACCTGGCTTCTTGGGAACATTCCATACGCACCATACGAACTTTCATTTTTTAAAGAAATGTCTTGCCATCCCCCTCTTTCAAAATGTTAGGAGATAAAATGAGCAGTGTGCACTCAATTCAATTACAAATTGAGTTCAAATTAAGTTCTATTGAGGAGTCGGGGGGTGCGCTCCATGCAAGAGCTGTTCCCTTGTCAAAGATCATGGGATCCTAGAGGTGGATGGCCCAAAGATATGGCTACTTATTGTGTATTCAAAAATCTTCACAGCCTTTCAAGGTAATGTATTCAATGGTCGAAGATTGCAACCGTGTCCTGTCGCAGAAGCACTTGGTTTGAAGGAGAAAGCCTATTCACACAAACCAAAAGCATGCTTTTTTTGGGTTCTCACTCATGTGTAGAACCTTAATTCCCACATCAGTCTGCTTGTGTTTTGAAATATTATGGGATGCTCTTCTCTCTGTCCCACTTCCCTTATAGAAGAAGGCCTCTTTGGTAGCTGCTCCCTGGTTCAAGAACACTCAGGAGAGGGTCCTGGTTGGCTTATATTTGTGTCAGCTTATACTCGAGAATATATGGTAGATTTATTATTTTTCTCTATTATTATTGGTATCATTACATTTATTATTTTTCTCTATTATTGTTGCTACTATTACATTTATTTTACTCTATTTTATTATTATTAATACATTTATTAAGGGAGCCCCGGTGGCGAAGTGTGTTAAAGCACTGAGCTGCGAATTTGCAGACCGAAAGATCCTAAGTTCAAATCCCGGGAGCGGAGTAATGCCCCCGATTTTGCCCCATTCTCTATTAGCTACACAGTTGTGATTACAGTAGAGTCTCACTTATCCAACACTCGCTTATCCAACATTCTGGATTATCCAACGCATTTTTGTAGTCAATGTTTTCAATACATCGTGATATTTTGGTGCTAAATTCGTAAATACAGTAATTACTACATAGCATTACTGCGTACTGAAATATTTTTTCTGTCCAATTTGTTGTATAACATGATGTTTTGGTGCTTAATTTTTTAAAATCATAACCTAATTTGATTTTTAATAGGCCTTTCCTTAATCCCTCCTTATTGTCCAACATATTCGCTTATCCAATGTTCTGCTGGATAAGTGAGACTCTGCTGTACTTATGTATGTTTGTACAATATTCCTAACACTGTCAGAATAGGAGCTAAGAGGTAGACAGCATGATGGACTTATTCTTCCAAGTCCACGCCACCATGTTTATGAGTGATCTGCTTCTTTGGTGTATTTTGCATACCTCTCAAACCAATGGGTGTTAACGTATAGTGGTGACATTCTTTAAAATATGTGTACAAAATCGAATACATAATGTGATGAGCAATTACACTTGTTAATGAGTTAATGTAGAGAACAATCCTGTATTCCCAGGGACACGCCTTTGGACTGTGAGATTGAGCAGAAATTCCCAATGAGCCTCCAACCTTAGAGGAAGAGACGTCTTGGATGTCCTCCCTTCTCATAGCCATTTCCAAAATGACTCCTTCTATGAGGCTTCAACTCCCAATCATAGATGTGGGTAAAAAAGAATATGACCTGAACATGGACAAACATTTGCATTGTGGTCATTTCCTATGGTTTTCAGTGGGAGAGACACTTCTGTAATAAAAATGGAGCTGGAAGAGACAAATCCAAAGGTTGGATTTCGGTATAGACTCCAGTCCTGGGGTATGCCTGAAATGTGAACAATGGTTGAAAATTACAGTTTTTGAAGGCTTCTTCACAGCAAGAAAGACCTTGCTAAATTACTCATTTTTTCCTTTGAAAATGAAATTACTAAAGAATTACTTCATTAAAGGAGACCCACTGAATGAGCTGTATCCACAGTGCAGAATTATAGCAGACTAGCTGTGCCCGGCCACACGTTGCTGTGGCAAAGTGGTGGTGGTATTGGTTAAAAATTATTGTGTAATTTTTATTTGACGTTATTTGCAATTTTTTATTAATTTTATTGTAAGTTATATTTTTATTTATTATATTTTATTATTTTCTTGTATTATTTTTAGTTATTTTCTGTTATTATAGTATTTTATTGTATCAATTTTTTAGTGTTTTTTATTATTTTTTATTGGTTTGCTAGGAGACCAAGTTGGAGGAGCTTAGCCTTCTAACTGGCAGCAATTGGATAAAAGTAATTATTCCCCTCTCTCTCTAATTATGACTTTATTTTTCTTTTCTTTTTGTTGTATCAACCTAGAGGCGTGGATAATGGGTTGTGTTGTCAAATTTTGAGGTTGGGGGGCCTGTAGTTTTGTTGTTTTGTGGGTCGCCATGATGCCATCACTCTTTTATATATATAGATTGACATTTGACTCTATGCTATGATATTCTATGATATTCTAGGATTTGTTTTATTCACCCTTCTCCATCAGAGCGCTCTGGTGCAACAACATATCCTAGGTTTCCAGAGGATGAAAACAAAATAAAATTTTGGGATGAATTGTTTTCTTTGCCTAGGAAGTGTTTTCTATACAGAAAACCGGGCTGTGGCACAAGCTGGTGAGCAGCCAGCTGAGACCAATCATTCTGACCAAGAGGTCATGAGTTCGAGGCCAACTCGGAGCCTGTGTTTGTCTCTGTCTCTGTTCTATGTCAAGGCATTGAATGTTTGCCTATATGTGTAATGTGATCCGCCCTGAGTCCCCTTCGGGGTGAGAAAGGCGGAATATAAATGCTGTAAATAAATAAATAAAATTGTGTTTTATACACAGGAGCCTCCGGTGGCTCAGTGTGTTAAAGTGCTGAGCTGCTTAACTTGCAGACCAAAAGGTCCCAGGTTCAAACCCGGGAGTGGAGTGAGCGTCTGCTGTTAGCTCCAGCTTCTGCCAACCTAGCAGTTCGAAAACATGCCAATGTGAGTAGATCAATAGGTACCGCGCTGGCGGGAAGGTAACAGCGTTCCATGCAGTCATGCTGGCCACATGATCTTGGAGGTGTCTACAGACAACGCCGGCTCTTCGGTTTAGAAATGGAGATGAGCACCAACTCCCAGTATTGTGACAGAACAGAATAGGAATTTTCAAAGCAGTCTCATTTTAAAATGCTGGTTTAATACCTTCCAGGTTTTATGCACATAATCACAACTGTGTAGCTAACACAGAATGGGGCAAAATCGAAGGCATTACTTTTCCAGACAAGACTTCTGTCTGTTGAGGATGCCTGCCATAGATGTGGGCGAAACATCAGGAGAGAGTACTTCTGGCACATGGCCACACAGCCCGAAAGACATACAACAAGACTTCTGTCCTTTCCTCTATGAAATTTTCCTTCATTCTCCAAATGTCAAGCATGGCAGAGATTGAGATACTGAAATCATTCAGACTTATTGATTTTGCAGTCTCTTGGTAACTCTTTTTGCTCTTTTTCTTTGGATGCCAGAACTGTGGCTAGAACTTAGGGATATTATGTACAAGGTTTTGTGGATGAATGGCTCAAGTATTTTGTATTAATTTAAAACTGTTTTTAATTGCTCATGTTTTATTCTTTTGTATTGTTGTACATTGGCATCAAATTCTGCCAGTTTTGTAAGCCGCCCTGAGTCCCTTTGGGTGAGAAGGGCAGGATAGAAATGATGGAAATAAATAAATATTTTGCTATTTTGAATGGAGCCCCTGGTGGCTCAGCGTGTTAAGCGCTGAGCTCCTGAACTTGCAGACCGAAAGGTCCCAGGTTCAAACCCGGGGAGCGGAGTGAGCGCCCGCTGGTAGCTCCAGCTTCTGCCAACCTAGCAGTTCGAAAACATGCCAATGTGAGTAGATCAATAGGTACCGCGATGGCGGGAAGGTAACAGTGTTCCATGCAGTCATGCCAGCCACATGACCTTGGAGGTGTCTACGGACAACGGCGGCTCTTCGGTTTAGAAATGGAGATGAGCACCAACCCCCAGAGTCGGACACGACTGGACTTAACGTCAGGGGAAACCTTTACCTTATACATAGACAATGCATTTTTCATTTGCACAATTTCAAACAGTGGATATTCTTCAAAATCTGCATTGTTTTTGGATACTTTTTTGCAGCAGAAAGGGACCTGCTAAAAGCTATCATTTGACCCTAGTGATTCCTCAAGGATTTTTCCACCACTTGGGTGTTTTCAGTTGCCTTTCAGAAAGTGTCTGGTATTTATATTGTGAGTAATAGCAACTCAGGCCCGTGGCTATGGGAGTGAACGATTAAGGTTGCAATTAATCACTAAATGCTGTAAATTTATCCGATGGAACACCTCTTGAGTTATCTCTCTTCTCTCTGTCTCCAGTCAAGTGGCTGGCAAAATGAAGGTTGCAGTCATTTCATAGCTTCATAAGGTGTATATATTAATCAAAAGAGGCACATAGAATAAACTATAATTGTACTTATGTAACCTCATTTGAAAGCTTCAATTACCAAGGGACAACATACCTTTGCCGCTGTGGGAACCAAAGCCTTATTTCTTTTGGGATTGCCTGTCTTTCTGAGGACATGATCCGGTTTCCCACAATATATTTTTTTGTTATTTAACATCTTGGATCTAAATGATATATACTTTCAGCATGTCACAAGACCTATTATTTTTTTCTTAGTGAAAATTAAATGAAGACACAAGATCTAATTTATATGATGGAGAAAGAAAAAGGAGCATGCACAGAAAATCTGCTATACATTAGAAACGATACTTAGCTTTGCCTTTAAAATACAGTGGAACCACAGTTTAAGAGCATCCCAACAAAAGAGCATTTTGAGTTAAGAGCTGTCGCTCAGACCGGGTTTCACTTTGACATACAAGAAGTGTTTTGAGTTAAGAGCTAGCGTGAGAGGGAGCACTAGTGCAAGAGTGCAAAGCTTTAGAGCAGGGGTCCCCAAACTAAGGCCCGGGGGCCAGATGCGGCCCTCCAAGATCATTTACCTGGCCCCCGCCCTCAGTTTTATAATACAATATTTGTATATCAGTTTTAATAATATATTGTATATACATATAATATTGATAATAATCTTATGTTATACAACATAATACTAATAGTAATACCATATAATAATATTAATTGTATGTTATATATTACATATTATATAATAGTATAGTGGTATAGTTCAATACAGTAATATATAATGCTAATATTGTGTTATGCTAATAATATAATATATTGTATGTACATACAGCTGCTCTGAGTCCCCTTTGGGGTGAGAAGGATGGGATATAAATGTAGTAAATAAATGCAGTAAATAAATAATTAATTTTAGACTTAGGCTCGGCCAAAGCCTGACATGACTTGAAGGCACACAACAACAACAACAACAACAATCCTAATTAACTTGACTATCTCATTGGCCAGTAGCAGGCCCACACTTTCCATTGAAATCCTAATAGGTTTATGTTGGTTAAAATTGTTTTCATTTTTAAATATTGTATTGTTCTTTCGTTGTTGTTGTTGTTGCACTACAAATAAGACATGTGCAGTATGCATAGGAATTTGTTTGTATTTTTTTTTCAAATGATAATTCGGCCCCTCAACAGTCTGAAGGATTGTGGACCGGCCCTCTGCTTAAAAGGTTTGGGGACCCCTGCTTTAGAGCTTCAAGGGAGCAGCCTCTGTGCCTCGTACTTCCATGCCTCATGCTCTTGTCTGCTCTGGGAGACTGCTGTCCGCTTTGCTCTTGTCTGCTTTGCAGAACTTTGGGTTAGTTAATTTTGTGTGGTTTTTATTCCTGATATGTTTGGCTTAATAAAGAGACAGAGGTAGAGACAGCAATAAAAGGAGGAAGGCTGGAATGAGTACATTAGGAAGAAAATGATGCTTTTGCCTCTTCACTTGTGCTTTGTGCTTCCTTGTCACAACTTTGTGCTTCTACCATTTTAAAGTTGATCTTTCTTCTGTTATTGTTTCATGTGAATGTGCAGGTTTTCCCTTGCCAAAACACATTTTGTTGCCTCAAATGTGCTTCCTTGCCACAACTTTGTGCTTTTTCCATTTTAAAGTTGGTCTATCTTTTTATTGTTGCATGTGAATGTGCATTTAACATTATTTGTTATTTAACAATAAATTTTCTTTGAAAACATGTAACCAAAAATGGGGAGGGGGCAGATTAATAGCATTTCAATGGAAAAATCACGTTGAGATAAGAGCAATTTGAGTTTAAGAGTTCGGTCACATAACAGATTAAACTCTTAACTCAAGGTACCACTGTATCTCATGCTTGAATCTCATAAGAAACTCAAAAGAAATAGATGAAGTTGCCACAATTCCACCACTGGGGATTGAATAAAGTTATAGAAACTAATTGATCTTTAATCAATAGGGCAGCGTTGTTGTTGTTGTTGCTGTTGCTGCTGTTGCTGCTGTTGCTGTTGTTGTTGTTGTTGTTGTTGTTGTTGTTGTTGTTGTTGTTGTTGTTGTTGTTGTCATGACAGGGTTTCCTTAGCAAAATTTGTTGAAAGGGGGGTTGCCTTAGCCTTCCTAGGAGGCTGCAGAGGATGATTTGCTCTAGGTCACCCAATGAGTTTTCAAGGCTAAGCTGAGTTGCAGGGTTAGTCCCCAATTCACTAGACCATGCTGGGTATCATTTATCATGCCCAAATCTACTACTAAAATAACTAACTCATCACTTGGCAAACTAGAACAATGAGGACATCATTTACTGAAATGCCTGATTACAATCCATTTTGCTTTCAGCTAAGCCAAAGTTTAGTTTTAAAACTGTCTTAGTTTCTGGCTTGTATGAACACAATGGTCCAGTATTGGGTAGTATGGGAAGAATTGGTTTGCTTCATTCATACACTTGGATAAAGCTCCAGAATTAATTCATGTATCTGTTTAAATCAGAAAAGGGGTAGTAAATCCTGTAAACTAGTGTCAGGGAAAATTGCAATAAATTATTGCTAAAATCCTACATGACCTATTAGGTAAAGGTAAAGGTTTCCCCTGACGTTAAGTCCAGTCATGTCTGACTCTGGGGGTTGGTGCTTATCTAAATTTCTAAGCCAAAGAGCTGGCATTGTCCGTAGACACCTCCAAGGTCATGTGGCCAGCATGACTGCATGGAGCGCCATTACCTTCCCGCCGGAGCGGTACCTATTGATCTACTCACATTGGCATGTTTTCGAACGGCTAGGTTGGCAGAAGCTGGAGCTAACAGCGGTCGCTCATGCCGCTCCCAGGGTTTGAACCTGGGACCTTTCGGTCTGCAAATTCAGCAGCTCAGTGCTTTAACACACTTTGCCACCGGGGCTCCTTAATGTACAGAGGAGGGCAACTAAAATAGTTAAATCATCCCTCTCAGGAGCCGCTTAAAGAACTAGTTCTGTTTAGCCTGCAGAGGGAAAGCTGAGAGAAAACATGAAGCCATGTTTCAATATCTAAAAAAGATGTTGCAAGGAAGGGAGAGCAGACTTGTTTTCTGTTGCCTAGAGATAAGGACCCGGAGCAATGTATTAAAATTACAGGAAAAAGAGTTTCCACCTGAACATTAGGAAAAAAACGTTCTGTTCATAAGAGCTGTTCAACAGTGGAACTCTCTGATTTGGTGCACAGTAATAGCTCCTTCTTTGGAAACTTTTAAACAGAAGCTGGGTGTCCTTCTGTAAGGGGTGCTTTGATTGTGCTTTTCCTGTATGGCAGAAAGCGATTGGACCGATGGTCCATGTGGTATCTTCCAAATTGATGATTCTGTAGATAAGGTTGAACTGTACTAAGTTAAAACAGCTGAGTTAAAAATAGAACGTAATTATTGGACATCAGAATTTTATGTATTGCATTATATTGAAATTAAAAACATGGAGATGAGGAATTATCACTGGGTGGTGATTTAATTCCTGGTCTCCAAGAGTCCTGGCGCACTGCTGCACATTTCATGCTAGTGAATTCAAGAATCGAATTGTGCACTTTGTAAAGAAGTACATCTAGAAATTCATCACTTTTTGTTTTCTTTCTTATCATAATTTTTTAAAAATCTGGAAGCTGAGATTCTCTTGGGTCTCTTTGTTGATGTAACTATGGAGTCAGAGGCAGCATTGACAAACATATCTCCCACCAGCTTCATTTGATGATCCCAGGTCCTCTGTAGTTATTTTGGGAGCTGAAGTCCTAATAGTAATTTTCCCAAGCTCTGCTAGAGAAATACATTTTCTCCCCCTCCATGGACTCTACGGTATGCATAATATACATTGTATATTATGGGAAATTAGTTTGGTCACATCTTCCCTTCGTCCGTGCTGGCTCTCAAGAACTCTTTTCTTTAAATTTGCCAACTTTTCTCTATTCCCTGTTCTTGTATTCATTTTCTCACTCTCTCTCTCTCTGCCAATTGCCAAGTCAATACAGTTATAAATAAAGAAGCCTCAGTAATCTCATTAATCTATATATATAAAAGGGTAATGAAATTTCGGCCTAGGACAAAACAACAAAACTACACATCCCAGAAACACTAAACTTGGCAGCACAACCCCTCATCCATGCCTCTGCGTTCATACAACATAAAGAAAAGAAAAATAAAGTCCTAATTAGAGGGAGAGGAATAATTGTTTTATCCAATTGCTGCCAGTTAGAAGGCTAAGCTCCGCCCACTTGGTCTCCTAGCAACCCACTCAGCCCAGGGGACAGGCAGAGTTAGGTCTCACTTAGACCTCTTCCATACTGCTTATAAAATACAGATTATCTGATTTTAACTGGATTGTATGGCAGTGTAGACTCAAGGCCCTTCCACACAGCTATATAACCCATTTATAATGGACTTAATGTCAGGGAAAAACCTTTACCCTTTACCTTAACTACCACCAATTCCTCAATACTTTATTTCCCATACCACCAGACTTCGTCACAGCAACGCGTGGCCGGGCACAGCTAGTATTAATATATGTTAACATTGCAATATACTTTTTTATTCTAATGTGATCCTCCTTAGAATTTTGTTTTGATTTTTTTTAACTGTCTGCTTAATAACAATCTCACAGATTCTATTCAGTGATGGGCAGAGGAGGAAAGAGAAAATGAGAAAGGAAGGGAGGAGAAACCCTGTTCAGGTACCTTTGGGTGCAGACATCAGTAAGATGAAATTCAACCAGTTAAATAGTTTTAAATAGAAGAAAGAAAGATGTGGAGATTTCCAACTTGTCACGGAAAGAGGCAACATGATCCGAGGCACATTCAGAGAGCACATCAAATACACTTTCCATCAAAGAAAGTTTTATTAACTTTATAATGGCTCATGATATGTATCTGCAACTCAGTCATATTGCCTTCATTTGTTTCTGTGTGTGACAAGATGCAGCCTGATCTACCCTGACAAACCACAAGGAGAGCAATGCCCATATATCATGATGACACATTATTTTTTGAACAAAGGGAAAGAAAAAAGAAAACAGAGGAGCAGCTCAAAAACCAAGAACTTGTACAAGCATAGAGAAGATTTTTTGGGGGGGGGGAGAGAACTAAAAAAGCCCCCAGTTCATCAGATGGTTAGCTACTGATCTTCTTAAGGATAAACACTAAAGAACACAAAAAAGGACCTCAGAAACAATTCGAGTGCATGAAAAAGCCATGTCAAGCTTGCAAGTGGCTATGTCTTGGTTATCTGTGACGAATAAAGATGATCAGAAAGGAATATTTTACGTTATAAACTTATGCTGAAACAAAATGGAAAGATAGGATACATTGGCAAAGCATTTGTAAGGACAGATTGTGAATTTTAAAAAGGGGTTGGAAAGGGTACGTTTTCACAAGGTTTTCTGGAGTTGTGAGTGTAACTTGCCCAAAGTCAACTAATGGGTTCCCATGGCTAGCTCTCAACTTTTAAATTGTTTGGGTTGAAGGTGAGAAGGGCGGGATAGAAATTATGGAAATAAATAAATAAATAAATAAATGGTTAACATCAAAATCTCCTAGAAAATGTGCAAGGAGTAGATAGAATTAAAACAAGAGAACAACTGATTGCAGAGGGTTTTGGTTTTCAGTGGTTTTCTTATTTACAGTTAATGGGGAATCATAGAATCATAGAATCCTAGAGTTGGAAGAGGCCTTGTGGGCCATCCAGTTCAACCCCCTGCCAAGAAACAGGAAAATCGCATTAAAATCACCCCTGACAGATGGCCATCCAGCCTCTACTTAAAAGCCTCCAAAGAAGGAGCCTCCACCACTGCCGAGTCTATGAGTCTTTAGGTTCTGCATTCACCATATAGGCAACAAAGCTTCCAAGGCTTCAATAAATCTTATGATCTCCTTACTAAGAAATCAGATCCTCATCAATATGTTCTAAGAAGCAAATTACCACAATGACATTTTGTATTGCTGAAAGACTCTATATGATTTAGCCCACAGCCCTGGGTAAAATAGTCCATTTAACACAAACAATTTAAAAGTTGAGAGCTAGCCATGGGAACCCATTAGTTGACTTTGGGCAAGTCACACTCACAACTCCAGAAAACCTTGTGAAAGGATTGCCTTAAGTCACTAATGAGTTGAATGCACACAATAATACCAACAACAATTTCAGAACCTGTACCTGAACTAAAACATATTTTAGATCACCAAGAGGAAAAAGATGAAAATGTATAAAAATCACCAGCCTAATCAACAATTGAAGTGTGTTAAAGCACTGAACTTGCAGACCAAAAGGTCCCAGGTTCAAATCCCGGGAGCGGAGTGAGCGCCCGCTGTTAGCTCCAGCTTCTGCCAACCTAGCAGTTCAAAAACATGCCAATGTGAGTAGATCAATAGGTACCGCTCCGGCGGGAAGGTAACAGCGCTCCATGCAGTCATGCCAGCCACATGACCTTGGAGGTGTCTCCGGACAACGCCGGCTCTTCAGCTTAGAAATGGAGATGAGCACCAACCCCCAGAGTCAGACATGACTGGACTTAACATCAGGGGAAACCTTTACCTTTACCTTTAAACTTATACTGAAACAAAATGGAAAGATAGGATACATTGGCAAGGCATTTGTAAGGACAGATTGTGAATTTTACAAAGGGGTTGGAAAGAGGCTTTTTTTGGACATTTCAAGAGTAACCATGCTAATTGTAGATTCTAGGAGTTGCCATCCAAACAGTCACTTTTTCCAGTCTCTTAAAAACTATTTTAACCTAGGACCTCATCAGACGCAGGGTTCTCCCTGTTTCTACACACTTTAAAAAGATTTTAAAGACAGAGTCCCACGGAACCCATCAAGAGTAATTCTGCCTGCTAATATTGCTCTAATACCTAAGAAAGATCAGTATTTAACTTAACCACAGAATTATTGACTACTATGTTTATTGAACAATGACTATAAATTGTTTACAACCATCCGTGCTGAAAGACTGAAATGTATCCGTCAGCAGTTTATTTGTCAGGATCGATCTGCTTCTTAGACTAAAAGATAATTATGAGACAATGTTAAGGAATGTATTGGATAATTTGGAATATTTGGAAAAACATAATGAAAAACAAGCCACTTTGATCTTTTCAGATGCAGAAAAAGCCCTTGATAAACTGAATTGGCCACTTATGTTTAAGGTATTGGAGCATATGGATTTTGGAAATAATTTCACAAAACTGATAAAATCGATGTATAATCGGCAGACAACACAAGTGATTGTAAATAGAAATTTAATCAAGCCTTGTGAAATTCAGAAAGAGACGAGGATGCCTACTCTCACCAGAGGCGGTTCAACCACCAGGCCAACTAGGCAGTTGCCTGTGGCACCATCTTGTTTGGGGGCGCCATCGAGGCAACTCCTGTCTCCTGCGGCCTGCCTCCGCAAGGTATTGAACTGCTTTTTCTGTTGATTTGTTGTAAAACATGATGTTTTAGTGCTTAATTTGTAAAATCTTAATGTAATTTGATGTTTAATAGGCTTTCCCTTAATCCCTCCTTATTATCAAACATTTTCACTTATCCAACGCTTTTATTTTTCAGTGATTGGTTTGTGTGGGGGGGGGGGTGCCAAAATTCTGTTCGCCTACACTTGAAAAATACCTAGGGCCGCCTCTGACTCTCACTACTTCTGTTTATACTAGTTCTTGAATTACTTTTAAAGGGTATACGATGAGAGGAAAAGCTCTCTGGAATAAAGACTGAAAAGGAAAATTATAAATTGTTGGCATTTGCAAATGGGTTCTGTTGGATAACACTAGGATGTTGCCACTGGATATGATTTGATATATGTTTGGCATGGTTGTATGCCATGCACACAATAATACCAACAACAATTTCAGAACCTGTACCTGAACTAAAACACATTTTACATCACCAACAGGAAAAAGATGAAAATGTATAAAAATCACCAGCCTAATCAACAATTGATGATTTTAGCCCAAAAATGCTGTAGAACTGAGATGTTCAAACAGTTAAATGGATGAAACTTGTCTACTGTGTGAATACTATGCAAGAAATCGTTTCCACTGAATTCAGTGAAACTTACTCCTAGATAAGCGTGTATACAGACTGGAGGCTTAATCTCCTTTGATCTTAAATTACTCCTTTCCTGGTCAATTACAGAGTATTCTTGAGGTGTTACTCTGGGGGGAGGAGTGAGAAAGGGTTCTTATCCTACACCTCTCTGCCCTGACTTCCTTGAGCAATTGACTCACAAATCTCATTTGGTTTTATGGCTTCCTGCCTGCACTAATGAAGTATGATTAATCAGGCCTCTTAATAGGATTCTCCTCCTACACGACCTTTTTCCAGGCTACCCAGTAAATATAACGTTGACTATTAATTTGGAATATAATGTTAATTTGCACAATAATGTTTGTATTATTCTAATGCAGCGTGTTTATCATTTTTTAAAACAAGGAAATAAATTAATTCAGTACAACAGTCACCAATAAAACCTAATGCCTGCACGAAGTAGGAAGATAGCTCTGAAAAAGAACCTGGTTCAGCTTTTTAAAAATGGTGGGTGGGAATGGTAGTTTGTCAATGGCCCAGGATTCTTATCAATAACCATGCAATTAGTTTTAATTTATGGTTGGGAACCTTTCAGTATCAGTTTTCTTATAAATGCAAACTGGCAGTTGTAATGTCTTAAGCTAGAGTCACACTCTCGTAGCTGCTGTATATTCACATTTGTGATCATGATATCATGATCTCACTCCAGAAGCAACTCTAATCTTGGACATACTTCAAATTTTATATAATGTGATTTTATTTTGCAATGGTATCTGTTTTATATGAATTGTTGTTTTGTAGATTTTTTTATATGAATTGTTGTTTTTACATTGTTTTTAGGCATTGAATTTTTGCCTATTTATTGTAAGCCGCTTTGAGTCCCCTTGGGGAGAAAGGTGGGGTAAAAGTGATGCAAATAAATAAATAAATAAATAAATAAACAAACTCCGGTTGCTCCTGACATGAAAAAAAAAATAAATCATGATCTCAATGCCCCTGAAACCCACCAAAAGAGCCGGACAGCTGTCCTGAGCAATAGCATTCTGTGCCAGAGGAGAAAAAATCAAGATTAACTGATGTGAGGAGCAAAATGATGGACCCATAAGGTCCTGTCGCAAAACTTGATTTTGCCTTCAGTCAATGTTGGAGATAAACTTGGTCATGTAATTCTTTAATGTCTTATTAATCAGCATTGCAAGCCCTCTTTACTTGGTTTGGCTGCCTAGTTTTTAAGGAATATTTCAGCGGTTTAAAAATTTCAGTCC
Organism: Anolis carolinensis; assembly: GCF_035594765.1. Taxonomy (NCBI): domain Eukaryota; kingdom Metazoa; phylum Chordata; class Lepidosauria; order Squamata; family Anolidae; genus Anolis; species Anolis carolinensis. The sequence continues at coordinate 23,945,589 of NW_026943820.1, read as the reverse complement.
TCTAGGTGTTTTGGACTTCAACTCCCAGAATTCCTAACAGCCAGTAGGAATTGTAGGAGTTGAAGTCCAAAACACCTGGAGAGCTGAAGTTTTCCCAAGCCTGATCTAACCCCAGGTTTAGATGATCAGCTTTGATACTGTAACTATAACTATCTATATATATAAAAGGGTAATGAAATTTCGGCCTAGGACAAAACAACAAAACTACACATCCCAGAAACACTAAACTTGGCAGCACAACCCCTCATCCATGCCTCTGCGTTCATACAACAAAAAGAAAAGAAATATAAAGTCCTAATTAGAGGGTGAGGAATAATTGTTTTTATCCAATTGCTGCCAGTTAGAAGGCTAAGCTCCGCCCACTTGGTCTCCTAGCAACCCACTCAGCCCAGGGGACAGGCAGAGTTAGGCCTCACTTAAGCCTCTTCCACACTGCCTATAAAATACAGATTTTCTAATTTTAACTGGATTATATGGCAGTGTAGACTCAAGGCCCATCCACACAGCTATATAACCCATTTATAATGGACTTAATGTCAGGGGAAAACCTTTATCCTTTACCTTAACTACCACCAATTCCTCAATACTTTATCTCCCATACCACCATACTTCGCCACAGCAACGCGTGGCCGGGCACAGCTAGTGCCTCTATAAAAGGACCTGTGCTTGAGTCATACTTTTGGGGCATTAAGAGAACAATATATTCAATTGCTAGTGGCATAAGCTAAGTTACACATGTGTAACTATAGTCAGCCACAACATTTGTGAGTTTAACTTTTTCAGATTTGTTCACAGATCTGATTAATCATGTTATCCACCAGACATTGACCATATGGAGGACATATGGATTCCTGGGAAAACACTTTTCTGGGCATTTGTAAGTCATCCAACATGAGTCTGTCATCGGCTTCAACGTCTGGCATATGTTTACTTCATTTCACTTCACTTCACTTTATTTCTTAATTAGTCGCTCTCCACCAGGGTGCTCTGAGCGACTTACAATTTAAAATATCATTCCACAATATAAAAACATTCAACGTAAAAACATTCAATAGTGACTATAAAAACATTCAACAGTGACCACACAGTTATGCTGCAAGACCTAGAAAATCTGAGAGAACACCTCTCTAGAAAAGGTTATATATTCAGTAGAGTCTCACTTATCCAACACTCGCTTATCCAACATTCTGGATTATCCAACGCATTTTTGTAGTCAATGTTATCAATAAATCATGATATTTTGGTGCTAAATTCGTAAATACTGTCATTACTACGTAGCATTATTTTGTATTGAACGACTTTTTTGTCAAATTTGTTGTATAACATGAAGTTTTGGTGCTTTATTTGTAAAATCGTAACCTTTGATGTTTAATAGGCTTTTCCTTAATCCCTCCTTATTATCCAACATACAGTAGAGTCTCACTTATCCAACATAAACGGGCCGGCAGAATGTTGGATAAGCGAATATTTTGAATAATAAGGAGGCATTGAGGAAAAGCCTATTAAACATCAAATTAGGTTATGATTTTACAAATTAAGCACCAAACATCATGTTATACAACAAATTTGTCAGGAAAAAGTAGTTCAATATGCAGTAATGCTATGTAGTAATTACTGTATTTACGAATTTAGCACCAAAATATCACGATGTATTGAAAACATTGACTACAAAAATGCGTTAGATAATCCAGAACGTTGGATAAGCAAGTGTTGGATAAGTGAGACTCTACTGTATTTGCTTATCCAACATTCTGCCGGCCCGTTTAGCTTGGATAAGTGAGACTCTTCTGTAATAAGATCAGAGTGAAATAATAAATGTATTATTAATAATAATTAAACTAGAGTAAAATAAATTTAATAGTAGCAACAACAATAGAGAAAAATAATAAATGTAATACAGTAGAGTCTCACTTATCCAAGCTAAACGGGCTGGCAGAAGCTTGGATAAGCGAATATCTTGGATAATAAGGAGGAATTAAGGAAAACCCTATTAAACATCAAATTAAGTTATGATTTTACAAATTAAGCACCAAAACATCATGTTATACAACAAATTTGACAGAAAAGGTAGTTCAATACGCAGTAATGTTATGTTGTAATTACTGTATTTACGAATTTAGCACCAAAATATCATGATATATAGAAAACATTGACTACAAAAATGGCTTGGATTATCCAGAGGCTTGGATAAGCGAGGCTTGGATAAGTGAGACTCTACTGTAATACCAACAATAATAGAGAAAAATAATAAATGTACCATATATTCTCGAGTATAAGCTGACCCAAATATAAGCCAACCAGGACCCTCACCCGAGTATAAGCCGAGGGGGACTTTTTCCGTCTTAAAAAAAGGGCTGAAAAACCAGGCTTATACTCGAGTATATACAGTAATCATTTTTGCCATACTGACCACATTCTGACATTGCTTGGTCCTATGTGTCCTGGTTTTCATCTGTGAAATGTTGGAGGATACACTTAATTTCCTATGTGTAATGCAGTCTCTCTGTCTGGTCCACAATGGATTATGAGTAGAAGTGATAGGAGTTACATCCCACAATATTTGGAGGGCCAACAATTGCTTACTCTCACCTTAGTAGGAACACGTGAAATAAATGTACAAAATAAAGCTGCTTGCAGTGGTTCACACATCAATAAACCCGCAATGGGCTGTGTGTTCCCTACTGCATTAGTCGGAATGAATAAAATGAAAAGACTATAAAGATTAATACAGCATGTTAGGATTTTCCCCATTTCAAATGACGGCTTCACAATATCCCAGTTTGACACTCATTTCCTCGCCTCTCCTGCGAAAAGACAAAGAGACACAATTCAATGGAAATGTCATTTTAGGAACCTCTCGCGTTCCTTTTGCAGCAAGTTCCAAAGAGGAGGTTAAATTTAATTCTCTTTGAGGGGTAACTCCCCTTTGAACGACAGCATTTGGAAAGCAATATATATTAAAAAGAAAGCATTTAGCCTGCCGGGGAGCGAGTGGGGGGATGCCTTAGTGACTCCAAACTACTTCTCTTCATGACAGTAATCTCAATATATATATATAATTTGCAAGCAATGTCATTATGGAATCTGGCTGGTGCCAAGCTCACAGTTATCTTTTACTTTACCCTGAGAAATAAATTAGATTGAGCAAGTCTCAATTGCAGATAAGTTCTTCTCCATCTGTTTTCTTATAAATGAGAAAAGCGAAAGGGGAAAGAATTGCGATGCCGAAACCAATGCACTGGTGAATCTGGAATTATAAATTCACAGTTGCAGACAGAATGCCAGAACATTTTTGGTGAAATGCCCAAGATGTTTAAACTTTATAAAAACCACCCTGGAAGCAACTGCAGTAAACTGATGACTGTTAAGGTTAAACAGCCATCGAGTTAAGTTAAATTCAATTTAGCTTAAATATTTTATTAGAAAGGAAAGCAAGCATAAATGCAAAGGACCAAAATCTTTATTTCTTAATTAGCTTCTTTGTTTTATTTCCCCTCAAATGTTTCTCCAGGATGGGAAGCAAACAGAAACAAATAAATAAAACAATGCCAATAGATCATTTCTGAACTTTTGGCAAGCCATTTGACACAAGAGTTACGACGGAAAGGTGTTTCACAGTAGGAGAATTTGAGTCTCTACATCCATGGGATTAATACTGGGATTTAAGAACACAGAGCGCTATTGTCCGGAAAGTGAAAATGTTTAGCAAACACAGGTGTCAAGGGAAATATAGGTAACATGCCCAGCAATATCAAAGTTGGCTTGTGTTACTTCTTATGGGAATACAATGGCTTGCAATGGTTTTAACAGGGCATGCTATGTGGCAACAAATGTACTTGCTAATGTAAAATCACTGCGTGAAAAAGGGGAAAAGATGAAACGTTGTCTACCAAAATGGAGAACAACATGGCATAGTGAAAAACTGGAAAATAATAGGGTCCAACAGCCAATTTTGTGCCCCAGAACCCTCTATGGACCACACAGAAAAATCCTCTAAAATCTCCAAAGTTCAAGCTGACCTCATGTTACTTCTGGTTGTCAAAAACAAATACTGATGTTAAATTATAACATCCACCTTAAATTAATTGTTTATTTATTAAAACCCCTCCCAACACCAAGCTTTTTCCTTGTCAAGGAAACCAAGGCAGCTTACATAACTGAAAAAAGAAAAATGTAGTGCAAAATGTACTACAGTAGAATCTCACTTATCCAACATTCGCTTATCCAACATTCTGGATTATCCAACGCATTTTTGTAGTCAATGTTTTCAATACATCGTGATATTTTGCTGCTAAATTCGTAAATACAGTAATTACTACATAGCATTACTGCATATTGAACTACTTTTTCTGTCAAATTTGTTGTATAACATGATGTTTTGGTGCTTAATTTGTAAAATCACAACCTAATTTGATGTTTAATAGGCTTCTTCTTAATCTCTCCTTATTATCCAACATATTCGCTTTTCCTACGTTCTGCCGGCCTGTTTATGTTGGATAAGTGAGACTCTACTGTATTACTAAAGTTTTTAATATAAAAACAAAAAGGTCAGTTCCATTCAGTTGCACGGTTATAAACAATTTAAAATACATTTAGAACATAATTAAGAACATACACAATAAAAGTTTTAAAAGGGCACACTGCTAGTTTCAATAATATTCTGCCACATGATTAAAACCAGTTAAGGCCCCACCGAAATAAAAAGGATGCAACTTACCAGTGGCAAAACAGAGGGGAAAAGTCATCCAAATCTGAGAGCAACAATGGAGAAGACTCTCTCCAAAGTCCCTGTGAAGCTGGTGGGATCAAGAGGAAGGAAACATTTTATTAGGTATTATTTATTACTTGGGGAATTTACAAGGTTTGAAAATAACAACCAATTTCAGATACATTAAAAGTAAAGGTTTCCCCTGATGTTAAGTCCAGTCATGTCTGACTCTGGGGGTTGGTGCTCATCTCCATTTCTAAGTCGAAGAGCCAGCGTTGTCCGTAGACACCTCCAAGGTCATGTGGCCACTGGCATGATTGCATGGAGCGCTGTTACCTTCCCACTGAAGCGGTACCTATTGATCTACTCACATTGGCATGTTTTCGAACTGCTAGGTTGGCAGAAGCTGGAGCTGACAGCGGGCACTCACTCCGCTCCAGGGATTTGAACCTGGGACCTTCCGGTCTGCAAGTTCAGCAGCTCAGCACTTTAACACACTTTGCCACCAGGGCTCATCAGATACATTAGGCAAACAATATTGTGGCAAATGTTGCAACCTATATAAGTGAATGGGCTTTCCCATAGGCTTCTAGGAATTACAATACACCGTTCATTTATTTAAGCATGTTGCCGCTTTCTCTTGCTTTTAGTGCTATAGCCTTATTTTTTCCAGATGACTATAGAGCATTGATTAGATGTGGCAGTCGTTTCCTCATGGCACTGGCATGGTATGGGCATATGTACGAGGGCTATCCACAAAGTAGGTTACGTTTTGGATTTTAAAAAGGACAAAGTATAGGAGAAATAATTTACCATACGCAGCGGAAAGACACATCCCAATACTACCATCTCACGTAATCCCCATTGAAATCTAGGCATGTCTCATATATATAAATGAGTTTGAAAAGGTCTGCCCCAGTAAATTTGCTGCCTCTCTCCTCTGTTTCCAACAATGGGGGCATGGCTACGTTTTGGCTACGTTGCAGGAAGGGAGAAGGGGGAAGAGCTGAGGACACAAGCGGGGAATTTATTGGAGCAGTACTTTTCAAACTATATGAGATTTGCCTAGATTTCAATGGGGATTACTTGAGACTGTAGAATTGGGATGTGTCTTTCAGCTGCATATGGTAAATGATTTCTCCTATATTTTGTCTTTTTTAAAATCCAAAACGTAACCTACTTTGTGGATAGCCCTTGTACATAAACTTAAGTCACCACAGCCAAGAGTTCATTACTGCCAACTGGATTAAATAGGGGTAGCAAGCAATGGGCTTAGGACACATCTTGGGATACTTATGCTTTTTGATTGGAGATCTTAGGGTGACAAATAATAATAATAATAATAATAATAATAATAATAATAATAATAAAAATTTATTTATACCCCGCCACCAACTCCCCGCGGGGACTCAGGGAGAGAGAGAGAGAGATCTTTCCCTGTCTTTTACCCACCTTCCCTCACTTCCACAGGTTTGGAGTTGGCTAACACCCGACTCCTTAAGATGGACTTCTTGCTCCATTTCCATGCGCTTCAGAAATCGAGCCACATGGCAGTCCCATAGAGGCCACCGCATGATGTAAGGGCATGGCCAGTGGGATTCTGCAGTTCTATTTCCTAAGTGCATGGAAATGGAGCCAGAGGTCCATCTTAAGGAGTTGGGTGTTACCCAACTCCAAACCTGTGGAAATGAGGGAAGGTGGGTAAAAGACAGGGAAAGATGGCATGGAACAGGATAAGACGGTTCCTTCTACTTTCCTCCACCTTCCCCCACTTTCCCTCTGTCCTTCTGATGAAGTCCTTGTTTTTACAAGTTTGCTTGTCAACAGCCATTGTGATGAATGTAAGAAATAGATAATAAAATAACCCTTGAAGGCTGAAGAACTGCCGTGCTGATCCTGGCAACACAAGAGTTGAGCATGTTGGACTTGTTAGTCTTATATTTTGCAATGCACAAAAGGCATTGCAAACCCAAACAAGGAAAGAAACATCCTTGCCTTAGAGGTAGTTTCTGAATGATTTTTTAAAACCTGCTCATTTCATCTTGTCAAACACCTTAATGTTGTGTTTCAAAGATTATCTCACTCGTTTATATTTCTTAACACACATTATCTCTTGTCTGAAATGCTTGGGACCAAAAGTGTTTTGAATTTTTTAAAAGTTTTTGGAATACAGTAGAGTCTCACTTATCCAACATAAACGGGCCGGCAGAATGTTGGATAAGCGAATATGTTGGATAATAAGGAGGGATTAAGGAAAAGCCTATTACACATCAAATAAGGTTATGTTTTTACAAATTAAGCACCAAAACATCATGTTTAACAACAAATTTGACAGAAAAACTAGTTCAATACGCAGTAATGCTATGTAGTAATTACTGTATTTATGAATTTAGCACCAAACTATCACGATGTATTGAAAACATTGACTACAAAAATGCATTGGATAATCCAGAATGATGGATAAGCGAGTGTTGGATAAGTGAGACTCTGCTGTATCTGTATTTGTATATACAGTAGAGTCCCGGTTATTCGACATAAACGGGCGGGCCGAATGTCGAATAACTGGATCTGACGGATAATAGGGAGGCCCTATTATCCAGCAAGGCGGTTGAAGGAAGTGTCCCGTGCACGTTGCTAGGTAGATAGCAAGCTACCTAGCAACGTGCAGGAGCGCTTCTGCTCCGCCTCTTGGGAGGTGCCCTGCGCGTTGCTAGGTAGATAACAAGCTACCTAGTAACGCGCACAGGAGCTTCGCTAAGCCGAGTGCTCACCGGTCCGCCCCTTGGGAAGCACCTGTGCGTGTTGCTAGGTAGCTTGCTATCTACCTAGCAACGCGCACGGGCGCTTCTCTGCTTGCCGCCCTGCCTCTTGGGAGGTGCCTGTGCGCGTTGCTAGGCAGATAGCAAGCTACCTAGCAACGTGCATGAGCGCCTCCCAAGGGGCCTGGGATGTCGGATAATACTCTACTGTATGTATATAATGTGATGTTTTGGAGATGGCACCCACGTCTAAACATGAAAATCATTTACGTTCCATATCCATCTTATACACATGGCCTGAAGGTAATTTTATATAATAATAATAATAATAATAATAATAATAATAATAATAATAATAATAATAATAATAAAAAAACTTTATTTATACCCCGCCACCATCTCCCCAACGGGAATTCGGGGCGGCTAACATGGGGCCATGCCCAGAGCAATACAATATAATAAAATATAAAAACAACATATCATAGCACCATTCAAAATACAATAAATAATAATAAACAGAACATCAGGAAATCAAAAAACAATAAAACAAGGGCAGGCCGCGTGAACACAAAGATAAAACCCGGAGTGAGAGGGACAGAGGGGTACTCCACTATGGGCAGGGACATTTGGAAGTGGGGTAATCTAGAGGATAGATGTTCGGAGGGGAGTAACACGGAGATATATAACAGAAATTACTCACCGAAAGCACAGCGGAAGAGCTGTGGAAGTAATATACATTACTTTTAACAATTTTGTGCATGAGACATTATGAGAGGTGAAAAACAGATCCATCCTAATGCTAAAAAAATATGCCAGTTGAGTTCTGAGATTTCAGAGCTTGGCCCTACGTTTTAAGGCAGGGGTCCCCAAACTAAGGCCCGGGGGCCGGATGCGGCCCTCCAAGGTAATTTACCTGGCCCTCGCCCTCATTTATAGTATAATATTTTTATATCCGTTTTAATAATATAATATATTGTATATACATATAATATTGATAATAATATCATTTTATACAATACAGTACTAACAATAATATCATATAATAATATTAATTATATGTTATATATTACATATAATATTACAGTATAGTGGTATAGTTCAATATAGTATAATGCTAATATTGTGCTATGGTAATAATATAATATATTGTATGTACATACAGCTGCTCTGAGTTCCCTTCGGGGTGAGAAGGGTGGGATATAAATGTAGTAAATGAATAAATAAATAATTTTGGACTTAGGCTTGCCCAAAGTCTGAAATGACTTGAAGACACACAACAACAACAACAATCCTAATTAACCTGACTATCTCATTGGCCAGAAGCAGGCCCACACTTCCTATTGAAATCCTGATAGGTTTATGTTGGTTAAAATTATTTTCATTTTTAAATATTGTATTGTTCTTTCATTGTTATTGTTGTTGTTTTGCACTACAAATAAGACATGTGCAGTGTGCATAGGAATTTGTTCAGTTTTTTTCTCCCAAATGATAATTTGGCCCCTCAACAGTCTGAAGGATTGTGGACCGGCCCTTTGCTTTAAAAGTTTGAGGACCCCTGTTTTAAGGTATGGAGCATCTCCTCCAGTCTTTACAGGACGGGTCTCAGGGTAAGAGTGCTGCACTAGTTTGATTTGATGTTCATTTTAAGTTGGAATGACCTATTCTATGCAACTGTGGTTGTTACTTAAAGTTACATGCTTAATGACATCACAAGGGTTCATCCCTAGATCTCAGGTTTTGTCCCTGAACAAGGACCTGGGATAGTTTTAAGCTGAGATACCAAATACGCCGACCATTATTTCTTTGGGGGTAGGGGGGAAACACCAATTGATACAACTGAGCACCTGGTCACACTAGAGCAGGGGTCCCCAAACTAAGGCCCGGGGGCCACATGTGGCCCATCAAAGCCATTTATCTGGCCCCCGTGGCAGTGTGCAGTGCAAGGGAGGAGGGAAAGGTGTGTGCCTTTTTTATAATGATATTTTAATTATTATTTAATTAATAATTAATTATTAAGGGGTGCTTTGCTAGTACTTTTGGTGCACAAAGGCGAAAGGGGGTTGGACTAAATGGCCCAAGGTCTCTTCCAATCATCATCATCATCATCATCATCATCATCATTATTGACACAAAGACACAGTATAACACAGCAAACAAGCTATATATGCTGGATTTCGTATCACAAAATCACAAGTTTAACACTTCCCAAGCATTTAGGACTGTGTGATGTATTATTATTAACAACATTGAGGTTGGGTGGCCATTTGTCAGGGGTGCTTTGCTTGTGCTTTTGGTGCACCAATGTAGAATGGGTTTGGACCAAATGGCCCAAGGGGTCTCTTATTATTTTTATTATGATTATGATTAACATTGAAGCTGTAAAAAACCATTTCTTTTGTTTTTTACTTCAAAATAAGAGATGTGCAGTGTGCATAGGAATTTGTTTATAGTTTTTTTCCTACTATAGTCCGGCCCTCCAACTGTCTGAGAGACCGTGAACTGGCCCTCTGTTTAAAAAGTTTGGGAACCCCTGCACTGGAGCATGGATCCACTTTAAATCCAGTTTCTGCCTCCTGCAGAACTCTGGGAGAGGCCTTTAAACTGCTCAGCGAGATAGGTTCTGGGTCTCACTAAACTATTCTCCCAATCATTACCTTTGTTCTGGTCAGTTTCAGCCCCCACTTGCAATTTGTTCTGCAATATTAATACCAACTAACACAAATTGGCCAAAGGCAGTGATGAATATTCAAGATCAAAAAGAAACAAGACAGCATGGCTGCCCCACCTTTGCACCCCATTTCATGTTAATTAAGGTAATTTTACTAGATCTGAGCTGCTATATAACTCATATCTACAGCCTTAAATGACCTGATTACAAGATCCAAGAGTGTCTCCAGGCATTTTATAATGTGGACAAACAGGAGGTGCAAGAAGTTGGTGTTTCTAAGTCTTTCTGCTCCTCTATAAGCTATTAAGTGAATTTTGAACATCTTTGCCTAGTACCTTTACTGTTCTGACTAAGCAGAAGAGTCTATTTCAAGGGACTGGGAAAGATCTGGGGATAATTGATGGAGAACACAGTGTGACCAGCAGGATAAAGCAGAAAGCAGTAGCTCATTGATAGCCAAGGACTAACTGCAGGCAGCTGGCTGGAATGTAATGCTGCAGAAGAGGCCTTGGGTTGGGAATACTTCTAGAAGCAGCAGAAACTCATCCAGTGAAACTGTCAAGTTCCAGGCAGGGCCTGCTGACTGTGGAACTCTGTCGCTCAAGTGGAGCTGCAAAGAATCTGCCAACACAATGGGTGATTTTCTGAGTCCTGAGACATCACTAAAGGATATGGAATGAAGAATGTAAATAGAAGGCAATATGTAATATAAAGACACTAGATAGAATCAAATGAATAACAGATTATGAAACTTTACTTATATATGATACTGGGTATAAGATGGAAGTCATTTTAAAGGAAATATGTGTTATTTGTATTTTTATTTTTATTTCATTTTATTGATATATGTCTTTTTTTTTCTCTTGAATTCCTTCCCTTGTTTTTGTGTCCTATGTTTGATTTTGTCTTGTGTTATTGTTATTTTTGGTTTGTTGTGTAGTTTGGGACGATGGTCACTTTTCCCTCTTCTTTCCCCCCCCCCCCCCCCGCTTCTTTCACCTCACCTTAACTGTACTGTAATTACATGTTAAAAGCATCAATAAAAAATTATTTTAAAAAAAGGATATGGAATTGTGCCTGATACCTTTCCCTTCCAACAACAGCAAACAGTTTTGGTTGACTGGTGGTTGATTCAGAGCAGAGCCAACCCTAGGTATTTTTCAAGTGTAGGTGAACAGAATTTTGCCCCCCCCCCCAAACAATCACTGAAAAATAAAAGTGTTGGATAAGCGAAAATGTTGGATAATAAGGAGGGATTAAGGAAAAGCCTATTAAACATCAAATTACATTAAGATTTTACAAATTAAGCACCAAAACATCATGTTATACAACAAATCAACAGAAAAAGCAGTCTCGACTGTGCCCCTGTATGTTTTGCGCCCGAAGCAACCGCTTAATTCGACTCATTGTTGGACCAGCTCTGATTCAGAGTTATCTTCTTCTGTTTTTGTCAACCTAATACGAGGGCTATCCAGAAAGTAGGCTACGTTTTGGATTTTTAAAAGGACAAAGTATATGATAAATCATTTACCATATGCAGCTGAAAGGCACATCCCAAAACTACAATCTCATGTAATCCCCATTTAAATTTAGCCACGTTTCTTATAGATAAATGAGTTTGAAAAGTACTGCACCAATCAATTTGCCACCTCTCTCCTCCGTTTCCAACAATGGGGGCATGGCTGGCAGCGCAGCGTTTTGGCTACGCTGCAGGAAGGGAGAAGGGGGAAGAGCTGACGACACAAGCGGGGAATATATAATCCAGTTCAAAACATATAATGTGGAATCGGATTCCAGGATATAGGGCAGTGTAGATCTAGCCTAGGTCAGTTTTAGCACCAATGTCTCCTCTTTACCACAAAGTAACCTAGATTTGTATTTTGTAAATTATTTTTTGAGCATACTATTGATTTTAGCACCTGGAAAATGTCATCTCATTGAATTGATGTTGGACTTATTGGTACTTGTATTAATCAGTAGGAAAAGGGATGCATAGTTGAAAATAAAGGGCAACCTATCTGATGTTTTCAAAAGTTGTCTTGTAAAAAAGAAAATAAAGTGAAGTAGCAAAGTATGTGTTTGGAGGGGGAGTAAGGGGGAAAAAATGACCCAGAAGAATCTGCCCAATCCAAGCCAACGGATTCTATATTATTCTTCTCATTTCTTTTTGATCTCAACTCCTTTTTATTATTATTTAAAGATAATGTTCACTGGTGCTCACATCCTTTTGAAAGGGTGAAGAATTTGCATGAACCAATTTCTGTTAGTTCCCCTGAGAATGTTAAAAACTTCAATTAGGTCACTCTGAAGTCTCTTTTCCTGGGAGAAATTCCTTAATCTTCCTTAATAATGTACATCTTTGAGCATTGCTGTTGTTCGACTTGCCCTGCAATTTTCTTCAGAAGTAATTATAAACCAGCTATGATACACTTTATAATAAACCACGACTCTTTAAGTAGAGTCAAATTCTGGGCCCTGTAAAGCCGGATAGACCCGATGCGATTATAGTGCGTGACATCGTTTTTATACAGGGATATGCTGGAAAATGTCAGCGTGCATTCCCAACGAAGAATTACTTTCTTCTTTACAGTAATATTTTACCAATTTTAAGTGTCTTTTACCTGACATATACTGATGTATGTGTGTATGCATGTGTGTGTATATTTACACAGTAGACATGTTCTCAGACAGAATGCAGACATGATGAAAATGTAGAGAAAATGAAAAATCTTGTATTTTCTAATCACAACAGCATTAAAAAAGCAGTCCCACCTTTTAGCAGATTGAAATAGTTGTCCCAGGTCATAAGCACTGGGAAGCAGCAAACAAAAGCTGGAAGAGTAGAGAGTGTTGTGTACTAAAGTGCGGCTGGATTTTTACACTGCCATATAATGCATTCAGAATGCAGGTTAATTGCATTGAACTGGATTATATGAGTCTACATTGCTACATTGTATTTTGTAATACAATATAATAATATTAATTATATTTTATATATTAAATGTAATATTACTAATAATATTACAATATATTTATGTAGTACAATATGGTAATTTATTGCCAGTATTGTGCTATGCTAATAATATAATGTATGTAAATTTAATTTGTAAGCCGCTCTGAGTCCCCTTTGGGGTGAGAAGGGCGGGATATAAATGTATTAAATAATAATGATAATAATAATAATAATAATAATAATAATAATAATAATAAGAAGAAGAAGAAGAAGAAGAAGAAGAAGAAGAAGAAGAAGAAGAAGAAGAAGATACTGTGGGACTTCCGAATCCAGACTGACAAAGTTCTGGAACACAACACACCAGACATCACAGTTGTAGAAAAGAAAAAGGTTTGGATCATTGATGTCGCCATCCCAGGTGACAGTCGCATTGACGAAAAACAACAGGAAAAACTCAGCTGCTATCAGGATCTCAAGATTGAACTTCAAAGACTCTGGCAGAAACCAGTGCAGGTGGTCCTGGTGGTGATCGGCACACTGGGTGCCGTGCCAAAAGATCTCATCCGGCATTTGGAAACAATAGACATTGACAAAATCACGATCTGCCAACTGCAAAAGGCCACCCTACGGGGATCTGCACGCATCACACAGTCCTAGACACTTGGGAAGTGTTCGACTTGTGATTTTGTGATACGAAATCCAGCATATCTATCTTGTTTGCTGTGTCATAATAAAATAATAATATAATCCAGTTCAATGCAGTTAATCTGCATTCTGAATGCATTATATGGCAGTGTAGATCCAATTTGTTCCCTTAGGTTGCCTACTGACTTCAGATATGATGGGAGATGCTGCCCTATCATTCTTGTTAGAGAGGGGAAAAATCAGGTACCAATCTAGTAAGCTTTTGTACATTGAACGAGATGAGAAGTCATTTTGGTTTCAGCCTCAGGCATTGAAATGTTTTAGGAAATAGCAGCCTGCTAGATAGCATGGACTTGAGCCATATAGGGCTTTATAGATGTTTATCTCCGTAGCACTATTTTCTAGACCCAGATTGCTGACATTGTCCGAGATAAACTGGTGTTGCTTCCATTGCACATTGGGAGTATACATCACCTTGTCAAGAATCCGTATTAATTCCATCAGATTAATTCAGATGGAAAGGAAATCAAGCACCTCTGGCATAATTGAGGGATTTTCACAATCCATTCTAATCTCAGTTTTCCTGCTTACAGATAGAATGTGATCAGGAAACTTACTGGGTCAAGATTCAGAGTCCAAAACAACTAGAAAATTCTTATTACCAGGCTCTGCAAAGTTCGAGGTTTACTGAAAAATTTGATATACAGTAGAGTCTCACTTATCCAACATCTGCTCATCCAATGTTCTGGATTATCCAATGCAGTTTGCCTCCCGCCCCGATCCACAGCTGTTTCTCTAGACAGCAAGGATTGAACTTTTTATGGATTTAATTTCCAACAATGTTGCTACTGTAAATTCATTTTATGCAATTCTATCTTTATTTGTAGTCAATTTGTTAGTAGCCAATGTTTTTGTAGTCAAGGTTTTCAATACATCGTGATGTTTTGTTGCTAAATTCATAAATACAGTAATTACTACATAATGTTACCATTTTTGGACTGCTTTTTCTGTTGATTTGTTGTAAACAAATTACACAGTGGCAAAGTGTGTTAAAGTGCTGAGCTGCTGAACTTGCAGACCGAAAGGTCCCAGGTTCAAATCCCGGGAGCGGATGAGCGCCCGCTATTATCTCCAGCTTCTGCCAACATCTGAAAACATGCAAATGTGAGTAGATCAATAGGTACTGCTCCGGCGGGAAGGTAACAGCGCTCCGTGCAGTCATGCCGGCCACATGACCTTGGAGGTGTCTAAGCTCTTCGGCTTAGAAATGGAGATGAGCACCAACCCCCAGAGTCAGACATGACTGGACTTAACGTCAGGGGAAACCTTTACCTTTTTTTTAATGATGTTTTTGCTGCTTAATTTGTAAAATCATAATGTAATTTGACCTTTAATAGGCTTTTCCTTTATCCCTCCTTATTATCCAACACTTTCGCTTATCCAACTTTCTGCTGGCCCGTTTATGTTGGATAAGTGAGACTCTACTGTATTTGCAACGTGGCAACACAAATCCATTCACAAATTATTTTTCTTCTAATACAGTCATAGAATCATAGAGTTAGAAGAGACCTCATGGGCCATCCAGTTCAACCCTCTGCCAAGAAGCATGTTTCTTCATGTTGACTCTGCCTTTTGAGTATCCTACGACGGGGGTTTCTTGCCAAGTTTTATTCAAAGGCTATTTGGTTGAGAAGTGTGATTTTTCCCAATACTGTCCATGGAATTTTCAAGGCTGAGCAGGTATTCAAACTTAGGTCTCCCTGAGTCCTAATCCAACAAATGCCAGCGTTATCATGAGTCATCTACACATTACATTCACATGAAATAAATTGCATGGAGAGAGAAGGGAGTGTATATAATTATCTACCCCATGCAACTGTAGCTATTTTTAAAGTTTTACTATAAAGTTATAGATTTGGACAAAAATTAATGGCACCATCACCACATTTAGCACAATCCTGAACATCTGGATCCAAACTGGATTGTTGTTTATATCTTACCACTTTCACACCCAATTCGGCTGGGCATGGGAGCTCCATTCTTCTTTTAAATGGGTTTTTGAAAGTAATAAAGACATATTGCTTCCTTTCAAGTCAGCTCATAATTACACCTTGCAGCCATATGTTGACCTGTTTTCTCTCAAGCTTTCTTATGACAATGGTTTTATTATTTCAATTTAAAGTTGCTTCTGTTGTTAACAACTTGTCTAATCTAGAGATGTATTTTTCCTATTCTATAAATGAGGCAAAGCTCTTTTTTCTAACTTGAGTCACAAGCTTTGTTCGGTTCAGATGCAATCTCTTAGGGTGCTTCCAGACATAAGAAACCCGATCCAAAGCTGGTTTAAGTCCCCACACCCCAGAGAAAAAAATGGGTTTTGCTCACTGGCTGTCTCCATGCCATCCCATGCTATATATACATTGTATAGATATATATAGATATAGATATAGATATATAGATATATATGCTAAGTCAGAAGTGAAAAGTGGTTTTTAGCCTGGTGTGGACCACTAGCATTCTTCAGAACTCGCTTGGCAATTAGATTTTAAAGCAATGGCTGCTTTTAAAAAGCTTGAATGCAATAAGAGAAAGTTTTAATCTCTTGCCACCTACAGTTGATCAGAGATAAGACTTTTTACTCACCTGGTGGGCCAGACAAATGTTTCAGTGGGCAGCATGTGTCCTGTGGGCTGTAGTTTGAGGACCCCGGCTCTATGGTTTGTCTAGTAACCATCTGGTCTCATCTGTGTTTCCTATGCAATCATCTGCACAGCAAGAACACTTTCTTCAATACTGACTTGAAACTGCATTAAATAGTCAGTATAGATGTGCTCATAAATTTCTAGAATTGAAAGAGAGCTTGTAGACCTTCCACTGCTAGTCCTGGGTTACTCTAGAAGTAATGTTGGGGGCGGGGGGAGGACAGGTCCAAGGTAATTTTCAAGTGTAGGCGAACAGAAATATCGGCACTCCCCCCCCCCCAAAAAAAACTAATCACTTTCTTCCACCGGTTGAAGCAGCTAAAGAGCGCACTCCGCCCAGAAGGTGGGCCCACACCAGCACGCAGTGCGGGCCCACACCAGTGTGGAATTTTCTCCTCTTGGCATACTGATCATATCAAAATCCATTGTTTTGGACCCAAAACCTGCCATTGACTCCTTCCCCCCAGAGGCGGTTCAACCGCCAGGCAAACTAAGCACTTGCCTGTGGCACCATCTTGTAGGGGGTGCCGTTGAGGTGCTCCCGTTGAGGTGCATGCATGTTGAGGCGCATGCGGGAGCGCCTCAACTGCGCTTTCGATAACATGGCACCACCTTCCAGCTGGCCTGGGCCTTCCAGGCGGCGTGCGCATTCTCCAGACGCTTCAACCGGCGGAAGGAAGCTTCCTTCTGCTGGTTAAAGCAGCTAGAGAGCGTGCACGCCACCCGGAAGGCAGGCCCACTCTGGCATGCAGGGCGGGCCCACACCGACATGTGGGGCGGGCCCACGCCGGCATGCAGGGCGGGCCCATGCCAGCGTGGGCCTGCCTTCTGGGCAGCGTGCGCGCTCTCCAGCCACTTCCTTCTGCCGGTTGAAGCGGCTGGAGAGCGTGCACGCCACCCATAAGGCCCAGGCCAGCCGGAAGGTGGTGCCATGTTATCAAAGGCGCAGTTAAGGCACTCCCGCATGCGCCTCAACATGCATGCACCTCAACGGGAGCACCTCAACGGCACCCCCTACAAGATGGTGCCACAGGCCAGTGCCTAGTTTGCCTGGCGGTTGAACCGCCCCTGGGGGGAAGGAGTCGAGGACAGGTTTTGGATCCAAAACGATGGATTTTGATATGATCAGTATGCCAAGAGGAGAAAGTTCCAATGGCACCTCAAGGAGTTGCTGTCCCTGGTCACTGTCACTATTTTCCCATCTAGGCAGTAGAAAAAGCTAGAATTGATACCATGCTGGAGAGAATAGAGGAGTTGATGCTTCTTTTAGGCTGCCCCAGGCTGGACTAAAGTTTTGATTTTCACCACATTAGTCAGAGAAGGAGCTAGATCATATATATGAGTTACAATAATACATCTACTTCAACGGTTAGTCCTATCCCCCTGTCCCCCCCCCTTTGAATGTTCAGAGAATATAATAGTCCCTCTTAGTGTTTCTTCCGCCAATTTTTCAAGGCTTGAGCTCTGTACACACTCATTGTTGTGCCAAATGTACTTGTCATTTTGAGGAAAAGAGGCTAAATGCTATTTTGGGCAACATATTCCATATGTGTGGGGTCTTTTAAAAAGATAAATCACAGATATACCACTTGAAGCAGGAAAAAAGGAAGTCCAATAGCTGATAAATTAATCTTGTCAGGAAACACATCTTTTTGAGGAAGTACATCATGTTACTGTGACTTTAGAGTCTTTTGACTTTAGAGTTCATGGCTGAAATTCTTGCATAAATATATTGTCCAAAGCTCCAAATCTGTGTTTCTGATGGAGCCAGGAAACCCAAAGTAAATAGTCAAACTGGAAGGAATTGCAAACGACAGTTTTAGGCTTGACCTTGGAGGCATTTTTAGGGACCCAGAAAAGAAGCAAATGCTAATACTGGAAGGAGAAATAGCAGGAGAGTATATGGTAGCAAGTAGCACCAGATTGGCTGTTCCCAATCATCTTCAAAGACTTCAGACCCATAATGTTTGTATCTGACCATGAAAATTGTGAGTCTTCTGCTCTGACAAACAGATCTATAGCTACAGTGCAAGGAGTGAGAGCATCATTTTGTAATTATGAAATTATTATCTTTTTTATTTTTCCAAAAAAAATGTATACAGACACTCCTCAAGTTATAAACATCTGACTTACAAATGACTCATAGTTAAGAACGGGAGTGGGACTACAGCATGAGAGAGAAATCTACCCCTCGGAAGGAAAATTCACTCCTGAAAAAGTTATTATCATGGGGAAAAGGGATCTCCATTGGAGCCTTATCATCATTTAGCTAGAGTTACACTTTAAAAAGTACCTGTTCTGATGTACTTACAAATTCAACTTAAGAACAAACCTTCAGAACCTATCCTGTTCGTACTTGGGGACTGCCTGTATATCGTTAACTGGATGAAATATTCCAATAGTAGAGAAGTGCTACAAAATTACGAGAGAATTTAAGTGAATATTTTATGACCCCATAGGGTTTTAGCTATAGAAATTTGGCCCCTTCCACACAGCTGAATAAAATCCCACATTTTCTACTTTGAACTGGAATATATGCCTGTGTGGACTCAGATAACCCAGTTCAAAGCAGATATTGTGGGATTTTCTGCCTTGATATTCTGGGTTATATGGCTGGGTTATATGTCCCAGAGACAACAGAAGCCTTTGACCAGCTTAGACTTCACAAAGAAAGAAGATCGAGGCAACCTTTGGGCTCCAACTTGTGAGCCATTACTTTGCACCAGAGACAGAGGACTTTCAAAGACTCCAGAGAGATGACTGCAATCAGCAAAATCTCCATTTGTGAGGTATTGTTTAAAGCTATTTTACAATAGTCCCAGGTGGAGTTAACCCTTCATTCATCTTGTTTTCAGTAAACTCATTTTGGTTATCTTTTCACCTTGTCTAAAGTGCTTCTGTATGTTAAGGGTCTTGACCTTAATAGAAGATATACAGATAGCCCCCAAGTAAATCCAGACTATAGTTTTCTCAAAGGCTTGGGCATGTCATCACAATCTTTGTGGGAAAAGTTGGATTATCTCGTCAGGAGAAATATTAATAATTATTTCCATCTAAAGGTCCCTTCAAATTTACATGGATGACCACTTTCATCTGGTGTTTCCCATTTTTCAGGCTCCATTGGGGGCTTTTTTTCCCAAAGTACTGCTGTGCAAGAAAATATTACTAATTTTCCTATCAAGTGGACTGAATTAATCATGCAAACCTGATACCAGATGTTTATGATAAAGTGTCTGCTACCTTTTTATTGGGATTTTTTTTTAGATTAACACTACAATGGCTCTCTTGTATAATCCTCAAAAGAAGATTAATCTTTACTGCAATAAAGCTTTCCAGGAATGTGTCTTGTATCTCTTCCCATTTTAAAAGGAAGCAACAGATACCTTTCAGGGTTTATATATATGGGATACAAATTTATTTTCCAAAACAAGTATCCCAAATTCCATGTTTATAGTGGGCAATCGTATCAGTTGTTCTGGTCAAGGCAATAGCATTCCATTGCCTTGAAGCAAACAATGTGCCGGCTGAACTCCAAGTGACCCAGTTGTCTCTGCTAATCACTGGCTGATTACTAGCTAATCAGTGTCTTGTTTAGAGCATAGAAGCCAAAAACACTTTGGACCGAGTTGCCTTTGGGAAACAGGACACATTTTTGCAATTTTCATTAGCACACTGCAATTACACTGGAGTTGCATGAAGAAAATGCAGGGATGAAATCAAAACCAAATAACAGACCCCAGAGCTGTAAAGAGAATTGTTGAGTGGTATAAACCATCTCAGATTTTTAAAATATATATAGAGAGAATAATATAATCATAGAGTTGTAAGATACCACAGAGGCCATTTAGTCCAACCCCCTGCCATGCAGGAAAAGCACAATCAAAGTACTCTTGACAGATGGCCATCCAGCCTCTGTTTAAGAGCCTCCAAAGAAGGAGCTTCCACCATACTATGAGGCAGAGAGATCCACTGCTGAACAGCCCTTATAGTTAGGAAGTTCCTCCTAATGTTCTAGTGGAATCTCCTTTACCGTAATTTGAACCCATTGCTCTGAATCCTAGTTTCCTTTATTTGTTTATTTATTTATTTATTTATTTATTTACAGCATTTATATTCCGCCCTTCTCACCCCGAAGGGGACTCAGGGCGGATCACATTACACATATAGGCATACATTCAATGCCTTTTTAACATAGAACAAAGACAAGACAAACATAGACTCCGAGTGGGCCTTGAACTCATGACCTCCTGGTCAGAGTGATTCATTGCAGCTGGTTGCAGCTGGCTTGCTCTCCCGCCTGCGCCCCAATCTTAGCTCCGCTGAAAATTCTTTGGACATCCATTCTGGTTTCTTTACAATTATTATTTTTTTTTCTTGCTGGCACTGTTTGCAGTTGTGACTTCAGTAGCTCACTTTTAAGAAACTCCAATCCATCATTTGCTCCCTTCTCTTTAGTATTCTTTCCATGTTATCATGCTCAGAATGCCCTATACCTTAGGATGGTAATGCCATGTGAGTCCAGGTGTTTGAGTAAGGGGTTTGGGACTCTGCCTCTCTAAATAAAACTTCAACCTGTCCAAAATGAAATGTTCCTCCAGTCTCCAAATTTCCAGCATTTCAATAACTTACCATTTCAGTTGAAAATTTAGAAATACAGTTTAGGATAGGAATAGGAACTGGGAATGTTCTCCAGGTAAATATGAGTTCTAAGCATGGAACATTTCAGGGTTGGTATAATGCCTGTATTTTGCCACCATCTCAAGCCCTCTCATCCTTCAGGTAGTGCCATCTTGCCAGGTTGTCTTTTGATCTGCCCACTCCACTTCTGAGTCTGTTTAGGGACTTCCAAGTTGCCCATTCTTGGTTTGCCCCTGGATGAAGACCCTCATGGGGGTCCATCCAGTTGGAATTGTCTGGTTTAGCTGCCCAGAGGGACACTCTTGCTGTTGAGGAGTGGTGGTTCTCATGAAGCTCCTCCTTGACTTGAGTCTACTGGGAGGAGGCTGATAGTCATGCAGTGGGTGGCTTTCACAATGTTTGACCTTATTTCTCTCACCGTCGCACATCAGGGTGGGGCAATGCCAGCTAGGTGTAGGTTTAAGGCAGGGGTCCCCAAACTTTTTAAACAGGGGGCCAGTTCACAATCCTTCGGACCATTGGAGGGCCGGACTATAGATGGCCACCGAGCAATAATAATAATAATAATAATAATAATAATAATAATAATAATAATAATAATAATAATAGCAGCAATAATAATAAAAAGAGGGTTGGAAGAGACCCTTTGGGCCATTGAGTCCAATCCCCTTCTGCCTTTGTGCACCGAAAGCACAAGCAAAGCACCCCTGACAGATGGCCACCCAGCCCCGATGTTAATAATAATAATAATAATAACAACAACAACAACAACAACAACAACAACAGGAAAAACTCAGCCGCTATCAGGACCTCAAGATTGAACTTCAAAGACTCTGGCAGAAACCAGTGCAGGTGGTCCCGGTGGTGATGGGCACACTGGGTGCCGTGCCAAAAGATCTCAACCGGCATTTGGAAACAATAGACATTGACAAAATTACGATCTGCCAACTGCAAAAGGCCACCCTGCTGGGATCTGCACGCAACATCCGAAAATACATCACACAGTCCTAGACACTTGGGAAGTGTTCGACTTGTGATTCTGTGATATGAAATCCAGCATATCTATCTTGTTTGCTGTGTCATACAACATCGTTGTGTCAATAATAATAATAATAATAATAATAGTAATAATAATAATAATAAAAAGAAGGTTGGAAGAGACCCTTTGGGCCATTGAGTCCAATCCCCTTCTGCATTTGTGCACCGAAAGCACAAGCAAAGCACCCCTGACAGATGGCCACCCAGCCTCAATGTTAATAAATAATAATAATAATAATAATAATAATAATAATAATAATAATAATAATAAAGAGGCTTGGAATAGACCCCTTGAGCCATTTTGTCCAACCCCCTTCTGCCTCTGTGGCCCAAAAGCACAAGCAAAGCACCCCTGACAGATGGCCACCCAGCCTTAATGATAATAATAGTAGTAGTAGTAATAATAATAATAATAATAATAATAATAATAATAATAATAATAATGGTTGTAAGAGAACCCTTGGGTCATTTAGCCCAACCCCCTTCAGCCGTTGTGCCATGGGGGCCGGATAAATGGCTTCGATGGGCCGCATCCGGCCCCCGGGTCTTAGTTTGGGGACCCCTGGTTTAAGGCATCCTGTGATTATTCTACATGTTTCGTTCAGTGCTATGTCCACCTGCTTCGCATGGACAGACTTGTGCCAGACAGGACAGGCGTACTCAGCAGTTGAGAAAGACAAGGCCAGGGCTGATGTTCTTATTAATTTTGGGTCTGCACCCCATGCACTGCCAGTAAGTTTATGCAGGATGTTATTGCGTGCAGCTACTTTGTGCTTGGTGTTCATGCAGTGTTTCCTATATGTTAGTGTTCGATCTAAGGTGACACCAAGATATTTAGGATGGAAACAGTGTTCAAACTCTTGGCCTTCCCAAGTAACTTTCAGTTTCCTGTTGGCTTCATGATTATGTAAGTGGAAAGCACACACTTGTGTCTTGGCAGGGTTAGGTTTCAGGTGGTTCTCTTTGTAGTAGCTGGAGAGATCTTTCAAGGCATTAGTGAGCTGGCCTTCAACTGTTTCAAAATCTTTTGCTTGTGTTGTAAGGCCAACGTCATCAGCATATATAAATCTCTTTGTGAGTGGTGGTAGTGGCTGGTTGTTCGTGAAGATGTTAAACAAGGTCGGTGCAAGAACGCTGCCTTAGGGTAAACCATTATTTTGCCTCCTCCATCTACTTTTCCATCTACTTTTCCGGCCCTGAAAAGTAGGGGGACACGGAAAGAGCCTCCTCAAAGATTGAGTAAATCCAGTCGGGCGTCCCCTGGGCAACGTTTCTTGTAAACGGCCAATCTTTCCAACCCAAAAGCATTGCATCACTTTTTAAACATGCATTCCAGATGACAGTTTTGTTTAAAAGGCTGTAAGAAGGAAAGTAGTTTGGTCCTCATCTGGTTAAAAGAAGACAAACCATCTCAAAAGGGCAAAGGGGTCATGATGTTGTCCATCAACAAATGACACCCTGGGCAGAAAACTAAACAACCAACATGGAGGTCACCTGGTCACAGTCTTCCCCATTGTGTTGCAATATATTGAATTTATATGATAGTAATTATTTGTAAATTTGCATCTATGCATAAACATGTAATGCAAATATACACCACTGTTGTATTTTTCAATGATGCATTTCCTCTCCTTTGGTAGAGCATAATCTCTTGGTTCCTGTTGTTATGAACTGCTGCGGGAGCATGCTATGATTTGGCTAATATGGAAAGGAGACCATGTGGGAAACATGAAGATTTCATTCAGGGCTATTACCCCAATTGGTACGCTGCTTTCCAGAAAATACTATTTATTTATTTATTACAATCTTTATATCCCGCCCTTCTCCAACCTTTGAGCCAATGCTTTAAAAATTAACTCTATTTTTTAACCATTATAACTCCCAGTGAACACAGCCACTGCACAGATTTGCTGAGAATGTGGGGAATTGTAGTTTTAAGTGACTTTTCCCAGCACTATTATCAGCATCAGACACATGCCGTGTTGATGGTGGTGGTAGTGATAGTAACTACTGGTTTCATTAAGTTTGTTTTCATTATTTTCTTTGTTTTCACTATTCTCAAGCATTGTTTTATGACTCGCAACTGGGTTTTTTATTTTTGTGGATTTTATGGTATTCCTCTCCTGCCAACCTAGCAGTTCGAAAACATGTAAATTTGTGAGTAGATCAATAGGGAAGGTAACGGCGCTCCATGCAATCATGCCGACCACATGACCTTGGAGGTGTCTAGGGACAATGCCGGCTCTTCGGCTTAGAAATGGAGATGAGCACTAACCCCCAGAGTCAGTCACGACTGGACTTAACGTCAGGGGAAAACCTTTACCTTTACCTATGGTATTCCTATATGTATGTATCGTACATTTTAAGTGAAATATTCTAGGAAAAGTATTTTTAGTACCACTAAAAATGTTGCTCATCTTGTTTTGTGCCTTTAATGGCTCCATCATAAATTAATGTATAAACTATACATGCATCTCAGTGTCCAGTCCTAAGAGTCAACATGTTCACTGTCTTGAGTAAATGATACAGAAAACAGAGAGCACTATGGAGTTCCCCATTTGTTGTTGACGTAAGAATGATGCTACTTCTATAAGGCAAAGCCTAAAGACTCATAAGAAATTAAATCCACACTCACTCTAAGTATCCTTCAGATGCTGTTGTATGACTATACCCAAGATTATGGAACAAAGCCATGCCCCCTGGTCCTGTCTTTGCCATTACACACACAACCAGTCCTGACTCCTGGCCATCCATGAGTTCAGCAGAAGACTATTACACTGAAAGCTCATATGAATGCAGTACATAATGATGTAGGCCTTCCAGTCACATGGAACACCAGACATGATCATTTGGTTGTCCACCTACACATTTCATCTTTGCAGAAAACTTATTCAATACATCAACATCCAAGGTGGCAGGAACGGGAGCTACCAGCTGAGCATCCTGCATCTAGAATTTTGAAATCTAAAACATTCCAAAACTCAAAATTGTCCATGTGGGTGGTTGAGACAATGGAGCCTTGGTTTTTTGAAGGTTCAATGCGGACTAACTGTGTTTCATGTGCAAACTTATTTAAAATGTTGCATAAAATTACCTTCAGGTTCTGTGTATAAGGTATATATGAAATAAAAATACATTTCATATTTAGATTGGGAACAATTTTTCAAGACATTTCATGGTGCCCATATCTGCAAATAGGGTGCCCTGAAACACCAAAAACCTTCTGGTCCCAAGAATAGAATAGTGTTATTGTCATTACACATAGCCCTGTAGAATCTCAGTGTTGAGAGTGAGAGTTGACGAGGTATCTACCTTATCTAACCCTGTGGGAACATCCAGACAAGAAATCCATAATCCAGGAACAGATTGAATATGACAATCCAATATCCATGAGTTTAGACACCAGTCTATGTGGGACAATTGTGTTAACTGCAGAAGTGAGACATGTTAATGTGGGATTTGTGTATTGATAGTGTTTAAATGCAATTTGTGCCATGCTTGTATTGCAACTGATTGCATCATCCAGAATGTACCATAGTGTGGAAAGCCAAGAAGCTATGATGTCCTTGATGTGTGGCTGTAACTAGGGAGTATCCAGACACAAGTGTTTGTGCATACCAATTGCATCTGTTCAGTTTAGTTCTGTCTGCCTAGACTTCGAGTCAAGTTCTGTTGGAGAACAGAACAGTCCTGTGTTCGTTTGTTGTCTGCAAGTCTGTTTGTGTTTATTGCTACTGCATACAGTAAAACTTTGTAAATAGTTTTACCAATGTCTCTGAGTGTCTCTTCGTTCTGCGCTCCACTGCTTCCATCCAACTACTGCTGCGCTGCAAATACTCTGACAAAACACACTTCAAATAAGAGAAACTCAACCTATACAGACTTGTTCCCTGACCACGTGTTCAGTCCTCCATGTATAGGGCTCTATAATGACCTCAGAATGTTAAGGGAAACCCTTTGTCCTTACTTTTGTTTGGTGACTTCTTACAATCGACTAAATTGGTTGGTGTTTCTGGACATCAAGACTGCTAAAGACATATTCCAGATCTTCTGGAGGTCAGTCTGAAATGAATTTTGATTGACTATGTCCTCATTTTGGATGTATAATGTAGGAAAAGAACTAATAACACAACAAAAGTTTGACCAAGAAAAGAAATGGAAGATATTTAAACAGAAGCAAAAGGAAAAAGGAGGAGTAACCACAGCCTTGCCTGTGAGCAAGATACAGTTTCCATATCACTCCCAAAGAATAGGTGGAAGTGCCTGCTTGAGCTCTCCTTGGCCCTTCGTATCCACATAGACAAGAGGCTGTCAACAGGACACCATATCAGTCAGTGGAAGAGTTCCAGAAATATTAACAGCCATTGCTTCCAATTTAATTTAATTTTGTCTGTTTCCTGGTCAACTATCCCAAGAGCATGTGTGCACCCAGCAGGCTATAAAAAAGAGCAGCAACAATGTTCTTATGAATGAGTGTACTCAGTGTTTATCAAAGTATAATGTCTCAAGTGTAGTTATAGGACTTTAAAAAAATATGCAGTCACTGAATGTTTGCTGAAATGTAAAAGGAATAGTAGAGGATTTCTATTCAAGAGAAATATTCAAAGAAGCCAAAAAGAACCAAAGGCAAGATATATTTCTCAAGTGAGTCCAGAACATGCCTTGATGGGTACCACAGTTTATTTCTTTGTTTACCCAAAGCAAAATCTGGAGGAAATATATAGGTTGTTTCTCACCTGAGGAATTTTGTGAGTTTCAGAAAAACACCATTGACATTATTCTAGTGAGTGAATTCAGATCTTTAGCCCTCTTTCAGAAAGCAATTCCTAAGTTGCTGTGAGCATATAACTTTAAGTGAGAGTGGGAATGGAAGAAACATAGAAGCATGCATGTATGTATGTATTGCATTTCTATGTCTTCTTTCTCCCAGCAAAGAACCCAAGAAAACTTACCAAAGAAAAGTAAAATTAGCCAGAAACATAACCATAAAATTAAAGTACAATTAAATTATCATCATTTTAAAGCTGAAAAATCTATTTTATAAATACAGTGAACATGTTCAACCCCTGCCAGTGTCTTCCACAAACACAAGACTGCCCACCACCCAAGTGAATGCTTTCATACGGAGACCATTTCATGCTAGATTTTATGTGTTTCCTCCACCACAGACATCCCAGTGTTTCTTACTCTCTCCATCGGAATTTTCATGAAGCTGTTTAGCTGTTTGTGATTCCTTTATTTTATCACTTTTAAACTTATTTATTATGCAACTAGCTATGCCGGCCACGCGTTGCTGTGGCGAAGTATGAGGCCCCTTCTACACAGCTGTATAAAATGCACACTGAAGTGGATTATATGGCAGTGTGGAGTCAAGATAATCCAGTCCAAAGCAGATAATATAAGATTATAAATGGGTTATATAGCTGTGTGGAACTGCCATATAATCCAGTTAAAATCAGATAATCTGTATTTTATAGGCAGTGTGGAAGAGGCCTAAGTGAGGCCTAACTCTGCCTGTCCCCTGGGCTGAGTGGGTTGCTAGGAGATCAAGTGGGCGGAGCTTAGCCTTCTAACTGGCAGCAATTGGATAAAAACAATTACAGTAGAGTCTCACTTATCCAACATAAACGGGCCGGCGGAACATTGGATAAGCAAATATGTTGGAAAATAAGGAGAGATTGACAGAAAAAGTAGTTCAATATGCAGGAATGCTCTGTAGTAATTACTGTATTTACGAATTTAGCACCAAAATATCACGATGTATTGAAAACATTGACTACAAAAATGCGTTGGATAATCCAGAACGTTGGATAAGCGAGTGTTGGATAAATGAGACTCTACTGTATTCCTCTCCCTCTAACTAGGACTTTATTTTCCTTTTCTTTTTGTTGTATGAACGTAGAGGCATGGATGAGTGGTTGTGCTGCCAAGTTTAGTGTTTCTGGGATGTGTAGTTTTGTTGTTTTGTCCTAGGCCGAAATTTCATTACCTTTTTATATATATAGATGCTTTTGACACGAAATAAATAAAATTTGAACAAGCAAGATTGGAGTGAGGTCAAGATTGCAATAATAACTGAGAAGGAAAAACACTAAATCTAGGAGAAATTGCTGCATTTTGTATAATAAGGGACAGTCACCAGTCTTATAAGGGCCAAGACTCTCTCAGTTAAGGGATATCCTTTACAATAAGGGATGTGTACTAGCCCCATGAAGGGTAAGCCTTCTGGCTCTCAAATAAAAGAGATTTCTTACAATGAAGGACACTTGGCAACCTTTTCTTTGCTTCAAACTCTTTATTAAAATATATCATCACTTCATCTTTGGCCCAGGAGCTGGCTATCCAAATCTAACTGCATTGCTCAGGGCACGAAACCCAACGAGAGAAGAGTAAACAGAGAGGGAACTTTTGATCTGTTCCCCTTGAGGAGACTGAATGTCTCCAGCATGAGGATTCATTTGACAAGAACACAAACTCTCACACAAAGAACACAAATTAAAAAACCAAGTTGACCAAACAGCTCCTTTCCCTAATGACATGTGTTCCCCATCTCCACCTCCAGAACTGGGGCATATGCGGCACACAAAATTTGAGATTATCTGAGACTATTATCTAAAATTAACTGTGGTTTCCTAATGAAAAACATTAAAAGGAGGATCAGATAAGAATGAGGCCTATTTATAATACTCGCTACAGGAAAAAAAATGAAAGAACAAGCTGTCTGATGCTTTAAATGAAACCAACATGTTCCATGCGTGGAGTGTAACACACTCATTGGCTGGCGTTCTTTTGTTGTATTAGTAACACATCAGAGGGCGTTTATTTCGTTCATTAGTGGTTAGCAGAAATTAATCAACTGCAGAAAGAAACTCATCCTTCTCTACCACTGTGTTCTACCACTGTCTTTGTCATTCTACACCCATTCTCAAATTCTACACCCATTCTCAAACCAGTCTTCAGCTTCATTTTCCATCATTTTTAAAATGTATTTGTTATGCAATGCTTTTGACACAAAATAAATAAAAGCTCATAGAACTCCAATTTTTAAGCCATGTTCAAAGTGTTTTCAGGGCTGTTCCAAGGGCAGATTTATTCCAGGCTAACCTGCCCAATGCGGGGCCGCCAGTGGCGCAGTGTGTTAAAGCACTGATCTGCTGAACTTGCAAACCAAAAGGTCACAGGTTCGAATCCGGGGAGCGGAATGAGCGCCCGTTGTTAGCCCCAACTCCTGCCAACCTAGCAGTTCAAAAACATGCAAATGTGAGTAGATTAATAGGTACCGCTCCGGCAGGAAGGTAACGGCGCTCCATGCAGTCATGCCAGCCACATGACCTTGGAGGTGTCTGCAGACAACGCCGGCTCTTTGGCTTAGAAATGGAGATGAGCACCAACCCCCAGAGTCGGACACGATTGGACATAATGTCAGGGGAAACCTTTACCTTTACTAACCTGCCCAATGTAGACACACCCTGTGATAGTCTAATTGCTGTGACTTTTTCCCCCTGAGATATACCTCAAAACATAAAATAAGCTCCCCAAACTCTAAGCCCCTGGATGGTCTATACCAGGGGTCCTAAAACTTTTTAAGTTGAGGGCCGATTCACAGTCCCGAAGACTGTTAGGGGGCCGGACTATGATGAAATAGTCCAAAATTAAGATTGTTGTAGTTGTGTGCCTTCAAGTTATTTCAGACTTAGGTCAACCCTAAGTCTAAAGTTTAGGACAGAGGCCAGGTCAATGACCTTGGAGGGCCGCATCCAGCTCATGGTCCTTAGTTTAGGGACCCCTGATCTAGACGATCTCATAAGACCATAGGTAAACAAAGAGACCTCCAAAGACCATCTAGATGGTCTCATAAGACCATAGATAAGGAAAGGCCCCCCCAAAGGCCATCTAGATGGTTTCATAAGAATATAGGTAAGGAAAGGAGCCCCCAAAGGCCATCAAGACAATCTCATAAAACCATAAGTAAGGAAAGGGACACTCACAGGCCATCTAGATGGTCTCATAGGACCATAGGTAAGGAAAGTGACCTCCAAAAGCCATCTAGATGGTCTCATAAGGCCGTACCTAAGCAAAGAGACCTCCAAAGACCATCTAGATGATCTCATAAAACCATAGGTAAGGAAAGTGACCTCCAAAAGCCATCTAGATGGTCTCATAAGGCCGTAGCTAAGCAAAGAGACCTTCAAAGACCATCTAGACGATCTCATAAGACCATAGGTAAGCAAAAAGACCTCCAAGACCAGATAGAATTATTCCAATGTTAAATTCCAAGTTTAAAGTTTAGGACAGGGGCCAGGTAAATGACCTTGGTCTATACAGTGATTATTGGAGGATAAAAGGTAAAGGTTTCCCCTGACATTAAATCAAGGGCTGCTCCAAGGCAAATTTCACTTGACTAACCTGCTCATTGTAGATGTGCCTGTCTTTGGAGCCTCTGACGAAGGTGATGGCAAACCGCCTCTGAACAAATCTTGCCTAGAAGATGAAATCCCAGTGATAGATTTACAGTAGAGTAGGTCAAAAATGGTTTGACAACACACAACAACATGAGGGAGGTGGGTAAAAACAAATACAGTAGAGTTTCACTTATCCAACATAAACGGGCCGGCAGAACGTTGGGTAAGTGAATATGTTGGATAATAAGGAGGCATTAAGAAAAAGCCTATTACACATCAAATTAGGCTATGATTTTACAAATGAAGCACCAAAACATCATGTTAGACAACAAATTTAGCAGAAAAAGTAGTTCAATACGCAGTAATGCTACGTAGTAATTACTGTATTTATGAATTTAGCACCAAAATATCACGATATATTGAAAACATTGACTACAAAAATGTGTTGGATAATCCAGAACGTTGGGTAAGCGAGTGTTGGATAAGTGAGACTCTACTGTATTGATGTCATATCTAATTAAAGTGTAGGCCCTAAAAAGAAACCAACGTTTGGTCCCCAGGGAACAACTCAAATAGTCACTGACTAGACCAGGATATCAGAAGAAAGGACAAAGAGAAAGGAGGATTTAGTGTTATTAGGTATTTGAGGTTGTGGTCATAGGGAATCTTGGCAAATAGTTGGAAAAACTACATCTCCAATTGCTTGTGGGCCTTTGTATATCTGACCACATCTTTGTTTTTCATTTTTATAGAACAACTCTTAACTTTTTTGAAGTTTCCACTAAAGAAATGTTTTCCCAGCTGTTGGAACTAATTAGCCAACACAAGGAATGGCTTTGTTAAATTTTCCTCTGGATAGAAGCAAAGTTATTTCATGCAGTTATTATTTATATTTTACACATCTCGGCTGTGAGATGTGCTGCATACAGAGCAGTTTATTTATATTGCTTTATCTCACACCTGTTTGGATCCTGGCTGTTTTATGGTATTTAAACATACTATTTCTTGCCAATTGCTTTATCTCCACAGTTCCCAATGTTTGCCAGAAATGTTTCTTATTAGCTCTAAAAGAAACCTCAGTTGCTCCCCAAGCATGATGAGCAAGGACAAAAATAACATAATTGTTCATTGCATCCAATGTATTATCACTGAAGACCTATGAAACATTAATTCAAAATACTGGAGGGACCATTTGACTACTCTGAAAAGCAATAATATGTAAAAGAATTACTTGCCATTTCCAAGGAAGTTAATTTCTAAATGGAGAGTACTGGGAATTTTCTGAAGAATTGTGTTATGTATATGTAAAGCATTGTTTTCAACCGTCCCAGTTTTTCAGCGACATCCCACTTTTCAGCTGCTTTTAAAATTTCCCAGTTTCTCTTTCCTCCAGCTCTAGATAGGCCACTTGGAGATGAATCCAAACTAAGACACATGTTTTAATGAGCGAAGGTCATAGCATTCTGGGGTGACTTAAAAATTTAATTCTTAACCCTATTCCCAATTTAAGGAGGGGCAATGAAAAGTCCAAGAAACGAGAATACATCCAGGCTACAAGATAATACCGGAGAGCAGACGTGGTTCTTGATTCAAGCGAGGAAATTGCATTGACGAAGATTTCCCTCTTAGCAGACTGTTTTAATAGCATAACATGAAGGCATTTCTTTGCCCTTTGACCTCCCTCTTATTTGCTATTCTGAGACTTCTGCGCAACCCCCAAAATTCCAGACTGTGCATTTCCCTTACAATATTTGCAAGCCATATATATATAGGTAATGAAATTTCGGCCTAGGACAAAACAACAAAACTACGCATCCCAGAAACACTAAACTTACCAGCACAACCCCTCATCCATGCCTCTACATTCATATAACAAAAAGAATAGAAAAATAAAGTCCTAATTAGAGGGAGAGGAATAATTGTTTTTATCCAATTGCCACCAGTTAGAAGGCTAAGCTCCACCCACTTGGTCTGCTTTCAGTTAGAAGGCTAATCTCCACCCACTTGGTCTCCTAGCAACCCACTCAGCCCAGGGCCACTTCAATAAGGCCTCTTCCACACTGCCTATAAAATACAGATTATCTGATTTCAACTGGATTATATGTCAGTGTAGACTCAAGATGAGTGCCAACCCCCAGAGTCAGACACGACTGGACTTAATGTCAAGGGAAAACCTTTACCTTTTACCTTAACTACCACCAGTTCCTCAATACTTTATTTCCCATACCACCACACTTCACCACAGCAATGCGTGGCCGGGCACAGCTAGTGCCTATACATATTTGTGTATTCATTTCCCCCTGTAATATTTGCAAGCCCTATATATAGGTAGATAAGAATATATTCATATCTATCCAGACATCTCTCTTTACAGTATATAGATATTTGCAGAGACTTGCAAACATGTGAGGGGAAATTCATATATAAAAATAATGTGTATGTATGGCTACAGATACACAGGTACATGGATCTATATGTATAAAGGATTTGCAAAGACCTGCAAACATATGAGGGGAAATTCATATATTAAAAATAATGTGTATGTATGGCTACAGATACACAGGTACAGTAGAGTCTCACTTATCCAAGCTAAACGGGCCAGCAGAAACTTGGATAAGCGAATATATTGGATAATAAGGAGGGATTAAGAAAAAGCCTATTAAACATCAAATTAGGTTATGATTTTACAAATTAAGCACTCAAACATCGTGTTATACAACAAATTTGACAGAAAAAGTAGTTCAATACGCAGTAATGTTATGTTGTAATTACTGTATTTACGAATTTAGCACCAAAATATCGCAATTGACTACAAAAATGGCTTGGATTATCCAGAGGCTTGGATAAGCGAGGCTTGGATAAGTGAGACTCTACTGTACATGGATCTATGTGTATAAAGGATTTGCAAAGACCTGCAAACATATGAGGGGAAATTCATATATTAAAAATAATGTATATGTATGGCTACAGATACACAGGTACATGGATCTATATGTATAAAGGATTTGCAAAGACCTGCAAACATATGAGGGGAAATTCATATATAAAATTAATGTATATAGATAGATACACATATAAAGGTACATAGAGATGGCAAAAGCTTACAAGGGATTAATGCCTATATATCTTTAGGAGAGTTTAATAAATATTTCAGGGGAAAATGCTTTCATAAGATTAATGAATATATATTTTTCTTCTTCCTGACTTGCAAGGTATATCTTCAGCAGTGCTGACAGCCACATCTCATAATCATCCCCTGCCAACGGTGGCAGGTTTACAGTCGCGTAACTCAGGCGGCTCATTGCTTGTGACTGCTGGGTGCACTGCATCTCCATAACCCCCTAACTGTTAATTCCTGGCTCCTGCTGGGATATGGTCTATGAAAAGTTTTCTTTTTCTTTCCTTTCAAAAAGCCAATAGTGAGAAAGAAGGCTACTCCCTGTTGTAAGCACGCACACAGACAAGCAATTGGAACCAGCCGCCCAGATGACTTGCAAGTCATGAATCCATGCTACTCCAGATCAACCCTGTTCTGAATCTTTCCCACCCTTCACAAAGGAAACCAGGAGAAGGAAAGTCATATATTTATTTTCCTATGGAAATGCCTTGCTCTATAGTCACATTCAAATTTTGTAAACAACATCATGCTTTTGGAAAAGCCCACAGTCTCTCAATACACCAAGGGATGCTTCACATAAACAAGTTTCAAATACCGTATATACTCAAGTATAAGCCGAGGCACCTAATTTTACCACAAAAAAACTGGGAAAACATTGACTCCAGTATAAGCCGAGGGTGGTAAATTTCAGAGATAAAAATAGATACCAATAAAATTATATTAATTGAGGCATCCGTAGGTTAAATGTTTTTGAATATTTACATAAAGCTCAAATTTAAGATAAGACTGTCCAACTCTGATCAAATAATAATAATAATAATAATAATAATAATAATAATAATAATAATAAAACTTTATTTATACCCCGCCACCATCTCCCCAATGGGGACTCGGGGCGGCTTACATGGGGCCATGCCCAAGACAATACAATATAACCATAACATAATACAATTAAATAATACATTACATAAAATAAACAGTACAACATAAGATCGAAACAGCAATATAACAACAAATCATTATTCTCATCTTCTTCAATGTAAATGTGCTTATGTATCCTTTTAATAATAATAGAGTAAAATAATACATGTAATAATAATAACAATAAATACAGGAAAATAATACAAGTAATAATAAATAGAGTAAAATAATAAATGCAATAATAATAATAATAATAATAATAATAATAATAATAATAATATCAGAGTGACATAATAAATGTATTAATAATAATAATAATAATAATAATAATAATAATAATAATAATAATAATAATAATAGAGTAAAATAAATGTAATAATAGCAACAATAATAGAGAAAAATAATAAATGTAATAATACCAATAATAATAGAGAAAAATAATAAATGTACCATACATTCTCGAGTATAAGCTGACCCAAATATAAGCCAATCAGGACCCTCACCGAGTATAAGCCAAGCGGGGCTTTTTCAGTCTTTAAAAAAGGGCTGAAAAACTAGGCTTATACTCGAGTATATACAGTAATAGGACTCTATTTATTTATCTTGATTGTCCAAAATTTGGTACCAATATTAAAGGTGCTCATTTCCATATTTATGTATCTGTGATAGCACGACTGCTGTGGATTAGTGGTTTTGTGCAATAAAGACACATGCGTAATGGTTACATTGTGGATCTTGGCTTTCACAGCCACACACTGAATAGTCTTTTGCACAATGGGCAAAAAACTTACACAGATGTATGACACTAACAGGATTCCCGCTATGGCCTGAGGTCAAGAAAAGCAAATCATTCTCTGTTCCTTTACTTGATAAGACAAAAATCTTAGTTCCACATGGAAACAAAGATGAATTTCTTAGATATTTGAATTCCTCTCCCTATTCTTAGTCCAAAGGCATTCACAACAGACCATTCACATTTTTGCAGCATTTAATGATAGCCTATTTTGCAGAAGAAACACTATTACTAGTGCGATTACAAAAAAGTTTTACTTTAACAGCCTGAAAATCATTGATGGAATTGCCTAGAGAAAAATTGACAAAGACAGCTAGTGTCTTTAATTATTAGCTTTGTCTCTTTCTTCTTTTCGTTCTGTAATTCTTTGTGGTTCTCCACTCATATTTTCCCATCTGCACTCAAAAGGATTGCTTTTCAATGTCATTGTGAGCTGTACAGTAGGTTTTTACAAATGCACTATACTGGTAAGAGGAATAACTATTACTTTTTTGTGGCTGTATTATATTTATTAATTTTTATTTTTTTCTGAACGGTTTATAAAACAATATTTAACTAAAACTTAAATATACAACCAACCTAAACTGAATATGATTAAAACAAAGTAATTCAAATGGCAGAACTGTACCCTCGCTAAAATACTGATATCATCATCATTATCATCATCACCATCATTATTTTTAGCCTCTTTTTTGCCAAAACGGAGATTTAAAACTAGTGCAATACAGGCCTCTTATACACTGCCAAATAAAATCCAGATTATCTGCTTTGATAATCTGTATTACTTGGCAGTATAGAAGGGGCCTGTATTGCATTGACAAAGTTGTGTTGTTGTTTTCCTGAAAATCCAAAACAAACCACAACTTTGAGCTCATATAAACAATTGGGCCACATAATGAGAAGACAAGAAAGCTTGGAGAAGATAATGATGCTGGGGAAAATGGAAGGAAAAAGGAAGAGGGGCCGAGCAAGGGCAAGATAGATGGATGGTAGGTGACTGATTGTTGGCTTCTTGTTGAAGCTTTCTGAGCCAGTAGACGAAGGATTGGGGGAAATCCAACCCCAAATAGGGAAATAAGTCGTCCAGGAATATCTTCAAGTCTCTTAATTAAATCAAGACACCCCCCCTTCCCTCTTTTTTTCTTTTTCTTTCTTTCTTTTTTTTCTTTCTTTTTTTTTCTTTTCCTCTTTTCTCTTTTTTGGTGGGTGACAAGAAGTAAAATTGAAGGAAGAAGTTAACTGAATCTAATAACTCAGTCTAATAACTGAAAAACTTGGACCAACTCAAGGCAAATATCAGGCTCTAAAACTCTATTATTAATTAAATCAAGACACCCCCCCCTTCCCCCCTCCTTTTTTTTCTTTCTTTTTTTCCTCTCTCTCTCTCTCTTTCTCTAAACGGTTCGGTGCGAAGGGACTGATATTACCAACTTGACTAGGCACAAAGATGACCACTCCCAAATGGAAATTAGACAAAGACACAAGAGAAATGAAGGAGCTCAAATTTAGCACTAGAAGGTCGTCCCTTCCGGACGATAGTTGCATGAAAGACATTTTACGGGAGATCCAGAAAATCTCAGAGAAACAGGATATACTCCAAAAAGAAATGCATTCCATAGCGACAAAACAAGATCACCAACAAAAACTGCTGCAAGTCTCCAGGGCCGGATCAACCAAGAGTATTGAAGGAACTAGCAGACGTTATTTCAGAATCACTAGCCAAACCTAATTCAGTACTGCCAGACACTCAAGACTCCTTCCCACCTCTTTAGTGGCCCAGGAGCTCGAAGTAAGAATGATCTTGTGGCCAATTTGGGGTTCAACACTCCAGATCAGCCTTGGGATACTTTTCCAGGATGGAACCATCCTTGGAGGTGTCTTAGGACTTCATCAGATGGGCAATTGTTATATCCCAGCCAGCTAAGGCATCGGGGCCTGTATTGCTTCCAGATAATGAACTTTAAAATGGATGATGCTGAGGAGTTTGCAAACATTTTCCCCTCTTCGGAGGAGCCTTTGCAACTGCAGGTGCCTGGGGAGGTTGACTCTGGAGAGTCACTAATTGGGAAAGATTCTGCTACTCCCTCCTCGCTGCCAGAATCGTGTTGACACAATTGAGGATGTGAGTTTTAATCGTAAATATTTTGTTACTAGAGAGAAAAGTTCAAAACAGGGAGTTCGGAGAAGCAAGAGATTAGCTTCCAGGTGAGATAATGGCTAGTGGTTCCCATGAGAAACTTTTGGGAGTATCTTACTCCTTAATTACGGGCAGTTTGAAGTCTGTTAAAAGTGTTTTGCTCAGTAAGTTAGTTGTGGTGTCAACTTTGAATTTCCTTGAGAAAGGTTTCCAGTTTCCAGCTCTTGATCACCACCAAGCCAAGTTTCCAGTTTCCAGTCGGGCCGAGCCATGCCGCGACTCTTGAATAGACCTTGACTTTAACTCAGTTGCTTCTTCGTTCCTGTTTCAAGATTGCTTTCACCTATTGAACCGTGTTACCTTGTTTACTACGAAGGATTTTCCAGCGGATTTGAATCCTGTTTATTCCAGCTTGCTTCCTTGTTTCATTCCTGGGATATCCTGCCTTCTCTGGAGAGAACTATCAGGTTCTCATTTGTGGATTATAATATTGGACCTTTTCCATTACCCAATTGGAACCATCATTGACTTTCTATAAAGAACTATTTCATACTCAGACTCTATACCTATTTTGGATATATAATTGCTTTAATAAAGATATTGTGTGTTATATTGGCTCTTGTCTGGTTTTTGAGTGCTCATGCTGCCTTGGGGTGCAACAGCAGGAGGGATAAGAAGAGTGGGGAAACCATCTTACCCCATTCTCTCCCAGTAGAATCATCTTCAGGGATGGCTGGCTAGCTATCCCACAACCTTTCTCCGCCATCTTTTCACTTTCCCTTGCTTCCCCTTCATTTTTTGGAAGTAACACCCAACTCCTGAGAAGGGAATTTTCTCTCCATTGTAGCTCACTGGCGAGATGGAGTCCCATGGATGGCCATCAGAAGTGGCTATGCATCGAGGGATGTCTTCCATGGGGCTCCGTTTAACCAGTGTGCAAAAATGGAGAGAACACGGGACGGGGAAAATCCATGTGATGAGGTCCTTATTCACTAAAATCAAAGTCTACTTGATGAGAGTTAACAAGAAATCTTTTCTTATGAAAAAAAGCACCACTCTTTCCACAAAAGGAAATAAGGGAGTATAAACTATTTTTAAAAGGGGGAGGGGAAATCGCTAGTGAAATCTTATCAACGTGGAGAATATCATCAACCATTATATACTGTTACTAGCTGTGCCCGGCCATGCGTTGCTGTGGCGAAGTATGGTGGTATGGGAAATAAAGTATTGAGGAACTGGTGGTAGTTAAGGTAATGGGTAAAGGTTTTACCTTACATTAAGTCCATTATAAATGGGTTATATAGCTGTGTGGAAGGGCCTTGAGTCTACACTGCCATATAATCCAGTTAAAATCAGATAATCTGTATTTTATAGGCTGTGTGGAAGAGGCCTGAGTGAGACCTAACTCTGCCTGTCCCCTGGGCTGAGTGGGTTGCAAGGAGATCAAGTGGGTGGAGCTTAGCTTTCTAACTGGCAGCAATTGGATAAAAACAATTATTCCTCTCCCTCTAATTAGGACTTTATATTTCATTTCTTTTTGTTGTATGAACATAGAGGCATGGATGAGGGGTTGTGCTGCCAAGTTTCGTGTTTCTGGGATGTGTAGTTTTGTTGTTTTGTCCTAGGCCTAAATTTCATTACCCTTTTATATATATATAGATGAGGCCCAATCTGAGAGTATAAAGTGAATATATT
The DNA here is from genome assembly GCF_035594765.1 of Anolis carolinensis. Lineage (NCBI taxonomy): Eukaryota > Metazoa > Chordata > Lepidosauria > Squamata > Anolidae > Anolis > Anolis carolinensis. The sequence continues at coordinate 23,906,412 of NW_026943820.1, read as the reverse complement.
CACATCAAAATCATTAGATTTTGCAGAAAAACAAGAAATGTCATGCTTTTAAAAACAAATTCCATGGAAGACTGATCCAATTAAGCATCTAGGAATTAAGATTATAGCTAATTTGGGAGATTTATTGGTACTTAATTATGTGTCTGTGTTGGATACAATTAAAAGAGTGTTTGGAGTGGATATAAGCAGTCTTAGTTTAGACAAATTGCTGCCATTAGGAGGAACATGGTCTCCAAATGCTTATTTTTGTTTCTTCCAGTACCAACAAGCAAGCATTTAAGTGTTGGGATGTAATTATTAGAGGCTGGATAATGGCAGAAAAGTCTGTGGGCAAACTAGTGAGAAATGCTGAAATGGCTTGTGTAGAAGAGTTCCCGATATTGCATTTGACTACTAGGTTTCATGTTGATTTTTTTTGGTGTAGTTTTGTGTCGTTTGGAGCATTTGGAAGCTATATTTAGGGCTTATTCTCATGCAGTGATGGTTTTGCTTTCTTTGGAAAAGTTTCCTCTGTTCCTCCCAGTCTGTATTTGCTCATATTCCTAGTTGCTTCCACATCAGTGACTTTTTAGATGGCCCGAGTAAAGGTATTACTCCACTCTTACCTTTCTTAATGCCGACCAACCCCAGAGGGTATGTCTGTGCCTGGAAGGACCGCATGTCAGGGAGCCGCCTGACAGGTGCATTGACAGCCCTGCCAAATTTTGCCCTTTCATGCAGCAATTAATTAAAGGCAAAAGAGACATCTTTGGGTCAGGAATTGGCAGCCTTAGTCTTGCTGTACCACTGCCAGTTTCATAATATAACATCACTCCTTCTCTCTTGAAGCATATGTTTCCTTTTTCATGCACTGAACAAGGGGGAAAGGGGCTGTCAGTTGATGGCCACTTGGGCCCTAAAATGGGCAAAAAAAGGCATCACTCGTTATCCTGTCAAGGACTCCTGTGCCAGTCTATGCAAACTGATTTGCAATCAATGGCAAGTGATTACGCATTGTTTCCTATCGATTGACACAAGGGATCCTTGAGAGAATAATGAGCTACAGCTGATGACAATCAAGAACTACTGTCTCATGGCAAGTGGGATTGCACACTCCGCCTTTGAGGCAATGAACACTCAATGCCACAATGCACAGCGCATATGCACAGCGGAAAAAAGAACGACCCAAACAATTACCGTCCGGTCAGCCTCACATCGATACCAGGCAAGATTCTGGAAAAGATCATTAAGGAAGTGGTCTGCAAACACTTAGAAACAAATGCGGTCATTGCTAATAGTCAACACGGATTTACCAAAAACAAGTCATGCCAGACTAATCTGATCTCTTTTTTCGATAGAGTTACGAGTTGGGTCGATACAGGGAATGCCGTGGATGTAGCATATCTAGATTTCAGTAAGGCCTTCGACAAAGTCCCCCACGACCTTCTGGCAAACAAACTAGTAAAATGTGGGCTAGACAAAACTACGGTTAGGTGGATCTGTAATTGGCTAAGCGAACGAACCCAAAGGGTGCTCACCAATGCGTCGTCTTCATCATGGAAAGAAGTGACAAGTGGAGTGCCGCAGGGCTCCGTCCTGGGCCCGGTTCTGTTCAACATCTTTATTAACGACTTAGACGAAGGGTTAGAAGGCACGATCATCAAGTTTGCAGATGACACCAAACTGGGAGGGATAGCTAACACTCCAGAAGACAGGAGCAGAATTCAAAACGATCTTGACAGACTAGAGAGATGGGCCGAAACTAACAAAATGAAGTTCAACAGGGACAAATGCAAGATACTTCATTTCGGCAGAAAAAATGGAAATCAAAGATACAGAATGGGGGACGCCTGGCTTGACAGCAGTGTGTGCGAAAAAGATCTTGGAGTCCTCGTGGACAACAAGTTAAACATGAGCCTACAATGTGATGCGGCAGCTAAAAAAGCCAATGGGATTTTGGCCTGCATCAATAGGGGAATAACGTCTAGATCCAGGGAAGTCATGCTCCCCCTCTATTCTGCCTTGGTCAGACCACACCTGGAATACTGTGTCCAGTTTTGGGCACCGCAGATGAAGGGAGATGCTGACAAGCTGGAAAGCGTCCAGAGGAGGGCAACTAAAATGATTAAGGGTCTGGAGAACAAGCCCTATGAGGAGAGGCTTAAAGAGCTGGGCATGTTTAGCCTGCAGAAGAGAAGGCTGAGAGGAGACATGATAGCCATGTACAAATACGTGAAGGGAAGTCATAGCGAGGAGGGAGGGAGCTTGTTTTCTGCTGCCCTGCAGACTAGGACACGGAACAATGGCTTCAAACTACAGGAAAGGAGATTCCACCTGAACATCAGGAAGAACTTCCTCACTGTGAGGGCTGTTCGGCAGTGGAACTCTCTCCCCCGGGCCGTGGTGGAGGCTCCTTCTTTGGAGGCTTTTAAGCAGAGGCTGGATGGCCATCTGTCGGGGGTGCTTTGAATGCAATTTCCTGCTTCTTAGCGGGGGGTTGGACTAGATGGCCCTTGAGGTCTCTTCCAACTCTACTATTCTATGATTCTATGATTCTATGATATGCAAACATGTCATCTTTTTTTTTGTTTCCGGCTGACCCCCATTCCTGCGGCCACTGAAGAATTTTAGAGGGAGCAATACACAATGGTATTTCTTTTCAATAAGCAACTTAAGCTCTCTTTGGACTTTATCACACAAACCCACTATTACATTGCAGCCACATTATCATAGCTACATACTGCTTTGAGCAGCCATGACATCACCCCTCTCTTCAGTAACACAATTGTGCCGGTTTGTCAATTTGTACCGTGTTTCCCCGAAAATAAGACAGTCTTATATTAATTTTTGCTCCCAAAGATGTGCTAGGTCTTATTTTCAGGGGATGTCGTATTTTTCCATGAAGAAGAATTCACTTTTATTGTTGAACAAAAAAAATGAACATTTATTATATACTGTACAGTAGATATCATCACAAACCAGCATAACCAGACAAACTGTGAATCCTAGCAAGAATGTCTTATTACTACCATTATTTCTATGTATATGGTACACACATTTACCGATCCTGCATGCTCTGGGGTTCTGTTCATTGGGCATGCTTCCAAACACAAACTTTGCTAGGTCTTACTTTCAGGGGAGGCCTTATATTTAGCAATTCAGCAAAACCTTTACTAGGTCTTATTTTCTGGGGATGTCTTATTTTCGGGGAAACAGGGTAGTCCTGCAATTGTACTTTTTTTTTAATAAAATAAATCTTTATTAGAAGTTTTCCATATATATGATAAAATAGGGTTAGGAAAATAAGAGAGGGAAAAGAGGAAAATAAGGGTAAAAATGTGGGGGAAGGTGGAGGGGAAAAAGAAATGAAAAAATAAAAAAGAGAGAAAAATTTTAAAAAAATCTTCCAGGTCTTTTTCGGTGGGGTAGATTTCTTCTGTTCTTTCTTCTTTCTCATCTTCATCCAATCTTCTTACTTTTGTATATGCGTGTATCTAGATGTGTGACCTCTTTTTTTTTTCAGGTTCAAATGAAGAAAAAATAATAACATACTTAACAACGGCAGCTAGAATTAAATCTGGGAGACTTTGGAGACAAAAAGAAATACCTAATAAAATAGATTGACTAATTAAAATTTTAGAAATAAAAAATATGGACAGATTAACCTTCTTAATGTCTAAACAACAGGGAAAACCAAGAAAAGAAACAAATTGGCAACAAGTGGAGAACTATATAAAAAAGGAGAAAGGAAAAATTAATAAATAAATAATGCAGGAGGCAATTGTACTTTTTTAAGGAGCCCCGGTGTCGAAGTGTGTTAAAGCGCTGAGCTGCTGAACTTGCAGACCGAAAGGTCCCAGGTTCAAACCCCGGGAACGGTGGGAGCGGTTGCTGTTAGCTCCAGCTTCTGCCAACCTAGCAGTTCGAAAATATGCCAATGTGACTAGATCAATATTATTATTATTATTATTTTATTATGACACAGCAAACAAAATAGATATGCTGGATTTCATATCGCAAAATCACAAGTCGAACACTTCCCAAGTGTCTAGGACTGTGTGATGTATTTTAGGATGATGCGTGCAGATCCCAGCAGGGTGGCCTTTTGCAGTTGGCAGATCATAATTTTGTCAATGTCTATTGTTTCCAAATGCCGGCTGAGATCTTTTGGCATGGCACCCAGTGTGCCCATCACCACCGGGACCACCTGCACTGGTTTCTGCCAGAGTCTTTGAAGTTCAATCTTGAGGTCCTGATAGCGGCTGAGTTTTTCCTGTTGTTTTTCATCAATTCGACTGTCACCTGGAATGGCGACATCAATGATCCAAACTGTTTTCTTTTCCACAACTGTGATGTCTGGTGTGTTGTGTTCCAGAACTTTGTCAGTTTGGATTCAGAAGTCCCACAGTATCGTTGCGTGCTCATTCTCCAATACTTTTGCAGGTTTGTGATCCCACCAGTTCTTTTCTGCTGGCAGGTGGTACTTGAGGCATAAGTTCCAATGAATCATTTGGGCCACATAGTTGTGCCCCTGTTTGTAGTCTGTGTGATTTTCTTACAGCAGCTGAGGATATTATCAATGGTTTCGTCAGTTTCCTTGCAGTTTCCTTTTTATTATTATTATTGTTATTATTATTATTTACAGTATTTATATTCCGCCCTTCTCACCCTGAAGGGGACTCAGGGTGGATCACATTGCACACATATAAGGCAAACATTCAATGCCTTAACATAGAACAGAGACAGAGGCAAACGCAGGCACGGGCTGGCCTCGAACTCATGACCTCTTGGTCAGAGTGATTTGTTGCAGCTGGCTGCTAACCAGCCTGCGCCACAGCCTGGCCTTTCTTACCACAAGGGCAGTCCATTGAATAATAAATTTTCATTGCCTTTAGCTGGCTGATGCCATTAATTATGCTGATATATTTGCTATGCATCTTGCACAGGCAACTAAGGAGTACCCAATAGGTACCGCTCCGGCAGGAAGGTAACGGCGCTCCATGCAGTCATGCCGGCCACATGACCTTGGAGGTGTCTACGGACAACACCGGCTCTTTGGCTTAGAAATGGAGATGAGCACCAACCCCCGAGTTGGACACGACTGGACTTAATGTCAGGGGGAAAACTTTACCTTTACCTAGATGGTTTTTAAGGTGGAGGGGGGGGTCAGATCAAGAGATATGTTTTGTGGAGGATCTACAGTATATTTTAATTTTTAATTTTGAAAGACTTTTAAATTTGATGTAAACTGTTTTTCTGATGTATATGTTTGTATTGTAAGCCGCCCTGAGTCCCCTGATGGGTGAGAAGGGCGGGGTAGAAGTGATGTAATGAATAAATAAATTAAATAAATATTGATTAACTCAGTAGGTCATGTGACACCCCCCCCCCCCCCCCAAAACCAGGTCACAATTTTCAGTGCAAACAATACACACTTTACTTTTTTCTTGATTATAATATTAACACTCCATCCTGTAGCCACTGGATAATGAAATCATTTCAAGCCATTTAAAATAATTTAACATTTAAAGCAGTAAAAATAAATTACAGTCTAAAATCATATTAAACCATGTTACCATTAAAACAAGTTCAAACCTTTATAACCACATGCAGGTAGAAACTGGATAAAAAACATCAAATCTCAAAGCCTTTAATGGGAAGCCATGTTTAAACTTGGCACCAAACCGAAGACATTTATAATGCCAGCTAGGTCTCCAAGTTGGAAACAATGACTGGAATCTTGTTAGTTGGTCCCAACTGGAGTTGACTCACTGAATAAATTGTTCAGTCATGAGTTAACATATAAATAAATTCCTTTGAGTCAGTGGGTTTGCTCTAGACGGGACTAACAAAAGTATTTAGGTTAGTGAGAATGTGAAAAAAACAAACATGCAGTACCATTCAACATTTCAAAAATGACTAGCTGTGCCCGGCCATGCGTTGCTGTGGCGAAGTATGGTGGTATGGGAAATAAAGTATTGAGGAATTGGTGGTAGTTAAGGTAAAGGGTAAAGGTTTTACCTTACATTAAGTCCATTATAAATGGGTTATATAGCTGTGTGGAATGGCCTTGAGACTACACTGCCATATAATCCAGTTAAAATCAGATAATCTGTATTTTATAGGCAGTGTGGAAGAGGCCTAAGTGAGGCCTAACTCTGCCTGTCCCCTGGGCTGAGGGGGTTGCTAGGAGACCAAGTGGGCGGAGCTTAGCCTTCTAACTGGCAGCAATTGGATAAAAACAATTATTCCTCTCCCTCTAATTAGGACTTTATTTTTCTTTTCTTTTTGTTGTATGAACGTAGAGGCATGGATGAGGGGTTGTGCTGCCAAGTTTAGTGTTTCTGGGATGTGTAGTTTTGTTGTTTTGTCCTAGGCCGAAATTTCATTACCCTTTTATATATATAGATAAATGAGACATCAGTGGCCAGACAACATCAAGGGGTGATCAAGATGGCAAAAGTTATGAATGAAGGAACACTGAGACATTTAAAAAGCAGCTGGAATGACTGACAATTCATTGAGACTGTCCCAGTCGAATTGGGAAAACCAAGCAGATAGTCAGATATGATTTTTGGAACTGGGTCAAGATCAGGCTCTGTCACAGATACTTTGGGGTAAAGGGATCTCATTTTCCCTTAGTTATTTGAATTCTGTTTTTATTATCCTACACATTTTTTCCTGTTCTTTTAGCAGCATTAACTGGTGCAAGTTCCAGGCAAAAGCTGATCATTAAAATATACACATTCTTGCATATGCATATCACGTCCCTGTGGGAAGGGTGACACTTAGAATCTTATTTGCAATTATTTGTTTTGGAAATTAGGTTATGTTGGGGCTTTTAAACAAACAAACAAAAAACTTGGACGCTCTGGGGATTTGTAGCCTAACTGCTACTTAGTTTTTACTAAATCAAGGGAATAAATGTTTCAAATAAAACGGCACAGGCAAAACTCCCAAGCCACTACCATTCGCCGCTGAACTGTGCTAACAGACCTTGAAATCTAGAGATGCCCCTTGAATACTTTGTCCGGCAGGGCAAACAAGCATGTAAAAAATGCCTCCTTTTTTGTCTCTTTGCAGAATGATCTGCCGCTGTCACTGGTTTCCCTTTCAAACTTTTTTCAGTGGGAGACATAAAAGTAGAATATTTCAAATCCACGTTGGTAAAGCATGGTGCTACATCAATAGAGACTTAGTAAAAATGAGAAAGCTTTTGAGATCACCAGTTCCCTTTGGCCATGTCTAAATCCAAGCTCTGAAGCTGCTTTATGAATCTTGTTCATTCCCGGAGACCTTAGGCCAGAGATCCTCAAATTTATTAAGCCGAGGGCCAGTTTATGGTTCCTCAGACTGTTGGGGGTAGGAAGCAAACTATAGTTTGAAAAAATGAATTCCTTTGCACACTGCACATATCTCATTTGTAGTGCAAAAAATGAAGGAACAATACAATATTTCAAAGGAAGAACAATTTTAACCAACATAAACTTACCAATATTTCAGTGGGAAGCGTGGACCTGCTTTTAGATGAAAGAGTCAAGTTAATGAGAAATGTTGTTTTGTGCCTTCAAGTCATTTCAGACTTGGGGCGACCCTAAGTTGAAAGTTTAGGGCCGGGGCCATGTGAAAGGCCTTGGAGGGCTGCATCCAGCCTGCGGGTTTTAGTTTGGGGGCAGGGACGGTTCAACCGAGAGGCAAATTAGGCAGTTGCCTGTGGTGCCATCCTGTAGGGGGGCGCCGTTGAGGCAACTCCTGCCTCTGCTGCCCCGCCTGCCACTGCAAGGAAGACGTTTGCCGCTTTGCAGAGCAGAGAAGCGGCACTTCTCTGCTCTGCAAAGTGGCGAATGCTTTCCTGGTGAGAAGGAAGACGTTCACCGCTTTGCAGAGCAGAGAAACACCACTTCTCTGCTCTGCAAAGTGGCGAACGCCTTCCTGTCAAAAAGGAAGATGTTCCCCGCTTTACAGAGCAGAGAAACGCCGCTTCTCTGCTCCCCAAAGCGGCGAACGCCTTTCTTCTTGCCCCTTCCTCGAGGCCAGGTCTCCGGGCTGCCTGGCCATGTTCCAGAAGCATTCTCTCCTGACGTTTTACCCACATCTATGGCAGGCATCCTCAGAGGTTCTGAGTTCTGTTGGAAGCTAGGTAAGTGGGGTTTAGATATCTGTGGAAAGTCCAGGGTGGGAGAAAAAGCTCTTGTCTGTTTGAGTCTAGTGTGAATGTTGCAATTGACCAGCTTGATTAGCATTTAATTGCCTTGCAGATTCAAAGCCTGGCTGATTCCTCCCTGGGGGCATCCTTGGTTGGGTGGTGTTAGCTGGCCCTGATTGTTTCCGGTCTGGATTTCCCCTGTTTTCAGAGTATTGTTCTTTATTTAGGCTTTTCCTTAATCCCTCCTCATTATCCAACATTTTTGCTTATCCAACACTTTTATTTTTCAGTGATTGGTTTGGGGGGGGGGGGTGCCAAAATTCTGTTCGCCTATACTTGAAAATTACCTTGGGCTGGCCCTGTTTGGGGGGCCCTGCCTTAAGCCATCCACACAGCCGTTGACCCCAGCACACATCAAGGGCTGCTGCAATTGTTACTGAATCACCACTAGCATTGCAGTTTTCTCCCAGAGGCTTGCTGGCAATGCTGTATTTTTGTTGTATGATTTAGAACTGATAATGATGTCACCAAAATGGCAACATCACCAGCAAGCTCTGGAACAAAGCTGCTTGCTGACAACAACACAGCTGTGAGTCCATTGGCGATGTGGCCAGCTGGATCCAGCTATCTATGCCTCGTAATCTATGGGATCACTCCATGGCTTCCAGGAATCTCCAAAGAAAAACCCATGTTCCATAGCCAGCTGAATGAAGCCATCACACAGACTCCCTGCAGCAACTGAGCTGTATTTTGGCCTTTCTCAAGCAAAACTTACTCATGATCTGTCTACTTTCTCCAAACACTCTTCCACAAATCTATATATATATAAAAGAGTGATGGCATCACGGCAACCCACAAAACAACAAAACTACAGGCCCCCCAACCTCAAAATTTGACAACACAACCCATCATCCACGCCTCTAGGTTGATACAACAAAAAGAAAAGAAAAATAAAGTCCTAATTAGAGAGAGAGGAATAATTGCTTTTATCCAATTGCTGCCAGTTAGAAGGCTAAGCTCCTCCAACTTGGTCTCCTAGCAACCCAATAAAAATAATAAAAAACACTAACAAATTAATACAATAAAATACTATAATAACAGAAAATAACTAAAAATAATACGAGAAAATAATAAAATATAATAAATAAAATATAACTTACAATAAAATTAATAAAAATGCAAATAAAGTCAAATAAAAATCACACAACAATTTTTAACCAATACCACCACCACTTTGCCACAGCAACGCATGGCTGGGCACAGCTAGTAGAAAATAAGATAGAGAAAGCATTTCAAAGCAACAGCTGACTTGATATTGAAATGTGTTTTTCTGATCACAATTTCAAGACAAAATGGAGGAGGGAAAAGTTTATGAATGCTAAAATTAAAAATAATCCAACATGAATTCCTAAATGTTATTATGATCATTACACAGGATCATAAATTTCAGCAATGTAGAAAGTTGTAGAAACAGAGGAAGATGACAGTCAAGGAGCTCATGGTTGACCCGGGTTAGCAGTGCTATGAACAATAAGTTCTCTTGGAGATATCTCACAAGTTGAAGTGAACTTGAGGGAGATTCACAAAAACAAAAGAAATACTGGATATTTTCTCTTCCTAACATCCAGAGACTATGTCAATCTTGAAATGGACAATTCCATTTCTATTTTCTTTCCTTTGGTGTAGCAATGGACCAATGTGCTAAAACCCAACAGAGATTAAACAGAATTCAAGTTAGATCCTCCTTGTTTTTGACCCTTCTTCCAAACAAGATGATGACTTTTTTTGATGCATCTCAAGAAGCAGCGAAGTTCTGTTAACTACTTTCCATTGTAGGCTATTTTTTGCTCCACTTGTAAGTAATTCTCCAAATGTTGTGCATACATTTCATGGGCCACATGATGATGGATGAACCCTTTGCATTTCCCTCTTGACATGGCTGTTTGTGAACGCTTATGATTACAGGTTACATAGTGTGTTTTAATATGTAACCTTTTATTGTAAACAGCTCGCTCGACAATGTCTGGGATTTGTTTGTCACAAAGTTATACCTTCTAGCCAAGTTAATGATTAATGCAGCTATGTACGGTAATTTATTGCACAGATTACTGAGGTCCAGTTTGATTGCTGAGTATTCCACTCCTTCTCTCCCACTTATTTGGAACAAAGAACATTTTAACCTCAAAATAAGGCCCTGGTTTGTTTCAGGCTTCTATATCTATATATATAAAAGGATAAAAAAAATTCGGCCTAGGACAAAACAACAAAACTACACATCCCAGAAACACTCAAATTGGCAACACAACCCCTCATCCATGCCTCTACGTTCATACAACAAAAAGAAAAGAAAAATAAAGTCCTAATTAGAGGGAGAGGAATAATTGTGTTTTATCCAATTGCTGCCAGTTACAAGGCTAAACTCTGCCCACTTGGTCTCCTAGCAACCTACTCAGCCCAGGGGACAGGCACAGGTAGGCCTCAGGCCTCTTCCACACTGCCTATAAGATACAGATTATCTGATTTGAACTGGATTATATGGCAATGTAGACTCAAGGCCCTTCCACACAGCTATATTACCCATTTATAATCTTATATTATCTGCTTGGAAGTAGATTATCTTGAGTCGACACTGCCAGATAATTCACTTCAGTGTGCATTTTATACAGCTGTGTAGAAGGGGCCTCATATAATCCAGTTCTAAGCAGATAATATAAGATTATAAATATATTGTAGAGTCTCACTTATCCAACATAAACAGGCCGGCAGAACATTGGATAAGTGATTATGTTGGATAATAATAATAATAATAATAATAATAATAATAATAATAATAATAATAGAAGCATAGAATCCAAGAGTTTGGGCCATCCAGCCCAACCCTTTCTACTATGCAGCAGGACACAATCCAAGCATTCACAACACATGGACAACGTATAAATACTATACAATACTACACAGGGACATAGACCCCCTCTACCCTCACCATTTTCACAGTACACAAACAACCAAATGCATACTAAACATAAAGACAACCATACAACAGACATTCAATACCACCACTACCTCAACAAGTTCTCACCAACACCACCAGACAACGCCACAGCAACGCGTGGCCGGGCACAGCTAGTATTGAGATAAAAAGATCAGAAAAACTGAGTGACAAATTATATTTCTATTTTGTGCAAATCCGTTGTTTGCATTTTTCGGTCTGTTTCCCGAGTCATCTGGAAATGTTTCTTCCCCACTTTTGTTATGGCTATTTCCCTTTCTATGAAAGATTTCTAGGCATAGTTAGCCACAATTCTCCATTTCTTTAAGGCACCGGATTTCTATGAAGAGTATTGTGACAGAACAGGATAAGAATTTTCAAAGCAGTCTCGTTTTAAAATGCTGGTTTAATACCTTCCAGGTTTTATGCACATACAGTAGAGTCTCACTTATCCAACATAAACAGGCCGGCAGAATGTTGGATAAGCGAATATGTTGGATAATAAGGAGAGATTAAGGAGAAGCCTATTAAACATCAAATTAGGCTATGATTTTACAAATTAAGCACCAAAACATCATGTTATACAACAAATTTGACAGAAAAAGTAGTTCAATATGCAGTAATGCTACATAGTAATTTCTGTATTTACGAATTTAGCACCAAAATATCACGATGTATTGAAAACATTGACTACAAAAATGCGTTGGATAATCCAGAACGTTGGATAAGCGAGTGTTGGATAAGTGAGACTCTACTGTAATCACAACTGTGTAGCTAATAGAGAATGGGGAAAAATCGGGGGCATTACTTTTCCCGACAAGACTTCTGTCCTTTCCTCTATGAAATTTTCCTTCCTTCTCCAAATGTCAAGCATGGCAGAGATTGAGATACTGAAATCATTCAGACTTATTGATTTTGCAGTCTCTTGGTAACTCTTTTTGCTCTTTTTCTTTGGATGCCAGAACTGTGGCTAGAACTTAGGGATATTATGTACAAGGTTTTGTGGATGAATGGCTCAAGTATTTTGTATTATTTTAAATCTGTTTTTAATTGCTTATGTTTTATTCTTTTGTATTGTTGTATATTGGCATCGAATTCTGCCAGTTTTGTAAGCCGCCCTGAGTCCCTTCGGGTGAGAAGGGCGGGATAGAAATGATGGAAATTAATTAATAAATAAATATTTTGCTATTTTGAATGGAGCCCCCAGTGGCGCAGTGTGTTAAAGCGCTGAGCTGCTGAACTTGCAGATCGAAAGGTTGCAGGTTCGAATCCGGGGAGTGGAGTGAGCGCTCGCTGTTAGCTCCAGCTTCTGCCAACCTAGCAGTTCGAAAACATGCAAATGTGAGTAGATCAATAGGTACCATTCTGGCACAAAGGTAACGGCACTCCATGCAGTCATGCCAGTGGCCACATGACCTTGGAGGTGTCTATGGACAATGCTGGCTCTTCGGCTTAGAAATGGAGATAAGTACCAACCCCTAGAGTTGGACACGACTGGACTTGACATCAGGAGAAACCTTTACCTTTACCTAGCTATTTTGAAGAGGTGTTAAGAAATTGTCTGTATTATATGATCATTGTAGACCCATATACAGTAGAGTCTCACTTATCCAAGCTAAACAGGCCGGCAGAAGCTTGGATAAGCGAATATCTTGGATAATAAGGAGGGATTAAGAAAAAGCCTATTAAACATCAAATTAGGTTATGATTTTACAAATTAAGTGCTAAAACCTCATGTTATACAACAAATTTGACAGAAAAAGTAGTTCAATATGCAGTAATGTTACGGTATTTACGAATTTAGCACCAAAATATCATGATATATTGAAAACATTGACTACAAAAATGGCTTGGATAATCCAGAAGCTTGGATAAGCAAGGCTTGGATAAGTGAGACTCTACTGTAATTGTATTACAGGTGTCTGCACAGTGCATACCATACAATGCAGTTCCAAACTACATTATATGGAAATTTTAGATCCAGCTTTTGTGAATCCCTGTTTTGAGTAGAACTGATGGACATATACACATTGTCTTATTTCATCACCTTCTTCGCCTGATCACTTTTTTCACATTAGAATTCTGATCATCTGTACAGGGATGTCATGATGGACCATGAAGATGGTCCATCGACACATTATTCATTTTAGCCGACACCAGAACCTGATTCATGAGCTCATCAAATCTGATTCATCAGCCCTGGAAGCAAAACAAGTTATCAGTGTGTCACAGCTAAGACTGGCCCAAACATGTGGCACATTAAGGCAGCTGCCTCACCCAGCAGCACTTAGGTGTCATGAAAGGGCAGGAAATTGTTAGATATTTCATGGTATTTGGGCTTTTTAATGCCATGAGGAGAGAGAGGAGAAGATAGATGGATGCTATATTGCACTTTGTCCATTTCAACTGTGAAATTACCTTCCCCATTTCGGCCCATTTCGGCCCATGTTGCACTTTGCCTGGGTTCTATGAATTAGTCTCCAGTGTTAATATTGTATGTTTTATGTTGATTTTAACGATTGTTTTTACTGTAATTGATGTTTTTATTGGATAACTGTTTTACTGCTGTGTTTTGATATTTGATTGTTTTATCGGGCAAGGCCCCATGTGAGCCGCCCCGAGTCCATTCGGGGAGATGGGGTGGGGTATAAAAATAAAGTTGTTATTATTATTATTATTATTATTATTATTATTATTATTATTATTATTTTAGTTCAGCTCATATGTCTTAGTATCTAGCCAAATTCACTAAATTCAAACGTGTAGACAGCAAGATGAAAAGATTTGCTCATTCCATGAAGTTGGAGCTGCAGTGGCGCAATGGGTTAAACCCTTGTGCTGGCTGGTCTGCTGACCTAAAGGTTGGGTTGCTGACCTGAAGGTTGCCAGTTTGAATCTGTGAGACGAGGTGAGCTCCCATCTGTCACCTCTAGCATCCGGTAACACATCTGGGAATCCCCTGGGCAACGTCTCTGTGGATGGTGAATTATCTCACACCAGAAGTGACTTGCAATATGTTCTCAAGTCACTTCTGACACAATAAAAAAAAACTTCATGAAATAGGCGAGAGTTTCATTTCCAATTTACTTTTGGTTGTATTTTCCATATCTCTTGCCTTCCCCTCCCAAAAAGGTACATCTTCCCGTCTCCGATGTTTTCTTTTAATGCTCTCACATGTGAACTGAACTCATAAATTGTCTAACTGTGGACCCTTGCTGTTGGACTATGCCAAAGGATTCATTCCTGGTCCTAGGCGTTGGCCATAACATGCATTTTGACAGGAAATGAAATGCCTCATTTGAACCCTTTGTTTATTCAAAGCCCTCTGGCATTTCTCTTTCACAATCAACAAGTCATACCATAGACAAATATTACAGGAAACCAGAATTCAGAAATTGCCCTTCTGTGGGTAATGTGACAAGTGATAGTTGGTCGGAGCTTGTAATCATGACATAAATATTTGGGAAGTCATAAACAGGGAAACACAGCAGCTGCCTGTCTCCTTTTGGGCACTGGAAGAAAAGGGCAATTTTGAACTGAAGAGTTTAGTGTGAAATTTTTCCCATGAAAACTGAACATTTACTTTGTTGTTATTAAGTTAAGACCAATTCATTCATTTGTTATTTAATGCATTTTTAAAAATACATTGGTACAGGCACATATGTGATTAGATGATCTTTCTTATTCCAGATTGTATGGATGCCTCTGACAGTGTCATAATGGGGGGCAGATTGCCCTCCCTCCTTATTTTTATGTCAGCAGAGGTGACCAAAAGGGCTAGAAACTTGCATTGTGCTCAGTAGGCAACCATGAACAACAGTGGTGACACTGAGAAGGTAAGGCGTGTGCCATGGCAGAAAAATGCAAGGTCTCTCCAGCCATGTAAACAACAGTCCGGGTGTCAGTCCTTGGAAGGTGTAGGACACAAAGGTAGGCTCACACAGCTGGTGCTATGGAAACTTTATTGAATCCGCCTTGCCAAGATGATCGCAAAGTTTATACTGCCTCTCTTCCGCTAGTTCCCCAGTCTATCAAGTTGCTTCTTCCCTCCCCCTCTCACATTTCTTCTACCCCATTCACACCTCCCCGTCAACTGTCCTCTCCCATGTTTGAAAACCAGAGCAGGTCATAAATCAGTCTTCCCAACCAAATGGTCTTCCTCATCCGTTCTTTTCCCCTCTTTGCTCTGGTCGGATGTTAAAAGGTCAGTTTGGAGAATGCTGATCTTTTTTGCATCCTGACACTGGGATTCGGCAGTGGTATTCTTGGGAATCACTTCACCTCTTCTCTATGTTCCTTTTTGCTCCAAATGTGTGTTTTTTTAAAATCCTGTTCTAGTTTAAAGTATATTCATTGGTGGCAATGCTCTTTAATCATAGTAATAATTAGCTATTGCATGTATCTCTATCAGATTGAACATTGCTTGGCCTTCTTGATGATAAAAGCAGTTTGGCAAAGGAACCAATTACTTAGCAACATAGTCTATTTGTCTGAATAAGATTGGACTGCTACCTGCTGGAGATGCTTTAACTCAATGGTTCCCACCTTTGGTCCTCCAGGTGTTTTGGACTTCAGCTCCCAGAAATCCCAGCCAACTTACCAGCTGTTAGGAACTGTGGGAGCCGAAGTCCAAAAAACCTCAAAGACCAAAGTTGGGAAGTACTCCGCTGGAAATCCTGCATTGAGCTATGGATTAGTTATTACTATTTTTATAGTTTTAATTGATTATATGTACTGTTTTTTGTTTTATTATTATGTTCTTGGCATTAAATGTTGCCAACTGTGTAAGCCGCCCTGAGTCCCCCCGGGTGAGAAGGGCGGGGTATAAATTCTGGAAATAAATAAAATAAATAAATAGTTAGACTATGGTAAAAGGTAAAAGTAAAGGTTCCCCCTGACATTAAGTCCAGTCGTGAGCGACTCTGGAGGTTGGTGCTCATCTACATTTCTAAGCCGAAGAGCCGGTGTCATCCATAGACATCTCCAGGTCATGTGGCTGGCATGACTGCATGGAGCGCCGTTACCTTCCCGCCGGAGCGGTACCTATTGATCTACTCACATTGGCATGTTTTCGAACTGCTAGGTTGGCAGAAGCTGGAGCAACAGCGGGCGCTCACTCTGCTCCCGGTATTTGAACCTGGGAGCTTTCGGTCGCTCATTCCGCTCCCGGGATTTGAACCTGGGACCTTTTGGTTCGCAAGTTCAGCAGCTCAGCGCTTTAACACACTGTGCCACCAGGGGCCCCTTAGACTATGGACCCATTTCAATTCTATGATTCTATGTATTAATTCACATACAATCGTAGAATGTGTGACTACATATAAATAAATCTTTTTAAGACACAGACTTACATGGTGCAGTTGTATAGATTTTTAATGTTTCTGTGTTAATACAGTGGTTGTGTTCGAGAGGAACGAATCCTAAGAAAAGCCCGTGCGTTTTCCCATTTCCCCACCACACACTTGTAGTCTTCCTGAATGCCAACCTTCTGAACTTCATGGGTCCTTCATCATTTCCTGTCAGTCAGAGACTAAGAGCTGAGAGGAATCTCTGAAATATTTCAGGACAATAGTTCTAACGGTGTTTGATTTACTATTCAAGTGTGCACAGCTGCCAGTACGAGGAGCGAGGCAATGTGCCAAGCGGGAAAGACGGAGAGAGAGCAGCGCAGCCGAAGAAGGCAGAAAATTGTTTACAGACAGGGCCATTAAATCTGACTTTGGAAGACTTCCGTTCATTCCTTTCTGCATAAAATAGTTGTCTGTTTCAAATGGATTGCCACTTACCCACTGATTTTTTTTTTCGTGTCAGGAGTGACTTAAAAAACTGCAAGTCGCTTCTGGTGAGAGAGAATTGGCCATTTGCAAGGATGTTACCCAGGGGATGCCCAGATGTTTTGATGTTTTTACCATCCTTGTGGTAGGCTTCTCTCATGTCCCCGCCTGAAACTGGAACTGAAGCTGGACTTTGTGAAGCTCTGGCCTGGGTCTCTCCATTCACACTATCTCCACATTGCCCACTCCCTTCTTTGCAGTTGCTCCTAGATATGGAAATCCCACCCTTGGGAAGCTGGGATGGTTCCTTTTTTGTTGTCTATTTTCTATTTATTTATTATTTATTTACATCACTTTAACCCCGCCTTTCTCCCCGAGGGGACTCAAGGCGGCTTACAATAAATAGGCAAAAATTCAATGCCTAAAAACAATGGTGATGGGACATGCAGTACCTTCACTCACTTCTTGAGACCACAGCAACTGCTACAAATGACAGAACTGAAACAAATGTGGCATATATATCCCAAATGACACACTTTACATGCTGCAGCAGTTTGGGGCAGGGTGGACCAAGGACGATGGGATTTGCAGTACAGTAGAGTCTCACTTATCTAAGCTAAACGGGTCGGCAGAAGCTTGGATAAGCGAATATCTTGGATTATAAGGAGAGATTAAGGAAAAGCCTATTAAACATCAAATTAGGTTATGATTTTACTAATTAAGCACCAAAACATCATGTTATACAACAAATTTGACAGAAAAAGTAGTTCAATATGCAGTAATGTTATGTTGTAATTACTGTATTTACAAATTTAGCACCAAAATATCACGATATATTGAAAACATTGACTACAAAAATGGCTTGGATAATCCAGAGGCTTGGATAAGCGAGGCTTGGATAAGTGAGACTCTACTGTACCTTCATCCAATTCACCTCCCACAGGCCACTGTGATTCCCATGAATGACGAAACTGTACAAAACTTGACACACAGGTGCAATGTGACACAATTTATGTCCTGGTGTGTTTTGCAGGAGAATGCACCAAGGATGATGGGATTTCCAGTACCTTCATCCAATTCACCTCCCACAGACCACTGAGATGCCCATGAATGATGAAACTGTACCAAACTTGACACAAAGCTACAATGTGGCCCACTTTACATCCTCCTGTCACTTGAGAGAAAAACAGACCAGGGAAGATGGGATTTACAATACCTTCACTCAGTTCCTCAGACCACTGAAACCCACACCAATGACTGATCAAGATCACCTACTTTATGTCCTGCTGTGGTTTGAGGAACAACGGACCATGGAGCATTCATAGGCAATTATTATATAAAACAACTAGCTGTGCCCGGCCACACGCTGCTGTGGTAAAGTATGGTGGTATAGGAAATAAAGTATTGAGGAATTGGTGGTAGTTAAGGTAAAGGGTAAAGATTTTCCCTTGACATTAAGTCCATTATAAATGGGTAATATAGCTGTGTGGAAGGGCCTTGAGTCTACACTGCCATATAATCCAGTTAAAATCAGATCATCTGTATTTAATAGGCAGTGTGGAAGAGGCCTAAGTGAGGCCTAACTCTGCCTGTCCCCTGGGCTGAGTGGGTTGCTAGGAGACCAAGTGGGCGGAGCCTAGCCTTCTAACTGGCAGCAATTGGATAAAAACAATCATTCCTCTCCCTCTAATTAGGACTTTATTTTTCTTTTCTTTTTGTTGTATGAACGTAGAGGCATGGAAGAGGGGTTGTGCTGCTAAGTTTAGTGTTTCTGGGATGTGTAGTTTTGTTGTTTTGTCCTAGGCCGAAATTTCATTACCCTTTTATATATATAGATTTGAGCAACATTTAATGCTGATGTGGATATCTGAATGTGTACACAAGCAAATTTCTTATTATCTCTCCTCACCCTACTGTAAATTCAAGCTCTGTTTAATTTCAGAACAAAGAAATGGTTGCAGAGAGTTCTCGTTGTAATTGCTTTCCGATTGTGCTTCCATTTAACCACTTGTGTGTCCATGGCTCCATTTGTTTACAACCCTCATCAGCTTTTTCAGGATTTTAAAATGAGCACATGTGCTCAAGCAGTCCACTCCAGCATATAGGAATGGAGCCATGTATTTTCCTTGGCTGCAGAGATATACAGTGATGCGAATATGCACATTTTTAGGCAAAAATTGGTTTTAAGCGCAAAATTTTAACACATGTTTTAGCTGTCAATGCGCATCAGCACACAGTTTTGTTTGTCATTTAGTCCCTTTATTCCAGTTTCCTTTGTATTTTAGGGCTTGTGTAAATATCTCCAGATACTGGTTTTCTGTTATTGCTATTTGCTACCGGGTCTGTTTCAACCTATGACAAATCCATGAGCACCAATCACCAAAGCCCTGTTGAGGTCCTCCAAATTCAAAGCCATTGCTTCCTTTATTGAATCAATCTACTTGAAATGTGGTCTTTCTCTCTTTCTTTTACCCCCCCCCCCCACCCCATGGTCCTTCATTCTTTAAATATACTTTGTCTTTATTCAGCTTCCTTTAATACTCATTTTGCTGAAGGAATACATAAGAGCTCTGGGGTTCTTAATCTTATCACAATATTATCACTATGGTCTGGACTTTACGGGCTGAACTTGACAGCCCAGGCCCACCATATCAGCCTGTGTCTCCAATTTATGGTAAACAGACTGAGAAGGGTCAAAAATACCAGAGGGAACTTAGCAAAATGCAATAAGGATGGTTTGGAATCTGGCGGACTGTATGCCTCAGGAAACAGCAAATCATCCACACATGGCAGGATTGGCAAAATGACAAACGGAGTTTAGCGTTAAAGAAGACTCTTTGCAAATGTATAAAAAGAGAGCACTGCGGGCAGGATTGTCTGGAACTTTTGGAGAAAATATAACTGAATTTCAAACAGTACAATATGAGATATGGAGGTCTGGTGCCGAAGTGTGTTAAAGTGCTGAGCTGCTGAACTTGCAGATTGAAAGGTCCCAGGTTCAAATCCCGGGAGCAGAGTGAGTGGCTGCTGTTAGCTCCAGCTTCTGCCAACCTAGCAGTTCGAAAACATGCCAATGTGAGTAGATCAATAGGTACCGCTCCGGTGGGAAGGTAATGGTGCTCCATGCAGTCATGCCAGCCACATGACCTTGGAGGTGTCTATGGACAACGCTGGCTCTTCGGCTTAGAAATGGAGATGAGACCAACCCCCAGAGTCAGACATGACTGGACTTAACGTCAGGGGAAACCTTTACCTTTACTTGATATTGTGGGTTTTTATGCATTACTTATGACAATCACTGTGAAATTACCAGGTCTTAATGTACTAAGGTCCAGGACAAAAGCATAGACAGGAGAGGAGTCAAATTTATTCCCTGGCTGCGATAGTACAGATGGGCTAACCTTAGCCAGTTGAAGGGTTTTACTCAGAGAATAAAAACTATGCCTCTGCATTCTCCATAACAGTATCTGGAATATCCAAGTTGAACACAAGACAGGTTCCTGTATCTTTAATAGTTAAAAGATCCTGGAGTAAGGTGACATAGTCCACCAAGGAGAACTGTACATAATCTCCTTCTTTATTCCTAACCCAACTTTTAATGGCTACAATCCCCCTTAAATGGCCAGAAGCTTCAAGTTATGTCTCTATAGCTGAAGAAGCAATTCTGCAGAAAGTAGTCAGTGTTGTGTACTTATCAAAACTAAAGATGCATCTATATTGTTGAATTAATACAGTTTGACATCACTTTAACTGCATGGCTCAATGCAATGGAATCCTCAGATTTGTAGTGAGGCATCTGCACTTTTGGGCAGAAAAGGGAAAAGACCTTATCAGACTAAAATTCATAAGATTCCATAATGTTGAGCTGTGCCAGTTATAATGTTGTCACGCTGCATTAATTCTACATTTCCATTGGTTATATTAGTTGGATCAGATAGCCAATGATGATGATTGATTGGTCGGGGGGATGAACGAACTAAATGTTGAGTTGCAGGGCTGAAGGAGAAGACAATGTGCCCTTTGGTCAATGAAGGCTATGCAACATCTTCTTGCTCAATTTAACAATTAAAGGTACAAGAGCCCAGCCCTGTCATCATCCTGGCAACTTGGTTGCTTTGTTACTGCATGCTTCCAGGAGTCAAGCAAAAACAGGACAAAGGAACATCTCAACTGTTTCCCATTCCCAGCATCTAATACCCTTAATACGGTCAGTGGCAAACATTTACAGCTGCCCAAGCAAAGGTGAAAGGCTTAATGTAAGCCATTTGTGAGCTTGTAAATGTTTAAATCTTTCCTTATGTGCACAAGTAGAATCCCTATCCATTTTATCACAACTGTGTCAAATACGTGACACACTCTATCCTGTATTTGTGTGGCTAAAGTTTCAGGTAGGAGAATGCTTTTGATTAAAATTATTAAAATCGTATCCTGTTGGGCTTCGTTTTCTTTTAGATTAGTTATTCCAAAGCCAGTATATACAGGTAAGTAAACCCCTGTTTATGTAGTATACAAATCCACATTTAAAATGGGTTTTGGTAACCCAGTTAAGAAAGGTGGGGGTTAAACCTTCCATAAATCCAGTTAATCTCTCCACAGCCATATTTTGTAAATACACAGACACAGCCAATGGTCCCACTGATACTTCATTTCCCAGTAATGAGGGAAATGGTATTTACAGGAAAGATTTAAACATTTCTTCAGTACCAGAGCACACATTTTTTGGATGTTCAGTATGAACCCCTTAATGCAAGGATGACTAATGGATCCATCTAATTAAATTTTTTGCAGCATTCCAGTGTGTGAGTGTCAAATGTTTTTTTTTCAGTTTGTCTCCTCATAATACTGTCTCATAAATTATCCTGTTTTTCGTTTAAGTCTTCCCCATACACTTCCTTACTACAAGCTGAGGGCAGAAGGTGGGGGAAGCGAAGTGCTATCAAAGTGATGTTTTTCTCCAATTTTTTTTTCTGGGAGGAGAACTTTGCAAGTGAGGCTACCTCACCCACCCTGTTGCTAATACTGCCCATTCACATTTGTCTTCTCTCTTTGGGATCATGGAATTATAGAGCTGGAGAGACCGAAGGAGCATCCAGACCAAGCCCATTCTGCCATGCAGGAACACATAATTGAAGTTCTCCTGACAGATGGCCATTCAGATTCTGCTTACAAACCTCCAGAGAAGGAGACTCAACTACACTTCCAGACACCAGTGGATCCCACTGTCAAACAGCTCGTAAAATCAGAAAGGTCTCCCTAATATTTAGGTGGATTTACTTTTCCTGTAGTTTGAACCCGTTGCTCAGTGTGCTAGACTGGACCAGCAGAAAACATGCCATGGCTTCTTCTCACACCCTCCCTTCTACTCCTATCCTCTACCAAAGATTGTCTCCGATCAAAAGTCACATCCTCCTCTGCAACAACACCATCTGACGAACCCAACTTTGACTGAACATCAGAATGTTCCCCAATTAGCTGTTCTTCTGGAAGCACAACTTCGGGCACCTGCAAAGCCATTGGGCTTTGATCTAAGTCCTGGAGAGGCCCAAAATCAGAATCAAAATCTGAGTCAAACTCCATCTCCTGTGGACAGCCAGATCCTGACGGCTGAGCTACAACATCCCTGCTCAAAGCCATTATTGCTCACCCTCACCTCAGTTCATTTAACCGCAGATGAGGGTTCCCGTTCATGGCCTACACCACAAAGGAGTGCCTTAGGTGCACACGGGGATGTAAACCTTTTGCTGTTTTTCCACATGATACCTATTTAAAGCCCACTTACCCAATCTGCCTTGAATTAAACAGCGTAGAAAAGCCCACTCACACAATTTAAAGCCCACTCACCCAATTTGCCTTGGATTTATTTATTTCATGTTAAAAGTATTGCATAGAATGTTGCAAAGCAATTCTTTTGGGTTGGAAAGATTAGCAGTTTACAAGAAATGTTGCCCAGGGGATGCCCAACTGTATTTGGATTAAGCGGTGTAGAAAAAAACCCTAGAACATAGAGGGAGAAAAAATCCTACCCAGCTCCATTGGTGATCCTATAAAGTACACTGTTGAAGAGTGGGAGGGTGAGTCAAAGGTGAGTTGAGAATGGAGAGCAGGGCAGGGAAGCATAACTATGCTGGCCCTGCCCCTTTCAAATCCTGGCCGGGACTACTTTATCACTCTCCCTTCCTTTGAGGAGAACAAAGCACCCACCCCCTCAATTCTGGGGGGTGGGGAGCAATAAGAATGAATAGCAACTATAACAGGGCATTTGAACTGTTTGAGTTCAAAGTATAAGGATCTCTCTCATTTCTAATAGTTAATAGAAATGTACTACATGCAAAGATAACAGGAGCGAAGAATATACAAAAAGAAAAAAATGGTTGACAAATTAATAGCGTGTGCACAAATTGTTTTAGTAAGGGGTTGGAAAGATAAAACAAAATGGACTCTGATGAATTGGTATAATTATATAGTTAATATGTTAAATGGGGAAATAGCAAATTGCAAATGGAACAATATAGATAAAATTGAAAAGGTTACAATAATCAAGTGGATGTGGGAACCAGTTAGGAGCTATTTAGAGCAGGGGTCCTCAAACTTTTTAAGCAGAGGGCCGGTCCACGGTCCCTCAGAGTGTTGGGGGGACAGACTATAGTTTAAAAACAAATATGAACAAATTCTTATGCACACTGCATATGTCTTATTTGTAGTGCAAAAAAAAAAAAAGGCCAACGAACTGTTATGGTTTGCAAAGGCACTGTGCTATATTTGTGTGTTAACTGGAAAATGAAGTGCATGAAGCCGATTGGCTGAACCTGCAAAGACCTGTAATTTGATTTGAAACTGTTTCTGTTCTGCTGCTGGAGAACCGGTTTGAACAAGTTTTTGTTCAGTGTGAGTTTCTGTGTGGTGACTGAGTACTGCCTGGGGAAGATGTCTCTGTACTCAGAGAGTCCTTGCTATTTCTGAGGCCTTGTTTGCTACTGGGAAAAGAGGACGAAGAACCAGGACTGTATTCTTCACTGAAGCAGATTTATGGACTGAAAAAGGACTGTTTATGACTGCTGGGTTTCTGTAAGCAATCAGAGGGACCATTGTGAATACCATTGTTCTTTGGATCTCTTGGAATTAGTAAAGTTCTTATATTATTTGTTCTGCAAATCTGAGTGGTTCCATTTATCATCTACAATGCGCAACATGAAAGAACAATACAATATTTAAAAATAAGAATAATTTTAACCCACATAAACCTACCAGGATTTCAATGGGAAGTGTGGGCCTGCTTCTTGCTGATGAGATAGTCAAGTTAATTAGGATGGTTGTTGTTGTTGTTGTGTGCCTTCAAGTCATTTCAGACTTAGGGCAAGCCTAAGTCTAAAACCAAGGGCTGGGGCCAGATAAATGACCTTGGAGGGCCGCATGTGGCCCCTGGGCCTTAGTTTGGGGACCCCTGATTTAGAGAATGTGCTAAGATGTGGAGTGGAAAAATTAAGATTGAGATTGATATTTCGAATGTAACTTCTGTAGTTTGCTATATAGATTGCATGTACAAGGAAGGGAGGGTGGGAGTGGGATAAAGCCATAAAACAACAATTTTTTTTAAAAAGGATCTCTCTTCTGTTCCTGCCAGTGGCTAGAAAAATCCAGAGATCTCTGTCTTGCTGTCATATTGCCATGGTAGCTTCCATATTAGTAGGGTGATAAATCCACTCTAGGGTTAAGATCGAACTTTAATGGAGCTATCCAAGGTGCTTCCACCTTCCACACAATTTCAGCACCTTGGAGAGCATTTTTAATGCTCAAACTAAACCCCAGAATAAATTCACCACCACATTAACATACGTCTTCTTCGGTGGGACTTTGCCACTTCTGCAGAACTAATATTTACAAACACTGGCCCTCCTTGCAAATACCTCCTGGATATAAATAGGCAGTATTACTATTAAACAATCACTAGTAAGAACTTACCATTCTTGCACTTACAGAAACTGGAGGAAAATTGGTTCTGGATTTTATTTTTCATATTTTGTGAGCTGTTGACGTACCATAAAGGACTAACTGGAGTTGCATGATTGGGAAAGCTAATACAAATTGTGAACAGTAATCCTTAAAGATTTTTTTTTTTCAAGGCTTTGGCTTGAAAATCAAGTTTGATATACACACATCCCTGACTCCCCATTCCTCTGCTTTTCTTTCTATATGTGTATGTTTTAAATACCCCAGCATCTTTTCTTTGGCATGTTTCCTCTCTCCCAAACAGCAGCTGCACAGAATTGAATGGTAAATCAAACCCCCTAAAAATCTGTTGTTTTAGTACAATGTCTAAGATTTGCCAATTCTCTTCCCCTCTCTCATTTTTTTTTGTGATCAACATGCTGCCTCATCTTTGTGCAGCAATGAAATAACTAATTGGGGTAGCAGAAGCCTGACCCGTGTTTTTTGGGGGAAATTAGTGGGTGGGTTAGAGGGTGAAAAGCAGATAATTCCCAGGCAGTTTAGATAAGTAGATATTATAGGCTTGCCATGTTAATTGGTATTAAATATTTCTTTTAATTACTAGTGGCTTTCATCATCAGCTCTCTTGTGCCAGGGTGTTGTTTGCTCTTTTCTTGCAGCATGCATCTTCATGCAAAAAGCTCTTTCAAAGATTGCTCTATAGCTTCCTATTCTACTGACATTGGTCCCATCACTCTGGCTGGTTCTATGAATGAGGTTCTTTGACGTGGATCCGTTTGTGGCTCCCCTCACATCGACACAGGTGCAACAATGCTCTGCTCAGAAAACCATTACCACAAATATAGGTCCAGTCCATGATATTTTGAGACAGAGCAGAGCATGACATACCAACCCCCAGAGTCAGTCACGACTGGACTTAACGTCAGGGGAAAACCTTTACCTTAAGGTTTTTCTATGACAGTTTCCACCAGATTCTCTAAAAAAACCTGTAGGTCCCCTAGCACAATTTTATGGTCAATGTCCAGATTTAGAGTGTATCTACACCAAAGCTGTGTCACTTTGATACTACTTTCACTTTAAGAAACCCTGAAATCCGTAGTTTAGTGAGGCACCTTGAATGGTGTGCCTCACTAATTTTCAGTGGAAAGAGGAGAGAAAAAACTGGAATGTTGTAAAAGTTGATGGAAATGTAGGATAACATAATTAATTTAGACAATCCTTGCCAGTTGGATGCTATGAGGCAGATAGGCCCCTTCTACACTGCCATATAACCCAGATAATCCATATTATCTACTTTGAATGGGATGATATGAATCTATACTGCCATATAATCCTTTTGAAAGCAGGTAATTTGGATTTTATACAACAGTGTAGATGGGGCCACAAATGAACATATTTATGGATAGATGAATACATAGATAGATAGATAGATAGATAGATAGATAGATAGATAGATAGATAGATAGATAGATAGATGCTGTTGTTTTTGTAAATTATGCTGGTCGGGCCTTGCCCCATGTTAGCCACCCCGAGTCCCCGTGGGGAGATGGTGGCGGGGTATAAGTAAAGATTATTATTATTATTATTATTATTATTATTATTATTATTATTATTATTATTATTTATATGACACAGCAAACAAGAGAGATATGCTGGATTTCGTGTCACAAAATCACAAGTCGAACACTTCCCAAGTGTCTAGGACTGTGTGATGTATTTTCGGATGATGCGCACAGATCCCAGTAGGGTGGCCTTTTGCAATTGGCAGATCGTAATTTTGTCAATGCCTATTGTTTCCAAATGCCGGCTGAGATCTTTTGGCATGGCACCCAATGTGCCCATCACCACCGGGACCACCTGCACTGGTTTCTGCCATAGTCTTTGAAGTTCAGTCTTGAGGTCCTGAGAGCGGCTGAGTTTTTCCTGTTGTTTTTCGTCAATGCGACTGTCACCTGGGATGGCAACATCAATGATCCAAACCTTTTTCTTTTCCACAACTGTGATGTCTGGTGTGTTGTGTTCCAGAACTTTGTCAGTCTGGATTCAGAAGTCCCACAGTATCTTTGCTCATATTCCAATACTTTTGCAGGTTTGTGATCCCACCAGTTCTTTGCTGCTGGGAGGTGGTATTTGAGGCATAAGTTCCAATGAATCATTTGGGCCACATAGTTGTGCCTCTGTTTGCAGTCTGTCTGTGCGATTTTCTTACAGCAGCTGAAGATATGATCAATGGTTTCGTCGGTTTCCTTGCACAGTCTGCATTTTGGGTCATCAGCTGATTTTTTGATCTTGGCCTTAATTGCATTTGTTCTGATGGCTTGCTCCTGGGCTGCAAGGATCAGGCCTTCTGTCTCCTTCTTCAGTGTCCCATTTGTGAGCCAGAGCCAGGTCTTCTCCTTATCAGCTTTTCCTTCAATTTTGCCAAGGAACTTTCCATGCAATGTTTTGTTGTGCCAGCTGTCAGCTCTAGTTTGTAGTGAAGTTTTCTTGTACTGATTTTTTGTCTGCTGTGCTTTGAGGAGTTTCTGATTTTTGACTTCAATCAAAGCAGGTTCTTCACTTTGCTTTACATATTCTGCCAAGGCATGCTCTTCTTCCTTGACTGCTTGTTTTACTTTTATTATTATTATTATTATTATTATTATTATTATTATTATTATTATTATTATTATTATTATTAGATAGGGATAATCTTAGAGGCTAATGTAGAATTTGGGACTCCTGTGAAACCAGAAGGCACGTATACTTGAACATCATGGTTTGCAAAACTCAAAACAGACTTGGAAGGAGATGAAAGCAGAAACAAAACCCAGAAGTGAGCTACAGAATGCTGACCAGATGACACAAAACCAGGGAAGGGATGGGGAAGGGAGAAGGGAGAAAGGAGATGGGAAGGGAGTACCCTGAAAGAAGGTCCTATTGGCTGACTGGATTTGTGATCAGGAATGTGCCAAATACAACATTGCACTGTGATATCACTTCAATATTCTGTTAAGCATTCTGTGCACATGCCTGCATTAATGGGCAGCCCTTGGGCAATGAACCTTGTATTGACACTGATGATGTTTATCAAAGCATCCCTGTTTTTATCTGGGAGATTTGGGGTGGGGGTGGCTACAAAACATTCCATAAATATTTGCACATTGTTTATGATGATAATAAGTTGTTTCATGATCCTGCCCATCTGTGTACAGAGAATTTAATTATAAAATCACTAAAGCAAAAGGAAGCAGACAGACAGATGGAGATGTACTGGAGTATAGAAAGGTTCTCTTTTAATAAATGTTAGCAGACACTAGCAAAATGTTTGTGTCAAAGAACTAATAAACTTATTGACAAAAAACAGGAAATTCAAAGGTAAGGTGGACATCAACTCCTTGACTCTAGCCTATTGTGAAATAATGTCTCAAAGGTTTTGAATAAAGCCATGGCCTTTGATTTCACAAACTGCCATGCAAGGATACAAATAAAACTAAGTATGGAGGGAAGAGCTTAACAGTGGTCATTGTTCTTGGACTTGCATCTTAAGGCTAGGTTAGTGTTTTCAAAACTTTGGTCTTCCGGGGAGATGAAACTTCCGGGGAGATGAAGTTCAAAACATGTGGAGGACCTTTCCTTCAGTACCACCACCTTCATAGATATGGTTGGTAGGAAAATGAGAGAGCTTAACAATGACCACTGTTAAGCTCTTCCCTCCATACTTAGTTTTATTTTCCTGATCAGGCATGGCAAGGATACAAAGCAGTTTGTGAAATCAAAGGCCATGGCTTTATTCAAAACCTTTGAGACATTATTTCACAATAGGCTAGATTCAAAGACTTGATGTCCACCTTACCTTTGAATTTCTTGTTTTTGTCCCTAGCCTTGCGAACTCCTTTCTTAGAGAGGCTAGAATGGCATCCTCCTTCGGCTTGGAGGTGAAGACTCTTTTAAAAATAACCCAAAGCTTTTAAAAGTCCTGGTAGAGGAGAAGTGTCTGTACAATATAAAGATTCAGGGAAGATATTGACAAGCTGGAATGTGTCCAAAGGAGAACAACCAAAATGATAAAAGTGTCTGGAACCATGTCCTATAAGAAGTGGCTTAGAAAGCTGGATATGTTTATGGAGATTAAGAAGGGACATGCTAGTCACATTTAAATATTTGAAAGGATGACATATGGGATATAGAGCATATTTTTCTGCTGCTCTAAAGTTAAGAACATAGAGCAATTGCTTGCTGTCTTATATGAAAACTAGAAGAAAAGAGATTCCATATAACATGAGGAAGAACTTCTAGATGGTAACAGTTGTTCAACAGTGGTATACTAGACATGTCCAAAAAATCGTTTTGAATCATATATCGGATTTATTTCGGATTGTTCTTGCTGTAGAACCTTGGAAGCCAGTTAGAAAACAGAAATGAAAAACCAGATGATAATTGGGTTGAGAGGAAGTGAATGCTCTAGTTTAGTCCTTCCAACAGCTCATGGTACATTGAAGTAGGGCAGGGTTGCCAAAGATCTTGGATATACTCCTGTACCTTTAACAGTTGTATAAAAGACAGAATTTCATCAAGGGCTGCTTGTTAACTGGTAGTGTGACAAACAACACATTCTGAAATCTCACCTCCCGTTTTTCAAGCTAGCAAGCCTAGGATGAGGGTATGACTCCATGGAATCTGACTAAGAGGTGTGGATGTAACACAGCAATTTGTCGCATATCCTGATTATTTATTTTACTTGCAAATATATAGACACTCAGTCCAGAAAAATGTCTGCCTGAGCTCTGAAGAAGTGTAGCATAAGAACAACAGGGGATATGCCACTATTTAAATATTAAATATTATATAATAATATAGTGTTGAATGGCCCATCCAGTACTACTGGGGATTATTCATAGTATATGATGCTTAATTACACTCGACAGGCCCTTGACATCAACCCAGGGTACCCTTTTGATACCAGTAGGTCTGGCCTTGACATCTGTGTGCTTGGCATGATTCTGACCTTGCAGCCTTACCTACTGACCTCCTTTGCTTCACTTCTACTTTGTCTCCTTAGCATGGCAAGGGCCAGGTATATGACATTGGACGATCTGTGACAAACTCTGTCACACCTCTCCTTCCTGTAAGAGGGGTTGTTAGGGGACAAAATGAGTCTCTTCTTTCTCTCCCCCTCCATCTCCAGTATTTCTTGTTAGGTCGATGACAGAGTCCCTCTTTCCCGTCACCCCCCCCCTTCTTTTCCTTGCTATCAGCTGGCTAATCTGCCTGCATATTCTGACACACACAGCTGTGAGAGATTGAAACTATGCTGTTGATAGATGAAACTTTGGATAAGATTACATGGTTTTGAATATCTTGATGACATATTTGTCTGAAAAGTCTTTTAGAGGACAGCCTAATATAAATGCACGGAAATGTTTCTAATGACGAGCATTTGTCTCCCATTCCCGTTTGAAAGACGAGCATTCGAATTTCATTTGCATTTGTATGTGGAGGCAAACTTTTCAATAAAGGCGCCTTCCAAGTAAGAAGAGTTAACTATTTACTCAAAACATGCCTGGTCAATTACATCTCCAGAGTAATTGGGTCCCACCAGAATCAGCATTAGCCACATTTACAGCGTTATAGATAGATCTGATTAAGTCTGGAAGTTCTTTAAACACTGGTGATATGTGATTTGCTTATGTTCCCAGGATGTTTCCAGAACAATTTCTTGATTTGATTTGCTGGAGAGTTATCTATTTCTGGGGAAGGTTTATAGGCTAACAATGCGATCCCGTTTTGCATTCCAAATGTTTTCTCATCGAGAAGAAGGCCCAGTTGGAACTCTGTCAAATGAATTCACCTTTTTCTTGTTAATGGAAAGCAGTTGGAATGGAAACAGAATCCTTTGGTGTAAGACTGGGCTGGGATCATCTGAGTATACCCATTGCTAAGAAATCAGCCTCTAGATCAGTTTGGGGAGGGATGAGAGCTCAGTGATGGAACACACACTTGGCATGCCAAAGGCCCCAGATTCAACCCACAGCATTGCCCGTTGAAAGGATCAAGTAATAGGAGATGGAAGATACCTCTCCTTGATGCCGCAGAGAGCCACTGTCAGTATAAGTGGACAATAGTGGGCTCAAGTGACATCTTGGATGGTGGAAAAGGTTCCCTGCATATCTTTTAACACTCACAAAGTTTTTCTATCTCCTGTGTGATACTGTGTGATCCCGGCCATGAAAGCCTTCAACAACACGGTTTTAGCCTTTTCTGCCAAAAAATGCTAGTAACTCAGCAAACTACTAGGGTTGTGCTTTCGGGGTAAACCTTGACCCATTTCATGTCCCGGCTTTTGGTGGGGGCCTCAATCTGTTTTTTGGGAGCCTCCCAAAATCAGGAGGGCAGATATCTGGTTTCACTCTGGGATACAGAAAGATCAGTTTTCTATCAGCCCATTATGGGGAGGGCTTCCCACCAAGGCTCCCCTTCCCGGCGTGCACTTTTTAGGCTTCTTTTTACTTGCTGTTTCTACTCCAGAGGAGGCACTCAGCTGCAGGCACTGGTGGGCTGCACCCTACACACACACTCTTTTTGCAAGAAGGCAAGTTCTGGGAAGTGCTTGGCTGCAGTGCGTGCCTGCACACCGCACACACGTTCTTCTTGGAAAGAGAGTGTGTGTGTGGCATGCAGGCCCAGAAGGTGCACATGCCTACCAGTGCCTGCAGCTGAGCGCCTCTTACTCTAAAGAAAGAGGCACTCAGCTGCAGGTACTGGTGGGCTGCGCTTTCTGGGCCTGCACTCTACACACACTCACTTTTTGCAAGAAGGCAAGTTCTGGGAGGTGCTTGGCTACAGTGCCTGCCTGCACACCACACACACACTCTTCTTGGAAAGTGTGTTTGTGGTGTGCAGGCCCAGAAAGTACACATGCCTACCAGTGCCTGCAGTTGAGCACCTCTTACTCTAAAGTAAGAGGTGCTTGGCTGCAGGCACTGGCAGATGTGCACGCTTTCTGGGCCTGCACATTACACACACACTCTTTTTTCAAAGCACGTTCTGGGAGGTGCTTGGTTGGAAGGTGCTTGGCTGCAGGCGCTCCCCCAGGCTACACCATGCCAGCCATCCACGCACTCTCCAAGGCATTTTAAGGAGGCTTCCCACTCTTAAGTAAGAAAGAGCGATGACCTCCTGGAAGAGGAGAGTAGTTTTCAAGGAATGAGGGTGTACTTTTTTGTTGACTGGGAAATAAATAAAAAAGATTAAACTGTTATGCTGAAAAACAGGCCAGGAGCAGGGACTCACTCCCACCTGCTTTCATGTCAATTTGATTTCTATACTGGGTGGGGAGGTGTCCTGTTTCATGCTCCTGAAGATAAGAAAAGGAGCGAAAGAACAGATGAAATGAGAGAAACAAATTCCGTGCACAACTCTACAAATTACAACTCCTATGATTCCATATGAGTGACCGCTGTTAGCCCCAGCTCCTGCCAACCTAGCAGTTCGAAAACATGCAAAATGTGAGTAGATCAATAGGTACCGCTCTGGCGGGAAGGTAACGGCACTCCATGCAGTCATGCCGGCCACATGACCTTGGAGGTGTCTATGGACAACGTCGGCTCTTCGGCTTAGAAATGGAGATGAGCACCAACCCCAGAGTCAGTCACGACTGGACTTAACGTCAGGGGAAAACCTTTAACTTTACCTATGATTCCATAGCATTGAGCCATGACAGTTAAAGTGGTGTCAAAATGTACCATTCTACAGTGTAAATGCATCCCCATGGGCAATCTTAGACAAGTCACATTCTCTCATCTTAAGACAAAGGCAATGGCAAACCCCATCTGAATAAATATTGCCAAGAAACTCCTCTAATAGGTTTATTTATTATTATTTATTTACAGCATTTATATTCTGCCCTTCTCACCCCGAAGGGGACTCAGGGCGGATCACATTACACATATAGGCAAACATTCAATGTCTTTTAACATAGAACAAAGACAAGACAAGCATAGGCTCCGAGCGGGCCTCGAACTCATGACCTCCTGGTCAGAGTGATTCATTGCAGTGATTCATTGCAGCTGCTCTCCAGCCTGCGCCACAGCCCAAGCCCATGGAGGTTTGCCCCAAAGCCTCCATAAGGATGGCTTGAAGGCTCACAAAAACAATAGCAACTCGCCTCTTTGGATTCACACTAGGAAAAATGTGGGATATAACTTAAATAGATAAATGGTTCTTCACGTATCCTGAAACAACCTTTCCTTCCAATCATTAGAACAATTAGGGAATGTAATATTTAGTTAGTTTCTCTTGTCCTAAGAATGGCCTGTTACATATTATTGAAAACAGTCAAAACAGGTTATCTAGAAATCTCAATGGGTCATCCTTTACCTTTCCTATTAGAGGTTATCCGTATCACTCGTGGAAATCATTGACTTCCTGACCGTTGACTCCGTCACTGAAAAGAAAAAAAATCGTCCCCGTTGGAAAATGCTGAGTGATGGTTTTCTGCTTTTCCTAATGTTTGTGTGTGAGAGTCATTTCTTTTGCTTTTCTCTCTTTTAAATCTAATTGTGATGTCCCTATTACGTTCTAATACCATACAGTCAAGATTTCAGAGATAAGCAAAGTATGATCGTGTGTTCTGAGGCTTTTCATTACTGCACCTGAACGGAAGTATTAGAATGAATGTCAAACAGGCAAGAGTTCTTCTCTTTTTGCCTTGAGTCTGATGGTCAAAGGGATATTGGACACAAAGGGAAAGAAAAGATCTTGAGCCATCCATTTGGGCTTCACAGCTGAAAGGGAGCGGAAGAAATAACAAGAACCCCCACAACTCTGGAATGACCTGCCGGAAGACAGCCAAATGAGATGCCGGAATTTAAAAACCATGTAAAGACCTATCTCTTCTGGCAGGCCTGCCCAGTCTTTAAGTATGAATGTTAAATAAGTGTCCTTTGCTTAATCTCTATTTTGTGTATTTTAATATGTATTTTATAGAAATACTAGCTTTGCCCAGCCACACGTTGCTGTGGCTTATGGGAATCCTCTGTTGGCCAGGTGGAATAGCAGCGAATAGCCTTGCAGTTTCAAAGCCTGGCCGTTTTCTGGAGTAGCTGGAGCTTTTTGTTGTATGAACGTAGAGGCAGATAATCTGTATTTTATAGGCAGTGTGGAAGAGGCCTAAGTGAGGCCTAACTCTGCCTGTCCCCTGGACTGAGTGGGTTGCTAGGAGACCAAGTGGGCGGAGCTTAGCCTTCTAACTGGCAGCAATTGGAATAAAAACAATTATTCTTCTCCCTCTAATTAGGACTTTATTTTTCTTTTCTTTTTGTTGTATGAACGTAGAGGCAGATAATCTGTATTTTATAGGCAGTGTGGAAGAGGCCTAAGTGAGGCCTAACTCTGCCTGTCCCCTGGGCTGAGTGGGTTGCTAGGAGACCAAGTGGGTGGAGCTTAGCCTTCTAACCGGCAGCAATTGGAATAAAAACAATTATCCCTCTAATTAGGACTTTATTTTTCTTTTCTTTTTGTTGTATGAACGTAGAGGCATGGATGAGGAGTTGTGCTGCCAAGTTTAGTGTTTCTGGGATGTGTAGTTTTGTTGTTTTGTTCTAGGCCGAAATTTCATTACCCTTTTATATATATAGATGTTTTAATATGTAGCTTTTATAGAAATACATTTTAATAAGTGTATCTGGAGTGTTTTTGCAATGTTTATGTGTTTTATTTATTCTGTAACATACCTCGAGCCATGAGGAGGGGTAGGTAAGAAATAAAATTATTATCATTATCTTTATTTATTTATTTATTTGTCTTGTCTTTGTTCAATGTCAAGGCATTGAATGTTTGCCTATATGTGTAATGTGATCCGCCCCGAGTCCCCTTCGGGGTGAGAAGGGTGGAATATAGATGCTGTAAATAAATACATAAATAAATAAATATGAGAAATATAATGAAATAAATACTAAGAGGAGGAAAATTCTATCAGGTGGGTGCCATGGATGGAGATGAAGTGACTTTAGCTTGCAGTTCTAAAGAGAGAACATTGTACCCATTACATCCATGCATCTGAAGAAACAAATTAATCTGATTTAACACCTATAAAATAGCAGATGCCTGAGAATCATTCCAATTTATAGATTTTGTTTCTGATTTACTGGGGCACGTCTAGCGATTTCTAAACTGCCAATTCCTTCAAACCCTTGCGGCCACCCCCTTTTTCTGATTTTTTTTTTATCGCTTACTGTAAATTGCTAACATAACATTTTAATTAAACATTTAGAGTGCATCAAATTTATGGGTTCTGCCAAAATTAGAAGCAGAGATGCATGTGAAAACAAATTCTGTGCTTTGCCAAGTCTCCTGTTAAAACTAGACAGAGTCCTCAACGCAACCTGATGTGTTACGTATCATGTGTTAAAAGTATCATTTGAGGGGGTGTCAAAGGAGAACAAGCACAAGGACAAGAATTCAGGAACAGGTATTTGAATTGTCCCAGGCCCATATTTGTAAATTCCCAAAGCTTTGAAAAAAAATTTTTTGGCTTTGTGATTGCCCTTCTGCTACAGCCAATATTATTTGTGTCCTTTGTGAATCCCAATATCCTTCATAATCTTTGCTGGTACCAAAGTTAATGGCTACCTAGTGCTCTAGATAATGCAGAACACAAACAAAAAAGCCAAGTGGAAATGATATCCATATGTCTCGGAAACTTAATGGATGGAAGTTACCCATTCACTATATCTAATTCTCCTGGGTGATCCCTTCTTAAACATTCTGGAATAGTAGATGAGAACAGGAAGACCCAGTTATCTGATCTGTCCAAATATTGACAAGGATTAGAAGTGGTGAAGCTTTGACTCATCCCCAGAACTGTCTCACATTTTAAATCCGAGACTGTCTCTAAATTTCATTCATATTAAAAGTGGCTTTCCCCAACTTAGATCTTCCAGAAACTCAAGACTACAGTTCCCATCATCATTAGGAGCTGTGGGGATGTGGGTTGTGATTCAACATACGAGGGTTATCCAGAAAGTAGATTGTTTTGGAATTAAAAATGAACCAAGTACAGGAGAAAACATTTACCATATGCAGTTGAAAGCCACACCCAAATACTACTTCTCAACATAGTCGCCATTCAAATCTAGGCACTGACCATAGTGATGAATGAGCTTGGCAACTCCTTCCCTACAAAACTCTGCCGCTTGCGTCCTCAATGCAGCGTTTTGGCGGTGATGCGCAGCTGCTGGAAGGGATGACTGGCTGGTTGAGGATGCAAGTGGCAAAGTTTTGTGGGGAAGGAGTTGCAATGCTCATTCGTCGCTATGATAAATGCCTAGATTTGAATGGCAATTATGTTGAGAAGTGGTATTTGGGTGTGGCTTTCAACTGCATATGGTAAACGTTTTCTTCTATACTTTGTTCATTTTTAATTCCAAAACGTAATCTACTTTCTGGATAACCCTTGTATGTCAATCTGCTTCTGTAAAAACAGGACACCTGAATCCTATGGTTAGACAAGGTTAGCGTAGGTGCATTGAATCAAGGGAACTTAATTAGGGTGTGCATAATTTCATTTTTAATTCGTTTTTCATATCAAATTCATTAAATTTGTGCATACAAATTGATATTAGAAACATGCAAGAAAGATGGAGAGGGAAAATTTAAGAATCGAAACACTCACCAATAATTTTCGTTAATATTCTGTAACATTTGGATGCCTCCCAAGATCAATTTGATTTTCAATATAAGCAGTAAGCAACTTTGGTAAATCCAAGAGAACATAAAGTGTTTTAAAAACCTGTGCTAAGTTGAAGTGATGTGGTTGTGTGCCATAAAGACCGACAGACATTCAAGGGGGATTGCTGTTGTCGCTTTTTGGGGGGATAAATTGTTTTTGTCTAAACTTCTAAAAATCCCCAAAAATCTGTAGATGTGTGAATTTTTCTGAAACTTCTGGAGATGGATGCCCTGGTTATCTTGTGTATTGTATAGAAAATTCAAGTAGATAGACCTTTTAGTTTTTTTAAAAAAAATGTTTATAAAAACTTTGAAAATTCCCCAAAAATCAGTGGATAAGTGAAACCTCCTAGAATTTGGTAGGCTAATAGTGATAAACGTGTTCTACCACTCTAGCAAGTGTTCACTCCAACAAGCTTTTAAAATGAGGGAGAAAGGAGCCCCCAAAGTTTCCACAATTATAGTAATTATGCGCAATTACTATAACGAAATAGTAATGAAATTTTGTTACTCTCATTATAGTAATGAATTTTTCACAAACTATACTTTAGAAACATTTTAGAAATGAAATGCCAGTGTATCCCAGTTTTGTAATAACCTTTGAACATTTTTTATAGATCACGCCTCTCTAGGACTTACCTATGTGTGTTGATTTACCAGTCAGCAATTAATTCAGTGGATAGGCTCGAATTAGGCATAATGAATAATATTAAAGCTAATGTGAGATTTTTCAACTGTGTGAATCTTTTTTGACAAATTTGACTTGTGGTGGAAACAAGGATTGGAGATAAAGCTTCAACGAAGACCCCCTTTCCCATGATAACTCTTCCAGGAGAGGATTTCCCTTCCAAGACACTTCCTGTTGTCTCATCCCATTCTTAACTATGAATCATTTGTAAGTTGGATGTTTGTAACTCTGGAAATGCCTGTATTTAAATTTAACATAGCCTACATTCATATGAAGCACGTATACAAACTCACAAACTGTGCGTCGGGAAATATGTCAAGAGGAAGTATCCAGTTTCGGTTTTAAATCTTTATTTCATATGTCCACAGTACATTTCTACATTTCCAATGCATTTATTATTATTTTTTTAAAAATATGCATTTTACATAAGAATTCTTTTGAAAGCAGTCGCTAAATAAATCTTGCAAAATCTCTGTACCTTATCTCCCATCATTTCAGATGCCCTGATATGGAGCCACGGTAGTGTAATGGGTTAAACCCTTGTGCCAGCTGAACTGTTGACTTGAAGGTTGAGGGTTCAAATCCGCAAGACGGGGTGAACTCCTGTCTGTCAGCTCTAGCTTCCCATGCGAGGACATGAGAGAAGTCTCCCAG
The DNA here is from genome assembly GCF_035594765.1 of Anolis carolinensis. Lineage (NCBI taxonomy): Eukaryota > Metazoa > Chordata > Lepidosauria > Squamata > Anolidae > Anolis > Anolis carolinensis. Next base: position 23,868,526 of record NW_026943820.1, on the reverse strand, counting down.
CAAGATGGTAACACATCGGGGCATCCCTTGGGCAACGTCTCTGTAGACAGCCGATTCTCTCACACTACAAGTGACTTATTTCAATTGGCTTCTTGACACATTTAAAAAAGATGCTCTGATTTTTTCGCCTTATATGGAATTCAGAAATGCTGCCAATATCACATTGAAATTATTGGGTTTCTTCTTTCAAACCAAAAACATGGCAGGAATACTTCCAAGATAATAACAAGAAGGTGAAAAGAATCAGAATTTATCATTTCTGTTCTGAATCAGAAGACACAATAAGCGAGCACTTTAATGCACAATTATTTGACTGCTTTGGCGATTGCATTTTAAAAAGGAAAGAAAGAAAAGGAAAAAGATCCGGAATATATCAAAAATCCAAACTTGATATAAAAATTAGTCCCTTTTTTTCTCCTTTTGAAGCATTTTTTCTAATGATATCAGATTAGAAAGATATTGGGATGGAAAGGGGGCACTGTTATATAGCTATTCTTAAAAAAGGAAAATTGAAGAATTTGAATATCTAAATGCTAATTAGAAAAAAGAGATATGTAATGAAACAAATAATATGATCATATCTGAATTTAATTTGAGAAAGACTTGTTCTCAACAAAAAGCAGATACACAGGCAAAATTTTATTACAAGCTGTATTTAACACCAAACTAGATTTAGATGAATTGTGTCTCAAAAAAGGAGGGGATTGATTTATTATTACAGAGAGGTAGATCCCTGTATATAAACCTCAATTAATAAATGGCGGGAAAGTCAAAATAATAAGAAGGAATTAGGAGGAAGGAAGCCGCAGCTATAATCAGCAAGCAGAATATTCAGTTTTGTGCTCTGGGTAGATTTTGAAAGATTTTTCTGAGTTTGGAAAGAAAGCCAGAAAAGCACAAGAAACTGCAGTCAAAAAGAAGATTATAGTGGCTGCAGGCCAGTTTAGGAATTGTAAAAAAATCATACTTACCATTCTGACGTTCTAGATTTGGATGTTTCTGCAAAGTGGAACATAGATTAGCACCAAAAGTAATCCCCCTTTGCTTTACTGTGTGCTCTTAACATCTGAACTTGCTTCAAGACAATTCAGAACAGATCTGTTTCTGATTAGGAAGACATTGATTTTTTTTAAAAAAAATCCTGTCCATTTATAGGGACTAAATATACTGAACTACAGTTTTGCACATGTGTTTCTGTTTGGATGTGGTACACCTAGGAATGGGGAAAACATACCTCTGATTTGTCATTTTAATGAAATCTTAGCTGAATTTCACACTTTCCTAACAATGCACAAATTGAGCCTCTGTTATTCATCCAGGGTTGGCCTTTTTCAGGGGAATTCTTCATTTTAAAAAATGCACATGCAATGCATTGGGGCAAAACTTCCCAATGCAAAGTAGTCAATTTAAAAAGCATCATATTGCAAACATGGCTCAGAAAAATGTGTACACTGAGTAAAATTGTGCACAAAAATGCATGTATTACAAGAAATGTTCCTAGAAAACTTTCATGCACTCTTTAAAAAAAACCCCTCAAAGTTTGGAATAAACAGAAAGATGGGAAAATGAATCATAGAAACCAGTTTAGAATGTCCAATTTCTAATAGAAATGGACAAGTTAAGAACTTTTTCAAATGATAAATCACTAGACAACTTCTTGGAAAAATGAAAGCTTTCCACCAATACATATTTGAGGGAGAGGAGAAGACTATGTATTGCTTTGGAGATATAAAGTGTTGGGATATTCATTAGCTTATGTAAAAACAAGCAGAAGTGAATAACTTACTGGATATAAATTGGAAGAAAAAATGGTAAACTATAAAAAAAACCAACAGAAGGGAAGCAGGAAATTCTCTTTCAAAAACGGCTTTATAAAAATACAGAATAAATGTTTGAATTTTAGATTTACATTTAGTTAAGAGTAGAGATGTATGTTGTTGTTATTGTTGTTTCTATCTTGCTTTTTCTCTCCATATGGAGACTCAAAGCAGCTCACAACTAAAAGGATTGCAATACAATGTAAAGCATACAGATATACAAGTACAGTAGAGTCTCACTTATCCAACATAAACGGGCCAGCAGAAGCTTGGATAAGCGAATATCTTGGATAATAAGGAGGGATTAAGGAAAAGCCTATTAAACATCAAATTAGGTTATAATTTTACAAATTAAGCACCAAAACATCATGTTATACAACAAATTTGACAGAAAAAGAAGTTCAATATGCAGTAATGTTATGTTGTAATTACTGTATTTACAAATTTAGCACCAAAATATCACGATATATTGAAAACATTGACAACAAAAATGGCTTGGATAATCCAGAAGCTTGGAAAAGTGAGACTCTACTGTACTAAAACAGTACCTGGACTTGAACCATCTGTTAGCGAGAGAAATCTTTTAGTGAGTTATGTCAATGTTGTTCAAGCATGTTAATGTAATGTATGTATAGGTACTGTTTGCTTTGCTTGGGTTTGTTTTTTCTCTTATAAAATTAAATTTTAAAAAGAAAATCATGCCAAATTTCTAGAGCCTTCAGTATCCATTCCTTATATTAAAATGACCAAATCAAGCTTTGTTTTGGGACCTTATTTTCAATATTTTCAAGCTGTGGATGACTGAGTCCACAGATAGAGAATCCACAGAACAGTGTTTCTATCTTGTCCTATTTCTATAAGGCTATGATACAGACAATAAAAGCAGTTTTACAACAATCATAAAAGGAGTTTAAACACATTTACCTTTTCAACATAATTGAAACAACCTGAAACAAAGCAGGTGATAAAACTTATAACTCAAGAGGCCAGAAACATTGGATCAGTAGACTCCAACAGTTTGGAAGGATAGCCAAGATTTGATATAGCGGAAATATTCATAGCATTTGGGCTTCCAAGAGGAAGGCATTCTAAAGGCAAAAAGCCACAAAAAGGGAGTGCCCTATTCCATATCTTTATACAATGCATTGTTTCCAATGGGACAGGAATTCTATTGCATAGTATGACTTTTGTGTCCACAAGGGATACATTCCTAAACTTACTGTGTAAACAGGAAACTATGGATAATAGCAGACCCCATTGAAACCAGTAACTTCTGGCAAAAGCATACCATAGAATTAGCGGGAGGACACAGAAATAATATATTTTATTGCAAGCGGGTCGGTTAGTGGTTCCACAGGTCAAACTGTGAAAGGAAAGTTAATTGCCAAATCATTATTGTCATTCTGGGGCATATTATTACCTTAATTTCATAAAGAACAAAATTATCTTGAAGCACCTTAAAGCTTTATTTGGTATGAACAGCGTTGCCCTAGTTAGGCATTTTTGTAATGCTATTGATTAGAAATATTCATTGTTTGCTTTTCAATTTTATGAATTGTCCTACAGTGGGACCTTTTATAAAACTGTACAGTTGATGGTCTACAATTCCCATCAGCCCCAGATATCGCTGGGATGTACAGTAGAGTCTCACTTATCCAACACTCAATTATCCAACATTCTGGATTATCCAATGCATTTTTGTAGTCATTTTTTTCAATATACAGTAGAGTCTCACTTATCCAACACTCGCTTATCCAACGTTCTGGATTATCCAACACATTTTTGTAGTCAATGTTTTCAATATATCGTGATATTTTGGTGCTAAATTCATAAATACAGTAATTACCACATAGCATTACTGCGTATTGAACTACCTTTTCTGCCAAATTTGTTGTCTAACATGATGTTTTGGTGCTTCATTTGTAAAATCATAACCTAATTTGATGTTTAATAGGCTTTTCCTTAATGCCTCCTTATTATCCAACATATTCGCTTATCCAACATTCTGCCGGCCCGTTTATGTTGGATAAGTGAGACTATACTGTATTGTGATATTTTGGTGCTAAATGCGTAAATACAGGATTTACTACATGGCATTACTGCATATTGAACTACTTTTTCTGTCAAACTTGTTGTATAACATGATGTTTTGGTGCTTAATTTGTAAAATCATAACCTAATTTGATGTTTAATAGGCTTTTCCTTAATGCCTCCTTATTATCCAACATATTCGCTTATCCAACGTTCTGCCGGCCCGTTTATGTTGGATAAGTGAGACTCTACTGTATCTATTGATTTGGCTGTACTGCAACTCTCAGCATCCTATATCAGTCCTCCCCCACAAACACCCTACTAATATTTTAAGTTTACCAAGTTTGGTTCAGATCCATCAAGTCATGTAAATAAACATGCATACATATATAGGCTCTTATATAGAGAGATGAGCTTACGCAGGCTATAGCCTCCAGCATGTTTTTTCATGGCAGCAGTAGCAGCAGACATACCACTATTTGCAAAGGTTTGTGCTGAACAAAACTGGTTAATCTTTTTTTAAAAACATAGTTTTTATTGTTACAGTAGAGTCTCACTTATCGAAGCTAAACAGGCCAGCAGAAGCTTGGATAAGTGAATATCTTGGATAATAAGGAGGGATTAAGGAAAAACCTATTAAACATCAAATTAGGTTATGATTTTACAAATTAAGCACCAAAAACATCATGTTATACAACAAATTTGACAGAAAAAGTAGTTCAATACGCAGTAATGTTATGTTGTAATTACTATATTTACGAATTTAGCACCAAAATATCACAATATATTGAAAACATTGACTACAAAAATGGCTTGGATAATCCAGAAGCTTGGATAAGCGAGGCTTGGATAAGTGAGACTCTACTGTATTAATTTTACTTCATCAGGCAAACATAGCCACATCCCAGATATTGATTTAATCCATAGCTACTTGAACTTTTATATAATATTTTGTACACATTTGGCCACAAACTGAAGAGCATTTCATGTATTACTGTATATACTTGAGTATAAGTCTTATCTTAAATTTGAGCTTTATGTGAATATTCAAAAACATTTAACCTACTGATGCCTCAATTAATGTAATTTTATTGGTATCTATTTTTATTTCTGAAATTTACCATCCCCAGCTTATACTGGAGTCAATGTTTTCCCAGTGTTTTTGTGGTAAAATGTGGTAGGTGCTTCGGCTTATATTCAGGTCGGCTTGTACTCGAGTATATACGGTATATATAAAAAAGGATGACTACCACATATTTATGCATTAGAGAAAGAGTATTTTTCATGTAGGGGAAAAATAATATCCTGATGCAATTCAAATGAGCAATGAAAAGGATTCTTTTTTGGCAAAATCTTTCAGAAAATTCCACCCAAAAATACATGTATTTTCTTCAGAGAAACATAGTTTCCTGCCTTTAAAAGGTGTGTTAGGGATAATAAAAACCATGTGCATTTCTGTGCCGAATAATCCTTGCAAGGTACAAATCTCTTGAGCATTTTTCAAAAATTGTTTTTATCCCATGGCAGGAAGAAATATTCATCTTGGCATCTACGGAGGCAAAGATTTACATGCTGCAAGGAGCCGGAGACACTCAGGTGTTGCAAATGCCAACAATAGGCAGAAGGTAGCTCAAGATCTAGTGGTCAATCCCTGGATGATTTGCACTCGATCGGCAAAGATTTTCGAGCCCCACGTTTTTCACAGCAACCGCCGTACAACAAATCTCCTCCTGCCATAAATTATCCTTCCGAAATGAAGGCAGCTCAAAGCAGGAATATATTTTTCTATGGAATTTTTTAGTTCTGGTATGCAAAATGAATTTCTGTGCTCACTGCCACCTGAACCAAGCATGCGATATTTGTAGATCTAAGCATTCATGAAAATCCATATATATATATAAAAGAGTGATGGCATCAGGGCAGCGGACAAAACAACAAAACTACAGGCCCCCCAACCTCGAAATTTGACAACACAACCCATCATTCACGGCTCTAGGTTGATACAACAAAAAGAAAAGAAAAATAAAGTCCTAATTACAGGGAGAGGAATAATAGTTTTTATCCAATTGCTGCCATTTAAAAGGCTAAGCTCCACCCACTTGGTCTCCTAGCAACCTACTCAGCCCAGGGGACAGACACAGTTAGGCCTCACTTAGGCCTCTTTCACAGATTATCAGATTTGAACTGGATTATATGGCAGTGTAGACTCAAGGCCCTTCCACACAGCTATATAACCCATTTAGAATCTTATATTATCTGCTTTGAACTGGATTATCTTGACTCCACACTGCCATATAATCCACTTCAGTGTGCATACTAAACATAAAGACTACCATACAACAGACATTCAATACCACCACTACCTCAACGATTTCTCACCAACACCACCAGACAACGCCACAGCAACGCATGGCTGGGCACAGCTAGTATATATATAAAGTAGATTTTTTCCAATGGATCTAACTCACATATGGGCATGGTGTCACACATGGCTTTGGGGAAGCCTGTGTTTTCAATCATAGCACCATTTCTTTTCTTTTGGATGGCAGCACAATGGGACCCAGATGAATGACATAAACACATTATACTCAATCAGGGTAAGGAGCTACGGTGGCACAATGGGTTAAACCCTTGTTCCAGCTGAACTGCTGACTTCAAAGTTAGTGGTTCAAATCCACAAGATGGGGTGAGCTCTCCATGTTAGCCCTAGCTCATGCAGGGACATGAGAAAAGCCCCTGCAGGATGGTTAAACATCCCCTGGGCAACGTCTTTGAAGACAGCCAGTTCTCTCACATCAGAAGCGACTTGCCTCAATTTGCTTCTGATGCGATTAAAAAAAAAATAATCAGGGTGATTTTTTTAAAAAAATATCCTTTTGCTCATTTTTTACAAGTGTGTTTTTCAATGGCTTTTTAAAAAAATCATGGCATTTGTTTCCAAAAGGTGGCAAATCCAAAAAAAATTGGGAAATCTGCTATAGGTGGCAGCACATTGTTGGCCAGAAGAAGAATATTATGTGCAGATCAAAACAATCAAAATGTATCAAAACATTTCGGTACAGGGCTTGGAAAATGTCTTTACAGCAAAAGAATGCATATCCTCAGAACCTTGTTTCAAATCCCTGTAAAATATGTTCAGATGGATTTGGAAACTTTTGAAGATAAGCTGCACAATGGGTTTAGCCATCTTATGCTTTGAAATGATTTCCAATTCAGAACATAACAGCCTCTGTGATTTGTCCTTGTTTGGTACGGAGATGCCATTTCCTTCAGGCACTTTTCACCAAAGGGAGAATGCCTGGATTCAAAGACTTCACACCACATGGCCTCACTTAGGGAAAATACCATCATCCACTGAATACACACATTTTAAAGCATTTAGTTCTTTGTTAATCGGATGCCTGTGCCTTTGTATGTGAGCAATAGAAATAACATATATAAAAAGAGTGGAATTTCTTTCACTTCTTCCTTCTTTAGTTGTAAATGATAATATTTTGTAATTTACTAAAATTACTATATTTATATCCTGCTCCGTCTCACCCCAAATGGGACTCAGAGTGGCTTACAATATGGCAATATTCAATGCCACATATACAACAATAAAATACAAGATATAGTTGCATGTGCATTGGGCTTTGTATATATACGCGAACATATTAGCACTACGGTTTTTCATTTGTACTAGTTTCAATAATTCTAAACCACTTTGAGTCCCATTTTTGTGGAAAAGCCAGAACAACCTACAGTAGAGTCTCACTTATCCAACACTCGCTTATCCAATGTTCTGGATTATCCAACGCATTTTTCAATACATCGTGATATTTTGGTGCTAAATTCGTAAATACAGTAATGACTACATAGCATTACTGTGTATTGAACTACTTTTTCTGTCAAATGTGTTGTATAACATGTTGTTTTGGTGCTTAATTTGTAAAATTATAAGCTAATTTGATGTTTAATAGGCTTTTCCTTAATCCCTCTTTATTATCCAACATATTTGCTTATCGAACGTTCTGTCGGCCCGTTTATGTTGGATAAATGAGACTCTACTGTATATCTATCTATATCTATATCTATTGACATATATACAGGCAGTTCCCAGGTTACAACACGATAAGTTCTGTAGGTTTGTTCATAAATAAAACGTGCACGTAAGTTGGAATAGGTACATTTTAAATGTATCTCCAGCCATTTTTAAAGTTTTGAATAGCATAGGAAAGAGTTAATACTCCTGTAATGTTTGTTTTGTTATCTGTGCCCCTGTTCGGAAGAGTTCACCTCAACTTTCTGTAGCTGTGATAATTGGATTTTGAAAAATTTGGCTTGTAATGATAACTCCTCCAGGAGTGAATTTTCCTTCCAAGGGAAAATTTCCTGTTGTAACTAGGAAGTCACATGCAAGTCAGATGTTTGTAACTCAGGGACTGCCTGTATATATATTCACACACACATTCTCTTTAAATCTGCCTTAACTAAGGCTCTACTGTTGCTGTAAATGCTGGATTCCATGCCAGAGAAGCAGTGCATTTTTTCTGGTTTGCATTTCAACTCCAAGGGAGCTATCCCATGTGCTGAATCTGGTCTCGCAGTACATTCAGCACCACGGACAGAATTCTCCTTTGAAGGTTGGACTAAATCCTTGAATGGATTCACTGCCTTAGTGACAATGGAAGCTATCGGTTCCCTCTTTGGGAATTATTTATGGAAACAGATAGGTGCAGGCTGCTTATACGTAGAATTTGCATGGATTGATTTTCTGCATGCTGTAAAAATTCAGGCAATGAAAGCCTACATAAAGCAGAATACCAAAACAAAAAAATAGGGTGATTCATGCATACAATGCCATTGACCATGTGCCACTGACCATCTGCCACTGACCAGTATAGTAGTAGCATTGGCATCGTAAAATACCAGCCACAGCAACCTTGGCAGAGTCAATTGTTCATAAAAACAGAGGCACAGGAATTCAGTTCGATGCCAAACCTGATCAATTTTAAGAATTCAACATGGTTGTTTAAAAGGATATGCTGTGATCCGTCATATAATTATGCATGCTTGATTTTTATTGATTTGAATGGGAATTTAAGCATGCGTAACTGCGCACTGGATTGAAGCCACAGCGATTAAGTAAAGGGAGTGGAAATAGGAAGGGAGCATGATTTCTCTTCCATTTGTTAACTGCAGCTGCATTTGGATCTAAGCAACTCGAGTCAAATCAGGGTTCCTATTTGCCCCAACGGGAAACAAAATTGCCAACAGCATAAAGAACCAGATTAGATATCTCCAGATAATGTAGTCCATAGAAAAACAAGGTTAGGGAAGTCTCAAAGTATGCATAAGTACTTCCTTTTCTTGCTCCATGATTCTCGCTCCTGAAATGTGGGCATTCTTATTTATTAAAGATGAACAGACAGGTTGACAGGGCAAATTAATTCCCTGCACACAAATTATTTCTGCTTATTCTTCCCACTTACCCAACACTAAGACACCATTGCCTGGATCCCTGCACAGTCCTTCATGCCAGCAGCAGGCAAGAATTTATTGGACATATGTTTGTGTTTCACTTAATAAAATAATACACCAATATTTTTCAGATCAACTTTGTTAGTAATTCATGAAGTGACTATTTATGCTAATCAGGAAGAAATATGTTTGTGTGCCTAACACATTACATAAATTTGAATGCAAATGCTCCATTATGAAATAAAATGCAGGTAATACAAATAGTAAATTATAACAATATATATATACACACACACACACACATATACCACACACACACATGCAATGATAAATGTGTAATCAAAGAGATTGAGGCTTTTCTCGGGCATCTGTGAGTTGTTTAAAGAGAAAAGGCTTTATAAATACTGAATTACAGGGATGATTATTTCCATCATAATTCACCTATTAATAATGGCCTCAACTTTTCAGGCTGCTGCTTCATAGCCATGCTGGTGAAGGAGGAACTTGTTTCCTCAGCAATTTTACCCATATCAGATTATTTCGTCTGATTCTATTATTTCCTTCCCGTAAATCTGCTAGCACTGATTTGTTATTTTCTTGCCCCGTTAACGGATCTGAAGCAGGGCTAAAAGGATTTATCTAGCTCTGTGCCGAAGAGCGGTTGATGTCTTTGCCTTGTGTTTCCCCCATGGAAGTCTTTGGGAAATCAATTTGGAGGGGAAAGGGGGGTCTTTTCATCCTTACATTCGAGGGACCGGCATGTCATTTCTGCGCCATAAAATAAAGACACTGGACAAACAAAAGGTGCAGTAACTGTACTTAAAAGTGTCGGCCTTGACATAGGAGTTTGTTTAAGTGCTAACAAACGATGCTCAAAGTCAATATAACTTGCAAAGGGGTGGGTCCCCTCCTTTCTAAACCAACCCTCAGCTTATTTACTCAGCTAAGGAAGTCTTTCATATGCACTTGGAGCTAGTTCAAAATCTACCCAGCATTATTCCTGGTAATGCACTGAATCCATACTTTTTTTTTGGCAGGAGAACAATTTACAACATATAGGCATGCTCCCTTATTGCAACTAAATGTGGCTTCCACAGGACACCACAATTCTTACCTGTGTTTTCTTCCAGAAGAGACTTCTCAAAAAGTAGGGAGAATTGGGAAAAATTATGGAGTTAATTGGGAAACATTATGGAAAGCAAGGCATCTCAAAAATTGATCAATTATAATAAAAGAAAACTACTACAGTAGAGTCTCGCTTATCCAACGTAAACGGGCTGGCAGAATGTTGGATAAGCGAATATGTTGGATAATAAGGAGAGATTAAGGAAAAGCCTATTAAACATCAAATTGTTGGATAAGCGAGACTCTACTGTACAAGATAGTATGGAAGTGGTATTTGACCCCAATAAAGATATATAATATGGATAAGAGTTGTTCAGAAAAATGTTGGAGGGGTTGTCAAGAAAGGGGGACATATATTCATATGTGGTGGGAATGTAAGTATGTACAGAGTTTTTGGGGAAAGGTCATAGTAGAAATAGAGAGTATCCTGAAGAAAAAAATCAATACAAACCCAGCGACTATACTATTATCTATTTATAATACAGATGAATGGAAAGAAAATGAAAAGAATTTGGTAACAATGTTGCTAACGGCCGCAAGGTTATTAATAGCAAGGAATTGGAAAGGGGAGGTGGAAATTAAAATAGAAGATTGGTACAAGGAAATTTGGAAATTAGCAATAAATGATAAATTAACATGCAATTTAAATGTCAAAAAAGGCCTAAGAAAGAAAAATGACTTTGAAAGTATATGGAAGAAATTTATTGAAGAAATATTAAGGAGAGAAGATGGGAATCAACCCCCACCAGAAGAAATGAAGTTCTGGTTGGACTATAAAGAAATGGACTCCGGTGATGGGGAGCACAACGGGTAGAACACTGGGGGAAGGAAAAGACTTAATTATATGAATTGTAAAGATTTTCTTTTTTTTGTAACAAAATTAATAGTAATGTAATAAAAAAAATATTCAAAAAAAAAAAGTAGGGAGTATATTGCAAACAATGCCTGAAAAGATTATAGATGCACAAATAGGCTTTGGAGCAAGCAAAAAAGGGAGGGGAGGAAGTCTGGGGGAAGCTGACCTGTCATCGCCCGGAGAATGACAGAGAGCTGAATGCTTCTAATTGAAATGAAAGTCTGTGGTGGTTAGAGAAGAAATGCTTCTAATAGAGGACTGTAAATGTTTAGACACCCATCGTCGCGGGGAGCGAAAATAATGCTGCCAAAAGGAGACGTTTCAGCTGCAAGCAAAGGGAAGGTAGCCACGTTCCTTGGGAAGGTTTATCTTGAAACATGGCTCACCTCCTTGAAAGCAGTGGCATCTAAGGATCATCTGGGACAATGCAATTTAAGTTGATCATATGCATTTTGCACCATATCTTTGTCTCGGGAAAGATCAGGCTCTAATGCTATTCCTCATGCATTGTGTAAGTTGTTTCAGTCTCCCAGGCTTCCTTGGGTGGGGAAGAAAACTTATTTTGGAAATAAGTGTTATAATGCCTCTGTCCAGAAAGATGCCTCGATCCAGTGAAATGGCAATAAACATCAGTAACTTTTTTCATAGGCAAAGTGTTGTTCACAGGCACCGGGAAGCTAAACAATCAGTTGGGCCGTTCATCTTTTTGCAGAAACAGAAAGAAGTTTGAGATTTATAAAGAGAATGGTTTTATGATGAAGGTCGTCTTTTGTCCGTCTCCCTAGAAAGGAAGATCAAATTGGACATTTATATCAATTTCTTCATAAATAAATATTCCCTGCTTTAATTCCTCTGAGACTTTCATATGTGAAAAAAAAGTTGGCAATGCACTTTCACACAATGATATACAGTAGAGTTTCACTTATCCAACACTCACTTATCCAATGTTCTGGATTATCCAACGCATTTTTATAGTCAATGTTTTCAATACATCGTGATATTTTGGTGCTGAATTCGTAAATACAGTAATTACTACATAGCATTACTGTGTATTGAACTTCTTTTTCTGTCCAATTTGTTGTATAACATGATGTTTTGGTACTTAATTTGTAAAATCATAACCTAATTTGATGTTTAATAGGCTTTTCCTTAATCTCTCCTTATTATCCAACATATTCGCTTATCCAACATTCTGCCAGCCCATTTATGTTGGATAAGTGAGACTCTACTGTAGTATGCATCCTGGCCGAGTTCATGACGTATCTGGATCATTATTTCGAAAAACTTTTGAGGGAGAAAATGACACTGATATTATAAATCATGTCATGAAAAAGACTCCAAATGGTCAAAATCACACCCTGGCCTTTCTTCACGAAAATCTAGTATTTACTGGAACGACTGTCTCTGAAACAGCAGAGGCGCTTCTGCAAACTGCGTCTTAGCATCAGATGAAGATTTCCAACAGGAAATCCTGAAAACAGGCTGAAGCGAATGGGCTGCCGAAGTACAATGTTCAAAAGGCTGGTTTAATATATGACTAAGTGTCAGGAGCCGGGTTTCTGAGAATTACTTTTCAGATAAACAACTTTATAGCACTGCACTTAATCTTACTTTCAAGGGACGTTTCATTTATTATCGCATTATAAGTAATTTTAATTCTATCGACGTTGCCGTAAAGTCTGTCGAAAATTAAGTCTAAAGGTGTTGTCAAAGGCTTTCATGGCCAGAATGACAGGGTTGCTGTGAGTTTTCCGGGCTGTATAGCTATGTTCCAGCATTCTCTCCTGACATTGCACCCACATCTATGGCAGGCATCCTCAGAGGTTGTGACGTCTGTTGGAAACTAAGCAAGTGGCGTTTATATATCTGTGGAATGTTCAGGGTGTGAGAAAAAAAATCGTCTGTTGGATGCAAGTGTGAATGTTGCAATTGTCTACCTTGATTAGCATTGAATAGCATTGCAGCTTCAAAGCCTGGCTGCTTCCTGCCTGGGGAAATCCTTTGTTGGGAGATGTTGGCTGGACCTGATTGTTTCTTGTCTGGAAATCCCCTATTTTCAGAGTTTTCTTTATTTACTGCCCTGATTTTAGATTTTTTTAAAATAGTGGTAGCCAGATGTTGTTCATTTTCATGATTTCCTCCTTTCTGTTGAAATTGTCTACATGCTTGTGAATTTCAATGGCTTCTCTGTGTAGTCTGACATGATGGTTGTTACAGTGGTCCAGCATTTCTGTGTTCTCATATAATATACTGTGTCCAGGTTGGTTCATCAAGGTCTCCGCTATGGCTGACAGTAAATAAAGAACAACACTCTGAAAACGGGAATTCCAGGCACGAAACAATCAAGGCCAGGTAATACCTGCCAAGAAAGGATTCTCTCAGGCAGGAAGCAGCCAGGCTTTGAATCTGCAATGCCATTCAATGCTAATCAAGGTGATCAATTGCAACATTCACAGTTGCCTCAAACAGACAAGAATTCTTTCTCCCATTATTCCACAGATACAGTAGAGTCTCACTTATCCAACTTTCGCTTATCCAACGTTCTGGATTATCCAACACATTTTTGTAGTCAATGTTTTCAATACATCATGATATTTTGGTGCTAAATTCGTAAATACAGTAACTAAACATAGCATTAATGTGTAATGAACTACTTTTTCTGTCAAATTTGTTGTATAACATGATGTTTTGGTGCTTCATTTGTAAAATCATAACCTAATTTGATGTTTAATAGGTTTCTTCTTAATCTCTCCTTATTATCCAATATATTCGCTTATCAAACGTTCTGCCGGCCTGTTTATGTTGGATAAGTGAGACTCTACTGGATATATAAACTCCTCTTGGCTAGTTTCCAACAGACCTCACAACCTCTGAGGATGCCTGCTATAGATGTGGGTGAAATATCAGAAGAGAATGCTTCTGGAACATAGCCATACAGCCCGGAAAACTCACAGCAACCCAAGTCTAAAGATTTTTTTTTGTCTTATCGCAGACACAGACAAGTTCCTTAAGACAAACCCATAGATGTCTCCACTTTTTTAAAAAAAAAATCTCTAAGTTCAAAGCAGGCATGGACAAATTTCAGCCCTCCAGATGTTTTGAACTTTAATTCCTAACAGCTGGTAGGTCTAAACAATATCCTAAACCCAATCCTATTAGAGCAAAAAGCATCCCTAGTTGTTCACATCCATGGAAAGAAGCAGAGGGTTTGCAAGCTGACACAAATCCCTTTGTTGTTTGAAAAAAAAAAAAAACAGGCTGTGAGGCTTTCCCTAAACTTTTTTTTAATGGAGTCTTGTGCTGTATTGGTGTGCTCCTGCCTCTCCATTTGGAAATATATCTCCAGACCCAATACCTGGAAGGGGTGCAACCTGAAACTGAGCTGTAGGTGGCGCTGTCGAGATTTCAACCGGATTTCTTTCTGCAACTCTCTTCTACTTTCCAGTGTAATTTTAAATAATAATAATAATTTTTAAAAATGACCAGCATCTCTCTAGAGGGAAGGGGTGAGAGAGTTAGGGTTTTTTTCCCCCACTTTCCAATCCAGTGGATTCATTTGCAGGATTGTATGGAGTGGATGAATAGATGGATGTCATCCCTCCCAGGCTTTTGTGCTGACTTTATAAAAGCTCACTTTGGGAAAGTCTTTGCAGGTTTGTTCTTAGATCCTTATTGCGTTGTCTGTGTCTCACAGAAGTCCAGTTTACATCCCTTTACAAGAGAGCGGGCATGGGCAAACTTCGGCCCTCCAGGTGTTTTGGACTTCAACTCCCACAATTCCAACAGACCTCACAACCTCTGAGGATGCCTGCCACAGATGTGGGCGAAACGTCAGGAGAGAATACTTCTGGAACATGGCCACACAGCCTGGAAAACATACAACAACCCTGTGATCCCGGCCATGAAAGCCTTCGACAACTAATTAAGGTGATTAACTGCAACATTCACACTGGCTTTCCAACTGATAAAGAGTTCTTCTCACACCCTGGACTTTCCACAGATATATATTAACCTTCCTTGCCGAGTTTCTTCATATCTCACAACCTCTGAGGATGCCTGCCATAGATGTGGGCGAAACGTCAGGAGAGAGTACTTCTGGAACATGGCCATACAGCCCAGAAAACATACAACAACCCTATGATCCCGGCTATGAAAGCCTTCGACAACACATCAACACATCACCCTAATTTGCATTGAATGGCTTCAGCTACTGGCTACTTTCTGCCTGGGGGCATCCTTTGTTAGCTGCCCCTAGTTCCCATGTCTCAGAGTGTTGCTTCTTATTTGCTGTTCTGATTTTTGAGTTTTTTAATACTGGTGGCCAGATTTTGTTCATTTTCATGGTTTCCTCCTTTCTGTTAAGTTGTCCACGTGCTTGTGAATTTCAATGACTTCCCACAGATACAGTAGAGTCTCACTTATCCAACACTCGCTTATCCAACGTTCTGGATTATCCAACACATTTTTGTAGTCAATGTTTTCAATAGATCGTGATATCTTGGTGCTAAATTCGTAAATACAGTAATTACAACATAACATTACTGCGTACTGAACTACTTTTTCTGTCAGATTTGTTGTATAACATGATGTTTTGGTACTGAATTTGTAAAATCATAACCTAATTTGATGTTTAATAGGCTTGCTGAGTTTCTCCATACCTCACACCTCTAGGATGCCTGCCATAGATGTGGGCAAATACTTCTTAGAACAGGGGTCCCCAAACTAAGGCCCGGGGGCCGGATGCGGCCCATCGAAGCCATTTATCCAGCTCCCATGGCACAAGGGCAGAAGAGGGTTGGGCTAAATGATCCAAGGGGTCTTTTCTCTTACAACCCTTTTATTATTATTATTATTATTATTATTATTATTATTATTATTATCATGGAGGCTGGGTGGCCATCTGTCAGGCATGCTTTGCTTGTGCTTTTGGTGCACAGAGGCAGAAGGGGGTTGGACTAAGGGTCTCTTTCAAGCCACTTTTTTGTTATAAGTATGACACAGCAAACAAGATAGATCTGCTGGATTTCGTTTCACAAAATCACAAGTCGAACACTTCCCAAGTGTCTAGGATTGTGTGATGTATTTTTGGATGATGCACACAGATCCCAGTAGGGTGGCCTTCTGCAGTTTGCAGATCGTAATTTTGTCAATGTCTATTGTTTCCAAATGCCGGCTGAGATCTTTTGGCACGGCACATTTATTATTATTATTATTATTATTATTATTAACATTGAGTCTGGGTGGCCATCTGTCAGGGATGCTTTGCTTGTGCTTTCCATGCCCAAAGGCAGAAGGGGATTGGACTCAATGGCCCAAAGGGTCTCTTCCAACCCTCTTTATTATTATTATTATTATTATTATTATTATTATTATTATTATTATTATTATTAACATTGAGGCTGGGTGGCCATCTGTCAGGGATGCTTTGCTTGTGCTTTCAGTGCACAAAGGCAGAAGGGGATTGGACTCAATGGCCCAAAGGGTCTCTTCCAACCCTCTTTATTATTATTATTATTATTATTATTATTATTATTATTATTAACATTGAGGCTGGGTGGCCATCTGTCAGGGATGCTTTACTTGTGCTTTCAGTGCACAAAGGCAGAAGGGGATTGGACTCAATGGCCCAAAGGGTCTCTTCCAACCCTCTTTATTATTATTATTAATTATTATTATTATTATTGCTCAGTGGCCAACTATAGTCCAGCCCACCAACAGTCTGAAGGATCGTGAACTGAGAGACATTTGAAATTCTCAGGAAGAGAGCTATTGGAACTCACTAAATAGCAAACCTCGGAGTTATACAGCATGTTGTCATGGCAGATAAGCTGAAATATAGAACTATATCCAAGATATGTGGGTCCGGGCTGTGGTGCAGGCTGCTGAGCAACCAGCTGCAGCCAGTGCAACAAATCACTCTGACCAAGAGGTCATGAGTTCGAGGCCAGCTCGGAGCCCCGTGTTTGTCTTTGTCTTTGTTCTATGTTAAGGCATTGAATGTTTGCCTTATATGTGTAATGTGATCCGCCCTGAGTCCCCTTTGGGGTGAGAAGGGAGGAATATAAATACTGTAAATAAATAAATAGATAAATAAATAAACTGGTCCCCTGTTTAAAAAGTTTGGGGACCCCTGTTCTAGAACATGGCTATACAGCCCGGAAAACATACAACAACCCTGTCATCCCAGCCATGAAAGCCTTCGACAACGCTCTTAACTCAGCCTGCTCAAGAGGAATAAACCAGCAGAGGTAAAAGAAGCTCCCCAATAAATACAACATCCTTACCTCTCCAGTGCAATGGAGCCACGCGCCTGGGATCCCTGCTGCCACGTCCAGTGGATGCTGCTTCCTTTCCCTTCCTTTCTCTTGCTCAATAGCCAGGAAAGGGTTAACCCGCCTCCGGGGTCCCAGCTGACAGTCAGCTGATTGGGCCTCTCCCCCCCCCTTTTTTTTCCCTTTTTTGATTGACAGCTCCGCCGAAAGTTTCCTCCTCGCGCGCCCCTCTCGAGATGCAAATGAGGGGGTTGTCTCCTCGGCTTCCCATTGGCCTGGCCGCTCGCGCCCAGGGCTCTTCCTCGGACCGACGTCAGGCCAAGGCTATAAAACTCCGCCAGGGCTTGGCACCTACTCTCCTCCCGGACGAGGGCTGGGGAACAACAACAAAACAGAGACAGAGACAGACAAAGCGTCCCGTATTAGGACCACTGACAAAGTTGTCCTGGTGGCAGTATCAGGGGAGTCCCAACAGTCATCTGAGGAGGGATTATTATTATTATTATTCCCATTTCTGAAATAGCCATGAGGAGGCGACAAGAAAGAGCTGAAGGGAACTGAGTGGCGCTGATTGCAGAAGCGAAGGCAGCGAAGAAGTTGAGAAGGGAGGGAGAGAAGAAGAAAGCGGCGGTGCTGTTTCTCTCTCCTCCTCACTCAGAGCTGAGGAGAAGTTGAGGGAAAAAAGAAAGCCGTGTGGGTTTCTCCTCTCATCTCGTCCCTAATTTCCGAACTCGTAATGAAGGCGCCCGGCCTGAGGAGGCGGCAAGAAGAGCTGATGGAGGATTGCTGAGGCGACGGGAGAAGTTGAAGGAAAGAAGGAAAGAAAGAAGCGGCGGGTGCGGTGGTGTCTCTCCATCGCCTCAGAGCAGGAGGCCATCGGAAGAGCGAAGAAGAGTGGCTTCTCTCTTTCGCCTCAGAGTAGGAGGCCATCGGAAGAGCGAAGAAGAGTGGTTTTTCTCCATCGCCTCAGAGCAGAAGGCGATAGGAAGAGTGCAGGTTTCTCTCTCTTTCGCCTCAGAGCTGGTTGGCAAAAGCGACTGAAGAAGTTGAGGCGGGAAAGAAGAAAGCGGTGTCGGTTTCTCTCTCTCTTTCTCCTCAGAGCGCAGAGAGAGAGAGAGAGGAAGGGGAGGAGGGAGCGAAGGGAGGAGAAGCCAATGCAGAGGGCGGCCGAGTAGAGCCAGTGCCGGCTGCGAAGGAGGACGGCTCGGTCTCTCTCGCCGCTCCTCTCCCGCCTTCCCGTTGCCAAGCTGGCGAGCCAAGGCGGCAACCCGCTGGTCCCCTCCTCCGCCGCCTCGCACCCCTTCTGGCGGACGGTGGCGGCGAAGAGGATGCCGTCCTCGGAGCTCGCCCTGGGCAGCAACACCGGCGGCGCCCCGGACTTGCCCACCAGCCCCCTGGCCATGGAATACGTCAACGACTTCGACCTCATGAAGTTCGAGGTGAAGAAGGAGCCGCTGGAGAGCGAGCGCCTCATCAGCCAGTGCGGGCGCCTCATCGCCGGCGGCTCGCTCTCCTCCACGCCGATGAGCACGCCCTGCAGCTCCGTGCCGCCCTCGCCCAGCTTCTCCGCGCCCAGCCCGGGCTCCTCGGGGGGCGGCGGCGGCGGCGGAGGAGGAGGAGGGCAAGGCGGGGGCGGCGCGGGCCACGGCGGCGCGGGAGGCAACGACCAGAAGGGCCCCTTGGAAGACTACTACTGGATGAGCGGCTACCCGACGCAGCTCAACCCCGAGGCGCTGGCGTTCAGCCCCGAGGACGCGGTGGAGGCCCTCATCAGCAGCAGCCACCACCAGCTCCAAAGCGTCGCCCGCAACGCCGGCTTCGATGGCTACAACCGAGGGCAGCCGCTGGGAAGCAACGCGGACGAGATGGGCTCCGCGGCGGCGGTGGTGTCCGCCGTGATCGCAGCGGCGGCGGCTCAGCAGCAGAACGGAGCCCAGCACTACCACCACCACCACCCGCACCACCACAGCAGCCACCACTCTTCCAGCGCCGCGGCCGGCAACGGCCTCCCCCCCGCGCACCCGCACGCCGGCAACGCGAGCCTCCCTCCCGCGCCGGTGTCGTCGTCCTCCCACTCCTCGTCGCCCTTCGACGACCGCTTCTCCGACGACCAGCTCGTCACCATGTCGGTGCGGGAGCTCAACCGGCAGCTGCGCGGCGTCAGCAAGGAGGAGGTGATCCGGCTCAAGCAGAAGCGCCGCACGCTCAAGAACCGCGGCTACGCCCAGTCGTGCCGCTTCAAGCGGGTCCAGCAGCGGCACGTGCTCGAGTCCGAGAAGACCCAGCTCCTCTCGCAGGTCGAGCACCTCAAGCAGGAGATCTCCAGGCTGGTCCGGGAGAGGGACGCCTACAAGGAGAAGTACGAGAAGCTGGTCAGCAGCGGCTTCCGAGAAAACGGCTCCAGCCACGACAACAGCGGGAGCGGAGCCAGCCCCTCCTCGCCAGAGTTTTTCATGTGAGTCTAGAGAACAACAAAAAAAAAAAAGAGAAAGAACCCCCTTTCTTTCAAGTCTGCATCCTGGAACTCCCCCCTCCCCATTCATCCCCTCGCAGGCGAACAAACACGACCCCCGACCCCTTGCCAAAGTTCTCCCCCTCTTTGGAGCAAACACCATTCGCAGCATGAACCCAAATTCATATTCCTCTTTATTTATATTACAGTAGAGTCTCACTTATCCAACATAAACCAGCCGGCAGAACGTTGGATAAGTGAATATGTTGGATAATAAGGAGGCATTAAGGAAAAGCTTATTAAACATCAAAGTAAGTTATGATTTTAAAATTAAGCACTAAAGCATCATGTTAGACAACAAATTTGATGGAAAAAGTAGTTCAATACGCAGTAATGCTATGTTGTAATTACTGTATTTACAAATTTAGCACCAAAATATCACAATACACAGTAGAGTCTCACTTATCCAACATTAACGGGCCGGCAGAAGCTTGGATAAGCAAATATCTTGGATAATAAGGAGGCATTAAGGAAAAGCCTATTGAATATCAAATTAGTTTATGATTTTACAAATTGAGCACCAAAACATCATGTTAGACAACAAATTTGACAGAAAAATTAGTTCAATACGCAGTAATGCTATGTTGTAATTACTGTATTTACGATATATTGAAAACTTTGACTACAAAAAATGCATTGGACAATCCAGAACGTTGGATAAGTGAGACTCTACTGTATATATAACCTGCCTTTCTGCTCCTAGGCTCCATCTACATTGCTATATAATGCTTGTTGGACTGTATAAAACACCACTGTGTAACATTAGGAAAAGGGAAAGGTTTCCCCCTGACGTTGAGTCTAGTTGTGTCCGACTCTGGGGGTTGGTGCTCATCTCCATTTCTGAGCCAAGTGGTGGCATGACTGCATGGAGCACTTTTGCCTTCCCACCAGAGTGGTACCTATTAATCTACTCGCATTTTCATGTTTTCAAACTGCTAGATTAGCAAAAGCTGAGGCTAACAGCTGGAGCTCATCCCACTCCCCGAATTCGGACCACCAGCAAGTTCAGTACCTCACTTACTTACTTAGGCGATCCCTCATAGTTCGAGGATGATGGTCCTCAGTGGTTTAACCCACTATGCTATTGTAGGCTCCACTATGTAACATAGGCATGGGCAAATTTCAGCCTTACAGGTGTTTCTGACTTCACCTCTCACCATTCCTAACAGCCTACCGGCATTCCACAGATATATAAACCCCACTTGCCTAGTTTCCAACAAACCTCACAACCTTTGAGGATGCCTGCCATAGATGTGGGTGAAATATCAGGAGAGAATGTTTCCGGTACATGGACATACAGCCTGGAAAACCCGGCAATCCAGCCTACTGGCTGTTAGAGTTGAAGTCCGAAACACCTGGAGCGCCAAAGTTTGCCCATGCCTGATGAAACACGCAGGTTCTATCATAATTTTTTTTTATTAAACTGCAGTTGGACATCCCGCTTTATAATAATACAAATAAATTTTATTTCTACCCCGCTGCCATCTCCCCGAAGGGACTCGGGGCAGCTAACAAAATACAGCTAACAAAAGTGCCGCATATAGACAATACATAATTTTAAAAGATAAAACCATAAAATTACACACACATACATAATTACAATGTAAAACTTTAAAATTCATAAAATGCAGTCCTAGCTGTGGATAAAAACAAGTCTAGCACATTTTGCAATCCTTTTTGCAATGATCTCATCAGAGAGTCTCAACCAATTCAACTTAGTGATAGCCACAAAAAGGAAGTTTTCAAACTATCATTTTTGCAATGAAGATCTTTCATCAGAGAGCCTCAATCAATTCAACCTAGTTTTTGTGGTGGCCACAAAAAGGAAGTTTACAAAGTAAATACGGCATATATAGATAGAAAAATAAATGATCGATAACCCTATATAATTTTTTTCATGTCGGGAGCAACTTGAGAAACTGCAAGTCACTTCTGGTGTGAGAGAATTGGCCGTCTGCAAGGACGTTGCCTAGGGGACACCCAGATATTTTACTATCGTGTGGGAGGCTTCTCTCGTGTCCCCACATGGCAAGCTGGAGCTGACAGATGGGAGCTCACTCCGCTCCCCGGATTCGAACCACCAACCTTTTGGTCAGCAGTACTGCCGGCACAAGGTTTTAACCCTATGTAACACCATTTTTGTTCCTGAGTTATCAATGTCATTCCTTAATTGGTTCTATCATAAAAACATAGGGGAAAGTGTATTAAACTGCAGCACATGTTGCAATAGTTGTTGTTTTTTTCAATTAATCTCTCGACCAATATTCAACCTAGTTTATGGCAGCCTCCGAAATGAAGTTTCTGGAGTCCCAACAACTACTTTCAAATAAGGAGTGCACTTTTTCAAACCAGGAACATATTTTTTTGTTGTTGTTCAAGTTTTGTTACATAGTGTAATGCTGTTCGAACTGCATAAAATAGTCAGTGTAGATGGGACCTAAGGCGGGATCTAAACTGCCATAGAATTCAGTTGCAGGATGCAGATGAACTGTATTCGACTGCATGATAAGGCCAGGTAGATTCACATAGTCCAGTTCAATGCAATTCCTCTGCACTCTGAGACTGGGGCTGCTTCCACACATCTGAATAAAATACCACATTATCTGCTTCGAACTGGATTATATGGCAGTGGATTCAGATAACCCAGTTCAAAGAAGATATTGTGGGATTTTCTGCCTTGATATTCTGGGTTATATGGCTGTGTGGAAGGGCCCTTGGCTCTGTGGCAGTGTAGATCAACCCGACCAACAACCATGCCACCTGAGAACCATTTGAAACAAGGCCAATGTAAAAATTAAATATCTGTCGGTGGATATAAAGTTAACATACAATAAAAACAGGCAAAATTACATTTCAAGCAAGCCATTTCAATCATTAGCTTGATTTCACAGTCCAACCCCTGCCTTCAAAAATCTTCATTTTTAGGCCTCTTGGCAGTTACTGATTCAGAAAAGGTCACTGTATAGACCACATCAGCTCTAGTTTCTAAGGCTGGATCTACACTGCTTTATAATGCAGTTTCAGAATGCAGATTACATGTGTTCAACTGGGTTATCTGAGTCTATGCTGCCATTATAATCCAGTTCAGTGCAGTTAATCTGCATTATTACTACTACTATTGGTCTATTCTCAGATCTGTACTCCCTGCCCCATTCTGAAACTGCATTATTTGCCAGTGTAGATCCAGCCTTAGATATGACCATTATGATTTTCTATGGGCCAGCTGATAGTGACTGGTAGATGGCATATGTTTGGTATTGCAAAAACTAGAACTGATAAGGAAAAACTGGTGACTTTTTTGAATCAGCAGGTCAAATACACCCAAAACAGAGCTCATATTTGAGACACCAAAATGAGTGTTGGCCAATGTTTTTGATTTACCGATAGTCACACTTCGGGTGCTTCTGTACTGTAGAGTTAATACAGTTTGATGCCACATGAACTGCCAAGGCAAATCGGGTTTATAACTTATTGACGCTAAAAGGGGCTCGCCCAAGCTGTAAGGCTATCCTTTAATTTCTATGAAAAATAAATGATTTTTTTAAAAAAGTAAGTGAGAAAAGGTACAATTCAATTTATGGTGAAATAAATGCATTTTAGTAATTAATGAGTACATACATTGTACATATTACCGGCAGGATAAATAGATAATAAATGTAAATGCAATAATCCAGTCCACCACTGTCTGGGAGTTGCAGTTTGACAAGGTCTTCAGCCCTCTTTGCCTAAGAGGGCTGTGTCTCACCAAACTGCAACTTTCAAAACTTCATATCATGGAGCCTTGGCATTCATTCCAAAGTGTTGCTGCACCCCTAGCATCCCCCCTCACTTTTTTGTTTTCTCCTTGCTCCATATATGTGTGTGTAATGTGTGCACTTTTGTTTTTGAAATCCGGACTTCTCACCAGCTCCACTTTTCATGCCTGGCATGTTCAGCTTTTAAAACCTGCCATCTACATGGTTGGGATTTATTATCATTATTACTCAGTTTGTGTTTTCTCCCCTTCCCCCTTCCTTTCCTTTTTTGAGTTTGCGGTATCTTAATACACACACACCAAAAAGTTACTTCTTGGGGGTCGCTTTCAGCTTTTCCTTCTCTGAGAATAATGGGGGAATAGAAGAATAACAAAGCAAAACATAGCTATATACCGATTTCAGACTTTGGGATTTGCTGAGTTCCAGCTGTTGTGCTAAACCTAGAGAATTTATCTAGATCAACCTACCTGAATGACGCCTGCATCGACTTCCCATGTTGTTCATGCTGTGAGTTATGGCCTCGGAAGTTGCCAAATGGAGTAACTTTGAGGCTACCATTAGACTCCCATTCTCATCTCATACATTATTATGCTTGCCACTTTGTCTTAGCATCAATTAACTCTGTCATCGTTCCCAAAAACTATGGGGAGAAAGAAAGAAAAAAAAAGACATTATATTGAAATTAGCCCTGCATGCTGGACATGTACGGTATATTTTATTTTCCTTTTGCTTGGATATGGACTTTGGAAACTATAATGGCATGACATTCATCTTTTTATTTGTGTTGCCTGGACACTTTTTTGAATAGAAAAGCAAAAAAGTGCAGCCTTGTTGGGTGTTCTTTCCCCCATTCAAGTTTGCATCTGCTCTGGAAACTGCTTTGAGTTGCTCAGAACTTCAGACTTCTTTGTAAGGCATTGAAATACGCCATCTTTTAAAAAATACACACATGTACAAGATGCCAAAATGGATTGTGATTACCTTAATGTGCAAAAAAGAAAGAGAACTACAAGAAGTTGTAAAACATATTCTTTAAAAAAATTACTTCCAGTTTATGGGATTTGAAGATGATGTTGCTTAAAGCAGTCAAAAAATTTATTTTGGAATGATTGCCCCATTTCCTTATTCTCCCCTTTTTGCGTTTTGTCATTGTCAAATGTGCAATGCAATGGGCTCCAGGTATATAATTTAATTCTAGCTTTTATTGTCTGTTAGCCCACTTCACATGTATGCTACAGATAAAGGAATGTTATAAATGAATTCAAAAGAGTTAGGTCTGTTTAGAGATAGGGTTTTGTTTTTATTTTTGTTTTAAACATGATGCACTAAATCGTTCACTGTTGTGATGTTAAAAGAGGGTAGAATTTACAACGGGACTGTTTTTTTTTAACAACATAAAATTAGATAATCCAGCATGTGTTTGCAACTTAAATATAAGTTCAATATGTGTAGATTTTGCTATGCCATTGACTGTATTTGGAAACCAAAGTATTAAAAAGGTAGCCTCCCGTTTATATCAATAGGAGTATTTTGCGTTCAAAATGTATGGTGGGGCTTGGGAATTTCTTTTTTGTTTTTTTATGGGAGAGATGAACATTAAAATATTTGGGACTGAATTGCACTAAATATATAATCTGAAGCATAAGATATAAATCCTTACAAAACCTGTCTAGGATGCTAATCCCATTTATACAATTACAAAGATGGCATTACTGCTCCGTTTTTTAAATGATGCAGATTTTTTTACTGTTGTATTGTGGTGCAGAACTGGATTTTCTGTAACTTCACAAATCCACAAATAGTTTTAAGGCATTAATCAGCAGTTTTTATTTTCAGGCACTGATAATCCTGTCTTTTTAAAAAAAATGGAGAAAAAAAATCTTACCACAATAAATATAAAAAAATCTTGTCAGTTACTTTTTGTCCCCTTTACATATTTTGCTGTGCAAAATTGATTTATATCTTGAGTGACGAACTAACTCTGTGTGATGTTCCTCATGTGCTTTTCTTTAATTCCCCCTCCCCCAACTCAACTCTCTGGTTATATCAAAAGGAAATAATATTCTATTATAATAAACTGCATTTCTGATTCTCTACTGTGTTTGGTTAGTTTGTAGGTTTTAAAAGAGAAAGTCAAGCAACGTGCTTTACAGTAGTATTTGGTGTATACCTTAACTATGGCTAATGTGGGTAAATATATCACAGGTATACAGGGAGCTATATGGAGCAGATATATAGGGAGCTACCTAGGATAAAGTCAAGGTGGAATTACTGTATGACACTGGCTGCTTTTCTTTTATGTAGCTGAAAGTATTGGGGAGGGTTTTTCCCCAGGTGATCAGTGTCATTTTTCTAACTGTAATTATATTGAAAGGTCTTAGGCATCGTCCTCTGACTCATTTTTTTTTCACTTGTTGGCCTTGGATAAGAATTTTTCTATAAAAGCTCCAAAAAGTATATCGAGCAGCCTCCCCTTCCCCCCATGGTTGGTTTACGGCATAAAACCCTCATTTGCCTACAGCCAGGGAACCAGAACTGGGCAAACTAATGTGTATTAAGAGAAGATACAGCTTTTAAAATGTCTTTTTCTCTTATACTCATTCCTTATGTTCAGAGCAGTTAAGAAAAATGAGAATCTAACCCAAAGGGGCTGAAAACTAATTCTGCGAGCTGGCAAAGAGGTAAATTTTTCTTGGACCAATTGCTCCTGTGGTTGGGGTTTCTTTCTTTTTTATTCAAAAGCAGTTTACAGAGGCAGCTACATTAAACAAAAACATAATTTCTATTCAAAATCCCACCAGGCTAAATTTTCATCTGAGTTCTTTTTTTTCCTTTTCTAATATTTAGGGCTTTGTTGTGTATTTTTCTACCCCAAGTAGGAGAGCAGGGAAACTTCAAACAAATAGGTCAGCAAATGCTGGCTAGCGGATTCTATAGGGAGGGCAACACAAAGGGGGAAAAACACAACCTAAAGAGTATTCTATTTTATGTATAAAGGGCTGCATTCTTGACATGTTTCCTTTCCTCCTGCCCTCCATAAATTTGATCCACACGGTGATCTTTCTGTAAGCTGCCGCAATGGGCTCTGAGAGTGAAACTGATTCACATTTGATTTTCTGAGGAAGAAACTCAGTTCTTCTCTTAGATATTGAATCCTGACTTCCAGGAATTTGGGCCTCCACCAACTTAGTTTTTTGAAGAAGGAGAAAGAAATATTTTGGAAGTGCTTATGGGAGATAATGACTTTTCATGAAATCACTACTCACCCTGTTTTATAACTAAAGAGGGAGGGTTGAGCAGGGAGAAATAAGAGGTGGGACAGGACTGAGGAATGGTGGAGAAATGGTCTGTGATTTGATTTACACGCAGGCTGTGGCTTGTGAAAGTTTATAAGGTGCTGGTCTTAAAAGCACACTGAGCGAGAGGGCAAAGGTCATCCAACACTTTTGAAAAAAAGGTGCAGCACTAACGTTGAGGTGTGTGTTCCCGGTATGTGTCTGTCAGTGTCATGAACCCAGTGAACTTGAAAAACTTAGGGAAGAAAGTGGGGGTGGGTAATAACTCCAGTTTTCCAGCTATTCTTGGATATCAACTCCCATCCTCCCTCGCTTTTTGCTAATGGGAGCTGAAGTCCAAATGCCTACAGCAGCCCATCCCAGTGTAATGCATTTAGAACTGCCTCAGTTGGAATCCCTGGAAATGTGCTGGTGGCTGGTTAATGTGCAGGGCCAAGGGTCTTTCTCTTTCCCGCCTCCGTTTGCTTTAACGAACACTCAGCCCCCACAGTTTCCCTCAGAAATCCTGAAATGCACACATGTCCTTTAGTACTTGACCTTCTTCCCCGATAACCCAGACGGGCTCCATAGGTTGCATCCCTGCAGTTCTCTCCAAGCAAGTTAATGTGTCAACAAAGGGTAAACGACCTGCCATGGGCCAAGCAGAGAAACTGGCTACCCCCACCCCACTGTCTTTGATTTGAAACGCTTGAAGCTTTGGCCAAAAGGTTCACCATGGCTGGTCAGTCCACCTCCCACTCTTGAAAAATGTTAAACTAGATCTCTGTTAGTATTTACACTGCAACGATCATATACTGGAATCAGAACAGCACCTTTCTTCCAGAAAAATTGGGTCTTTTTTCTTCTTATTTTTTAAAATAAAAGCTCCAGAGGTTTGTGAACATGGGGATTGCCTTCTGTTCAAATTTTTATTTCTAACCTGAAACCAAGTAAGGGGGGGGGGGGAGCAAGTGGGAAAATAGGAATGAGTATTCTTACTCAAAGGACAAGCAAGAATGCAGGACAAAGTTTTTCAAGTAAAATCACTCCCCACCTTCCAAATAAGCAGAGACAGATGAGCTGAAACATTATCTATAGTATTCACCCTCCTTCATTTGTGGGTCTTTGGTAAACACAGAAGGCATGGTGACTTTTATTTTCCTGTTCTTATGAGTAGGCCTGCAAAAGAGGCAGCAATCTGAAAATGTGTAACCCAAAACCTCCAAGGCTGCGCTTCTGGATGCTGGGAGAAGGAGAGGTTTCTGTTTCAGACAGGAGCGTGCAAATCCATCACCACCACCGCCCTTCTTCACATTGCTTTTCTGGAATAGCTCTGCTCCAACACATTGACGTTCAAGGCACATATAACAGGGAAATAGTATACAGTTTGATCAGGGTATAAGTAACTGACAATTTGGCATCGCAGCTGATTCATTCCATACTAAAAGAACTTACCCAAACATTCTTAGAATAATGCACATATGTTTTTGGCTAAATCTGTTGAGCCTCTTTCACTTGCTATAGCTTTGGGCTTGAGCATTCCTCTGGTTGCATCTCTTCATCCAGCTGCTCATAGGCGTGCTGCCGTCTTGCAATGGGCTCCTGAGATGCTTGGCATTGCTACATGGAGGAGATCAATGCCACATCACACCTAGTCTTGCTAACTTGGAAGGAACAATCCCTCCATCCAACTATAGGAGGCTGAAAGCCTTGGTTTGCCTTGTTTATTTTCAGACCTCAGCTCTGCTCAATTTTGTTGCTCTTTCCTACATATTTATCCATTGCATCATGCAGAGCATGATTATCTGATTTGCACCTCCGCACTATGCACTCAGAAAACTTTCCTTTGAACGGATACTGACATGGGCTGGAGGAGAAATCAAAGCAAACCTTTCAAACCCTCCCTGAAAAAAGTACAATTTAAGGAAAGAGAGGCTTAATATCATTTGTAGCTTTTTTTGTTTTTAAGAAAAGTTGCTCCACTGCATAATTCTTTATTTGGAAGCTCATTTCCCCTTTTGCCAAAGGGCTTACTGTTGCATAGATTTTTACAGGATCTTATGCACACTATTCCTCATTCTCCTTGCCTGATGAAAATGGAGTGGGTGCTAAATACCCCAAATTTTGGTGATTCTTCCCAAAAGGACCTGCCTGTGCCTTTCTGTAACACTCTAGGAACTGAGTATTACCCTTCTATTCCCTTTCCTCTCCTCATATCTACCCCTTTTATAAATTTCTGGTGATCTCTGGCCCGCTCCTCTTCTCCTTGCGCTTCCTGGCTCCTGAATCTCTCTTTCTAACTGGCCTGCTATCTCCAAATGAAGGTTGTCAGAGCAACCTCGTCCAAAGAAGCTGCCTGACTTCCCTCTTCTCTTAGGCCCCTTCCACACTGCTGAATAAAATCCCACATTATCTGCTTTGAACTGGGATATATAGCAGTGTGGACTCAGATCCAGTTCAAAGCAGATATTGTGGGATTTTCTGCCTTGATATTCTGGGTTATATGGCTGTGTGGAAGGGCCCTGAGTTTAGTTCCAGATCAGGATTTTCCTCTGCGGCTGTTTTGGGAACCAAAACTGCTTCTGGAGCATCATTTCACTTTTGGAAAAGGAAAATCTTGAAGTTCATTGTCCAAATTGTCCAGGCCAGCTCCACCACTGGTTCAAATATTTGGATTCACAAACATACTCGGTGTTCCTTTTCTCCCAGCACTAATATTTTCTTTATAAAGTCTATCCCTTATTTTAAAATCAAATGCTTGTATTTTTTAGAACTAGCAGGTGACCCTTATTATGTGGGAAAGCTGGAAAAAATTCCTCTTATATAGACGGAACAAGAGCCCTCCAAATCTTACATTTTGGGAACGGATCCTCTTAGAAAGACTGGAATTTATAAATGGTGGACAGTATGTTAATTTTACAGAGAAAAACCTGGTTTGGTGAATTGGAATCAATGCTCTCATTTGATATTTTGGTAGATAAACAAAACTGTGAGTAGCAACTTTTCTGATTGTCAACCTTGCATGTCAGGAATTTTAGCAGCCCATTATGGATTTTTGTTTTCAGTGTTCAACCTGTCAATAATCCAAAATCCCAGCATGAAAAATAGTGCCTCCTTTTTTTCACTTTTACTAGCCACTCTGTGGAGAGGAGGTGGCACCTCCGCTGATGTTTGGGCTTTTCCGGCTTTGAATCCCCATTGAGCTCTGAAACTCAGGAAAGGGAAAATCCCTCTGTGTCAGCCTGGCCTCACTCACAAGGGTGTTGTGAGGATGACGGGCAGAAGAGAGCTGCAAGGAGGAGGGGGGCTAGGGCTTATTGGAAGAAAGAGGGAATACAAAGGGTCCTTCCTTGCCAAGTGGTCTAAACCTTCCCACCATCATGTTTTTCAATTTTGTTCAAATTTCAGCTGTTGCACCAGTCGGGTGTTAAACTAAATTTCCTGTATTTGAGCTCCCTAACTGCAATAGTTGCTTATCTAAACCTACTTATCTGAAGGGTAATCAGTATTATACCATTTTAAGGTATAATAAAATTGAAACTAAATGTATAAGAATGGCTAGTACAGTAGAGTCTCACTTATTCAAACTAAATGGGCCGGCAGAAGCTTGGATAAGCGAATATCTTGGATAGTAAGGAGGGATTAAGGAAAAGCCTATTAAACATCAAATTAGGTTATGATTTTACAAATTAAGCACCAAAACATGTTATACAACAAATTTGACAGAAAAAGTAGTTCAATACGCAGTAATGTTATGTTGTAATTACTGTATTTATGAATTTAGCACCAAAATATCACGATATATTGAAAACATTGACTACAAAAATGGCTTGGATAATCCAGAAGCTTGGATAAGTGAAGCTTGGATAAGTGAGACTCTACTGTAAATTGAAATCCTATACAGGTTTTCTGCTGATTCCAGTGAAATTAATTTTCATAATATGGATGCAAAATCCAGTCAAACAAGTTGACTCAAAGTGTGCGTTAAAATGTGTCGCAAAATCTTTTGACCAGTATTCAGACTGCAACCATTTCCAT
The DNA here is from genome assembly GCF_035594765.1 of Anolis carolinensis. NCBI lineage: Eukaryota > Metazoa > Chordata > Lepidosauria > Squamata > Anolidae > Anolis > Anolis carolinensis. The sequence goes on along the minus strand of NW_026943820.1, from coordinate 23,837,382 downwards.
GCAAATGAAGAAACAGACTTTTGACCAAGCATTATGCTTGTGCTGGACATAATACTGCCAAATTTGCAACTACCCAGCATCTATAAGCAGCCTGCAGGATCTCTTCAAATTTGGCACTTTTGACGCAAATGGTAAAATCTACCAAAGTTCAAAGCCAATTATTAAAATAGAGTCTACCTGAATATGCTTGGGAATAGTATCATATGAAAGAGAAAATTTTGTTCTATAAGACTGATATGTTTTTGTTTTGCAATGCGACCATTTAGTATCCATTTACTCAGGCCAAAGTATGTTATATATCACATTGAAACCCGCATCCCCATCCCCATAGGGGCCATGCCCAATAGCCATGCAGTAACTAATAGGACAATTTTTTTTTCCGTGTCAGGAGCGACTTGAGAAACTGCAAGTTGCTTCTGGTGTGAGAGAATTGGCCATCTACGAGGATGTTGCCCAGGGGACGCCTGGATGTTTTTGATGTTTTTACCATCCTTGTGGGAGGCTTCTCTCATGTCCCCACATGGAGCTGGAGCTGATAGAGGGAGCTCATCCACACTTTCCCCGGTGGGATTTAAACCTGGCAGCCTTCAAGTCAGCAACCCAACCTTCAAGTTACAAGGCTTTAAACCACTACGCCACCCGAGGCTCCAATAGGACAATGAGAATGCATAAAGCATAATGCATAAATGCACAAAATATAACATACATATAACAGACGGAAGGAAAGGAAGGAAGGAAAGAAGAGGTGGTGGAGGTGAGGGAAAAATGAAAGAAGGAAGGAAGAAGGAAGGAAGGGATAGAGGAGGAAGGAGAGGAAGGGAGGAAAAGTTGGCCAAAGTGGGAGCTGTAAAGATTGATGCAACTCCCCCTGGGACCAACAATGCCTTGACTCAGTGACCCCATCTACACTGAGAATGGTGGAAACCATGAAAATGAACAAAATCTGGCTACCAGTAATTTTTTTTTAAAAAAAAAACTCTAAAATCAGGACAGTAAATAAAGAACAACACTCAAAAACAGGGAAATTCCAGACAAACACTCTGGGCCAGTTAACACCTCCCAACAAAGAATTTCCCCAGGCAGGAAGAAGCCAGACCTTGAAGCTGAAAGGCCATACAGTGCTAACCAAGGTGGCCAATTACAACATTCACACTTTCCTCCAACAGACAAAGAGTTCTTTCTCCCACCCTGGGCCTTCCACAGATATATAAACCCCACTTGCCTAGCTTCCAACAGACCTCCCAACCTCTGAGGATGCCTGCCATAGATGTGGGCGAAACATCAGGAGAGAATGCTTCTGGAACATGGCCATACAGCCCGGAAAACTCACAGCACCCCAGTGATTCCAGCCATGAAAGCCTTCAACAAAACGTCTGACTGGACTTTCTTAGGGTCGAAGGAATGGGCTTGAACAGCCATGGCTCAAAGACTTGGAATCCTGGGAGTTGTAGTTTGGTGAACCATCATAACCCATTGGCAGAGAAGATGAAAGGCTTTGTGAAACTGCAACTTCTTGGAATCCAGAACACTGAGCCATGGCAGGAAAGGGGGGGGGGGGGAGACTGTATTTATTCAGCAATACAGATGCACCTTTCATCCTTCCTTCCCTCCCTCTTTCCCCCCTCCCTCCCCCTCATTCTCCCCTTCTTTTCTTCCTTTTCTTCTTTCTTCTTTTCTTCCTTCCTTTTTTCCTTCTTTTATTCCCTCCTTCCTTTTTTCCTTCTTTTATTCCTTCCTTCCTTCCTTCCTTCATTTTTTACTCCTTCCTTCCTTCTTTCCTTCTTTAATTCCTTCCTTTTTTCCTTCTTTTATGTCTTCCTTCCTTCCTTCTTTTATTCCTTCCTTCTTTCCTTCTTTTATTCCTTCCTTTTTTTCTTTCTTTTATGCCTTCCTTCCTTCTTTTCTTCCTTCCTTCCTTCTTTTCTTCCTTTCTTCCTTTTTTATTCCTTCTTTACTTCCTTCTTTTATTCCTTCCTTCCTTTATTCCTTCCTTCTTTCCTTCTTTCCTTCCTTCTTTCCTTTTTTCCTTCTTTTATTCCCTCCTTCCTTCTTTTCTTCCTTCCTTCCTTCCTTCCTTCCTTCCTTCCTTCCTTCCTTCCTTCCTTCCTTCCTTCCTTCCTTCTTTTCTTCCTTCCTTCCTTCTTTTATTCCTTCCTTCCTTCCTTCTCCTAATGCCGCATTCCCTTTTTCCCCCAAAGCCTTGCTTGCCACCTTCCCCGACTCTCCGTCGGATTCCCTTCCTGCCTCAACCTCGGGAAAAACACTATTGAAAAATACAATGTTACGGATTTATTTATTTTTTCCGTGTCAGGAGCGACTTTTTCCGGGTCAGCAAGTCGCTTCTGGTGTGGGAGAATTGGCCGTCTGCAAGGACGTTATCCAGGGGATGTTTTGATGTTTCTACCATCCTTGTGGGAGGGCTTTCCTCATGTCCCAAGATAGAGCTGGAGCTGATAGAGGGAGCTCTCCCCGGGTTGGGTTCGAACCTGGCAGCCTTCAGGTCAGCAACCCAACCTTCAAGTCGAAAGGCTTTAACCGGATAACATTTCCAAGAATACAAAGCATCTATTGACAACCGGCGGGGCCAAAGTTCCTCTCCTTTCCGAGGTTTTTCTCCTCCTCACCTTTGCTTGCAAACCTCTCTCTCCCTTGCAAATGTTCTCTTTTTGCCTATCTGCCTGCCTATCTTCCTTGAGTGGCGGCATCATTTCGGCCGCCACAGGAATGCATTTATTTAGGGATCAGAGTCGAAGAAGAGACGGATCCTGGAAGACAACTGCGCCTGGAAAGAGCCTTTTGTGCGAGAGACACTCGGCTGGCGCAAAGCAAGCGCTGGCTTTTGGATTTCCTCGGGTGGTTTGTTATTGTTTTTGTTGTCAATACAGGCGCGGGGCAAACGAAGAAGACAACAATCCCAGCCTTTTCTTCACCGGCTTGTTTGTTTGTTTTCTTTTCAAGCCGCTAGAAAAGTTCTCCCGACCCTTTGCTTATATTGACTCGCAACCGCATTCCCTCCGGAAGCTGCGTTTAGGGAAAAAAGGAAAGCGGAGCGAAACCAAATCCGCCCTCTGGAAGTGTGTTAAAGCACGGAGCACTGAAAGGTCCCAGGTTCAAATCCCGGGAGCGGAGTGAGCGCCCGCTGTTAGCTCCAGCTCCTGCCAACCTAGCAGTTCGAAAACATGCCAATGTGAGTAGATCAATAGTATGATTGTTAATGGACAGCAATATAGAAAATAGGAGCCCCGGTGGCGAAGCGCTGAGCTGCTGAACTTGCAGACCGAAAGGTCCCAGGTTCCAATCCGAGGAGCGGAGTGAGCGCCCGCTGTTAGCTCCAGCTTCTGCCAACCTAGCAGTTCGAAAACATGCAAATGTGAGTAGATCAATAGGTACCGCTCCGGCGGGAAGGTAACGGTGCTCCATGCAGTCATGCCTATGGCCACATGACCTTGGAGGTGTCTACGGACAGCGCCGGCTCTTCGGCATAGAAATGGAGATGAGCACCAACCCCCAGAGTCAGACATGACTGGACTTAACGTCAGGGGAAAACCTTTACCTTTACTTTACCTATGTAACACAAGTTTTTGTTCCTGGGTTATAAATGTCATTTCCTAATTGGTTCTATCATAAAAACATAGGGAAAGTTGATTGAACTGCCAAAACTTTGTTTTTGTGTGAGGGGCATCCTGCAGCACATTTGGCTCGAGTTTGTCAATGAATATCTCATAGCGTTTCAACCGAGTCCACATCCATTAGAGTCTCGCTTATCCAACGTTCTGGATTATCCAACGCATTTTTGTAGTCAATGTTTTCAATACATTATGATATTTTGGTGCACCAAAATATCAAAATGCATAGAAAACATTGACTACAAAAATGTGTTGGATAATCCAGAATGTTGAGTATGACAACTACTTTCAAAGTAAGTACTGCACAACTGAACAGGAAATGACACTTTCAAACCAGGAACAGATTTTTTTCCCCAAAAATTTTATTGCATAGTTATAATATATATTTATATTTCACTATTTTCCTCTTTAATTCAGCAAAAAAGGTCCTTTGGCTAAAAGTTGCCAACTGCATTTTTGACTGGATTGTTGTGAGTTTTCTGGGCTGTATGGCTATGTTCCAGAAGCATTCTCTCCTGACATTTTGCCCACATCTGTGGCAGGCATCCTCAGAAGTTGGGAGGTCTGTTGGAAACTAGGCAAGTGGGGTTTATATACCTGTGGAATAATGTCCAGGGTGGGAGAAAGATCTCTTGTCTGCCTGAGGCAAGTGTGAATGTTGCCATTGGCTATCTTGATTAGCATTGAATGGCCTTGCAACTTCAAAGCCTGGCTGATTCCTGTCTGGGGGAATCCTTTGTTGGGAGGTGTTAACTGGCCATGATTTTTTTTTTTGTCTGGAATTCCCCTGTTTTCTGAGTGTTGTTCTTTATTTGCTGTCCTGATTTTAGAGTTTTTTAAATACTGGTAGCCAGATTTTGTTCATTTTCATGGTTTCCTCCTTTCTGTTGAAGTTGTCCACATGCTTGTGGATTTCAATGGCTTCTCTGTGTAGTCTGACATGGTGGTTGTGAGAGTGGTCCAGCATTTCTGTGTTCTCAAATAATATGCTGTGTCCAGGTTGGTTCATCAAGTGCTCTGCTATGGCTGACTTCTGGACACAGGATACTATTTGAGAACACAGAAATGCTGGACCACTCTCACAACCACCATGTCAGACTACACAGAGAAGCCATTGAAATCCACAAGCATGTGAACAATTTCAACAAAAAGGAGGAAACCATGAAAATTGACAAAATTTGGCTACCAGTATTAAAAAAGCTCTAAAATCAGGACAGTAAATAAAAACAACACTCAAAAACAGAGGAATTCCAGACATGAAACAATCAGGGCCAGCAAACACTTCCCAACAAAGGATCCCCCAAAGCAGGAAGCAGCCTGACTTTGAAGCTGCAAAGCCATTCAATGCTAATCAAGCTAACTAATTGCAACATTTAGACTTGCCTCCAACAGACAAGATTTCTTTCTCCCACCCTGGATATTCCACAGATATATAAATGCTACCTGCCTATTTTCCAACAGACCTCACAACCTCTGAGGATGCTTGCCATAGATGTGAGAGAAATGTCAGGAGAGAATGTTTCTGGAACATAGCCATACAGCCCAGAAAACTCACAACAACCCAGATACAACCCACATACTTTGTGACAGCCAAAAAATGCAGTTCCTGGAGTATGACAACTACGTTCAAAGTAAGTGCTGCACAATTAAAAAGGGAAATAATACTTTCAAACTAGGAACAGATTCCCCCCCTCAAATTTTGTTACATAGTTATAATAATACAGTAATAATATTTTTTCTCTTTAATTTAGTGAAAAAGGTCCTTTGGCTAAAAGTTGCCAACTGCATTTTGCCTGGTTGAAGTAAGTGTCCTGCAAAGAACCTGAATGTATGGGGTTGATTGTACAGGAGAAGGGCTTTCAAGGTCATTGCCAATATCTTGTACAGTAGAGTCTCACTTATCCAACGTTCTGGATTATCCAACGCATTTTTGTAGTCAATGTTTTCAATGCATCGTGATATTCCGGTGCTAAATTCGTAAATACAGCAATTACTACATAGCATTAATGTGTAATGAACTACTTTTTCTGTCAAATTTGTTGTATAACATGATGTTTTGGTGCTTAATTTGTAAAATCATAACCTACAGTAGAGTCTCACTTATCCAACATAAACGAGCCGGCAGAACGTTGGATAAGCGAATATGTTGGATAATAAGGAGGGATTAAGGAAAAGCCTATTACACATCAAATTAGGTTATGATTTTACAAATTACGCACCAAAACATCATGTTATACAACACATTTGGCAGAAAAAGTAGTTCAATACGCAGTAATGTTATGTAGTAATTACTGTATTTACAAATTTATCATCAAAATATCATGATATATTGAAAACATTGACTACAAAAATGGCTTGGATAATCCAGAAGCTTGGATAAGTGAGTGTTGGATAAGTGAGACTCTACTGTAATAAAAAAAGAGTAAAATAAATGTAATAGTAGCAACAATAAAAGAGAAAAATAATAAATGTAATAATACCAATTATAATAGAGAAAAATAATAAATGTACCATATATTCTCGAATATAAGCTGATTCAAATATAAGCCAACCAGGGCCCTCACTCGAGTATAAGCCGAGGGGGGCTTTTTCAGTCTTAAAAAAAAGGCTGAAAAACTAGGCTTATACATGAGTATATACAGTAATATTCATGTCAAACTAGATTGAAACACTGGGTTGCTGTGAATTTTCCGGGCTGTATGGCCATGTTCCAGATTGAAACAGTTTTCCTTAAGAAAAACCAATGCTATTAGAAAGTAGACACTGATGATGGGGGAATATAATGTATTAAATGAGTACCTTTTTCTACCAATGTTGCCAAATTAAAAAAAGAGAGAGAGAGAGAGAAGAAACAGGAATGATATCAGCCAATTAATAAATCTGCATTGCCTTTCTTGGCTAGGAATTAATGCAGCCTTCCCTGGTTCTGTGTCTTGTCTGTTCATACCGAATCGTCAAGTAAATTTTAATTGAGTATTTGAGCTCCGCAGCCTGCCGCGGTGTGCGCTTGCAACTCCAGATCATTATTGATGCGATTGGGCGGGCTGCGGTATCTGAACAGGGATATCCTCTTCGTAGTTGAAAGATAATAAAAGGATGCTGACTGCAACACTTCTTTGGAGCCTCTTCGAGGAGGCAGGGAGGGCGCACTGAATACCTTTGCCTTCCAAAGAAATGCATCCATAATAGAATGGATTTGCCAGTTGGCATGTAAGCAAAGGTCACCTGAAAGAAAATGACACTTCAGGCCTGAAGGAGCCATTTGCTTTAAGAGATCCCGGGAGCTACGCCAGATCTCACATTTTGTTTGACAGTATCCCCAAACTTTTATTTTTGTTCAAAAATAACACAGTGTAATATGATTTCCGTATAATCTTGAAATACGTTTAAATCTGCTATGCTAGTCGTACATTTGGGTGTTTGAAAAGATCTGCAAATAGAGGCATGTTATATGCCTCTATATCAATGATGGGCAACCTTTTGCACTTGGTGTGTCAAAATTCACCAAAAACCTAGCATGACTTGGGTAGTGTGTCACTTCGAGAAAAAACCCCATAATTTCACAATATGTATAGTTTAAATAACAAAAATGTATAATTGTAATATATAACTATTTAATAAATCAAAAACTATTTATTACCACTACAGTATTATTATTATTATTTATTTATTTACAGTATTTATATTCCGCCCTTCTCACCCCGAAGGGGACTCAGGGCGGATCACATTGTACACATATAAGGCAAACATTCAATGCCTTTTAACATAGAACAAAGACAAGACACACATGGCTCCGAGCGGGCCTCGAACTCATGACCTCCTGGTCAGAGTGATTCATTGCAGTGATTCATTGCAGCTGCTTTCCAGCCTGCTCCACAGCCCGAGCCAGTAGAGTCTCACTTATCCAACACTCGCTTATCCAACATTCTGGATTATCCAACGCATTTTTGTAGCCAATGTTTTCAATACATCATGATATTTTGGTGCTAAATTCGTAAATACAGTAATTACTACATAGCATTACTGCGTATTGAACTACTTTTTCGGTCAAATTTGTTGTATAACAGGATGTTTTGCTGCTTAATTTGTAAAACCATAACCTAATTTGATGTGTAATAGGCTTTTCCTTAATCCCTCCTTATTATCCAACATATTCACTTATCCAACGTTCTTGGATAAGTGGGACTCTACTGTATAACTATTTAATAAATCAAAAACTATTTATTACCACTATTTCCATGTACAACAATCTATGCTACCTCTTGCAGTTTCCACGCTGATTTCTCTCTATTCTAGTTTCAATGTAGTCATGAAAAATGAATAATATACAGTAGAGTCTCACTTATCCAACATAAACGGGCCGGCAGAACGCTGGATAAGCGAATATGTTGGATAATAAGGTATTATTATTGGTATTATTACATTTATTATTTTTCTCTATTATTGTTGCTTTTACATATATTTTATTCTTTCTTTATTATTATTAATAATACATTTATTATTTCACTCTGATCTTATTATTATTATTGTATTTATTATTCTATTCTATTTATTATTACTTGTATTATTTTCCTGTATTTATTATTATTATTATTATTATTTGTATTATTTGTATTATTTTACTCTATTATTATTAAATGGATACATAAGCACATTTACATTGAAGAAGATGAGAATAATGATTTGATCAGAGTTGGACAGTCTTATCTTAAATTTGAGCTTGATGTAAATATTCAAAAACATTTAACCTACTGATGCCTCAATTAATGTAATGTTATTGGTATCTCGGTTTATACTGGAGTCAATATTTTCCCAGGTTTTTTTGTGGTAAAATTACGTGCCTCGGCTTATATTCGGGTTGGCTTATACTTGAGTATATACGGTACATAGAAATTAATAGGACTTACTTATAAGTAGGCATGTATAGCACTGCATTGTTAAAAGGAAGAATTTTAAACAATCTTAAATCCATTGGTACTGTGCTATTGCTTAAAACAATGGCTTGGATTATTTGTAACTAACTATCCACTGAATCCAAGGGTACATCTACACTGTAGAGTTGATGCAGCTTGACTGCCATGCTAGGGAGTTATGGGAGTTGTAATCTTACATGGTCTTTAGCCTTCTCTGCCAAAGAGTGCTGTTGTCTCTGTCGGAAATAGCCACCTTCTCAAGCCTCCACTAGTTATTTGTCATGTATACAATTGCTTATTGTATTGTATATGTGTACATTGGTATGTAATTTTGCTTTAATTCTGTAGACCATGTGATCAGGTCTGGGCTTAGACTCCATTTTAGAACCGTATGCTTGAGACTTCAGTAGGAATTGTATGCTTGAGACTTCATTGGACTTTCAGTCTAGACAGAAACTCTATTAGACTCTCAGAACAGAGAGATACTTTGGACTATGGATTATTGATTCTAAGGAAGATTTCCTATGTTACCTACACAGAGAAACTACTTCAAAACTGTTTGTAACTGGACTGATAAGCAAAGTACCTGTATGCCGAATACATGAAGTTTGTGAGTAAACCAACTATGTTACTTTTAAAGAAATTTGCTTATTTTTGTCTTGTGAGAGCATTGTTTAAACCAAGAGGTTTTAAGGGAGAGTAATTGTTTTGGGCAATGAAAAAGGATACTTCTGAAACTCTATGTGTTTGTGCATTGGCATAACAGAACAAAGATATCTAAGTTTATCAGTTTAACAGCCGAGAAACCCAATTGCCTTGCATAAATGCCATTTCCCCAAAAGGTTATGGGATCATTCTTCAAAAGCTTGTGACTTCTAACAAGATCATGCCTTTCCAGAAATCATAAAATCTCCAAAAGGTTGTGGGAATTTTCATTTTCCAAAAGTCTCACCAAATTAAAAGCCCCAGTATCCCATAGCATTGGCTGCGCCACCGGGCTGTGGTGCAGGCTGGAAAGCAAGCCAGCTGCAACAAATCAACAAATCACTCTGACCAAGAGGTCATGAGTTCGAGCCCAGCCCGGTGCCTGCGGCTTGTCTCTGTCTCTGTTCTATGTCATGGCATTGAATGTTTGCCTTTATGTGTGCAATGTGATCCGCCCTGAGTCCCCTTCGGGGTGAGAAGGGCGGAATATAAATGCTGTAAATAAATAATAAATAATAAAATAATTGAACCATGCCACCCAAAGTGGTGAAAAACTGCATTAATTCTACAGTGTAGATGCAGCCTAAGGCTACCATGTGAAACAAAATATAGAGGAAGTGCCATTATTATTATTATTATTATTATTATTATTATTATTATTATTATTATTATTGTTGTTGTTGAACAAAATGGGGCTTATTTCTCACTAATGCCGTAATTGACTTTTTGCTTTCTACAAGGCTAATGCAGCTTAGCTTTTAAAGAACGTCTTTATTAATCATGCTTTGTTTGTTTTGGTGTATTTTTATGGAATTAGGTATCCAAGAGACTCTTCTGCATCAGTGATGTGAGATTTCCTGTTACCTGAAGTCTGACAAGGTACAATTTGTTTTTCTCTTACTTAGTTGGAATTGTAACATAAAAAGAAAGCTAAGTTTCAGCATGACATAAATAAACGCATATCTTGAACACAGTGGAAATGTCTTGGTTAGTTTCCACAAAGGGTTTGGGGAAAGAGTCTTGTATTTAGTATGGACTTTAAGAATAACTGTTATGTAGTGTAGTGGACTGAAGGCTTCTCCAAAATGTGTCTTGCATGTACAGTAGAGTCTCACTTATCCAACATTCACTTATCCAATGTTCTGGATTACCCAACACATTTTTGTAGTCAATGTTTTCAAAACATCATAATATTTTGGTGCTAAATTCGTAAATACAGTAATTACTACATACCATTACTGCATATTGAACTACTTTTTATTTGTTGTTTAACATGATGTTTTGCTGCTTCATTTGTAAAATAATAACCTAATTTGATGTTTAATAGGCTTTTCCTTAATCCCTCCTTATGATCCAACATATTCGCTTATCCAACATTCTGCCGGCCCGTTTATGTTGGATAAGTGAGACTCTACTGTGCTGTCTTTTCAAATGTTGTAGCATTTATGTGTGTGTTTTACAAGAATTGCATTGATAAATTACCTATGACTTTAAGGAGCACATCAACTGCAACAAATACCCATCTACCTCAGCACAGAATCCTCCTGTGCCCCACAAATTAGTTCCTGTAATCTTATACAGTATAGTCTCACTTATCCAACATTCGCTTATCCAATGTTCTGGATTATCCAACGCATTTTTGTAGTCAATGTTTTCAATGTATCGTGATTTTTTGGTGCTAAATTCGTAAATACAGTAATTACAACATAGCATTGCTGTGTATTGAACTACTTTTTCTGTCAAATTTGTTGGATAACATGATGTTTTGGTGCTTAATTTGTAAAATCATAACCTAATTTGGTGTTTAATAGGCTTCTCCTTCATCTCTCCTTATTATCCAACATATTCGCTTATCCAACATTCTGCTGACCCGTTTATGTTGGATAAGTGAGACTCTACTGTATTATTATTATTATATACGGTACAAAGAGGTGTCTTATTGGCTTAGTTAAACCCCCTCTGTGTCCCAAGAGCAAGTCTTTGAGAATGGATTGTCTGGATTTAGCTGGCTGTATTGATCAGCATTAAGGTGCAAGAATGGAGAAAGCTATGCGTAGAATTTCTGTTCGTTCTGTTGTGATAAAACTGCAAGAGAGACCAGATCATTGGAATAACACTTGGTTGCTACCAGGGCAGGGAACAAGTAGTTTTGTGATTAATTCCATAGAACTGTTAAGATCAATACAGTGAGGATGATGGAGAAAGATTTGTGGGAGTTGTTAATATCTTCATCTTTCTAATTTCTTCTTTTAGCCTTCATATTCCAATACTGTCCACTGAAATGGTTTTGTTCTACTTTACATTTTTTTTTTTGGAAAAAAAGGATGTATCATTAGATGGTTGAAGCGGATGCATCACGTGTATGGTATTGGAGATGGGCAAGAGTGAGTTGTTGAGAGCTGTTCAGCAGTGGAACTCTCCGCCTTGAAGTGTGGTGGAGGCTTTTAAATGGGCTAGATGGCCATCTGTTGGGGGTAGTTTGAATGCGATTTTCCTGCTTTTTGGCAGGGGGTTAGACTGGATGTCCCATGAGGTCTCTTACAACTCTAGGATTCTATGATTATTTCTCAGTTGCCATGCAGCTTCTTCTGCACCTTCAGAATATTTGGAGTCTCCATGTAAGAATTTTGGAGTCTCCAAGTCTTCAAATAATACTTGCTAATTTTCCCATTCTTGACAAGTGAAAGTGTCTTGGCGTGTGGAGATACAAACCATAAAAAATCGTTCCTTGCAGTGTTTTGCATTTTGAAATATAAGTTTCTGCAAAAACAGTGATATTTGTATGCAAAAAGGACCTCTGGTTTTGCTTCAGAAAAGATAATTATTTGCAAAATCTGTAAAATTTGCACAAAATTTAAAAAAAGGTTTTGTATTAGTGGAACTATTACTTCCCTTGATGGGGGGAGACTGTGCTTCTAAATACAGTAGAGTTTCACTTATCCAACACTCACTTATCCAACGTTCTGGATTATCCAACTTATTTTTGTAGTCAATGTTTTCAATATATCATGATATTTTGGTGCTGAATTTGTAAATACAGTAATTACTACATAGAATTACTGCATATTGAACTACTTTTTCTGTCAAATTTGTTGTATAACATGATGTTTTGGTGCTTAATTTGTAATATCAAAACCTAATTTGATGTTTAATAGGCTTTTCCTTAATCTCTCCTTATTATCCAACATATTCGCTTATCCAACATTCTGCCAGCCTGTTTACGTTGGATAAGCGAGACTCTACTGTATCAGTTTCTGCAAAAATGGTGATATTTGTATGCAAAAAGGACCTCTGGTTTTGCTTCAGAAAAGATAATTATTTGCAACATCTGTAAAATTTGCACAAAATTTAAAAAAGGGTTTTGTATTAGTGGAACTATTACTTCCCTTGATGGGGAGACTGTGCTTCTAAATAATGCAAGATAAGATACCTGGTTCATGTTCAATTTATGATTAACAATAATCCCAAGATTGTCCGATGTAAGTTAATAATTTTGGACTGTTTTATAGTGCATTGTACAATTTTTATATATGTGTTTTATTGTAAGCCGCCCTGAGTCCCCTGTTGGGTGAGAAGGGTGGGATATAAATATTGTAATAAAATAAATAAATAAGATCCATTTCACATGTAGAACTGTTGAGTCAATCCTAAACTTGTGCATTTAGTGTTTGTATCCTAAATGTAGAATTTTGCATTTGTCGCTGTGGAATTTCATTCTATTAATTTCCGCCTCGTTTTCTACTTTATCAAAGTCCTTAAGAATTCTCTTCCTTCTTCCAATATGCTATCTTTTTGCACATTTGAAAAAGATTTCCTCCAATAATCTCAATCATTGATAAAAAAAATATTGAAGCATGTCGACCCTAGGACAGAATCCTGGATCTTTGCACTTCCAATTTGATGATTTAGTTTGGAAGCAGAAAACCATTCAGCATTTAGAATTTATTTTTTAAACCAAAATTTTCGCACTGGATTTGGAGGGGCAGGGATGGGGGGAGATACCAAAAATACATTTGAATTGTCCATTTCATTTAGCCAGTATCCCCCTGTGTGACCTTAACTATGAAGCCCTTTATTTGGTCAAGAATACTCCTCATTCCCTTGACTTAGCATATCGCTTTCCAGTTTATTGAACAAAATTAAATTAAAATTAATTTGTTATAGAAGCTTAATGGGATTGCAAGCGTTCAATGTTTAAAGCAATTTACTCATAGAGGTCAATGAGTTCACGGCTTCAGGGACACATTATCTGGGGACACATTCTTTTGGGGACAAGGGAGGAAACTCTGTTTGCTTCCTTGGATGGATCCTTATTATAGTTATTTCACATTTACAACATTAAATGCTTAAGAGGGAATATGTTTCATAGAGTGCAGGGTAACAATGGACCTTGAAAGGGCTTTGTCTTCAGTTCCTATTAGGTCTATCCAGAATAGTTGGGGGGGGGGGGCTGGGCTGTGGCGAAGGCTGGTTAGCAGCCAGCTGCAATAAATCACTCTGACCAAAAGGTCATGAGTTCGAGGCCAGCCCATGATGGGATGAGCACCCGACAATTAAAAAATAAAAATAGCCCTGCTCGTTGTTGACCTAAGCAACCCGAAAGATAGTTGCATCTATCAAGTAGGAAATTTAGGTACCACTTATATGTGGGGAGGCTAATTTACGACACCATAAAAATCATCCAGCCACCGTTGGAATGAGGAAGTTGCCGTCGCAGTGGATGATGAAGCAGCTGCTCCCCCTGTGGCCGGAATAAAGCATACCCTCAGGAAGCTGGAAGCTGGAGAAGGTTTAAATTGCCTCTGCGTCTGTCTCTGTCTGTGTTCTATGTTTATATGGCATTCGGGGTGAGAAGGGCGGAATATAAATACTGTAAATAAATAAATAATAAATAAATAGTCAATCATGAAAGATTATGAACTGTAGTCCAGGAGCACCTGCAGAATCATACTTTCTTGTAGGAATGTGCAAAATGGCACATTCGTTTTAAATTTCAGGTGCACCCCCCCCCCCCGGTTCTGTTTTCAGGAAGAATAGGAGGGGGGGCTTTCAATTCATAATTCAAAAGCCTGGGTTCTGTTTCAGAACCGGGGGGACGGGTGACCTGGAATTCGGAACGAAAACAGAATGGATTTCTGCTGATTCACACACCCCTAATTTTCTTGTATGGTGTGAAGGATATTAGTCATATCTTCTGCGAACTTGTCATCTCTGAGCACAATTTTGGAAGTTAAATATGAATGCATACAACATTTCTGAAATCATTTCCAAAGATAACTCTTTCTCTGCTAGCCCTCCTTGCCTCAGTTTCGTGTAATGTAACAGGGAGGAGAAAGTTGTTAGTACTAGGAATAGGAGATCCTCTGGTCAATTTATCCTATGTTACATAGAGTTTGCAAGATGAAAACACAATTACAGTGTAACTCCATGCTGAAGTTTTTGGAGGAACAGCTATTTATTTATTTATTTATTTGTTTACAGTATTTATATTCCGCCCTTCTCACCCCGAAGGGGACTCAGGGCAGATCACATTATATACATATAGGGCAAACATTCAATGCCCATATACACATAGAACCGAGACAGACAGACGCAGAGGCAATTTAACCTTCTCCTGAGGGGATGTTCGATTCTGGCCACAGGGGGGAGCAGCTGCTTCATCATCCAGTGTGATGGCACTTCCTCATTCCAACATTGTAAGTTAGTTAAATCTGCCTCCCCACTTTATAAGTGGTACCTTATTTCCTACTTGATAGATGCAACTATCTTTCGGGTTGCTAGGTCAGCAACGAGCAGGGGCTATTTTTTATTTTTTAATTGACGGGTCTCACCCCGCTATGGGCTGACCTCGAACTCATGACCTCTTGGTCAGAGTGATTTATTGCAGCAGGCTGCTCATCAGCCTGCTCTACAGCCCGCCCCCAACTAGGCGCTTTTCACATTGCAGAATTATGGTGCTATTATTCCATTCAAGCTACCATGGTTTGATCTTATGGAATCTTTGTGCTTGTAGTTTGGTGAGGCACTGGGATACTCAGGCCCCTTCATATAATCCAGATTATCAAAGCAGATAATCTGGATTTATATGGCAGTGTAGAAGGGCCTCAGGCTGAGAATTCTTTAATGCTCTTCCTTAAACTAATCAATCTTGGATTTGAAAAGACAGAACCTTGGCAATTATATTGGAATAATAATAACAATGCTAGAATTTTGTAGTGTGAATGGGCCATAGGAATATTTGTGAAAATATGATACATTAATGTAATGTTGGTTGTTGTGTGCCTTCAAGATGTTTCCAATTTGTGATGCACTAAGACAAACCTAACATTTAGCAACCGCAACTGATCTTGGGTGTTGCAAAAGAGATTAGCCCAAAAAGCCCGTGTAACTTTTGAAACAATATTAGACTCGAGGAAAAGTCAATGAACTTGTGCGGAAGGGTTTAGATTGTGCCTGACCTCTATGGTAATATTTCATATATTTCATATAAGGTTGCTATTGGGAGAGAAATCAAATTTCAGTCATGAACATGATTGACAGGTGGGAGCAAGGGAGAGAGAGACATCTGGTCAGATGGGGAATTTGGGAAAGAGAAGGACACGCGTGGGAAGATTTGATGTAATATTAGGAATAATAAGCGGAGATATGAAATATCCAATATTTAAACTCCCTGGAGGCATGCTTAACATGAAGCTTCCCATTGTAAATTTCTCGAAGTAAACTGGAAAACAAGTTCTGATGCCTGAATAATTTGATTTTGTTGGAAAAGAGAGTGTGTACCTCTTTGATGCTTGGCACAAAGAAGTGAAATATAAAATATGAATGAATGGAAGGGTGAAAAATCTCTTGGTTTTGGCTGTAAAATCACAAAATGGTATAAAACCATTCCTCTATTTTGCAAACAGCTGCCGTGTGTGGTTCACAACAGAGGAAGATGGAGAAGTTGAAGTGAGGATTTCAAAACAGGAGCTAAAAATCTGAGAGGTTGTCGAAGGCTTTCATGGCCGGGCTGTATGGCCATGTTCTAGAAGTATTCTCTCCTGACGTTTCGCCCACATCTACGGCAGGCATCCTCAGAGGTTGTGAGGTATGGAGAAACTATATAAACCTTCCTTGCTTAGTTTCTCCATATCTCACAACCTCTGAGGATTTCTGCCATAGATGTGGGCGAAACGTCAGGAGAGAATGCTTCTGGAACATGGCCACACAGCCCGGAAAACATACAACAACCCAATCTGAGAGGTTGTTTGGTTCCTATCTGTCATCTCCCTTCCTCCCTCAGCTCTACTATTGACACATAATGTACTTTTATTAAGTATGTGCGTGAAGTTCGTTCCTACTGTTTCTACCATTTCTTTTATTTCTTCAATTGCTTCGGAAGCACGAAACGGGAAGCCTCCTCAGCTAAACGTAGTATAGATTGAAAATCACTTATGCAAAATGTTCCCATTTTTGTTTGTTTTTTGTGGGCGAGATTTTGAAATACTTGCATATACATAATGTGATATCTTGTAAATGGGATCTAAATCAAAACACAAAATTCACTGTTGTTTCATACATTACACACATAATGTGAAGGTATATTCAAATGTGATTTTTGCACATTGAACCATCAAAAAGCAAAGGTGTCACTATCTCAACAAGCTCTGTGGATAATTTTGGATTTTGGAGGATTTTTGGAATTCCAGATAAGAGATATTCAACCGTTGTTGTTGTTGTTGTTGTTGTTGTTGTTGTTGTTGTTGTTGTATCGGCTCACAAAAAAGTTAGTCAATAGAGGTGAGAATTTAATTGATCTGAGAAATCATATAAATAAGTCTAGAGGTTGTATACAGGTTTTTCAAAACAAGACAGCAAGAATTAGGTTATTTTTCCTTTCCTCATTGTTTACACATTTCCCGCATCTTAACAAATCTGGTTGTCAACTGTGTCTTTTTCATAATACACAACAATAGAGCTCTGATCTGTGGCTGAAAAGTCTAAATATTCTTCCCTAGACTGCAAAACCAGAACGACATACAATGGAGCCATGGTTGATAGAAATTGTGGTTGATGTCATTTATTAGCTGATAAGCATTAAGGGCTGTATTTCAGAATATTCCCTGACTTTGGTTACCGGTTTAAAGCCCTTAAAGCATGCTGCATTGCTCATTTGTGGCGTACATTATATTAACACCATGTTTCCAAGATGCCGTTAAACTGCCTTAAGTAGTTAGTGCAGATGTGCTCTGAGGCCCTGCCTACACTGCCATATAAAATCCAGATTATCTGCTTTGAACTGATTATATGGCAGTGTAGACTCAGATAATCAATGTGGATTATATGATTTGATAATCTAGATTATATGGTAGAGTTGTACGGGGAATTTATTTTTCCTGTTTCCTTCATTTCTTTCGTGTCTTTTGTTTCTTCGGGAGCATGGAACAGGAAGGCCCCTCCCGATACAGAAATCAGCTTGAAACGAAGGCAAGCAGAAACAGGTCCCAGTTCCTGGCATGCTTTTTGGCATCAGAGAGTAAGAGGTGCTCGGCTGCAGGCCTTGGAAGATGTGGGTGTTCCTGCATGCCACACACACATACACTTTCCAAGGAGAGTGCATATTTGGCGTGCAAGAGCACCTGCACCTGCCAGGGCCTGTAGCCAAGCACCTCTTATTCTAGAGTAAGAGGAGCTTGGTTGCAGGTCCTGGCAGTCACAGGCGCTCTGGGCCTGCACACCACACATGCACTCTCTTTCCAAGGAAATTGCATGTGTGGCGTGCCTGCCAGGGCCTGCAGCCGAATGCCTCCTCTATCGTAGAAACAGCAGGTAAGGAGAAGCCTACTTAAAAGAGATATCTGCTTTCGGGAGGCTCCCAAAAAACAGATTGGGGGCCCCACCGAAAGCTGGGACACAGAAAGGGGCAGGGTTTACCCCGAATGTCCAGCCTTATTCTATGGCAGTGTAGAAGAGGCCTGAATTGAAAGTGTATAAATAGTTTGAAACTCCTGCTCTTCCCAGTAGATTTAGGCCAACCCCCCCCCCCCCCCAAAAACAGACCCCTAATGCATCTTCTCTAAATCTGGATGGGCAACATTTTTGAAAAGCAGCTGTCAATATTAGAGGCCAAAGTTTGTACTCCTGCATTATAGACCTCCCCACATGTGACTAAAGTTATCTTTTCCTCAACTTAGGAAGACAAATTTCATTTAAAGTTCTGGATTTTTCTCCTTTTAAAAAATGTACTGCAGTGCCTATTGCTTTGTTGGAAGTTACAGAGAGAAAGAGAGAGAGCAGGCCTGCTAATGATGCTTTCCATAACTGCAGAGTTGAATTAAATATCATCTCCCTTGGTTTCAAACAATAGTTGAAATTCTTAATTCTCGAGCACTGCACTCATTCCGTCATACCTTTTGGTTCCCTTTTCTTTCTTTTCTTGCAGTTTGGCCTTGTGCTAAAAATAAATTTTGACACCCACTAGTCTTCTCTTTTGCCGTTTTTCCCTTTTCCCATCTTAAAAAAAAAAAAAAAAAACCCTCTTGTTTCTGGACCACAATGTCAGTTGTACCAGATCAAAGGCTGGGAACATAAAAGTTGAGATCTATTATTTATTTCACAGTTTGCGTCAACGATGCATCTGCTTCTTCTTCTTTTTTTAGTGATACTTGCTGATGTTTCTAAAGCTACACGTGCCCCTTAAAAGTGGTTTGTCCCCTACAGACAGTATACATATTAATGTAACCCATCAATTGCTTAACAACCTGGAGAGGAACTTTGCCTATCTGAGAGACATTTTAATTTTCATAAGGGTCAGGACAGCGGATCTCTCTGAGTTGGCAATACGGCTTTGGCCAGAGTGCAAGAAATGTGTGAAGTAGGATTGGGATTCAGTTGAACAAATATATGGAGTAGGCGACACTACCCACTCACCTGATACTCTGAATTTTTGCAGAGGCACTGAAGAATGCCAGACTGATGGTTAGCAGAGAATAACAGAAAGTTCTACTCTACAGATCTGTATAAGACTCTAGTACAATTAGCTGTACAGGATGGGTTTTTTTTGGGGGGGGGGGGGGGGTTGCACCACAGTCAAAACAGCAAAGCTCTCATTGAATTGCCCAGAGTCTGTTACCTTCCTGAAAGTTCCATCTTGTCAGATCTCAGTTCTGGTCCTCACGGGACAATCAAAGTCACTCGGTGACATTGTGCAAATTTTTCGTTCTCTCATCCTATTATAATTCACTTGGTTATTGTGAGAATACATCAAGGATGGGAAGAACCATGTCTTCTGCTTGGAGATCACTGGAGAAAAGTGGAGATGTTGTCACAGAAGGTGGTGGGTGGGCTCTCCTTCTTTGAAATAAATAAATAATAAGTAAAACAAGCAGTCAAAGAAGAAGAACATGCCATGGCAGAATATGTAAAGTGAAGAACCTGCTTTAATTGAAGTCAAAAATCAGAAACTCCTCAAAGCACAGCAGACAAAAAACCAGTACAAGAAAACCGCACTACAAACTAGAGCTGACAGCTGGCACAACAAAACATCAGAAGCAGGAGGGGTGGAGAGAAACCTTGGGTAGTTTTTGCGTGTGAGAGTGAGTTTAAAGCTTCTCTTGCAGTTGTTAAATGTTGAGACTAACCTGGGAGTCTTGGGGTACCAGAAACCTAGCCAAGTTGAGAGGAGTCATTTTGAGCATCGCTCTTTTTTTTTTGGTAGAGAAAGCCGCTTGGCTGTTTCTTTTAAAAATTTAATTGGGATCAGGAGATTATTCCCTTTCTTGTCCCTGGGCTCTCCCTTTTTTTGTCCCTTTCCAGGGCTTTATGAAATGCTTCTAAATAGCATTTTGTAATCAATACTTGATCTCATTAAGAAGCATCCTAAAATTGGCTTCAGAAAAGAAAAGAAACAGTGATAAAGATTCCATTGGAGCTTTCTTAGCAGAGCTAACAGTGGTGCTGTGTATATCCCTCCATTGATATGCAGAAAAATATTTTGCCCTAATGTTTTGAAATCCCGAATAAAAGACTATCCTCTTCCTGTACTCCTATCCTGGAATGCGTTCAGAGCAGCGGTGGTTTATTTCAAATGCAAAATTAAGTATTCATTTATTAAATTCATTTATGCACCCACATTCTTTTTATGTTTTTATTTTTAGCACCGGGTCCCCTCCTGGAATTTGTTCTGCCTGTTGACTCGAGTTCTCTCTTGCTTAGGATTTCTCCCCCTTCCCCTGCTAACAAGGCAGTTCATTTAGAAAGAAATGTTTATGAGAAGTGCTTGTCAGTTGGCATTTTTACTGGTGTGCTAACCCAAAGGTAAAATATAAAGGCCTGCCTTTTTCCACGTTGGATTGTTGTTGCTAGAACGGTTCCTCCCTTGTTAGCTTGATAAATAATTTTACTAGTTAGAACCTGCTGGATTTTTATGCCGTCTGACTTTTTTCTACTTGCTGCAAATAAATCCCAGCACTTGGAGGGCTCTAAAATGCCAAACACATGGCAGCTTCTCATTTGGGTGCTGTTTGCCTAAAAATATTTAACTTTTTTATTTTTATTTTATCTTGTCACTTAGGCTTGGACATTGCATGCAACAAAATGAAGCGGTGGGATGGCCGAAGGGGTGATTCACACTGCAGAGAAGGGAAGGGGATCACAGTGTTCAATGATCCTGAAAATAAAAGCTCCCTTTAAATAGAAATCTTGCATTCCAAGAGGAGATGGCTAAATACAATACATTCCTGCCATCTGGTTGTTGTTTTTTATTCTGTGCCCAGGAGACACATGAAAACAATCAATCATGATCCCCTCTAATGTGGGGGATCACTCAAAACCTGAACAGCAAAAGTGAAAAAATATGATAATTTTTCCAAAAAATGTAATAAAACATGTTTTCAAGTATTGAGAAAGCTTGATAAGAAGAATCTTAAACTGATAACAATTTTTACAGTTTGAGGTTTAACCTGTACAAAATTCACTTACAGAGTTTTTGCTCAGGAAATGATATTTTCTGCACACAAACATTTTATCTGCACAAGAAATAATGTTTCTGCACAGTAACATTATTTTCTGCACAATAAAAGCTGTTCCTTGCACAGCAAAGGCTGTGTGTTTGGGACCCATTGTTTGCAAAATGTACACTTCGTTGAATGGTTGTCAAAGGCTTTCATGGCCAGAATCACTGGGTTGCTGTGAGTTTTCTGGGCTGTATGGCTGTGCTCGTCCGACGTTTCACCCACATCTATGGCAGGCATCCTCAGAGCTTGTGAGGTCTGTTGGAAACTAGGCAAGTGGGGTTTATATATCTGTGGAATGTTCAGGGTCGTAGAAAAAACTCTTGTCTGTTGGAGGCAAGTGTGAATGTTGCAATTGAATAGCATTGCAGCTTCAAAGCTTGGCTGCTTCCTGCCTGGGGAAATCCTTTGTTGGGAGATGTTGGCTGGCCCTGATTGTTTCTTGTCTGGAATTCCCCTGTTTCTGAGTGTTGTTCTTTATTTACTGTCCTGATTTTAGAGTTTTTAAATACTAGTCCCCAGATTTTGTTCATTTCCAAGGTTTCCCCCTTTCTGTTGAAATTGTCCACATGCTTGTGGATTTCAGTGGCTTCTCTGTGTCGTCTGACATGGTGGTTGTCAGTGGTCCAGCATTTCTGTGTTCTCAAATAATATACTGTGTCCAGCTTGGTTCATCAAGTGCTCTGCTATGGCTGAGATCTCTGGTTGAATTAGTCTGTAGTGTTTTTCGTGTTTCTTGATTCCTTGATTACAGTTAGTTGACTTTCTCAAAAAGGAAGATTTTGTGAAACAGTTGCAAAATATTTCTGCAGAGAAATATTGCTTCATGCTAATAGTATAGCTTCTTCTTTGCAGAAAATGCTGGTTTCTGTGCAAATCAACTCCAGGTCTCTGCCACAAAACTGTTAAAATGTAGACTACCTTTTAGTTGCAGATATTCATTTGCACCGAACATAGTTGGTTTACAAAGCATGGTCTCTTACATAACCAGCTAAAATGAGTTATCTTTTAAAGATCAGTCTGCTCACTAGTAAAATGGAAGGAAAGCTAGCACAATCTAAACACCCCAGGTATACTTATGAAAAAATCACTAACTTGAGGCACAATTAATCCCAAATGTATGGGGACAGATTTGGAATTTCAAATGGCAACTTGAAAAGACGTCAGACGATAGCTGTTAGAAGTATTAAATTAGGCCAAGGACTGCATGTACCACAGTTTGGTTATATTTTTTTCCCTTCTCCTCTAAAGACTCAAATATATGAAACGGTTCCAAAAAGTATTTATTTATTTATATATTAAAAATATTCTACCCACCCTGAAGATCCCTGGCTAAGTTACAATAAAAGCAATTGTAAACAATAACTAATTATAACTATTGCTTAATTGATCAGCTAAAACAAGACTACTTGAGACCCATTAAAATTGAAGATACAGTAGAGTCACACTTATCCAACATTCGCTTATCCAATGTTCTGGATTATCCAACGCATTTTTGTAGTCAATGTTTTCAATACATCATTTTATTTTGGTGCTAAATTTGTAAATACAGTAATTACTACATAACATTACTGCATATTGAACTACTTTTTCTGTCAAATTTGTTGTATAACATGATGTTTTGGTGCTTAATTTGTAAAATCATAACCTAATTTGATTAAGGCTTCTCTTTAATCTCTCCTTATTATCCAACATATTCGCTTATCCAACATTCTGCCGGCCCATTTATGTTGGACAAGTGAGAGACTACTGTAATAACAATGACAACATATATGTAATTTTTTTTTTTTAAAAAATAAGTTTTAGGCCCTAAAAGTTTTCATAAAATAACATACAATATTGCTAGACATTTTTTTATGATTTAGTCAGGCTTTCTTAGTCCCCTGTAAGTAAGTGAGCATACCTTCCATGAAGGCTTAAAGTATCAGGCTATTTCAACTCAAAATACTTATTTTACTTTTACCAACATGGCTACAAGCATGTTTAATTTACTTGGAATTTTGATTTTTCTTTCCTTTTTCATTACAGGGTCATGAATTAACCCTCAAAGTTATTTTGACTCAGCTCATACTCAATAGCTAGTGGGACGAGGTAGATTAATCATTCTTTCCCTTCTGTAGAACATTCACAGTTTTAGATAGATGACTATATATTTGCTGAAAATTCTCTTATTTCTTTCCATAGTAGCTGGAAATGGGGGGGGGGGGGTACCCTTGGCAACATACAATTCACTGAAAATTGGTTTCAGTTGTTTCTTGTAAATCTCATCCAACAATGTTAATGGGACTAGATCATATTCTTTTTTTGATGGTGCAATATTCCACAAGGAAATTCACCAAAACATCAGTGGAATACTTGTGAAATGGATATGTATATGCTTTATCTAGTTCCCCAGTTGTAAATTTCAGGCTTAAGAGTGTGTAAAGTGAAACTGTTTTGAATCTGTGCGCTAATGCAGAGGTGACATTTTCTGAAACAGCATGGAAACTGTGATTGTGAGTGAATTAGGCACATGTTCTGAAAATTCCCAGGGCTGGAGAGATAGTGGTTGGAGAACAGAATAGCTAGGTCTGATGTAATATCACTGAGTGTTTAAGTCTTCGATAAGACAATTTATTTTCACCTACGTTTGTGGACACTGGCCAAAATCCTATATAGGACACAAAACTAACATCACATAGCTATGTTTCCCTGGGATGATGTCTCTTGACAGGCCCCAGGAAAGTATGTGTTAAACCCATGTGAAGATCCTGGTTGCTGTGAAGATAAATTTGTGCACCCTCCAAACTCCTTGAAGGAGAGATGGGATAGAAATATAAGTAAGGCTAATAATATAATGTACAATAATATATAATAATTATAACATATTGTGTATACATATAATATTAATAATATTATATTGTAATACGATATAATACTAATAATACAATATAATAATATTAATTATATATTATATTTTACATGCCCTGGTGGTGGCGCAGTGTTAAAGCACTGAGCTGCTGAACTTGCAGACCGAAAGGTCCCAGGTTCAAATCCCGGGAGCGGAATGAGCGCCCGCTGTTAGCTCCAGCTCCTGCCAACCTAGCAGTTCGAAAACATGCCAATGTGAGTAGATCAATAGGTACTGCTCCGGCAGGAAGGTAATGGTGCTCCATGCAGTCATGCCGGCCACATGACCTTGGAGGTATCTACGGACAATGCCGGCTCTTCGGCTTAGAAATGGAGATGAGCACCAACCCCCAGAGTCGGTAACGACTGGACTTAATGTCAGGGGAAACCTTTACCTTTACCTTACACCGCATATGATGGAGTTAATATATTATCTATTTTCCTTATAAACTGAATTGAACAGAACACTATGGTAAGAAGTAGTAGTAAAGTAAGTAAAAGTTTATTTGTATACCGCCCTCTCTCCCGAAAGGGACTCAGGGCGGTTTCCAATATAAAATCAGCATAAAACATTGTACAATAAAACACTGAAAACACTATAAAACACTATAAGAATTAAAAACAAAACATAACAATTGACTAAAACAATCACATAAGCAGAAGGAATATAATCACTCAAATAACATATGAATCTGCAAAGAAAAAAGAAAAAAGACCACTGGGATGGAGGAGAGGATGGCTTGGAGGGACCAGTTAGAACTAAAATACAATGTTAAGAAGACAATTTCCCCTGTTTTCCCCTCCTCGTGGGATGTCAAACTGGATTAATTCAAAGTAGTGTCAAACCGCATTAATTCCTAAGTGTAGATGTGCCCATAACAGTTGTGTTGCAAATCCAGCCATATGCCATATGGACTACCCACAGCATCTAAGGAGTGAGACCACTTTATTTTGGCCATGTTAGACATGGTCCTTGACTCCTACTCTAAATACCATACCACATAACACTCTCACAGGTTGGGGAATGCTGCCTTTAATTATAATGAACTAAGCGATGTACATTTCACAGCCTTCAGCCACTCTGCACAGACATTGAATGATGCGCTGATCATACTAACAAAATAAGCTCTGAGCTTCTTCTCCTCCACCCATCCATTTTTTGAAGGTAGGTGTCATCCCGAAAGAGTTCACAGCCTTGCCAGCTGTCATCATCTCCACAGGGAATGACAGCTTATGAACACCACCACAGTGGCTACGCTTTTAGAACCATCATCATTCATGCATGGGCAACTACAGGATGTAGCTTAAGTACACTGTCACACTTGCCAACTGAAGGGTTCATGAATCCCTCGGTCATCCCGTCCTGGTGGCTCGTATAGAGGTGTGGCCATCACCTGGAGTGACCCTTCCAGTTGGCAGAACCTCAGAGGCAGCATCTTCGGGATTTGAAAGAGCATTTCGATGAGACAAAAAGTTAAATTGTCTTCTTTCTTAACAACAAACTCACTCTTTGTCTGGATCCTTTGTCTGGATCCTCTCAGCATTTCCTGAAATTTGGTTCCAGGATACCAAAATCTGTGGATACTCCAGTCCCATCATATACAATGGTGCAGGAAAATGATGTCCATCATATAAAGTGACAAAACTAAGGTTTGCTTTTTATTTCAAGCAGTGGGTGGTGGAATCCATGGAGACATAATTCATTGGTATGGAGGCTAACAGTTCAGCTAAAATAACATCTACGCAAAGAAGGAAAGTATTAGCATGCCCACATGTAAAGGTCTTTGCATGGGAGAGAAAAACACCCAAACTATCATCAGAGGAGTAAACATGGTTCATAGCTGGCTAAGAGATGAGAATGGGAAACTGGATGGGAGTATTCTGGAGAAATCATGGATAGCTGGCTGGCTAGAAATCTGGACGGGAGCCTCCCAGGCTGGAACATTTTGCTTCAATTCCCACTTATTTATTTATTTATTTATTTATTATTTGCTACATTTATATGCCGCCTTTCTCACCCCGAAGGGGACTCAAAGCGGCTTACAAATTAAATTTACATACAATATTATATTATTAGCATAGTACAATACTGGCAATAAATTATTATATTGTACTATATCAATATATTGTAATATGTAAAGGTTTTCCCTTGACATTAAGTCCAGTCAGGTATCCGTAGACACCTCCATGGTCATGTGGCCAGCATGATTGCATGGAACGCCATTACCTTCCCACCGGAGCGGTACCTATTGATCTACTCACATTTGCATGTTTTCGAACTGCTAGGTTGGCAGAAGCTGGAGCTTAACAGTGGGTGCTCACTCTGCTCCCTGGATTTGAACCTTATGCCATATGCGGTGCATTTTTGTCCATTTGCATTCTGAGCCATTACATGGGTGAGCGTAGTCCCTGCTGATTTCACTTTTTATATATATATAAAGGGAAACTTTGAAATTGCAGAAGTCCTAAATCTACTTCTTAAAGGGGGAATATAGCCACAGCGAAGTGGTGTTATACTAAAATTGTGCAATTTCTGAAGAATAAATTATTTTTTAAATTATTGTAAAAGTTTCGTGCAAGAGGATTAATGACAAGAAAAGAAGCATCGAGGCTCATTTCGAGGCCATCCACAGGAATGCCCACTCTAAAAAGAATCTGACAGTTCCCATCCCATGTGTAAATTGGCACCTTTAGCTGTTTCTGTGCAAATCAGAAGCTCTGAAAACAATTGCTACCTGACTCTGAAAACCTCAAGTTTTACACACCTTAAATTTATTTTTAAGAGTAAGGTCCACAGGGAATTACTGGAAGTAGTTTTGTGTCATATGATGGGCTCTGTGGGACTCCATCTTTAAACTGTTTTTAAAGTGTGTTGAAACTGGGGGAGCGGGGGGCTCCTGTGTCTGACGAGGACCTATAACTGCCATGTTTCAATGCCATGGAATCCTGGGAACTGTAGTTTGATAAGGAACCTGTACTTTTTGTCAGAGAAAACTAAAGATCTTAGAAAACTACAACTCCCATGATTTCATAGTCATGAGACGCGGCAGTTAAACTAGTGTCAAACCATGCAAACTCTGCAGTGTAGATGCACCCTACATTCACACCAATAGAATTTATTCCAGAGCTTCCTGGAATGGAGAGGAGAAGACAGAATCTGACTTTCTCTGCAGGAGCAAGCAAAAGCAAGCTGCTGCAGTATTTCCTATTTTATATGTCCTTCCTCATTGATGGTAGCCCTGTGTTGAATACAGATATCTCTATATATAAAAGGGTAAAGAAATTTTGGCCTAGGACAAAACAACAAATCTACACATCCCAGAAACACTAAACTTGGCAGCACAACCCCTCATCCATGCCTCTACGTTCATACAACAAAAAGAAAAGAAAAATAAAGCCCTAATTAGAGGGAGAGGTATAATTGTTTTTATCCAATTGCTGCCAGTTAAAAGGCTAAGCTCCGCTCACTTGGTCTCCTAGCAACCCACTCAGCCCAGGGGACAGGCAGAGTTAGGCCTCATTTAGGCCTCTTCCACACTGCCTATAAAATACAGATTATCAGATTTGAACTGGATTATATGGCAGTGTAGACTCAAGGCCCTTCCACATAGCTATATAACCCATTTATAATCTTATACTGTCTGCTTTGAACTGGATTATCTTGACTCCACACTGCCATATAATCCATTCCAGTGTGCAGTCGGACACAACTGGACTTAATGTCGGGAAAACCTTTACCCTTTACCTTAACTACCACCAATTCCTCAATACTTTTATTTCCCATAACACCATACTTCACCACAGCAACGCGTGGCCGGGCACAGCTAGTATTATATAAATACTCCTTTCTGTTTCCTGCAGGTCTAAGTTCCTTGCTAAATTCTGGGAAATGTTTCAAAGTTGACATGTACTGTAGTTCCGTTGAATCCACAGTAGTAATTTCTCTCTTTCTCTTCTCACTGGTGATGCATTACTTCTTTTTCACCCAGGTTGGTGTTTCTTGCATGCATGCAAAGGGCAAATTCAATATCATTTTCCTACACCCCCCCCCCCCCAAAAAAACGTCACAAACAAACACTCAACCTTGCACAAAATGATAATGTATCCATGTGAGAAAATACGTAAATAATCGCAGGTACACTCGCCAGATATCGTTTTATTCCTTTGGGGTTTCTTGTTGGAAAATATCACGTCATCGTGTTGGCACCATTGTCTATGCCCTCTAAATGAAGGCTGACTACCTACAGAGTGATTGCGCATCAGTTCTGTCAGAGACCAAATCCACACTTCATTTATTAAAGTTAAATGTCTATTCACCTTTCCTATTTGACTTTCAGATTGAGCTCCTGGCTGTATCTTTCAGTCTTCTCAAACACATCCAAAGTGAGGGGGTGATCTTTTTGAGAACTTAGGGGAAAGTGTTGTTTTGAATGTCTGGAAAAGGCTCGCTCAAAACTTCTGGAATGAACTCATTTCCTTTGAAAACAGTTTTTTTTAAAGAAAATGTTATGCCTTACAGACACCTGGCTATTTGTACAGCCATAAATAAATAGGATATACAGGTTTGGTGTCATTTATCTGCAATGCTTGAGGCCAAAATAGTTTGGATTTCAGATTTTTGGGAATACAGTAGAGTCTCAATTATCCAACCTTCACTAATAATAATAATAATAATAATAATAATAATAATAATAATAATATTTTTATACCCTGCCCCATCTCCCCGAGGGGATTCTTCCCGAGGGGACTTATCCAATGTTCTGGATTATCCAACACATTTTTGTAGTCAATGTTTTCAATACATTGTGATATTTTGGTGCTAAATTCATAAATACAGTAATTACTACATAGCATTATTTATTTATTTATTTATTTATTTATTACAACATTTATATCCTGCCCTTCTCACCCGAAAGGGGACTCAGGGTGGCTTACAAGAAACACACATATAAAAATTATACAATACACTATAAATCAGATTAAAATTATTTATTTAAATTATTTAGAATCAATTACTGCGTATTGAACTACGTTTTCTGTCAAATTTGTTATATAACATGATGCTTTGGTGCTTAATTTGTAAAACCATAACCTAATTTGATGTTTAATAGGCTTTTCCTTAATCCCTCCTTATTATCCAACTTACTCGCTTATCCAACATTCTGCTGGCCCATTTATGTTGGATAAGTGAGACTCTACTGTACTTGTTTTTGCATATATAGTAGAATCTCACTTATCCAACACTCGCTTATCCAACGTTATGGATTATCCAACGCATTTTTGTAGTCAATGTTTTCAATACATCGTGATTTTTGGTGCTAAATTCGTAAATATACAGTAGAGTCTCACTTATCCAACACTCGCTTATCCAACTTTTTGGATTATCCAACACATTTTTGTAGTCAATATTTTCAATACATTGTGATATTTTGGTGCTAAATTAGTAAGTACAATAATTACTACATAGCATTACTGCGTACTGAACTACTTTTTCTGTCAAATTTGTTGTATAACATGATGGTTTGATGCTTAATTTGTAAAATCATAACATAATTTGGTGTTTAATAGGCTTCTCCTTAATCTCTCCTTCTTATCCAACATATTCGCTCATCCAACGTTCTGCCGGCCCGTTTATGTTGGATAAGTGAGACTCTACTGTATGTTCATAATGAGATACCTTGGAAATGGGACTGAAGTCCAAACACAATATTCATTGATATTTCACATCCACCTTGTATTCATAACCTTCCATGAACAATCAGAAAGCTACCCAGGTGGATAATTTCAAATTTTGGTATATTTTGGATTTCAGAATTCGAGATAAGGGATGCTCAACTTATGTTACAGCTTCCTTGTCTTTAGGTAGCCATGATTCTCTCAAGAGTATGAGGATGGTGCTACAGTAGAGTCTCACTTATCCAAGCTAAACGGGCCGGCAGAAGCTTGGATAAGCAAATATCTTGGATAATAAGGCGGGATTAAGGAAAAGCCTATTAAACATTAAATTAGGTTATGATTTTACAAATTAAGCACCAAATCATCATGTTATACAACAAATTTGACAGAAAAAGTAGTTCAATAGGCAGTAATGTTATGTTGTAATTACTGTATTTACGAATTTAGCACCAAAATATCACGATATATTGAAAACATTGACTACAAAAATGGCTTGGACAATCCAGAAACTTGGATAAGCGAGGCTTGCATAAGTGAGACTCTACTGTAGTTGAGTTGGCAGGAATATTTAACAAAGGAGGAGGCTCTCATTGGACATGAAAGATTCTGAGGCTGGTTTATTGGTATGCAACTGACATAAACTATTGGTTGATACCTGCACTTTGATCTGTCTTTGAGGATATTGCTATGGAAACAGTCATAGAGTGAGTATCTGTATGTCAGAATGACTATTACTCCAATTGCCAGTTGCTTGCCAAGATCTCTTAAGCCATCCTCCTCACAACTTGCTATTTGATCCTTTGCAACCACATACCTTCCAACATTTCACAAATGAAACCAGAGACATGTGGCTAAGAAACATATGAGTGTATTCAACCCGGAAAAAGCCATTAATGAGAAAAAAAAGACATGAGCAGCAGTTTGTTTTTGCCCAAAACTTCTTGAAAGATGCAGTCCCTGGCTGTCCCTGTCTTTCTTCCTCTTGAGTGAATTGAGTGCAAACTTTTTGTAGGTTGAGATCAATTTGCAACAATGGAACCAAGAAAAGGTCAAGGAAAAGAAAGTAGAAGAAAGAGAGTGAAATTAGAACATTTTACAACAGCTGAAAAAGTGGGACAATATGGAATTAATCAGGACTGTCTGTGTCAAATTAGGACACCTGGAATATACACCATGGCTCTTACAACATCTTGATAGCATTAAGTTTGCATGTGCCTCCTCAACCTTGATCAAGAAATGATTTTGGATTTTTTGTGTGAAAGCTCTCACTATTTATTTATTTATTTATTTATTTCCGATATTTCTACCCCACCCTTCTCCCTGAGGGGACTCAAGGTGGCTTACACAACTGGCAGGATCACTACCAGTATATCATAATACAATAAAATAATACAACAATTAAAATAGTGAAATAACGCTATATATATAAAAGTGTAATGAAATTTCGGCCTAGGACAAAACAACAAAGCTATACATCCCAGAAACACTAAACTTGGCAGCACAACCCCTCATCCATGCCTCTACGTTCATACAACAAAAAGAAAAGAAAAATAAAGTCCTAATTAGAGGGAGAGGAATAATTGTTTTTCTCCGATTGCTGCCAGTTAGAAGGCTAAGTTCCGCCCACTTGGTCTCCTAGCAACCTACTCAGCCCAGGGGACAGGCAGAGTTAGGCCTCACTTAGGCCTCTTCTACACTGCCTATAAAATACAGATTATCTGATTTTAACTGGATTATATGGCAGTGTAGACTCAAGGCCCTTCCACACAGCTATATTATCCATTTATAATGGACTTAATGTCAGGGGAAAACCTTTCCCCTTTACCTTAACTACCACCAATTCCTCAATACTTTATTTCCCATAACACCATACTTCACCACAGCAACGCGTGGCCTGGCACAGCTAGTAACATAGTAAAATACAATATATAAAAGATTTAACACAGTGCAACGCCGAATATATATGCCAGTCATCCATCAGACCTTGTGCAAGAGCCTTAATCCAATCCATGTCAACGCTAACTGAGTTCATTCATTAAATGCTTGCGCACATAGCCAGGTCTTCAACTTCTTTCTAAACCCCAGTATGAAAACATGCCAATGTGAGTAGATCAATAGGTACAGCTCCGGCGGGAAGGTGACGGCGCTCCATGCAGTCATGCCTGCCACATGACCTTGGAGGTGTCTATGGACAACGCTGGCTCTTCAGCTTAGAAATGGAGATGAGCACCAAACCCCAGAGTCAGACATGACTAGACTTAACGTCAGGGGAAACCTTTACCTTTTGCATAAGGTTGTGTGTGTACTGTGACATCATGTCTCACTAGTTATCTGCATCAAGATTCAACCACGAAACCATTATCCCAGTATTCTATTGTTATAGCATTACTACTTTTCAGTTAGCCTATACTTTTAACATGTGTTTGCTGCAGTCATTTTGTGGCACCTTTGGGGCATGAGACTAATTACTGGCTATTTTTCATGATACAATTACGGTCTTCTCTTGGGAGAGCAACATATGAGGGTTGAGTGAATAGTAATGCCTCCACCTTCGTAACTTCTCAACAGATCTGCGGCAGGTCCTGGCTTGTTCAGTAGACTCTCCTCTACAGTTCCATTTGGCGGGAAGCCTTAGCATTGAATGGTTGTGTTGTTAAAGTGCAAAGTATGGTGCAAGCTGTTTATGGTGATTGTGTTGATGTGAGTCCTGTGCGTCGTTGGGCGAGTAAATTTAAAGATGTTGAGGTGGGAACATCTGACTTGCATGACAAACAAAGAGTTGGACGTCCTGTGACAGCAAGCAACCACTGAATTTCACAAGCAAAAGGTTGAAAGATTGATTCAGGATGATTGTCGTATCACTCAGAGAGAAATTTCAAGCATATTTTTATTTATTTATTTATTTATTACAACATTTGCATCCCACCCTTCTCACCCAACAGGGGACTCAGGGCAGCTTACAATAAAACAATACAAAGAAAGGATTCCCTGAAATGCACAGGCAAGAGGCCACTATAGCTAGAAATGTAATTCAATAATATGAACTATAAAACAGTAATTAAACCAAAATATAATCCATGTGTTATCAAAATACATGCATTCATAGAAAGTAAAACTCTATATTCAGAGTTTGTGAGTCCAATGCCCACCAGAGTTCATGTTCCACATGGAGGACTGTATAAGTCACTAACTGTGAGTCCAAATTTAAACGTCCAAGTAAGTGAATCCTTTTATGAAATCCAATGTTTTAAACAAGTCCAAGGTTAGTCACCATCCACGACCGATTTCAACTGTGTGGTCTTCCTCAGGTGGTGGTTATGCAGGTATGGAGAACCTAAAGTAGTCAATTCCGTTCTTTGAGTATTTAATTTCAATGTGTCATTATCAATGACGGAGTGAACATAAACTCTCCTACATAAACTCTCCTACATTGGATTACATTTCTAGCTATAGTGGCTTACAATAAAACACACGTATATAAAAATATAAAATACAATACAAATCAATTAAAATTAATTAACTAAACTAATTGCAACAACATTCATAAAAATACAGTGATAAATAAACAGATGGGCATAATCGGCATTTCACAAGAATGTTTGGGTACTGTCAGGTACTGTCGGAAGATCTGTGCATGATGGGTCCTGTGAGACGCTGGTTGCGGAAACAGAGTGTCGACTTCTTCCACGACAGCTTCAGAAAACTTGTTCATTGTTGGCAGAAATGTATCCAATTGTCTGGTGATGATGTGGAAAAGTGAATAGTGATAGTTAAAGAGCACATTCTAAGGATTATTTCTGAGTTTGATTTATTAAAATATTCCCATCTAAACCCAAGTAACGAAGGTGGAGGCATTACTTTTCATTTAACCCTCGTAGTTGTGCACAGCTTTTTGCACATGGCAAAGAAGGACCAAAGCGAAGCCAGCCCTGCTGAGAGCTGGACCAAGAAATGAAATTGGATCTGCAGCTATCCCAGGGGTGGAATTATATGTGGCGTTGTTTTGCTTCCCCAAAAAAATAGAGTACAGCAACCAGATTGTATTGTGGAAAAAAAGCCATATTGTACGGAAGAAAGCCATATTGTCGCCTTCCCAAGAACCATTCATTTTCCTTTCCAGCATGATTAATGAATTAAAAATACAGTATATTTATTTTATAGCCTGATTATCTTTGTGTAATAAATCTGAACACCAGTATCTGTCAATAGAGTAAAGCTAGCATATTTCCTCCTCTTAAAAAGAGCTACAAGCTAAGTTCGTCTTCTTATCTCTCATATATATATATATATATATATATATATATATATATATATATATATTCCACACTATTATATTATTTTTTCTTGGAATCCAAGCCATAAATAAATAAATAGCTCAAACAGATAGCAGACAACTGTGGAACATTTTACCTTTGCTCTGAATACAATAAGAACATCTCAGTATTGAAATATCTTCCTTTCTTCAACCTTTCTTCACCATCCTCCCAATACTTATGCTGGAAATTCACATAGAGTCAGCAAGATGGGAGACAAGAAAAGGGGAGCTGGGTTGTGCACCTCCAAAAAAACTTTCTTTTTTAAAAAAACATTTTATTTATGATTTTTGTCTTCACATAAACAACAATTCCCCCTATATTTCCAAGTTCCTTTTTTCCTTCAAGTATTTACTTAAGTTGTTCCAGTCCGTTTTTATCCCTGTTTGATATTTTTGTGAAATTATCTGCGTTAATATGTCCATATTTTGTATGTCCATCAATTTCAATGTCCATTGCTCTAGCGACGGTACTTCCGATGTTTTCCAAAGTTTCGCAATCACAATTCTGGCTGCACTTATATATAAACAGTTTTTCATTATTTGAGTCCATGTAAAAGTCCGTTAACCCTAATAAAAAGTATTCCGGTTTTAATATGAATTTTGTTTGTAGTATGGTCTCCATCTCCTTCTTTATTATTCTCCAAAACCTTTTGATCTTCTTACACCCCCACCACATGTGAAAGAGATCCCCCTTTTCTTTCCTACATTTCCAACACTCTTCTCCCCTCTAAAAAAACTTTCTAAATAGGAGTTTATTATTAGAGGTTTTGCTAACTGAGATGTATGTGCACTTTGGGAAGAGACACCCTACACTTTGTCATTTATTTGGCTCAACCTTGTCCTCTGCTTATTTAAAATCATAGATGTAACCCTCTGGGTTTTGCTTCCAAATTTTAAGAAATGTCTATAGCTAACATGCCTAATATACAATTCTATGCATTCATAGTACCTTAGTAATCCTGCACAAGTGATTGTTCTACAAGAGAACTAAAAATTAGAAATTTGGGAAGAAAATTCATTAATTATTTTATGAAAAAAATTATCTCCTGGTTTATTCCATATATTTTCCCCCAGCAACTTAATGTATGTGTATACATTAAGTTGTTTTTTTTTATCTTTGCTTTTTATTAAACCACTAGCTGTGCCCGGCCATGCATTGCTGTGGCTAAATATGGTGGTATGGGAAATAAAGTATCTTATATTATCTGCTTAGAACTGGATTATATGAGGCCCCTTCTACACAGCTGTATAAAATGCACACTGAAGTGGATTATATGGCAGTGTGGAGTCAAGATAATCCAGTTCAAAGCAGATAATATAAGATTATAAATGGTTTATATAGCTGTGTGGAAGGGCCTTGAGTCTGCACTGCCATATAATCCAGTTCAAATCTGATAATCTGTATTTTATAGGCAGTGTGGAAGAGGCCTAAGTGAGGCCTAACTCTGCCTGTCCCCTGGGCTGAGTGGATTGCTAGGAGACCAAGTGGGCGGAACTTGGCCTTCTAACTGGCAGCAATTGGATAAAAACAATTATTCCTCTCCCTCTAATTAGGACTTTATTTTTCTTTTCTTTTTGTTGTATGAATGTAGAGTCATGGATGAGGGGTTGTTCTGCCAAGTTTAGTGTTTCTGGGATGTGTAGTCTTGTTGTTTTGTCCTAGGCCGAAATTTCATTACCCTTTTATATATAGAGATTGACAGTAAAATCTTGTGATCCAATCTGCTTCAGATCACCCAGAAATCTTCTAGAAGATCTCATTGTGCCTACCTCTGTGTAGTGTAAATATTAACATTAAGATATAGGCAACACCCGCACAACATATGCAGAATAGCAGCCTTGCACAGCACATGCCCATGAGTGGCTGCTGTTTTCAATGTGCAGAGTACAGTGTATGACTGGCATGCGCAATGTGCAACTGTGCTGCATCATGTTAGTATATGTGCAACTTTGCTTCTGACATTGCGTGGAATATCTCCATTATGCTATAGATGCATAACATGATGTATACATGAGTATGGCAATAACTGAATGCCAGCTATTGAGCTTGTTCAAGGAGTGGGTGAAGTGTTCCTCTCTAGATGTTGCTAAATTGCAATATTGCACAGACATCACCATTAGCTATACTGGTTGGACTTTTTGGAGTTGTAGTATAATAACTTTTAGAGAGATACACTTATCCATCCCTGGCAGATGAACCAATGATATAAGTTGACATGAGTCAGTTCCCGATGTTCTTGTGTTGGCAACCTTAGGAGGGCTTGTGAGATGTTCACTCCAGGCAACAATTCCAACGACTGCTTTGCATTGAAAGAAAAGGCCTCCCTCTCTACCCCATTTTGGCAATACTGCAGACAGAATGCAGACTATCTCCTTATTTTTAAACACCTTTCTCTGGATTCAAATCCCTAGACTACGACTCTTGGCTATTTTTCTTTTCTTCTCCAAGCTGTTTTAAGCCAACGAGATTCAAAGGATAAATTTTCTTTTCCCCATCCTCTGAATATGAATTATCTCTCTTAAAAATGACACTGCTTGGCACAATCAAATGCAGTAGGAAAAAGAAACATAAAAATTGTTACAGATCTTGGGCCAGCTTTCAAAAGCCAACATTCATGTTTCCCGGCTTATGTGAGTGAGGTCTTTTAAAAATGCAAGTGACTGGATCTCCCCCCCCCACATAAGACAGTTATATTTGGAATTAAGGCTTCTGGTTCTTAAATACAATCCTGTTTAATGTCCTAATTGAGAAACAAAACTTGCCACTATTTCAGTGATAGTCCTGCTTTTCACTTTCCACTTTTGAGCAAATTAAAGCAAATTTCTCTATGGCGATAAGTCAAAGTATGCCGTCACCCAGGCACCTTTTAGAGCTTTAAGATGTGCTTCTTTCTTTGCCCGGGTGAACTGCGGGGGCCTTACTTTGAAGCTCAGGAATCCCAGTAACCAAAGTCACTTCAAGTTGAACAACCAAACAAGACTTTATTTTCTCAAAGTCCTTGGCAGATTTGGCACAAATTGTTGAGGTTACAAATACAAATAATCAACTTATAAAACCTTGCAGACATGCCTTTCTTGCTTTTCCCCTTAGTTGCTGGGTTAGCTTCTTCCAAAGGCGGCCACATGACCTTGGAGGTGTCTATGGACAACGCCGGCTCTTTGGCTTAGAAATGGAGATGAGCACCAACCCCCAGAGTCAGACATGACTGGACTTAACGTCAGGGGAAACCTTTACCTTTACCTTTTTTTTTTTTTTTTTTGTAAACTATGCTGATCAGGCTTTGCCCCATGTGAGTCCCCGTGGGGAGATGGTGGCGGGGTATAAATAAATAATAATTAATAATAATAATTGTTATTATTATTGTTATTATTATTATTATTGCTGTGACACCCCTTTAGATAGTCAAAGAAGGCTGTCATTGCATTATTCTTCTTGTTGTTATTCATCCATTATTATGATCTATGGAAACTCTGCCATCTCCCCCCAATTTTTATCAACTTGAGGACAAATTCAGGCCAGGTACTATTAACAGGGAGTTTCATTCAATATCTCTGCCTCAGAGTCCTCCTTGCCAATACTGCATTGCAGTGTCAAGAACTGGGATGATCCCAAGGCTTCTCAGAGCACAGGGAATGATGACATTCTGGCCCCGAGGTGAAAATAGCACAAACTAAGCAACCATTAATGCCTTTGACTTATCTGCTTGCAATGGCAGCAAAGACATATTTATTCGTGCTTGCTGGCAATACTGCTTTGCAATATACCCTTGTAACGTTTAGAAAGCCAAGAGCAAAAAACAAAGGGGCGAGGGGGGGGGGACGACTGTTTCAACCACAGGTCTCATGGAGACACTTGGAGATACAGTGGGGGCTTTGGTGTCATCATAGTCCCTGCAAAGTCCGTGGAACCCCCCCCCCCCCCCCAAAAAAAAAAAAGGAATCCAAAATATATTTTTCAAACTTAGAAATCCACTTATAGGGCAACTGCACACTGTTTGGGGATGTTCCCCATTCCAAAACAGCAGAAACAAACCAAGCCAAAAGAGCATTGACTAGAAGAGATGGGTTATCAGTTCTGATTTCCCAAATAGTTTTTCTCTAAAGATTTGAGGCTTATTATCTGCTGGGGTTTCAGGACCTCCCCCCCCCAATACCAAAAACCTATGGTTCCTTAAGTTCCATAAGATACAATGGCATTGCAAAATAATATCCTTAATATAAAATAACAAGATCAAGTGTCGCTTTAGGGATTTGTTTTTAATATTTGCAGACCATGGATGGTTGAATCCATGGATACAGAATCCATGGATATGGAGGGGCCAACTGTAGTTGATTTGCCTGAGGATAAATGCCTCTAATCTATGTGTCACTGCTCCTATTTTGATATTTGTGTTAACTCTATCTGAAGCTTATACACATGCATGCAGGGGAATGGGAACATGCACCAGAGCTTTAGTTTCTACATCTGTGATGTATGGATAAGGAAGGTCACATTCAAGCAAACAAGCAAACAAGATTACAAATGCCATGTGATCAAAGAACACTTTCTTTTCAGAGTCTCAGATCATACAGGGCACTGTAGCTGGATTCATTTAAACTGGGAGCAACATTTCCTCTTCAGAATATCCTGGTGAACAAAGAAAAGTGCAGTGCACACTCCCACTCCCTCCCATGCCTATCAGATTGGAACACCTGAACAGGTCTTTTTGAAAATAATAGCTCACTTTCCATCACCTTACGAAGCTCAGTGGGCTCATGGGGGGTCCTGGGTGATCTACACATCAAGGAACCTGATTGAACCCAGAGCCACTTAGCTTCAGCAAAATTGCAGCACTTATTTATTTTATTTATTTATTTCCAATATTTCTATCCCGCCCTTCTCACCCGAAGGGAGTCAGGGCGGCGTACAATTGGCAACAATTCGATGCCGACACATCATTAAAAACAACAACATTTAAAAATGTATTAAAACCAATTAAATACAGTATAAAATATAAAACATAAAACATATGCTTAAAATCCGTTCATCCAATATCCTCCTACTTTATCCATATAACAGTCTGGGTCATCTTTGTCATTCCACATGCCTTCCTTGGGACATGTCAACAAGTATCCAATGAACATATAAGGCAGTGGTTCTCAACCTCTGAGTCTCCAGGTTTTTTAGCCTACAACTCCCAGAAATCCCAGCCAGTTTACCAGCTGTTAGGATTTCTGGGAGTTGAAGGCCAAAACATCTGGGGACCCATAGGTTGAGAACCACTGATATAAGGGATCATTTTAAAATTGGCAGTCAACAATCATTCTGGGTTGGGAAAACAACTTCATGGGCAAACATAATCCCCTCTCCTCTCTCTCGAGTTTGACATGATAATTGTATTGGGATTTTTTTTCCTAAAACAATAAGGTATTACACAGGCAGCCGCTCAAACATTGACAGAGTAATGGCCCATCTAAAATCATATTTGTAAGCGGGCTCGGGCTGTGGCGCAGGCTGGAGAGCAGCTGCAGTGAATCACTGCAATGAATCACTCTGACCAGGAGGTCATGAGTTTGAGGCTCGCTCAGAGCCTATGTTTGTTTGTCTTTGTTCTATGTTAAAAGGCATTGAATGTTTGCCTATATGTGTAATGTGATCCGCCCTGAGTCCCCTTCGGGGTGAGAAGGGTGGAATATAAATGCTGTAAATAAAATAAATAAATAAATAAATAAGCTTTTGGACAGTGGCTCTGCCACAAACAACACTGTAAGGCATGCTTTCCGGGGAGCTGGCTTTCCTGACACAATAGGGCTCCTTTCTTATCCTGCCAACAAATATTTGACATTGCCAAGAGGTAGAGGTTTGGGCATCTTAGCAGCAAGTAGGCAAAGATAATGGGAGAAGAGGTAACACCAGCCTGTAGTGTTATGCATTGGAAGCTCACGAAGAATACATCGCCATGGATAGAGTCGGGAAATGAAGAAGGGAAAAAAGAGGAAAAGGTTTGTTTCATTCAAATATCACTGGCCATTTGAAAATTTCCAAGGATATAAATACGGTTGTTCTAAAGAGGTTCTAAAGAGGTTTTCCTGACCTGTTCTTAAAACTTTAATTATCAGAAGGGAGAGGGTGAATAACTTACTTCCTTTGTGCTACTGTCACCATTGCTTCCAGCTGGCCAAGGACCTCAATATAAGC
The DNA here is from genome assembly GCF_035594765.1 of Anolis carolinensis. Classification (NCBI taxonomy): domain Eukaryota; kingdom Metazoa; phylum Chordata; class Lepidosauria; order Squamata; family Anolidae; genus Anolis; species Anolis carolinensis. The sequence continues at coordinate 23,797,090 of NW_026943820.1, read as the reverse complement.
ACTTGGCCATCATGGGCCCCTCTACTGATATCGGAATAGGCAGCTGCATGACCAACACAAAGAAATGGGGCACCCATGAAGCCAGGGCCTTAGATGGATCTCTGTGGCCGGCAAGGATTGGCAGCCACACTGGCACAATGCCTGCTCTGATAGGGGCAGGGAAAGGGTGATGATGCCAGTGTCCCATCTGGACAGCTCATTAGACCTGATCCAGCTGTTCAGGCTGCCCTGAAACTAAAGATACTCTGAAGTTTTCAGCAAATGCTGAAGTATCCGCCAACTCTTCACTAAGTGGAACAAAGTTGATTCACACCAAAAACCCAGCAGAAATCATTGTGCGTGTGTTATGAAGACAAGATAGCTTTTTATTTGAGGTGAGTCCAGGGTGTACACAAGTCCTAATAGTTCAGGTTTTAAAACTGTAACATAGATTTCTAGAATTAGAGACAGATCCCTTGATACCACAGTTACGGAGGCATTTAACGGGACAATTCTTCTTGCTTCCATCCATCTGCCATTGTACTGTTGTCTGTTCAAATAGATTTGCTTTTTCAAAACTGAAGGATTGCTCAATCTAACTCAACAGTTTGCTTGTTCTTACAGAATAGATTTGATACAACCCTTTTTGATATACCCTTTATTTCAAGAAGATTTGGGGTCAGTTCTCTGCCTCGTTGCTACTACTGTCATCCTCAGTGACTCTTGCTGAGGATGCCATTCTCTCTCTGTTTTCTTTCTCACACCGAACACAGACAGCTGGGAGTCAGGCCTGGCTCTGGAAATGGTTCTGTGAAAAAGATGGCTCAGCAGATCATCTTCGATATACAATCCACGGTGTTACTGTAGAGCCCATTTACTGGCGGTGGCAATGACGACATAAGCCTTGGGGCCCAATCCAAAGTCCGGTGAAGTCAGTGCAAAAGCACTCCATGGCGCCAGTTGTCTTTTGGAATGACTCCCATGCCATAGAAATTGACACAGTCCTTATTTATCCTTAAGGGAACTACGCTTCAACCTGAGCGTCTCTCACAGAGGTCTCTCTAACTATCTCTGTTTATGAAAAGGCATATTAAGTAACAGGCTTAAATCTCCACACAACTCCAGAGCCAACTGTTACCCATAGCTTGATTAGATAGAATTGCACGGCCAAAAGTGCTCTGCCAATTTGCACAATGCTTGTGGCAATGAAAAGGTTTCAGGAACTGGACGTCCAAGCTGCTTTTGCAGGGTATTGAAGGGCAAAAATAAAGATACAAAACACAAAATGTTACAGAATAAAAATTTTAAAAAATTCCAGAAGTTTTTCACATTACTTTTTCCACCTAAAAGGTTGACTAACCTTCCCAGTCAAAACCTAGGCTAATCCATAAAGGGCTAAGACCCAGTTCCAGTGAGCATGACTCTGCATTGGTTTGAGCCCACAATCACTTGTTCTAATCTGGACTCAAACTGACCTAGAAAGATGAACAATTCCTCCCTCCTAGAAGTCACATTGATGCAAAAGTATGTCCATATGTTCACAGCATTGGATTATTTTAGGTCATATGACCATAGTAGTTTTGGGGGTTTTCTTCAATAGTCATAGACCTATTGACCAAAACCCTTTCTTGGTTGGCTCCCTCTCTACCTTCCTTCAGGAAACAACTGAAGACTTGGATGTTTCGGCAGGCCTTTGGAGATACAGTCATAATTAATCAGCCCCAGAGGGTTTTTAATAATCTATCCAATTTTTATTACGATTTTATCATTTATGTGTTTTAAATGCAATTTTTTATTCTGTATTTTTGTTTTAATTGAAATATTGTATTACTGTTTTATCTTTTTATAGTGTGATTTGTATTTGTTGCCTATGTTTTGTTTTATGTTGTTTGGGCCTCTGCCCCATGTAAGCCGCCCCGAGTCCCCACGGGGAGATGGTGGCGGGGTATAAATAAAGTTTTATTATTATTATTATTATTGTTGTTGTTATTATTATTATTATTATTATCTTCGTTTTCTATCAGCCTTACTACCCACTTTGTACCCGCACTGGATAGCTCCACTATCCAATCCCCTTCTGCTCCTGCCTGAATGAATGAGCATAGGAACTTTAAATGCTATGCCCTAAATTGAAGAATGTAAAGGTATTCAATTCTCCCAACAGACATAGGACACATAGGCACATGGGATGGAGGGTGGGTGGATGGTCTGCATGTCAACAGGAAAAGAGCGGCAGGAAGTGGGCATTAACATTCATAGCAGGAAGAGTTCCAGCGTGCTTTATCTTGGCATCCACCCAAAACAAGTGGATCCAAGAGGAACCCCTTTGAAACCTGTCCTGCAGTGAACTTTGCCCATCTCCTGACCATAGATACACTGAATGTTTACTACTTTTCAATTATTCTAATAGGCGCCGAACTGTTTAAAAAGTGGCAAACTTACACTTGAGAGGCCTAAATAACCATACACTAACCTGTCCTGCTCTCCAAATAGCCTACCCCCAAATTGGGGTACAAGATATTTTGCAAAAAAACAAACAAACAACCCCCCCCCAAAAAAGCAACGTTTAAAACATTAATCACATCAAAGAGTAAAAAAAGTGTGTTCAATTTGAAATAGAAAAAATCATGCATTCCAATGGCACTGGGAACAAGGGAAGCATGAATTATTTTGCAGGTGTGGACTGAGACCTAGTTTTATTTTTGAGTCAAGATGTATTGTTTTTTCAATGGGTTCTAAGCATTAAAAGGTAAAGGTTTTCCCCTGACGTTAAGTCCAGTCATATCTGACTCTGAGGGTTGGTGCTCATCTCTATTTCTAAGCCAAAGAGCCGGCGTTGTCTGTAGACACCTCCAAGGTCATGTGGCCACTGGCATGACTGCATGGAGCGCCGTTACCTTCCCGCCGGAGCGGTACCTATTGATCTACTCACATTGTTTTCAAACTGCTAGGTTGGCAGAAGCTGGAGCAACAGCGGGCGCTCGCTCTGCTGAACCTGGGACCTTTCGGTCTGCAAGTTCAGCAGCTCAGTGCTTTAACACACTTCGGCACCTGGGCTCCTAGTTTACAAAAACAACAGCATAAATACATTACACAATATACAAAAGATAAAACACAATAAGGCAATAAAACAAGAGTTAATGCAACAGTAATAATATCAATCAACCACCAAGTACAATTCAGTCGACTTCATAGATGGGGGAACTGCAACCGCAATATAAAAAAAAGCATCATCAGAGAAGTTTATTTGCGGTTGCTCCGGAAGGTAGGATCAGGTTTAATAGTTTTAAATTCCAGGAACATCGTGACAATAAGAGCAGTCAGCAATGGAATTAATTACCTAGAGAGATGGTGGATCTTTTTCTTTGGAGGGTGAATAGTGTAAAGCAACTGCTGAAGATGCTCAAGCTGGGATTCCTATGCTGAGCAGGATGGCATTGGTGTTGGACTCAACAATCTTTCCAATTATATGATTTTATGGTTGTTGTGCTAAGAAAAGTGCCAAGAAAATGGGTGTTGAACTATAGCCAAAGAACCCTGACCACTGCATTTCCTTTAATCTCTCATCTCCATACTGCCAAAATCCTAAATGTAGAAGTAAACATTTTTATTTACCATTTTCCCAGTTTTGCAGAGGTCCTTAAATGGAACCTCCAGTGGTGCAATGGGTTAAACCCTTGGCAGTTTGAATATGGGGAGCTCCTGTCTGTCAGCTCCAGCTTCCCATGTGGCGACATGAGAGAATATCTGGTAAAATATCTGGGCATCCCCTGGGCAACATCCTTGCAGATGGCCAATTCTGTCACACGAGAAGTGACTTGCAGTTTCTCAAGTTGCTCCTGACATGAAAAAAGAGAGATTTTATAGCCATAACCACAGTGAATGTGGAGGGCCTTCTGTATTCTTCATCTGGAATAAATTACAGTAGAGTCTCACTTATCCAACGTTCTGGATTATCCAATGCATTTTTGTAGTCAATGTTTTCAATAAATTATGATATTTTGATGCTAAATTTGCAAATACAGTAATTACTACATAGCATTACTGAGTATTGAACTACTTTTTCTGTCAAATTTGTTGTATAACATGATGTTTTGGTGCTTAATTTGTAAAATCATAACCTAATTTGATGTTTAATAGGCTTTTCTTTAATCCCTCCTTATATCCAACATATTCGCTTATCCAATGTTCTGCTGATCCATTTATGTTGGATAAGTGAGACTCTACTGTATGTCTGTTTCATATTTTGCAAAGGACACAGAAGAAGTACTTTCCTCCTGTTGATTGTTTTTGGCTGTATGCATACTTTGTGGGTATATGAATGATAAAACCAGAATTGAAATTTTACTTAGTCTGTGTTAATGCCTTCTACTAAAGCTCCCAGTTCCCTTTAAGACACCACAGTGTGTAATTTATTATAAAACTGCACTTACTGTATTTTATGTCTTACTTTAATTGGTTGTTTCATCCGATTCAGATTATATTCATGTATAATAGGGATGAACTCCAGATAGGAATGGAGAATTATCAAATGAGAGATGGGGGTTTTTTGGGGGGGAAATTAAGACTTTAAACATCCATAGTAGATATATGTTATGATATTTAAGAAATAGATCTGGAAAGCCTTATGCAACATGCTTTAATCAAATCCTGAAAACAAATTGACTGATAAATCACATTCTGAAAAGAAATTGACCTATAAATCAAATCTTGAAAATCAAAGTGACAGAGGAATCAAGTCTGAAAAGGAAAACGGGAAATATATCACAGTCATGATATGTTTATTAAAATAAGAAACTGCTTTGTATGATGCTCTGTTTCTATTTCCCCCAATCATGTTAATGAAGCACTTGAAGTTCTTCAGGAACAAATTACATGACTTCATCCTGATAAATGGGCAATTTTGGAGTAGTAGACAGTAGAGGTGTGCAAAAAGCTCAGATCTCATTGTAACTCGGAACTATTTCATATGTTTCACGCTTATGACATGTATTCTGATGCGCACGCTGAATAAAATCCCACATTATTTGTCTTGAACTGGAATATATGGCAGTGTGGACTCAGATAACCCAGTTCAAAGCAGATATTGTGGGATTTTCTGCCTTGATATTCTGAGATATAGGGTTGTGTGGAAGGGCCCTTATTGAGACAAAACACCAGGGCAGTAGATGGGATCTTGAAGATCTCATTCAACAGAGTCACCTCAAGTACAAATCAATTAGATGGCGATACAACAACATATTGATAGTGAATATGACAGAGACAATGATGATAGACAATAATAATCCTAAACACAAATATGATATGAGGAGTCTCGTAAATTCAGAATTAGAGTAAACATGCTGGTGGTTCCTGGCAATTTACACTGCACAATTATAGTACTGTTACTCCACTTTAATCATTATGGTTCTAGCCTATGGAATCCTGGGATTGGTAAATTGGTGGGAAGTATTTCTAAAATCAGAATGTTTGTTCTATCCTTATATTGAGATTTGGAGACTCAGCGCCCTTCCACACAGCCATATAACCCAGAATATCAAGGCAGATAATTAAAAGGCCACTGAAAGGGAATCTGACCCATAGTATTTAAAAAAAACCCTCTAAAATCAGGACAGTAAATAAAGAACAACACTCTGAAAACAGGGGAAATATCAACTTAGAACTGGGTTATCTGAGTCCTCACTGCCATACATTCCAGTTCAAAGCAGATAATGTGGGATTTTATTCAGCTGTGTGGAAGGGGTCTCAGGGAGACCATGGCTTCAGTTCCCACTCAACCATAGAAAGGCACCTACTAGATGCCTTTAGGCAAAACATGCTTTCTCAGTCTTAGAGCCTTTCCACACAGTCCTATATCCCAGAATATCAAGGTAGAAAATCCCACAATTTCTGCTTTAAATTGGATTATTTGAGTCCACACTGCCATATATCCCAGTTCTAAGCAGATAATGTGGGATTTTATTTAGCTGTGTGGAAGGGGCCTTAGAGAATATCCGTGATATGGAATGGAATGTCAAGCTCCTTCTGAATCAATCTTGCTAAGAAAACCCTATGTCAGAGTTGATTCAGAGGCACATAACAATAACAACCACAAGATTTATATGGTGTACTGTGATGATAACAGTATGTTAAAGTGCTGAGCTGCTGAACTTGCAGACCAAAAGGTCTCAGGTTCAAATCCTGGGAGCGGAGTGAGCACCTGCTGTTAGCCCCAGCTCCTGCCAACCTAGCAGTTCGAAAACATGCAAATGTGAGTAGCTCAATAGGTACCACTCCGGCAGGAAGGTAACAGTGCTCCATGCAGTCATGCTGGCCACATGACCTTGGAGGTGTCTATGGACAACGCCGGCTCTTCGGCTTAGAAATGGAGATGAGCACCAACCCCCAGAGTTGGTCACGACTGGACTTAACGTCAAGGGAAACCTTTACCTTACTGTGATGGGCAGCAGTTCTCCATAGTCTTGGGCAGAGCAAGAATTCTCTTCTCACCTTCTCCTTGCCCGGGCTGTGGTGCAGGCGGGAGAGCAAGCCAGCTGCAATTAACTGCAATGAATCACTCTGACCAGGAGGTCATGAGTTCGAGGCCTCTCGGAGCCTATGTTTGTCTTGTCTTTGTTCTATGTTAAAAGGCATTGAATGTTTGCCTATATGTGCAATGTGATCCGCCCTGAGTCCCCTTCGGGGTGAGAAGGGCGGAATATAAATGCTGTAAATAAATAAATAAATAGCCCGCTTTAGCAGGAAATTTCATTTGAGCATGACCAGGCAATTGTTGTTTGGCTATCCACTAATAACATGTCTTCCATGTTAACTGGATGCCTCCAGTTCTTTGAGGAAATACCATGGCACTCTTCTAATGTTCTCCTGGTATTGCTTTCTGAGAGTAAACATGCACTACTAGTTCTGTAGTATTGTTCTAGTTAATTTTCTGAATCCCAACAGACTTGTGGCTGAGAACATATTTTCAGGATTTTTAAAAAACCACACTCCCCCAAACCCAAAGGGAAAAAAATAAACTATGGGAAAAAGTCCTTCTTTGTCTCAGTGACTTTGATTTACACCCGTGTTAGAGAGTTATGACATTTGAAAGAAAAAGACCTAAATTGTCCTATAATAATGTGGGCATGACTGTGCACAAGGCATGGCCGGGCTGTCCTGTCACTGTGCCAAATGAAAATCTCATATCTTTTTTTTTTTTTACTGCCAATCAGTTCGGCATCATTAACCCTTTGAGAATGTGATCAGCATTTCCAACCGGTTCTTCATCATTGGCGAAATAGTCAACCCTCCTGCCCTCCTTCAACTAAAATGATAGCAAATTTTAGCTATCTGCAAACCAGGAGATTTAAAATACACCTTACACATTTTGTCTGTCGGTCCCATCTATAGAATATACATTATTTGCAGGATGTGTAAACCTTTTGTAAAAATACCGCACTTCATTTCATTATTAGAAAGAATGGATCAGTGTGCTTATTTATTTTGTTGATGAAATAAAATATTGAGGTGTTATTATTAATTACTCTCAAGGGCCCTTCCACACAGCCCTATATCCCAGAATATCAAGGCAGAAAATCCCACATTATCTACTTTGAACAGGAATATATAGCAGTGTGGACTCAGATAACCCAGTTCAAAGCAGATATTGTGGGATTTTCTGCCTTGATATTCTGGGATATAGGGATGTGTAGAAGTGGCGAAATGTGTTAAAGCACTGAGCTGCTGAACTTGCAGACCAAAAGGTCCCAGGTTCAAATCCTGGGAGCGGAGTGAGCGCCCGCTGTTAGCTCCAGCTTCTGCCAACCTAGCAGTTTGAAAACATGCCAATGTGAGTAGATCAATAGGTACTGTTCCGGCGGGAAGGTAAGGGTGCTCCATGCAGACATGCCGGCCACATGACCTTGGAGGTGTCTACGGACAACGCCGGCTCTTCAGCTTAGAAATGGAGATGAGCACCAACCTCCAGAGTCAGACAGAGTCAGGGGAAACTTTTACCTTTACTAGAAGAGCCCCAAGTTGATGCATGTCAATCCTTTTTCTCCTCCTGTTGCTGCTTCTTCTTCATGATATGAAACAGCACGGCCATGACAATTTCAATTTTGAGTAAACTCCGGTTTAGTGTTAGGCCTGAACTTTCAGCTGTGATTAATAATAAAACAACCAGATTCATAAATCACACAGTAAATTTTATACAAACAATAATTAAGACTAAGCATAGTTTGTACAAGTGCAGGCTTAACTCTTCATTTAAGAAATACAGTAGAGTCTCACTTATCCAACACTCGCTTATCCAACATTCTGGATTATCCAACGCATTTTTGTAGCCAATGTTTTCAATACATCGTGATATTTTGGTGCTAAATTCGTAAATACAGTAATTCCTACATAGCATTACTGCATATTGAACTACTTTTTCTGTCAAATTTGTTGTATAACATGATGTTTTGGTGCTTAATTTGTAAAATCATAACCTAATTAGATGTTTAATAGGCTTCTCCTTAATCTCTCCTTATTATCCAACATATTCGCTTATCCAATGTTCTGCCGGCCCATTTATGTTGGATAAGTGAGACTCTACTGTAGCTTTTTAGAAGCTCCCTCCCCTCTCTCTATATATAATCATATACTGTAGGAGAACGGGAAGGGTATGCATAAGTCCATGGCTTATTCACATGAAGATAAGTAATTGTTTGTTGTTTTATCAGTCTGAAGAAACTGTGGGCCCGTCCACACAGCCATATAACCCAGAATATCAAGGCAGAAAATCCCACAATATCTGCTTTGAACTGGGTTCTCTGAGTCCACACTGCCATATATTCCAATTCATTGCTGATAACGTGGGATTTTATTCAGCTGTGCGGAAGAGGCTTGAGTTAAATTGCTGTCAAAAACCCAACAACAATGGAAAGGGTTTCTTTCTTCTTTCGTGTCAGCACTGACACGCCTAGCCATTTTTGCTGATACGCTGCTGCTTGCAGATGGATTGGATGACTATGTCTTTTGTGGCCAAATTTGGTGTGATTTGGCCCAGTGGTTTTGTTGTTTACTCTATGGGAATTATGCTATATATATATTTCTATTATTTTTCTATTATTATTGTAGTATATTATCATATTATTACTATTATATTATTCATTATTCATGACTACATTGAAACTAGAATAGAGAAATCAGCGTGGAAACTGCAAGAGGTACCGTAGATCGTTGCACATGAAAATAAGGGTAGTAAATAGTTTTTGATTTATTAAATACTGTTATGTATTACAATTATACATTTTTGTTATTTAAACCATACATATTGCGAAATTATGTTTTTTCTCTCAAAGTGACACACCACCCAAGTCATGCTAGGTTTTTTGGTGAATTTTGACACACCAAGTGCAAAAGCTTGCCAATCATTGCCCTAGTTAATGCCTCCTTTTTGCAACTTCTATGTTGCTGAACGGAATGGGAAAACTGTATACGGAGGATGTTTCCTGCATAGCTGTTTATGTTCTTTCTAGCTGAAGAATGATGAGGGTGAAAGCAGTCATAGTTTGGGACTTGGTTGCAAAAGCAAAACCTGTTGGAGAGAAGGCTGCCCATGTGGCGTCCCTAGTTTGTTTGGATTAGGCTAGACTAAACCCATGTATCAACAAAACCGGCATCGGCTTGTGGTTGGGCCACACAAAGAATAACAGTTGGGATCGTATGGGTGAAACATAATTATTCATCTCTTCCCCACTCTCGAGCAACTCACTGTTGGCATTTGTAACTATTGGTCACTATTTGTAACCACTGCTCTATAGCTGTTTAGACTGCCTGTCACTCCGTCTTTCAACTCCGGCTTGACTTGTAGACTCACAACAGGGGGTTACCGATTCTGACCTCACAAAGAAATTAATTGAATGACAAAGGGGTAGTTTTCTAAAAATAAAAAATAAAAAAATAAATTCCATTGTTTGGAAAGTCCAACACAGTGTTTCCAAATTCAGGTGTCCCAGAATTATGAAAAGGACTTAGGTATGAGATCTAATATAACCCAAACTGGCAGTAGACTTTGTAGTAATACAGAAATCATTAAACCTAAATTTAGTTCAATACATCAATATGAAAACAGATACAAAAGGAGTTGTTAAACAATCAAACAAAGGACTGTTACATTCACAGTAGAAACAATATTTTTCTCTTGAAGGATGAATTTACTCCTCTTCTCATAAACAGTCCTTTGTTTGATTGTTTAACAACGCCTTTTGTATCTGTTTTCATATTGATGTATTGAACTAAATTTAGGTTTAATGATTTCTATGGATAGTGGATACTTGTCTTTGTAGTTCCAGGGAACCCACTTTCTTTTTTAGTAGACTTTGTAGACCACTGTTGATACAAAGAGAACTTTGTATAAGAATGCATCAACATTTGCAAATTGTTTTGGAGCTCAGATTTTGCATAGTTTTAGCTCTTGTTATAAAGCTGAACAAGACCACCTTTTCATTAGTTCCCATTTTGTATGAAGCACTAAAAAAGGGAATTTCTATCCTTGCAGAACCAAGATGTGTGTGTGGATGGGGACCTGGGAACATTTGCGTTTTTTAAATACGAAATGTTCCTGGGATAACTGTATGTGTGGAACTGCCCTATGACTAATAATGCTTTGAAGTAGTTGGAGGACATTGGCATATTCAAACAAGTTCATATACAGTAGAGTCTCACTTATCCAACACTCACTTATCCAATGTTCTGGATTATCCAACGCATTTTTGTAGTCAATGTTTTCAATATATCATGATATTTTGGTGCTAAATTCGTAAATACAATAATTACTACATAGCAGTACTGCACATTGAACTACTTTTTCTGTCAAATTTGTTGTATAACATGATGCTTTGGTGCTTAATTTGTAAAATCATAACCTAATTTGGTTTTTAATAGGCTTCTCCTTAATCTCTCCTTATTATCCAACATATTCGCTTATCCAACATTCTGCCGGCCCGTTTATGTTGGATAAGTGAGACTCTACTGTATGTGATCTTAGTAATCCTGGAAGCACAATTAGTCAGCAAATGTTTATTGATTATCATTATTTTGTTCTGATTTGCAGTCTCAGGTGCTTCGACTCAGGGCTGTCTTTAAAAATCTTAGAAGGCGGAGGGAGGGGAAGGAAATGGCAGAACCAATGTGCTTTAAATAATCACAACATTAAATGTAAAGCCTTTGGGTGCTGTTATTAGATTATTATTTATTGCTTGTAATAAGGTCATGCACAGGGGCCCTGACCAACCCCGAGTTCATGTTACATTCGGCACGGTATGTACACATAGTTCTAGGCAGTCCAGGAGTTGAAGAGTTCATAATCAAAATGGCTAGGAGATCACTTATAATTTGTTACAAAAATGGCATTTCCCTTCTCAAATTGCATATTAATTTATTGCCTTTCATTTGAAACCTGTCTATTTCAGTACAGTCTGCAGTTATTTCTGTTATTGGGCATTTAAAATTATTGGGCATTTAAAAGTTGGGGCCATTTCCCCTGACATACAGTAGAGTCTCACTTATCCAAGACTCGCTTATCCAAGGTTCTGGATTATCTAACGCATTTTTGTAGTCAATGTTTTCAATATATCATGATATTTTGGTGCTAAATTCATAAATACAGTAATTACCACATAGCATTACTGCGTATTGAACTACTTTTTCTGTTGAATTTGTTGTTAAACATGATGTTTTGGTGCTTAATTTGTAAAATCATAACCTAATTTGATGTGTAATAGGCTTTTCCTTAATCCCTCCTTATTATCCAACATATTTGCTTATCCAACGTTCTGCCGGCCCGTTTATGTTGGTTAAGTGAGACTCTACTGTATTTGCTAATTAAGAGTTGCAGAAAGGGTCCCTTTTTTTGTTAACGTGGGAGATGGGGAACAACTTTCATGGTAAATGGCCAAGCTATTAGGACTTTTCACAGATGTAAAATTAAATCGCAACATACCATATATACTTGAGTATAAGCTGACTCGAATATAAGCTGAGGCACATAATTTTACCACAAAAAACATTGACTCCAGTATAAGCCGAGGGTGGTAAATTTCAGAAATAAAAATAGGTACCAATAAAATCACATTAATTGAGGCATCAGTAGGTTAAATGTTTTTGAATATTTACATAAAGCTCAAATTTAAGATAAGACTGTCCAACTCTGATCAAATCATTATTCTCATCTTCTTCAATGTAAATGTGCTTATGTATCCTTTTAATAATAATAGAGTAAAATAATACATGTAATAATAATAACAAATACAGGAAAAATACAAGTAATAATAAATAGAGGAAAATAATAAATGCAATAATAATAATAATAATAATATAATCAGAGTGAAATAATAAATGTATTCATAATAATAAAAATAGAGTATAATAAATGTAATACAGTAGAGTCTCGCTTATCCAACGTAAATGGGCCGGCAGAACGTTGGATAAGCGAATATGTTGGATAATAAGGAGAGATTACGGAAAAGCCTATTAAATATCAAATTAGGTTATGATTTTACAAATTAAGCACCAAAACATCATGTTATACAACAAATTTGACAGAAAAAGTAGTTCACAACGCAGTAATGCTATATAGTAATTACTGTATTTACAAATTCAGCACCAAAATATCATGATGTATTGAAAACATTGACTACAAAAATGCGTTGGATAATCCAGAACGTTGGATAAGCGAGTGTTGGATAAGTGAGACTCTACTGTAGTAGCAACAATAATAGAGAAAAATAATAAATGTAATACCAATAATAATAGAGAAAAATAATAAATGTACCATATATTCTTGAGTATAAGCTGACCCAAATATAAGCCAACCAGGACCCTCACCTGAGTATAAACCAAAGGGGGCTTTTTCAGTCTTAAAAAAAGGGCTGAAAAACTAGGCTTATATTCGAGTATATACAGTAGTTCTTCAATTTCATTTTTAATGATTTTTTATTTAGACAGATTAAAACAAAACCTACATACAATCATACAAAAATCCCCTCAAAACAAAATACATTATTATCATCAACAACAAAAACTTTTTTCTAGAATAGGTCGCGGGACTAGAAAAATTTTGTTATAGAGAAGCAGATCCAGAAATAGAAGGAAACCAATGCAGGAGTAAAAACCTGAGAGACAATCTGGTTTAGATATGGATGGAAGTCAAACCAGATGTGTGTGTGTGTTTTTTTTTTGTGTATTTATGTGTATTTTATTATATTTACAATCTCTTTTTTTTCTTTTTTCTTTTTTTTTTCAACCACTAACCTTACATCTCCTCCCCTACTATCCAATTTCCCAATTTCCTACTTTCCTATAACCAAATGTTCCCCCACTTTTATTGTTATCTTATGAAATATAAATAAAAGTTTAGAATAATACTGCTGTAGCCTAGACCTTTTTTTAAAAAGACCTAATAGCTACAAACTACAAACAACCTGCATTATTTAATCTAAGGGCTTTATATTCTCTGTCTCGCGGTTGTATTCTCTTAGTTTTGACGGCATGGAACGCCCTTACCTTCCCGCCGGAGCGGTACCTATTGATCTACTCACATTTGCATGTTTTCGAACTGATAGGTTGGCAGAAGCTGGAGCTAACAGCGGGCACTCACTCCGCTCCCTGGGTTTGAACCTGGGACCTTTCGGTCTGCAGGTTCAGCAGCTCAGTGCTTTAACACACTTCGCCACCGGACCCTAGTCTCTCTTATTTAGAGATTTCTCTTTAATCAACGTAGAAAGTTTATCAGTTTCTGAAAGTTGGCTTATTTTCATAAGCCAGTATCGTGTGATGGAATGATTGAGTTTTTCCATCAATTTTTTAATTTGGTGGCGGTCCTGATATGTCGAGGGTGACTATATTTAGTATGTGAAAAGAACTCTGGGTTTTAACCACAGAGACAGAGACCTGCTTTTATGAGATGTAAGACTCAAAGAACTATTTTAGAGGAAACTACCTAATGTAAAACTCAGGTTATTTTTTGCTTGGAGAAAAAGTCCCCATACAGCCATAATAGAAGACAAGTACTGAATTTTGGAAACAAACTTATGCGTATTAACAAGCATATGGTAAACTGGTTGTTCTTTCTACGTCTGCTGAGTTTTTAATCTAAGCCAGGGGTACTCAACTCAAAGAATTCCATAGACCATACTTACTTTTTAAAAATAAACTTGAGGACCCCACTGCTAAATTACCTATGGAAATATACATTATGTTGATTTTTCCTCTCTCATTGTCTCCCACCTCTAGCCTATGCTGTGCACCCCATTGCATCCCATCCTTCTTTACCTTTTCTCCTCCATTACTACCAGCCCCTCATGGTGAACCTTCCTTCCTATTTGTCTACAAGTACCACATACAAAGATAAAAGCATATGCAATATTTTTGAATCATTAACCCTCTTCAGCCCTTTGGGTTTTTAAATCGTTCTGCTGACCCGAAGACAATAAATAGATTTCTCTCTCGTTGCATATAAAGATCCAACTTTGACCTGGCTGTACGATGTGGACAACACATACTTCTCTTTGTGACTTCCCCAAACTAAGCTGTTTTCTTCTCTGTGTCAAAATATTGCATTAAAATTACTTACGCCATTGCTTATCTGAGACCTAGAAAAAAACAAACAAAATATTCCTTTTCATGTTTTGTGTCTCTTTTCCCAGTGGCTTAAGATTTTGGAGGGCTCACCTCAAATGGTAGGATTCAGTTACTTAGGACCTTGTCATACGGCCCAGCTGGGCCGTTCTGTCTCACCTTCATCGTCAAACATCACTCTTTCATTGTATTTAATTCTTATATATACCAATAAAAATGTAATTAACAAAAAAAACATGGAGGGCATCACATGGCAGAAAGGGTAGCATTACACATTGCCCAGCCGCTCTTTCTGCCATCACATGGGCTTTTGGGGCCAAAAGTGCAGGTAGCTGTGCGTCGTGTGATGGCAGGCTCTGTCAAAGCTGCACATGAAGGCAACAATACGGGTATTTTTGCCCCATATGAAGAGGTCCATAGTCAGTGCTACCTGTCAGTTACACAGAATGGTAGGTGTGCTGTCACACTCAGGCACCTTTGGTTGAAATTAAGATGTGCTCCTTTCTTTGCCAGGCCTTACTTTGAAGCTCAGGAGTCCCAGCAACTAAGGCCACTCCAAATTGAACATCAAACAAGATTTTTATTTTCTCAAAGTTCTTGACAGGCTTGGCACAAGTTGTTGAGGTTACAAATACAAACAGTCAACTTATAAATCATGACAATGTTTCCTTTTTTAAAATTACATTTCCCTTTAGCTGCTGGGTTAACTTCTTCCAAAGGTGGAGAGATCCTGGGATGCTCTTTACCCTAACCCTGAGTTGCTATATCAGAAAGAGCAGGTCTTTCCATATCTAAACTCAAAACTAGCTTGGAGACAAAGTAGTTAGAGCTTCTTCCAATGGCAGAGAAATCCTGGGATATTCTTTACCCTAGTGCTGAGTTGCTATTTTAGAAAGAGCAGGTCTTTCCCTATCTAAACTCAGAAGGCAAGAGGTTAGTACTTACAATGGCTTGTCTGAGCTGGCCTGGCTTGACCACGCAAGCACATCTGAGTTACTTTTTTCTTTTGTAGAAGGCAAAAAAGCTTCTTAAAAATGGAGATTTCATCCCCAGAAAAAGGGGGCAGCCTCAAAATCAAAAAGATACTTTTGCAAGCTGACAACAGCAAAGGCTTTGCAGGCTGGCTACAAACCTCTGTTGATGGTTAACTATCAGGGTGTTGCTGAGTCTGTAGCAACCCTGGAAGAAATGCAAAAAGGGTGCTATTTCCTACAACTATGGGACAATGCAAATCAAACTCCTGGGGGACGGAACAGTAGGTGTCATTTTGCAACCAGAAGAAAAGCCTTATTTTGCTGATAATTTGCAGGCTCAGATTTCAACAACCTTCTAATTGAAATAGCTGGAGCTTGAATTTGGTAAAATAATCTTCACAGATTCATAAAACGAATGCTATGGGACTCATTGGGGCTGGTGTCTTGGAATCATTAAAAAAGTTATTTTTTTCATGTTTCATTCTGTAAAGTGGAGTTCATCATAGAGTTTGCCACTCCTCATCCAGCTTTGGTATATCTTTTATTCTACACACACACACACACACACACACACAAGATTCCTAATATGGGTATTCTTTTTTATTGATGTGTTTTGGGACATTTTGGACTCCCAAGAATTGAGCTAGGGGGGCTGAGGGCCACGGGCTGCTCTTTTACCACTTCTGTTTAAAAATTCCACCAATCTCCAAATAAGGGTTTCGCAGTCAATCAGTTCTTATAGAAAAACAACCTGTCTGCTCCCCCTCCCCAACCAAAAGAAAATTAGCTGTGACCACAGGGGAAGACTAGTATTTTTAAAAGTATCTGGTTTGGACTCCAGTTCCCAGAATCACCAATGGTGCTATTATTTCTTTCTTTTTACATCTATATTCTATATAGAACTAGCTGTGCCCGGCCACGCGTTGCTGTGGCAAAGTGGTGGTGGTATTGGTTAAAATTGTTGTGTAATTTTTATTTGACGTTATTTGTATTTTTTTTATTAATTTTATCGTAAGTTATATTTTTATTTATTATATTTTATTATTTTCTTGTATTATTTTTAGTTATTTTCTGTTGTTATAGTATTTTATTGTATTAATTTTTTAGTGTTTTTAATTGTTTTTTAGTGTTTTTTATTATTTTTATTGGGTTGCTAGGAGACCAAGTTGGAGGAGCTTAGCCTTCTAACTGGCAGCAATTGGATAAAAGCAATTATTCCTCTCTCTCTAATTAGGACTTTATTTTTCTTTTCTTTTTGTTGTATCAACTTAGAGCCGTGGATGATGGGTTGTGTTGTCAAATTTCGAGGTTGGGGTGCCTGTAGCTTTGTTTTGCGGGTCGCCATGATGCCATCACTCTTTTATATATATATATAGATAGATATACAACAACAAGAAGAAGACTTAAGACAGCTCACAACTTATTAAAACAGTAGAGATTAAAACCGATTCAGAATTGCCAGTTGAAATTTAAATATAAAAGTTACTTTAAAAATTAATTCTGTGGAGTTAAAATGTTTAATTCATTAAAAGACCAGATTTTTTTAAAAATGTGCAGCATGCCTAACAGAGAGCACAGTGGAAAATAAATTTGAAAACCTTTCTCTCAAGATCCTTTTGAAGAGGAATATACTGTAACCATAAAACAATTGAAACCAGAACCAATGCTGGATGTTGCTGGGGACATTTTGGTCAGAGGAAGGAAGATGTGTTTCCTTTTGTCTCATCCCAGGTGAAGTTTTCAAAATACTCTGTGAGGGACTGACCATCCTTTATGTTTTATGAGCAATTTCATGTCAGTTCAGGCAGTTGCTTGTTATACTCTAGCAATGTAAAAGAGGATAGGGTTTCAGGGGCTATATAATTCGGTCAGGCAGCAACAAAAGAACAATTTATTGCATTTCCTTGAATTATAAAAGCATATTTTCTCGTCCTACTTAGTTCAAAACCATACTAGATATTCTGCTTTCCATGTCTTTTCCTTTTTTCTTCATCTTCTGTCTTGTTCTTTATAGAAAACTAGCTGTGCCCGGCCACGCATTGCTGTGGCATAGTCCTAAGTGGGTTTTATTCGTGGAAGCAAGTATGAATGTTGTAATTAGTCACCTTCATTAGCATTGAATGGGCTTGCAGCTTCAAAGCCTGGTTGTTTCCTCCCTGGGGACTCCTTTGTTGGGAGGTGTTAGCTGGCCCTGATTGGTTCCTGTCTGGAATTCCCCTGTTTTCAGAGTGTGGTTCTTTATTTACTGTCCTGATTTTAGAGATTATATTGTTCTGTATTATTATACCACTGTAATTTTTATATATTATATTTATATTTTTGTATTATTTGCTTAGAACTGGATTATATGTGCCCCCTTCTACACAACTGTATAAAATCCACACTGAACTGGATTATATGGCAGTGGGGATAATCCAGTTCAAAGCAGATACTGTGGGTTATCTGCCTTGGCATTCTGAGTTATATAGCTGTGTGGAAGGGCCTTGAATCTACACTGCTATATAATCCAGTTAAAATCAGATAATCTGTATTTTATAGGCAGTGTGGAAGAGGCCTAAGTGAGGCCTAACTCTGCCTATCCCCTGGGCTGAGTGGGTTGCAGGAGACCAAGTGGGCGGAGCTTAGCCTTCTAACTGGCAGCAATTGGATAAAAACAATTATTCCTCTCCCTCTAATTAGGACTTTATTTTTCTTTTCTTTTTGTTGTATGAACGTAGAGGCATGGATGAGGGGTCGTGCTGCCAAGTTTCATGTTTCTGGGATGTGTAGTTTTGTTGTTTTGTCCTAGGCCGAAATGTCATTACCCTTTTATATATATAGATGGAAAGCTAAACCCCAAATGTGTGTGTGTGTGTGTATTTAAAAGTCAGATCTGGTTGTGCAGTGTGCAAAGGAAATATGCTTGGAGGCAATGAAGTTTGAACTTTGCAATGTGCAAATATACTTTTCTTTTTTTAAAAAAGAAAAAGATTTGTGAGCAAATATTCTGAACTTGGACCGAAAGGAAAATATAGGTAGGTGAGATCACTTCTGGGTCTGTTATAACGTGCCAATATCTTCTCGATGGCACAAAATACACAGGAAAATTATTGGACGTCAAAAGCAAGCTGACGGGTTTGCAAAATACCACTGTGTAAATATTTTAAAAATGGGAAATAATAATTGTTTTCTCCCCCAACAAAAAAACCATCAGAATTTCAGGAGGAAATCTGTGCTCATAATCAGGGACAGAAGAGTACAGTTGTCCGAAATAATACTGTCTTTGAGAGGCACAGCAGAATTATTAATCGGTTGACAACGCTCATAATTTTCATAGGGGAACATGCAGCTGTGGTGCTTTCAAAGCAGTGGGGTGTAGTTCAGCTTTATTAGCTCCCGTTGTGAATCTGGTGCATTTGTGTTGAAAGCCATAAATTTTCAGAGGCTGTCAAGTGAGATCATTTGCAAGGGATGATAGGTCCCAACCTCTCCCTAGAAGGATGCTTTCAGATGTTTTCAGAGTTGGAGACATTGCCTCCCTTGTATATTTTTTCCCGTGTCTGTTAGCTTAGGTCCCTCGTTGTTTGATCCCAAGCAATACGGCAGCAAATGGTCAGATTTGAAGTCACACTGAATGGTCCACTGATTTGCCCCACATTGGAGTGAATCCATGGGCTCTCAGTGGGGGACGTGGAGAACCCATCGCTCCATTCCCAGCATCACCCACCTTACTGTGCCCCTCATCCCATGACTCCCATGTTGCCACCTTGACAGCGTGCACTACTTCCTTTCCCTTTTCGGAGCCCATCTGCATCGTGTGAAGAGCTCCATGCTGGAAATGGAGGGGAAGCAGCATACAATGGGCAAATTGACCCATGTGATGAGGTGGTAAATAGGGAGCTTTGACCACATATCTTCTTCATTTAAGTGACAGCGACCATTGGCTCCCTTTCGATCAAAAATTACTTCTTAGCAGTCTGGCCATCTCTGGCACAGCACCCATGAAACCTAACCATACAATTAATGAATTAAGTGCAGTGAATGCAAAGGAGACAGTATTTACATTGACTCCAGCACTCTTAAAAAAAACTATATATACTGTTTATACCAGTGATTCCCAAAGTGGGCGCTACCGCCCCCTGGTGGGCGCTGGAGTGATCCCGGGGGGCGGTGATGGCACCTATTAGGACATGGGGGTGGGGACAGAGGAGGGGCGGGGCCTCTTCCCAAGTGCCGGAGACAGGGCTGAGAAGCTATACCTCTCCTGAGGCGCTTGTTGGGACATGAAGAAGGATTCACATTTATTGTTGAACAAAAAAATGAACATTTATTATATACTGTACAGTAGTTGTCATCACAAACCAGCATAACCAGACAAACTGTGAATCCTATCAAGAATGTCTTGTTACTACCAATATTTCCATGTACAACACTTTATAGTACGTACATTTACCGATCTTGCATGCTCTGGTGTTCTGTTCGGCGGGCATGCTTCCAAACAAAAACTTTGCTAGGTCTTATTTTCGGGGGAGGCCTTATATTTAGCAATTCAGGAAAACCTCTACTAGGTCTTATTTTCTGGGGATGTCTTATTTTAGGGGAAACAGGGTAGTTGTTGGAGTGGTCAAGCATTTCTGTGTTCTCAAATAATATACTGTGTCCGGGTTGGTTCCTCAAGTGCTCTGCTCTGGCTGATTTCTCTGGTTGAGTGAGTCTACTATAAGTTGATCATGTTTCAGGAAAAAAAAGATATCTTTGCAGCTGACGTATAGTATATAAACTATATGTTCATAAGTTTCAAAAGTAATCAGATATTTTAACCAATGAACAATCTATATATATAAAAGAGTGATGGCATCACAGCGACCCACAAAACAACAAAACTACAGGCCCCCCAACCTCGAAATTTGACAACACAACCCATCATCCACGCCTCTAGGTTGATACAACAAAAATAAAATAAAAATAAAATCCTAATTAGAGATAGAGGAATAATTGCTTTTATCCAATTGCTGCCAGTTAGAAGGCTAAGCTCCTCCAACTTGGTCTCCTAGCAACCCAAAAAATAATAATAAAAAACACTAAAAAATTAATACAATAAAATACTATAATAACAGAAAATAACTAAAAATAATACAATACAATAATAAAATATAATAAATAAAGATATAACTTACAATAAAATTAATAAAAAATTGCAAATAACGTCAAATAAAAATTACACAACAATTTTTAACCAATACCACCACCACTTTGCCACAGCAACGCGTGGCCGGGCACAGCTAGTAGATAATAAATGTTTTACCTTTCCAGTGTTCTAAAAATAATTATTTTAACAAGAGTAAAAGTACACAAGGAGAGCCAGAGTGTTGTTCTCAGGCACCGAAACCAACGGAGTGACCTTGGGCAAGTCACACTTTCTCAGACTTAGAAGAAGGCAATGGGAACCTCCCTCAAGAAATTTTGCCAAGAAACTCCCACAATAAACTTGTCCTAAGGCTATCCAAAGAACGAAATGGCATCACAAACACCACACTGTCCATCACTTAGATCCCACATTGCAGGGAATGTGCAGTCCCCCCACCGTTCCAGGAGATGAGAAATATGCCTGCTGCCTCCCTTACTTGTCATTAAGGAAACTAAAGGTAAGGACAAAAATAGAAGGGCCTGACAGCTTGATTTCCTCTCCCTGGCAGCCGGCTTCTGAGAAGCTCTGTAAGACCCCATAAATATGCAAACGAAGGGATGTCCCGCACCAGAGCTATTCGACCACTGCAGGACTGAATAGAAACCTGTCTCTCCCTCTATTTTTATTGCCAACAGCCATACAAAGGGAGCTTGCTTTTCAGAGGGTTCCATCAAGGAAACAATGTAAAATGCACACCAAAAGGCAGTTAATCTGGTCTGTTTACTGGGAACCGCTCCAAAACATATTGTTGGATATTATTCTTCTTTAAAAGGGGTGGGAGAGAGAGGCGAGCTTTCGACAGCCGTCTTTATGATGAATCCATTCCAGCCTTTTAGACAGATCACTTCCCAGTCCTTGCTTTTGTTTCTTCTTCTTTTATTTTAAAGTGCAGGAGGGGAGGATGCAGGTTCTGGAATGTACCTGGTGCCTAATGAGATGGATTAATATTATTGTTGTCATTGATATTGTTATTTCCCCATAAAACGGCAAAGCCCATGTTTCCTTTTGGGATTTGTACAAATAGATGATGATGATGATGATGATGATGATGATGATGATGATAAAAATAACCTCCTTCTCAATAGCTGCTTCCCAAACTATTTAAAAGAAGGTCTTAATTACTACTACTACTACAACAACTACAACCACTACTGTTAGATCTTCATCCTATAGAAGGACTCAAGGCAGGCTCTATTATTATTATTATTATTATTATTATTATTATTATTATTATTATGACACAACAAACAAGATAGATATGCTGGATTTCATATTATTATTATTATTATTATTATTATTATTATTATTATTATTATTATTATTATTATTGTATGACACAGCAAACAAGATAGACATGCTGGATTTCATATCACAAAATCACAAGTCGAACACTTCCCAAGTGTCTAGGACTGTGTGATGTATTTTCGGGTGATGCGTGTAGGGTGGCCTTTTGAAGTTGGCAGATCATAATTTTGTCAATGTCTATTGTTTCCAAATGCCGGCTGAGATCTTTTGGCCCGGCACCCACTGTGCCCATCACCACCGGGGACCACCTGCACTGGTTTCTGCCAGAGTCTTTGAAGTTCAATCTTGAGGTCCTGATAGCGGCTGAGTTTTTCCTGTTGTTTTTCGTCAATGTGACTGTCACCTGGGATGGTGACATCAATGATCCAAACCTTTTTCTTTTCCACAACTGTGATGTCTGGTGTGTTGTGTTCCAGAACTTTGTCAGTCTGGATTCGGAAGTCCCACAGTATCTTTGTGTGCTCATTTTCCAATACTTTTGCAGGTTAATGATCCCACCAGTTCTTTGCTGCTGGAAGGTGGTACTTGAGGCATAAGTTCCAATGAATCATTTGGACCACGTAGTTGTGCCTTTCGGTCTGCAAGTTCAGCAGCTCAGTGCTTTAACACACTTCGCCACCGGGGTTCCTTACAACAGTCTGTATAATCTGATCTAATTCAGACAAGTGCATAATTCCATATATGAACACAATGCTTGGGGTTTGTCTTCTTGGATCTGTTGATTGATTAGCAAAGCAAATAAAACTGGATCAAAGTTTTTGTAAAGTTATTTATAAATAACTTTGTTCAATTCTGTGACTCTTTCTGTTAACTTTTCTTGCATACTATGAAATGGCGTTCTGTGCATTTCCAGATTTCCACGGTTGTGCTATTAACTGTCAAGAAGCTAAAAGTTAAAAACAATTGTTATTAGGGCCTCATGTGAGAACTGAACATTAGAACTGGACAAAACGTTCAACGGCACTAAGGCTGAAACAAATTGAACTACTTGACTAGTAATGTTACATATTTCTTGAAATACATCTCTAGATAGGAGAGCCATTAAGAGGACAACAAAGTTGATTTTCAACAAATTGAAACCGAGATGGTAGCTGCTCCTGTTTTGCTGTGGAGTTTGTCTATGTTTCCCTCCCCCTCTCCCTGTATGTGTGCGCATTTTCCCTCTTTGTGGATGTGTAAGAAATGTCAAGAGGTCGGGCCAAATGGATGCTAGCAAACTGACCACCATGGTGCCGCTTTTGGATGATCGTCGCACAGTGGTGTTCAGAAGCAATATGCCTCCAACTGTGTAAACGATGCTTCCTTCGGAAGGCTCAAGCTGCCGGAATATGGAAAAAGCTCACAGAGTGGCGAACGAGGAGGAGAGGAAAGTCTCTCCCACTTTTTGTCTTGACAAGGCCGCAAGAAATCAAGTGATACTTTGAATATGGGGCGGGAGGGGCCGGCTCCTACTGGGAATTAAAAGCCCCGGTTTATTGGGAGGCACAAATCACTTTTCATTTTCTCATTTTTTTGAATGTGCGTTCTCTTGCGAGCCCTGTCAAGGGTATCTTATCTCTCACAGGGATGCCCTAATCTTATTAGTTTCTGTTCATGTCACTGAAGTCCTTAATTTTTAAAAGCTGCCATTGCAGGTTTGCTTCATGATTACGGTTTTCTTTTCCTGAAAGCAGCTTTTGGGGACGGTTAGCTGTTTCTCCCCCCTTGGTTTAGAAGGGAGTTGCATGCCAAAGAGTGCGAGTAAATATCCCTATCAATCTACTGTTTCAAGTGCAGACCTTGACCTGTTTGTCCCTGAAAGTGAAATGGTTCCAAAATACGCAAATGTGTTTTTGATTCCTTCTCTGAGCTGTTTAAAGCTTCCAGGTCTTGGACAGCAAAGCCACAAAATATCTATTGCTTTATAATGACTGATCGCAGTGGGATAGGATGGATGCAGATGTTTAAATTACAAGCCATAACTATAGAAAACTGCTCTCCTTCACTGACCAGAACTCAAAACGATGGATCATAAAACAAGAACGACAGCATTTTAAAATAAAACAGGTCACAGAGATTGGAATTTGTGAAGATCTGAGGTCATTGGTTCTCATTTTAGATCACATAAACCTTATTAGTAATCAAACCATTAGCCCTCAAACTTCAGTGGCCTTTTCCCTCTGGACCCGTTGCTGGATTTAGGATAAATGGGGCCCCGTGCAAAATATGAGGCCCTGAAGGAGGTAGAACCGGTAACTCTACACTGTCTGCTTTGTGGTATACTCCTATAGACTTCTTCTTCTTTACTTGTTCAGTCGTTTTCGACACTTCGTGACCTCATGGACCAGTCCACGCCAGAGCTCCCTGTCGGCCGTCACCGCCCCCAGTTCCTTCAAGGTCAAGCCAGTCACTTCAAGGATACCGTCCATCCATCACGAAAAACAACAGGAAAAACTCAGCCGCTATCAGGACCTCAAGATTGAACTTCAAAGACTCTGGCAGAAACCAGTGCAGGTGGTCCCGGTGGTGATCGGCACATTGGGCGCCGTGCCAAAAGATCTCAGCCGCCATTTGGAAACAATAGACATTGACAAAATTACGATCTGCCAACTGCAAAAGGCCACCCTGCTGGGATCTGCACGCATCATCCGAAAATACATCACAGAGTCCTAGACACTTGAGAAGAGTTCGACTTGTGATTTTGTGATATGAAATCCAGCATATCTATCTTGTTTGCTGTGTCATAATAAAATAATAATAATAATAATAATAATAATAATAATAATAATAATAATTTTATTTTTATACCCCGCCACCATCTCCCCAGAGGGACACGGGGCGGCTTACAGATATAAAACAAGCATACAATGGTATCAAATACAAAAACACACAAAATTAAAAGGCATAAAATAAAATCACAGTCATTGTAAGACACATGTTAAAACAAAGCAATAAAATCATAAAATGAACTGGGCAAAGTGCACTGAGTGAAACTTGTAAACATGAAGGAAGTGAAGGTGCTATAAGATCATGGGGAGAACCTTAAACTGGAGTGAACCCTGTGGCTATGTTGTTAGTCTGATTCTCACCGACTTTTATTCAGCACCTTTTATTCAGCACAGAGGAGAACACATGGCTCTGTCTTTATTCCGCTACATTAAAACTTCACATTCATACACACACAGCAAAGCTGTTAACAGTGGCAAGAACAATGTTTTAATTTAATACAAATGGGATTCAATGCTTTCAAGGTCTTTAGGCTATCACTTTACCCAAAACACCCATTCTGAAACTTTTGGAAGAGGCAGAGAGACGTTGCTTCGCTATTTACTTTAAATGCCTGATTAAAATTTCATGAAGGCAGGAAGCGGGTTTGGGGGAGCGGAGAGGCAGAAGACAGGAATGACAAAGTCCGGGTCTTTGCAACTTTTAGCTCAACATCATATGACAACAACAACAAGTAACTTCAGAAAGAAAGAAACAAGTTTGTTGGAAAGAAAATATTTACCATTGCAACAAAGATCTGAAACCTTTCATTTCTGACTAGAGTTTTAGAGGGAGAACTGAGCTTTCAGATTCATTGCATTCCTATACTCAGTGAGTCCTGTTGAATGTCAGTGAGACTTTCTTCTGCATGGACAAGTAAATTTCTGCCAGAAGCCTTGGATTTCACTCGCTGTCCTGCTGGAAGGAACCTGAGGAAAGTGGCAGTTGTTAGTTTCCAATGCAAATGTGGAGCAAATCTGCTCCAGGATTTAGTACTGTGGGCCTTGATTTCTGCTGGTTTTTTTAAAAATCCAGGACTTTCTGTGGAAACCAAAATCTGTGGATTCTTCAGTTCAATGACATAGTAAAAGGGTGTCTCTTCAATATAATGGAAAAACTGGACTTTGTGTTTTGGAATTCTTTTAAAATATTTTCAAGCTGTGGATGGCAGAATCCATGGATGCAAATTCTGTGGCTATGAACTCTAAAGGAGTTATCCCTGGTCCTGAAATTTGGTCCTAAAATCGGTCCAAGACCTTGGAAAGCTCCTTTAACATACAGGTTGAGTTTAACCACTCTGCTAACATGGAGGCAGTGGTTGCAAAGATCCTGTTTTGCAGCATCCTTGAGAGCTGTATTTTTTTAGAGAAGTGGTTCTCAACCTGGGGTTCCCAGATGATTTTGGCCTACAACTCCCAGAAATCCCAGTCAGTTTACCAGCTGTTAGGATTTCTGGGAGTTGAAGGCCAAAGACATCTGGGAACCCCAGTGAGAAATTGATCTCTCCTTATACGAGGGCTATCCACAAAGTAGGTTACGTTTTGGAATTAAAAATGAACAAAGCATAGCAGAAAACACTTACCATATGTAGTAGGAAGCCACACTCAAATACCACATCTCACGTAGTCACCATTCAAATCTAGGCACTTACCATAGGGATGAATGAGCTTTGCAAATCCTTCCCCACTAAATTCTGCCGCTTGCTTTGGATCTGCTTTTATTGGAACTACAACAAATGGATTTAGATCTTAGAATTTGTAAGCTGATCTCCAGATGGCATCCAACCAATATCTTTTTCTGAAGCCTTTTGAGACTTATATTTTGCAAATATGTGTTCATAATTTCCAGAAGGAAAAAGTTCCATTGCAGTGGCGCAATGGGTTAAACCTTTGTGCCGGCTGAACTGCTGACCTGAAGGTGAGCAGTTCGAATCCATGAGATGGGGTAAGCTCCCATCTGTCAGCCCCAGCTTCCCATGCGGGGACATGAGAGAAGCCTGGGCAACGTCTCTGGAGACGGCTGATTCTCTCACACCAGAAGCGACTTGCAGCATGTTCTCAATTCGCTTCTGACAGGACAAAAAAAATAGTTTCCAGGTTGAAAACAGTACAGGAGCCTGATCCTGCAACATATCTAGATGTAAAATGCCCACACTTTAATTTCTTTTCCTTTGCTTCATAGAAATACACGCATGCAAACATATATGCATGCTTGCACATTTTGTATAGCTTCCCATATCTTTCTCTTTCTCTTCCTTTCATGTCACCCCCAGTTCCTTTGGTTAACATTTCCCCCTTAGTGGCACCTAAAAAACAATAACAGATTTGCTACTAAGACTTCTTTTGAGCATATACCTTTAAAAATGAAATGTAATCCTCTCACACATTTAACAGATGCACAAATGCACCTTGGGATGAATGTATTAGAGACACTGAATTATCGCCACCTGCCTCACAATTAAATTTGCAGTGACCTCCCTTGTGATGTGCACCTGTGATATGTTGGTAATAGATGCAAAAGGGCTGTGGCGTGCGCATGAGGATTGAATGAAAAGGCATTTGCCCTGCAAAGTCTCAGGGAGATTACTGTAATGTGTGTTTTCAAAAAAGAAACAGGAAGGGTCTGATTTTCCTCCTTCAAGGGCAAAATACAACACGAGGTGTGCTGTGAGTTAAGCAAGCCAACAAACTTGTTAATAAAAAACAAAACTTGTCATAGGATTGTTGTATGTTTTCCGGGCTGTATGGCCATGTTCCAGAAGTATTCTCTTCTGACGTTTCACCCACATCTATTGCAGGCATCCTCAGAGGTTGTGAGGTATGGAGAAACAGTTTCTCCCTACCTCACAATCTCTGAGGATGCCTGCCATAGATGTGGGCGAAACGTCAGGAGACGATACTTCTGGAACATGGCCATACAGCCCGGAAAACATACAACAGCCCTGTGATCCTGGCCATGAAAGCTTTCGACAACACATAAAACTTGTCAGAGCTTGGGGATTTTGAGATTCATTCAGTGCCGATTTTTGTCCGTAAGTTGCAAAATCAATGTAGGGGCTGGGCTGTGGCACAGGCTGGTGAGCAGCCTGCTGCAATAAATCACTCCGACCATGAGGTCATGAGCTCGAGGCCAGCCCGTGGCAGGGTGAGCACCCGTCAATTAAAAATAAAAAATAGCCCCTGCTCGTTGCTGACCTAGCAACCCGAAAGATAGTTGCACCTATCAAGTAGGAAATAAGGTACCACTTATAAAGTGGGGAGGCAAATTTAACTAATTTACGATGTTGGAATGAGGAAGTACCGTCACAGTGGATGATGAAGCAGCTGCTCCCCCCTGTGGCCAGAATCGAACATCCCCTCAGGAGAAGGTTAAATTGCCTCTGCGTCTGTCTGTCTCGGTTCTGTGTGTATATGGGCATTGAATGTTTGCCGTATATGTATATAATGTGATCCACCCTGAGTCCCCTTCGGGGTGAGAACGGTGGAATATAAATACTGTAAATAAATAAATAAAAATGCAGTACAAGGGAGATTGCCTCAAAGGCAAGATCACTTCAGCAATCTGTGTAAAGTAGTGTACCTGTCAGGTAAGAATCCCAGAAAGTCCTCTAGATCAGCACTTATCCATTACGGAGATGCAGAGAATAAAGTATTTAGAGAAGTGGTTGGCCAAGACAAGGAGAAGCAATCTTAAAATGAAACAAAATGCAAGATGTTCTGACAGATACAATTATTGAGAATTATTATTGCTAATAAGATGGGTCTGACTGTCCATATTGTCTTCTTCTTGTGAACTGGGATGTGTGTGTGTATTTCTGGGCAGGACTTCATGCTTTCAATGAGGTTGACTGTCCGATCAATGGAAATATTATTGGATCTTGTTCCACTTAGGACCTCATTCCAAAGGGGGGGGGGGCAGCATGGAAAAGCAGATGGGACAGTCTTGTTTCATTCTGTACCATCAAGGCCCCATACCTTTCTGTATTCAGGGATGGCAGCCTGAATATAGATCCCACAGCCTTTCCCCAGCTTCTTGTTGGATTTTTGGTTGTGTGCATATGAAATGTAAATCAAGTGTTTCTGCTGTTTTGCAAGTGTGTGTTTCAGCAATGAAACAGTTAACAGCAGGCCAGTTTGACTGACAGCCTGCTGTGACCTAGGAGACATGATTTCTGGCCTTGGAGGTCGGAACTTCCTTCGGACTAAGGAATGTGTTTCTTATATGTACAGTGAGAGACAAGCCGGGCCGAAGAATGCCGGCTTCTAGTGATGGACTTTGCTGCAATTGTAAATACCTTTGTAAATATTAAATAAGTGTTTGAACTTCAGACTGCAGATGTCTTTGAGTCTGACATTGGAGGAATTGGTGAGGGCAGAAGTTCACCAATTCGTCAGGGTGCTGGTCCGGAGCTGATGGTTTTGAAGAAACCCACCAACACACACCCTGACCACTGGCTCTGCATCTTGACACTTCTCTCCATCTTCCGATGTCTTTTGACATTGGAAGTTGGGTAGCAACATGCAGTCTTCACTCCATTTCCCTGCCCTGCCACAACAGAGTCTGCCTTACATTATTTGATGGTTCCTTGGAACTCCATTTTTGGCAGTGCAGAGAAGCGGAGCGAAGACTGCATGGGATAAAGTCTTTAGAATGGGTCATGGAGTCTTTTAGACAGGGATGAAATAATCTTGCAACATTAAGAAACCCAGTGGTACTTAGCAGAAGGCCATTGCCAGAACTCCATTCATGATGAGTGCTAGCAAATAATGATGACCGGTGGACCAAGCTATAGGACAGAAGGTCTCATTCTGCTGTGACTGGATAAGGTCAGTTGTCTATTGTTTCGACTACTGGCTGTTGGTAAGCTGCTTTCTTTGTGCAGGGAGTTTCTGGTTTAATCTGTGAGATCACCATTTAAAAGGAAGAACACGAATCCAGGGATTGGGTGACAGGAGGACAAATGGCTCAAATTCCACAGCTCTATTGCTGGTAAGAAATCCACAGTGGTGCAGTGGGTTAAACCACTGAGCTGCTGAACTTTCTGACTGAAAGGTCGGTTGTTCAAATCCGGGGAGCAGGATTAGCCCCAGCTTCTGCCAACCTAGCAGTTCGAAAACATGCAGATGTGAGTAGATCAATAGGTACATCTCTGGCGGGAAGGTAACGGCACTCCATGCAATCATGCCGGCCACATGACCTTGGAGGTGTCTACGGACAACATCGTCTCTTCGGCTTAGAAATGGAGATGAGTACCTTGGAGGTGTCTACGGACAACACCGGCTCTTCAGCTTAGAAATTGAGTTGAGCACCGACCCCCCGAGTCGGACATGACTAGACTTAATGTCAAGGGGAAACCTTTACCTTTTATTGCTGGTCAGAATAAACCAGATGTAAAGAATTTGAACCTCCTACAATCTTAAAGCAGTAAAGGACAACCTATCTGGTGCTTGGCAGCACATTAAAACAATTTGTAAAAGTACATTTTATGGGACAGAGTAAATAAGGTACATAATACATCATTCTGAAGACATGCAGAAATGAGGCAGAGAAAAATCACCATTGGATGTTTTATATAAGGTTGTTTTCATGAGTCAGCTTCTCTTTGAGGCTTGTGGGCTTTTCAGCTGCACTCTTTGCTCTGTTGGCTTATCTTGTGCCTGTGGCTTTGCATGTGCCAGAATGAGTTTATAATTGGGCGTGCTTTCCCTTTTGTAACTGGACCTTCATCGCGGAGTGGAGGGAAAGTCGGGTCTCAACACTGAATGTTTCCAGTAACCTCTCCAGACCTCTCATTGGGCTGTTTGTTAACTAGCATGCTTCTTGTACTGAAACTGACAAATGACAGGACAGGGTTGTTGTATGTCTTTCGGGCTGTGTGGCCATGTTCCAGAAGTATTCTCTCCTGACGTTTCGCCCACATCTATGGCAGGCATCCTCAGAGGCTGTGAGGCATGGAGAGACTAGGCAAGGAAGATAAATATATATCTGTGGAGAGTCCAGGGTGTGACAAGAGTCCTTTGTCAGTTGGAAGCCAGTTAATGTTGCAGTTAATCACCCTAATTACCATTGGAAAGGTTTGTCTCTTGCCTGGGGGGCATCCTTTGTTCAGAGTCATTAGCCGTCCTTGGGGCTCCTCTGCCCTCAGAGTGTTGCTTCCCATCTACTGTTCGGATTTTTTTGAGTTTTTTAATACTGGTGGCCAGATTTTGTTCATTTTCATGGTTTCCTCCTTTCTGTTGAAGTTGTCCACATACTTGTGGATTTCAGTGGCTTCTCTGTGTAGTCTGACATGATAGTTGTTGGAGTGGCCAAGCATTTCTGTGTTCTCAAATAATATCCTGTGTCCAGGTTATTCTTCTTCCATCTGCGCAGACTGAAATTAATTGATACACCTATTCCCATGAAGAGGACTATGCCTTACCTTCTTGCCATGACATTTTTTTTTCAAGCTGAGAACCTTCTTCAAAAAAAGACGTGGCAACCTTCATTCAGCTCTATTAAACACAAAGGAATCAAAGTCAGACCAATAAAATGTAAGGACACTTGGTGCAATACAGTAGGATTATTACTGATAACATTGAGTAGTTTTCACTCGCTCTGTTGTTCTAATAGGCCAATTTGAAGTCCCATAATCATACTTCCTCACACCCTTGTAACCCTGCTTCCCTGAATTACAGATGTTCCTTAATTTTTGATTATTTTATTTTAGTACAATTGTGCAATTCCTGCATTTTAAAACCAAAGAGACAAATATGAAATCTATCTATACACACACATAAAAGGTAAAGGTAAAGGTTTTCCCTGACGTTAAGTCCAGTCGCGTCCGACTCTGAGGGTTGGTGCTCATCTCCATTTCTAAGCCGAAGAGCCGGCGTTGTCCGTAGACACCTCCAAGGTCATGTGGCCGGCATGACTGCATGGAGAGCCGTTACCTTCCCGCCGGAGCGGTACCTATTGATCTACTCACATTGGCATGTTTTTGAACTGCTAGGTTGGCAGAAGCTGGAGCTAACAGCAGGTGCTCACTCCGCTCCCAGGATTTGAACCTGGGATCTTTCGGTCTGCAAGTTCAGCAGCTTGGTGCTTTAACACACTTCGCCACCGGGGCTTTACTTACGTCACACAATAAAGTCCTTGGGTTTATTTGAACTAATTTTGCATCCTCTCACATTCCTTTCCTTTTCCTTTTTCTCTTCTTTTTCATCCCTTAATTTTTTCCTCTCAAGTTCCTTCCATTCTGAATATGAAGATACAGTAGAGTCTCACTTATCCAACACTCGCTTATCCAATGTTCTGGATTATCCAACACATTTTTGTAGTCAATGTTTTCAATACATCGTGATATTTTGGTGCTAAATTTGTAAATACAGTAATTACAACATAACATTACTGCGCATTGAACTACTTTTTCTGTCAAATTTGTTGTATAACATGATGTTTTGGTACTTAATTTGTAAAACCATAACCTAATTTGATGTTTAATAGGCTTTCCCTTAATCCCTCCTTATTATCCAACATATTCGCTTATCCAACATTCTGCCGGCCCGTTTATGTTGGATAAGTGAGACTCTACTGTATTTACAAAATTTTCGTTCATACAAAATTCTCACCCATCCCTCACCCTTCTACTTTACAGTGTATTCTTCTGAATCTGGTTCTTCCGATCCTTGTTTCTATCTGAGGCAAACTATGTTCCAAGAACTTTTAGACAGTTCGTTTTATTTTGCCATGCTTTTTTTTTTTTTTTTACAAAACTATCTCAGGGCAGGTGATGCTACCTGTGGTTGTTAGGTTTGCAGCCTTTGGATCCTACCTGGACTTTCTGTTAGAATGGTGTCATTTAGCTCAGTTGCTCAAAGGGATTTGTTTCAAAAAGGGGAAACCAAAATGGCTTGAGGTTAAGAGCACAGCCAGTAATCATATAGCAATGGGCTGTTTCTGAGGATTCAGGATTCATTATTTCCTCTATTTCTGCCTCCCTCCCTCCCTCTGTTATAAGGTGGTTTAGATTCTTTTGCTTCCAACAGGGCTTTGGAATTCTTTGTGTGCTATTTGGCTCTGGTCACCTTCGCCATTAGAAAAGCCTATAATTACATTATAGACTGTGGTTTCTGTAAAAAAAAATAGCCAGGTTTTGGAATTAACTATTTACAAATAACAAGTTACTTATACATGAGTATTATTTCTTTAAAATGGTTAGGGCCAGAAATGTTTGGGATTTTGGAATACCCATATTTGTATCTATCTACATAAAGGGCTGCTGTGGCACAGTAAGTTAAACATTTAAATTTATTATTAATCAAGATTTCTTGAATTTATAGTAGAGGAGATAGAATTAGTACAAGAACATTAATCAGTACCTGGCAAATTAGAAGTGACATATTACCCATTTTGATTTAGTTTAATTTAATTCAGTGTTATAGATGTACAGTAGAGTCTCACTTATCCAAGCCTCGCTTATCCAAACTTCTGGATTATCCAAGCCATTTTTGTAGTCAATGTTTTCAATATATCGTGATATTTTAGTGCTAAATTCGTAAATACAGTAATTACAACATAACATTACTGCATATTGAACTACTTTTTCTGTCAAGTTTGTTGTACAACATGATGTTTTGGTGCTTAATTTGTAAAGTCATAACCTTATTTGATGTTTAATAGGCTTTTCCTTAATCCCTCCTTATTATCCAAGATATTCACTTATCCAAGCTTCTGCCGGCCCGTTTATGTTGGATAAGTGAGACTCTACTGTATTGTATAGTGTTGAAATATAGTCAATTTTGTTCTATATATTTCCATATATACATTTTAATAGTATAGTAGTCTTGATTATCCAACTTTCGCTTATTCAACGTTCTGTATTATCCAATGCAGTCTGCCCTTTAGTAGTCAATGTTTTTGTAGTTTTCAATACATTGCGATGTTTTGGTACTAAATTAGTAAATACAGTAATTACTACATAACATTACCGTGTATTGAACTGCTTTTTCTGACAATTTGTTGAAAAACATGATGTTTTGGTGCTTAATTTGTAAAATCATAACATAATTTGATGTTTAATAGGCTTTTCCTTAATCCCTCCTTATTATCCAAGTTATTCACTTATCCAAGCTTCTGCCGGCCCATTTAACTGGTTTTGTATAGCAATGAAAAAAACTTCTATATTTCTTACTCCTCTTTCCCATGGATGACTTGCCAAAATTGCAAACTTTCAAAGCATATTTAACCCCAACAAAAAGGTACAGAGACAAAAAAGACTTCTATTCTTTATGTGCACAATAAGAGACATTTTCTAAATCTAAGTGTGTTTAAAACAGTCTTCTTTTTATTGAGTATCATTAAAGCAAGCAATAGAGTCAGACATTGATCTGCTTCTTTACTGGAAGAGGGTACTTTTTTAAAAAAGCAGTTATATTCCAATAATTGTGATTCCAGAGAGAATTCCAGAAAGAATTCCAGTAGATGTACAGAATACAGGCCATATGTTTTCCCTGCACTTTCTATAAAATTCAGAAATCTTTAATAGTAGAAGATACATCTGCCTCACAGAAGGTTGCCATGATCTGCCCCTTTTTTTGCAAAAGGAAAAAAAAATTATAAAATGTATCCCTATAACAACATTGTTCATTACTGTCTTTTTTGTACCACTCCACTTCCTCCTTTCTTCCATGTCTTCTGTCAAGCTAGAAGGCTTTTTCTGGCAGCATTGTCACTGTGAGTATGATAAGACAGGGAAGGAGAAACACAGACTTCAAGTATTGGGCTGCAAAACATGTCTACAAATAGACAATGCAATAAAGCTTGAACTGAGAAAGAATGGGATTCTAGTCTAGCTAATGTTACAGTGTGTGCTTATGTACAGTAGGCAAGGTGAACAACAGCTGCTTCCAGAATCCCTAACTGAATGTATGTGAATAGCAAAATCAATAAAAGAGGAAAAACTTATACAGTAGAGTCTCACTTATCCAACACTCGCTTATCCAACGTTCTGGATTATCCAACACATTTTTGTAGACAATATTTTCAATACATCATGATATTTTGGTGCTAAATTCGTAAATACAGTAATTACTACATAGCATTACCATGTATTGAAGTAGTTTTTCTGTCAAATTTGTTGTATAACATGATGTTTTGGTGCTTAATTTGTAAAATCATAACCTAATTTGATGTTTAATAGGCTTTTCCTTAATGCCTCCTTATTATCCAACATATTTGCTTATCCAACATTCTGCCGGCCCGTTTATGTTGGATAAGTGAGACTCTACTGTATTGCCTGTATTTTAGTCATATTCCAGCATGTTTTTAGCCATTTTGAGTTATAGGAGAGGAAAATGGGATAACAATAACAACAAAAACAATAACAACAATAATTCATATACTGGTCAACAAAATCATAACAAAACTATCCGCCCCAATTATCCTAGAATGGATTTTGGAAGAAACTTTTATTCAGCTATGATCACCTGATGAGGTTGTTTCGTTTCATATATGGATATTGTTAATTTTTTTAAAATAAATTTTTTATTGAAATTTCAAATAAAGTTTACAGTGAAAGTATGAAAACAAAGAGGTGAGGGATGTGAATAGGAGGAACAACCGACACACAAAAAAAACCCCAAATTAAAATGATCACCCAATAAAATAAGAAGGAAGACGGACAAAAAGAAACTCAAAAAACAAAAAAAACCCCAATTGCAATATATATATATATATATATATATATATATATATATACACACACACACACACACACACACACACACACACACGTATATATGTGTGTGTGTGTGTGTGTGTGTGTGTGTATATATATAAATAATGAACAAAAATACAAATAAAATAAATAGTAAAATTGACTTCCATCTCATACACAGATACTTTACATCTTCTTGCATTTGATCTATTACCACTGGATATTCATTTAAATTAATTTAAATGGATGTTGTTAATTTTGATTAGAATTTTTGCCAGAACTTTCCCTCTTCTTTCCGTATTCATTCTGTCTCTGCTACCAGATTTTCTACTAGAGAGGTAATGCCTAGGATTGCATCAACTTCATTAATTGAGGCATACCTGTATCCATTATAAAAGGGCAAAGTACATGCCCTTTTACAAAGTACAGGGGCCCTTGGTGGCACAGTGTGTTAAAGCGCTGAGCTGCTGAACTTATTTATTTATTTACATCACTTTTACCCCGCCTTTCTCTCCGAGGAGACTCAAAGCGGCTTACAGTAAATAGGCAAAAATTCAATGCCTAAAAACAATGTAAAAACAACCATTCATATAAAACAATCTACAAAACAACAGTTCATATAAAACAGATACCATTACAAAATAAAATCACATTATATAAAATTTTAAGAATGTCCAAGATTAAAATCCATTCATCCAGAATCCTCAAGTCTTCGTACAGGTCATGTAAAGTCCATGTTCTCATTCATTAAAAGCTTGCGTGCACAACCATGTCTTTAAGGCTTTCCTTAAAGGTCCCAGGTTCAAATCCTGGGAGCAGAATGAGCTCCCGCTGTTAGCCCCAGCTCCTGCCAACCTAGCAGTTTGAAAACATGCCAATGTGAGTAGATCAATAGGCAGGCTTTTGGAGATACAGTCATTAATTAATCAGCCCCAGAGGGTTTTTAATAATCTATCCTGTATTTATTACGGTCTTGCCTTTTATGTGTTTTTAATGTAATTTTTTTATCCTGTATTGTTGTTTTAATTGATATATTGGATTACTGTTTTATCTGTTTTATATTGTGATTGTATTATGTGGCTTATATTTTGTCCTTATGTTGTTTGGGCCTCTGCTCCATGTAAGCCGCCCCGAGTCCCCACAGGGAGATGGTGGCGGGGTATAAATAAAGTTTTATTATTATTATTATTATTATTATTATTATTATTATTATTATTATTATTACTAGCTGTACCCAGCCACGCGTTGCTGTGGCGAAGTCTGGTGGTATGGGAGATAAAGTATTGAGGAATTGGTGGTAGTTAAGGTAAAGGATAAAGGTTTTCTCCTGACATTAAGTCCAGTTGTGTCCGACTGCACACTGAAGTGGATTATATGGCAGCGTGGAGTCAAGATAATCCAGTTCAAAGCAGATAACATAAGATTATAAATGGGTTCTATATCTGTGTGGAAGGGCCTTGAGTCTACACTGCCATATAATCCAGTTCAAATCTGCTAATCTGTATTTTATAGGCAGTGGGGAAGAGGCCTAAGTGAGGCCTAACTCTGCCTGTCCCCTGGGCTGAGTGGGTTGCTAGGAGACCAAGTGGGCGGAGCTTAGCCTTTTAACTGGCAGCAATTGGATAAAAACAATTATTCCTCTCCCTCTAATTAGGACTTTATTTTTCTTTTCTTTTTGTTGTATGAACGTAGAGGCATGAATGAGCGGTTGTGCTGCCAAGTTTAGTGTTTCTGGGATGTGTAGTTTTATTGTTTTGTCCTAGGCCGAAATTTCATTACCCTTTTATATATATAGATTATTATTATTACCACTCCGGCGGGAAGGTAACAGCGATCCATGCAGTCATGCTGGCCACATGACCTTGGAGGTGTCTATGGACAACGCCGGCTCTTTGGCTTAGAAATGGAGATGAGCACCAACCCCCAGAGTCGGTCATGACTGGACTTAATGTCAGGGGAAACCTTTTACATGCCACCCTGGAAAATGTTTGAAAAAGTTCTGTTTGGTCTGGTATGGGTCCCGGGTTGCCATTGTTTTGGTCCCCAGGAAAAGAGCATTGGCTGTCAAAGATATCCTCACCAGAATGGAGACAGTTGGCTTGGCAAGCCTCCCTGCTTGTATGCGCGATGTGAAAATGCATGCTATTCCCCAGAGTTCGGCGCACCCGTTACAAATGGAACTAGTAGGCCAGGCTGACACCCCCATGCTAATTATAACCCATCTCCATTCACATAGCTCATGTTATGTCACTCTGCCCACGATAAACCACCCTGCTTTTCAGGGCTTTTTCTTTTGGCTGTCAACTACATTGTTGCAGATTGGAAGCTGGCCGAAAAGATTTGAAATGCAGAAGCAATTTTTGTTTTGGTGATTTATGAGGCAACATGGAGGGGACACACACAGCCCTGTCTGCTGGGGCTTGGTGCAGGCAGAGGCTTTTAGAAAAGCTCCTGTTGCAGTGTGTGTTTTCACCTCCTTCTTTCTTTTTATTTTCCTATCTCCTCCTTAGAAAAAAAAACCCCAGAGAAACAATTTCAAAAGGGCAGAATACAATAGCTTGCAGTACATCAAAGTGTTGATTTTGACCCACAGTTGAGCCACCTAGGAGAAGTAAATTTCCTATTTGTGTCTACCGTGTTTTTAACAACAATATCATCAAAAATTTACCTGACCTCCTTTAAAATACAAATTTTAGCATCGTTAAAACAGAAAGATGTTCCAGCTGTTGAATAGCAGAGGGAAAATCCGTCTAAGCTGTGAAACTACCTCTCTCCATTTTGAAATATTCTGCACTTTGGCCCAGATCCGTGTATTAGTCTCCTGTTTTTAACATTTTATTCTGTATGCTGATTTTTATGACTGTTTTATTGATGCTGATGTTTTATTGTTGGGATATTTGTTTTATTGTCTTCTTCTTGTTGTTGTTACATTGTTGTGTTGGGCAAGGCCCCATGTAAGCCGCCCCAAGTCCCTTCGGGGAGATGGGGCGGGGTATAAGAATAAAGTTATTATTATTATTATTATTATTATTATTATCTAACCCTGAACCATTTTAACAACAGTCAAAAAGTACACAGGATCCAACCATATTGATCACCATTTACTGTATATACTCGAGTATAACCCTAGTTTTTCAGCCCTTTTTTTAAGACTGAAAAAGCCCCCTTCAACTTATACTCAGGTGAGGGTCCTGGTTGGCTTATATTTGGGTCAGCTTATACTCGAGAATATATGGTACATTTATTATTTTTCTCCATTATTATTGGTATTATTACATTTATTATTTTTCTCTATTATTGTTGCTACTATTACATTTATTTTACTCTATTATTATTATTATTATTATTATTATTATTATTATTAATACATTTAATGTAGTAAGTAAATAAATAATTAATTTTAGACTTAAGGTAAAGGTTTCCCCTAAGATTAAGTCCAGTCATGTCTGACTCTGGGGGTTGGTGCTCATCTCCATTTCTAAGCCAAAGAGCCGGCGTTGTTCGTAGACACCTCCAAGGTCATGTGGCCGGCATGACTGCATGGAGCGCCGTTGCCTTCCCACCGGAGCAGTACCTATTGATCTACTCACATTGGCATTTCGAACGGCTAGGTTGGCAGTTCGAAACCTATAGAGAGATATAGAGATCCAAAAATGGAAGGGCACCTTCCATTCTTTCTTTCACTTTTGATCACTGACAATTCTACAATATTTCTTTCACTTTCGATCACTGACAATTCTACAATATTTCTTTCACTTTTGATCACTGACAATTCTACAATATTCTCAGTATTGTTGTTACCTTTCTGTCTATCTGTTTTCCGTGTTATTGTGTTATTTGCTTTTAAGCAAATGTCGGTGGCTATTTATATCCCAAGCACTTCTCTGACCTAGATATTTTGTTATTATTAGCCACATCTGCATGAAAAATCCCAAACTTTTTGTTGTCAGGTATTTACCTGTTTCTCACCTTGAGTGAAAAATAATTGCAGTTACATTTCTTACATGGCATTCTTTCCCACTTTCTGTTGATGGAACCATGTAATGTTTCAAATGGGAAACCTTATTTTTCAGGGTAGAATTCATAAAGATATTGCGAGTCAAACGCTGAAGTCCTATTTCTATATTCCCTCTGTATTTTCTTCTTGCAAGACCTTGCAGCAATACTAGAAATAGTCTGTGCAAAAGTGTATATGTCAACAGGGCTAGAGATGGAATTCCCCAGGGAATTATGGGGGGCAGGAAGACAATGGGAAAATATCTTATATTTACTCTTTTACTATTTAGTAGGCTTGTATATTTATATATATTCAGCAATTCAGAAGTCATTTCAATACCTTATTAGAGTTACAGAAACATACATAAATTGTAACAACAAACTATAGTAGAGTCACACTTATCCAACACTGGCTTATCCAACGTTCTGGATTATCCAACACATTTTTGTAGTCAATGTTTTCAATACATCGTGATATTTTGGTGCTAAATTCGTAAATACAGTAATTACAACATAACATTACTGCGTATCAAACTACTTTTTCTGTAAAATTTGTTGTATAACATGATGTTTTGGTGCTTAATTTGTAAAATCATAACCTAATTTGATGTTTAATAGGCTTTTCCTTAATCTCTCCTTATTATCCAACATATTCGCTTATCCAACATTCTGCCGGCCCGTTTACATTGGATAAGTGAGACTCTACTGTATGTGAGGACACAACATATCCAATGGATACCACTTATTTATATATTTTTAAAAATATATCCTTTGTAAGGTACTAACATATATTTCCAAGATTTGTCATTTATGTGTGACAATTTGTAACTACAGTAGAGTCTCACTTATCCAAGCTAATCGGGCCAGCAGAACGTTGGATAAGCGAATATGTTGGATAATAAGGAGGGATTAAGGAAAGGCCTATTAAACATCAAATTAGGTTATGATTTTACAAATTAAGCATCAAAACATCATGTTATACAACAGGTTTGACAGAAAAAGTAGTTCAATATGTAGTAATGCTATGTAGCAACTATTGTATTTATGAATTTAGCACCAAAATATCACGATGTATTGAAAACATTGACTACAAAAATGCGTTGGATAATCCAGAACGTTGGATAAGCCAGTGTTGGATAAGTGAGACTCTACTGTACATGCAATAATTTAAAAAATGTATAACACTAGCCAAATAACTACTTTTATTTTAATGGAAAGTGTGAGGTTGATGAAGTGAACACAGCTTTTGAATATTTTGTGGATTATTCCACATTTCCATGATGTTCCTTATTCCACATAGGATCTGAGGTTTCTCATATTTACATGACACACCTACACACTGCAGAAGACACACAAACGTATCACAACGTTCTAAAATCCTCCTTGCAAATGTGTTAACATTCTGTGTGGAGATGTATTTATGTATGCAGGTTGTGTTTGCCAAATTGCAGAGACTGCTTAAAATGTTAGCATGATTTATTTTAATTTGTAAGGAATAGTCTTCCATGTAGGTTTGATTTCAGGTTTACTACTACCACTATTCTGTTGGGCAATATAAATCATGGTAGTGTGTTTATAAAATGGAACTACGGCTGTGATAGCTATTAGAGCATTTTAAAATTGCCTTTATGTATGTATGTAACTATGTATGTTAACGGGAGCCATGGAACAATTGGAAATGGTATTTGTTCAATTCCCATTGTGCAAGAGTCTTCAAAAAGTGGTAAGTTTTCAGTGATCATTCTTAGTTTGAAATTTTTTCGAACCTAATCTGCACAAGTGTAGAAAATAACATTTTTCATTTCTAATGCAGAAAATGCTATTTCCTGCATGGAAAAAAAACTGCATTTTTTTGTGCAGAGTGGTTGTCAAACTACAAATATTCTCATCAGTCCAGGATTCTAAGTATCAGGATTCCCAGCACTTACGAGACAACCATTTTTCAATATTAATTTCATCCTATATATATATCTGCATCTCTGCAAAAAAAACCTATCATGACTTGGGTGGTGTGTCACTTCGAGAAAAAAAACCCATAATTTTGCAATATGTATAGTTTAAATAACAAAAATATATAATTGTAATATATAACTATTTAATAAATCAAGAACTATTTACTACCATTATTTCCATGTACAACAATCTATGGTACTTCTTGCAGTTTCCACGCTGATTTCTCTTTATTCTAGTTTCAATGTAGTCATGAGCAATGAATAATATAATAATAATATAATAGTAATAATATAATAATATACTATAATAATAATAGAATAATAATAGAATGATCATATATATATATATAAAAAATCAGGGAACTAATTTCAAGAGTTTGGTGCAGAGAGTGAGAAAGGACGAAGAATAATCTGGCAGAAAGTACATTAATGGCATTCATTAAAACACACACACACAGGTCCCAGTGGCCTGACCTTGGCTCACCTTATAGTGCCTTTGTGACACATGTCACCCACTAACAGATATCACATGCCATGCCCTTTGGCAGCCTTTGCAGTATTGACCCATAACAGGGTGAGCTAAGGGCAGAAAGAGTCACTCTCTGCATCCCAGTCCATTGCCACTGGACAATTCCCACCCAAGCTCTATAGCAGGGGTCCTCAAACTTTTAAAGCAGAGGGCCGGTCCACAATCCTTCAGACTGTTGAGG
Organism: Anolis carolinensis; assembly: GCF_035594765.1. NCBI lineage: Eukaryota > Metazoa > Chordata > Lepidosauria > Squamata > Anolidae > Anolis > Anolis carolinensis. The sequence continues at coordinate 23,754,962 of NW_026943820.1, read as the reverse complement.
GGCCAAATGATCATTTAAAGAAAAAAAGAATGAACAAATTCCTATGCACACTGCATATGTCTTATTTGTAGTGCAAAAAGAACAACAACAACAACAACAACAAAAGAAAAATACAATATTTAAAAATAAAAACCAACTCAAACCTATCAGGATTTCAATGGGACGCGTGGACCTGCTTCTGGCCAACAAGATAGTCAAGTTAATTAGGATTATTGTTGTTGTGTGCCTTCAAGTCATTTCAGATTTTGGGCGAGCCTAAGTCAAAAATTTATTTATTTATTATTTATTTATTTACTACATTTATATCCTGTTCTTCTCACCCCGAAGGGGACTCAGAGCGGCTTACAATTTATATCTATATATTATATATTACTGTATATTATTAGCATAGAACAATATTAGCATTATATATTACTATATTGAATTATACCACTATATTGTAATAATATTAGTAATATTACATGTAATATATAATATACAATTAATATTATTATATGGTATTATTATTAGTATTACATTGTATTACATTATAATATTTCTATCAATATTATATGTATATACAATATTATATTATTAAAACTGATATACAAATATTATATTATAAAACTGAGGGCAGGGGCCAGGTAAATGACCTTGGAGGGCCACATCCGGCCCCCGGGCCTTAGTTTGGGGACCCCTGCTCTATAGCAATGATGGGCAACCTTTTGCACTTGGTGTGTCAAAATTCACCAAAAAACCTAGCATGACTTGGGTGGTGTGTCACTTCGAGAGAGAAAAAACACCATAATTTCGCAATATGTATATTTTAAATAACAAAAATATATAATTGTAATATATAACTGTATTTAATAAATCAAGAACGATTTACTACCATTATTTCCATGTACAACAATCTATGGTACCTCTTGCAGTTTCCACGCTGATTTCTCTTTATTCTAGTTTTAATGTAGTCATGAGCAATGAATAATATAATAATAATATAATAGTAATAATATAATAATATACTACAATAATAATAGAATAATAATAGAATGATTATATATATATATGTGTGTATATATGTGTGTGTGTGTGTGATATATATATATATATATATATATATATATATATATAAATGTAATGTGCATAAATCCTATGGAGTAAACAACAAAAACAATGGACCAAATCACACCAAATTTGGCCACACTGATTTTATTTATTTATTTATTTATTTATTAGACTTGTATACCGCTACTCCCAGTTTGGCTCGGAGCGGTTTACAGAAATAGATTAAAACAATACACTTAGCTTTAAAATAACAATAAAAACAATAAAAACAACAATAAAAGCAACAATAAAAAAAGACATAGCCCCGAGTTTTTCACCGATTGAAAGCTTGTCGGAAGAGCAAGGTTTTGCAGGCTTTCCGAAAGGCAAGTAGGTCTCGGATAATTCGAGTTTCAACTGGCAAGGCATTCCATAAATGAGGGGCTACAGTCGAGAAGGCTCTCTGCCTAGTAGAAGACAAATGATAAGTCCGTATGTTAGGGACTTCAAGCAAATTTTTGTCTTCGGACCAAAGTAATCTCTGGGGTTGGTAGGGGTTTCTCTCTATTGTAGTTTCAATGTAGTCATGAATAATGAATAATATAATAATAATATAATAGTAATAATATAATAATATACTACAATAATAATAGAATAATAATAGAATGAATATATATATATATATATATATATATATATATATATAATATAAAAGAGTGATGGCATCAGGGCAGCGGACAAAACAACAAAACTACAGGCCCCCCAACCTCGAAATTTGACAACACAACCCATCATCCACGGCTCTAGGTTGATACAACAAAAAGAAAAGAAAAAGAAAATCCTAATTAGAGGGAGGGGAATAATTGTTTTTATCCAATTGCTGCCAGTTAGAAGGCTAAGCTCCGCCCACTTGGTCTCCTAGCAACCTACTCAGCCCAGGGGACAGGCACAGTTAGGCCTCACTTAGGCCTCTTCCACAGATTATCAGATTTTAACTGGATTATGTGGCAGTGTAGGCTCAAGACCCTTCCACACAGCTATATAACCCATTTAGAATCTTATATTATCTGCTTTGAACTGGATTATCTTGACACTGCCATATAATCCACTTCAGTGTGCATACTAAACATAAAGACAACCATACAACAGACATTCAATATCACCACTACCTCAACAGTTTCTCACCAACACCACCAGACAACACCACAGCAACGCGTGGCAGGGCACAGCTAGTATGTATATATAAATGTCATGTGCATAATTCCCATGGAGTAAACAACAAAACTACTGGACCAAATCACACCAAATTTGGCCACGCTGATTTCTCTCTATTGTAGTTTCAATGTAGTCATGAATAATGAATAATATAATAATAATATAATAGTAATAATATAATAGTATACTACAATAATAATAGAATAATAATAGAATGATGATATATATATATATATATATATATATATATATATATATATATATTGCATAATTCCCATGGAGTAAACAACAAAACCACTGGACCAAATCACACCAAATTTGGCCACAAAAGGCATTAGTCATCCAATCAATCTACATGCGTGTCATAGGTTAGCCATCATTGCTCTATAGGAACATCTCCTGGTTCAGTTCATGAGAGGAAAGGGACAGGAATACAGGAGGATAGTTGTCTTGCTTGTGAGAACCACTGTCTGTGCACCCCATCTACCCATCCTATACGTTCCCAATTACTAGTCAGTCCCACTAAATAAAAAGAATCAAGAAAATAAAGGTAAATCAAAAAGATTCAAGAGATAGGCCAAGCCAGAAGCCAAGCCAAAAAATACACTGAAGCCAGGATGCAACTTTGATCCTGAATAGGAGAGGGGGAGCCATGACGACACGGATGGACCTATGGATACAGCACAAGGTTTTTTGGACAAACGGATCTGATCAAATGTTTTTAATTTACATATTGTAATTTTATATTGTACTAGCTGTGCCCGGCCATGCGTTGCTCTGGCGAAGTATGGTGGTATGGGAAATAAAGTATTGAGGAATTGGTGGTAGTTAAGGTAAAGGGTAAAGGTTTTACCTTACATTAAGTCCATTATAAATGGGTAATATAGCTGTGTGGAAGGGCCTTGAGTCTACACTGCCATATAATCCAGTTAAAATCGGATAATCTGTATTTTATAGGCAGTGTGGAAGAGGCCTAAGTGAGGCCTGTCCCCTGGGCTGAGTGGGTTGCTAGGAGACCAAGTGGGCGGAGCTTAGCCTTCTAACTGGCAGCAGATAAAAACAATTATTCCTCTCTCTCTAATTAGGACTGTATTTTTCTTTTCTTTTTGTTGTATGAACATAGAGGCATAGATGAGGGGTTGTGCTGCCAAGTTTAGCGTTTCTGGGATGTGTAGTTTTGTTGTTTTGTCCTAGGCCGAAATTTCATTACCCTTTTATATATATAGATTTAATATTCTTAATTGCTTTTATGTATTGTTTGATATTGTTTTTATGTGGACATCGAATTATTGCCTTTGTTGTAAGCCGCCCTGAGTGGGTGAGAAGGGCAGGATATAAATGTTGGAAATAAATAAATAAAATAAATAATGATCAGCTGCCATGTGGTCCCATTATGGATGAGAAAATGTGATGGCTGGGCCCTTGCCATTATGGCCATCTAGAAAAGCCAAACAAGCTGGATTGGCCAAAGGGAACTGACCACTCCGAATCTGTGCACAAGCCTAGTGGATACTGCAGATCTTGGAACCAGGTAGCAGCTGAACTTTCCAGTATGTATAAGTGTTGCTGACTCCTCGACCCAGTTCCTGTGCTTTATGTATGATCAAAAAACAAAATTGGACATTTTAGGGAATGTTAGGGAGAAAGAATGGGAAGCATTTGACCGTCTCAATTTATGATAGTAGTTTATCTTATCTCTGATCTCCATAGGTACATAGTACCATGAGAAATATTATTTATTTTATTTTATTTACAACTTTTATACCCTGCCCTTCTCACCCGAGGGGACTCAGGCGGCTTACAAATATTGGCAAAATTTAATGCCCAAAATGCAATCATAAAAAACAAAACAATATAAACAGATCCATTAATAACATTGTTAAAACACATCATAAAAACCTTAAAAACGTATATATAATTAATTCAATTCGTCCGAGATCCTCATGCTTCATCCTTAAATCAGGCCATGTCACCTTTGTCATTTACTCATCAAAAGCTTGAAATAGAAATTCCTCTTTCATCATAGCTCTGTTCTTAGATCCCCCGACCCAACTTATTTTTTTATTTAGTACTCTTGCTTTCTCCCAGCATGGATTCAAAACAGCAATACAAAATCAATTCCTTATATTTAGTTTATTAGATCCCAGTTTGTCCTCTGCCGGTTGCATATACTCCAAGCCTTGGAAACGTAGTGTAAACTAACAGCCGGGCAATTCTTCAAATTATTGAAGACTCACTGCAGAGAACACGCATGAGCACCAAATACTATGCTAGTGTTATGTCAAAAGGAACAGCACAGCTGAATATAAGTCTGTCCAGTTTCAAACTTTGTAAATGTTCAAGCTTTTTTCTTTCTTTCAATGGAGACTTAAAAGAAATAGACGTGAAAAAGATCAGTCCGCTGTGACTTTAAATGTAAAATCCATTTTAGTAGCAGGAAGCTGTTATATGGTTAGAGCAGTTATTTTTATTGTCTGTCTGGGTATAGTGTTTAACTGCAGGCACAAAATAAATCAATAGTGCCATAAAGCTACTCTCACCCTGTACCCTTTCTAAAGTGACATTGTTCAGCTCATGGTTTTACATGGGCTGATAGTTCAGTGTGCTAAATTACACCTCCACAAAAGGAGAGTTTTGTTGACGTGAAATACATGTACAAGCATCTCTCAGTGGTCATCATGTGCCAGCGCCACTGAAATTAGATAATCAAAGATAAATACAGGTTATGTACCCTTTCTCCAAAACACTTGGTGTTAGATGTATTTTGGATTTTGTTTTGGGGAGAATTTTGGAATACAGTCAGCACCCTACATTCACTGAGTTAGAAGTGCAGGTTCCCCACAAAGTGGAAAAACTGTGAATATAAAGCACTATTTTTTTTTACATAAGAAAACATATTTCCATGAATTTTGAGACTCATGGTATAGAACAGTGATGGGCGAGCTTTTGAGCTTGGTGTGTCAAAATTCACCAAAAAAACTAGCATGACTTGAGTGGTGTGTCACTTTGAGAAAAAACCATAATTTTGCAATATGTATAGTTTAAATAACAAAAATGTATAATTGTAATATATAACTGTATTAAATAAATCAAAAACTATTTAATACCATTATTTCCATGTACAACAATCTATGGTACCTCTTGCAGTTTCCACGCTGATTTCTCTCTATTCTAGTTTCAATGTAGCCATGAATAATGAATAAAATAATAATTATATAATAGTAATAATATGATAATATGCTACAATAATACAGTAGAGTCTCACTTATCCAACCTAAACGGACCAGCAGAATGTTGGATAATAAGGAGGGATTAAGTAAAAGCCGATTAAAAATCAAATTAAATTATGATTTTACAAATTAAGCACCAAAACATCATATTATACAACAAATTTGACAGAAAAAATAATTCAGTACACAGTAATGCTATGTAGTAATTACTGTATTTACGAATTTAGCACCAAAATATCACAATGTATTGATAACATTGACTACAAAAATGCATTGGATAATCCAGAATTTTGGATAAGCGAGTGTTGGATAAGTGAGACTCTACTGTAATAGAATAATAATAGAATGATATAGTAATCTCTCTCTCTCTCTCTCTCTCTCTCCCTCTCCCTCTCTCTCTCTCTCTCTATATATATATAATGTGCATAATTCCCATGGAGTAAACAACAAAACCACTGGTCCAAATCACACCAAATTTGGCCACAAAAGGCATTAGTCATCCAATCAATCTGCATGTGGCAGCGTGGCAGCAAAAATGGCTAGGCGTGTCAGTGCTGACACGTGTGTCATAGGTTGGCCATCACTGGTATAGAACCTAGAAAATTCCAGGGAGACCATATTAATCAAATCTGTTAATAAGCAAAACCGCAGAAATGAAATCCACAGATGTTGAGGGCCGCCTGTATTTGCATATGTGTACATAGTATTGGAGATGTGACCCAAATCTAAACACCTAATTCATTTACATTTTGAATATACTGTATACATATAACGTGAGGGCAGTTTATGCACAATATTTTCAATACTGTGCACCAAAAAGCAAAGGTGTCATTATCTGGCTGTGGTCAGAAATCAAAAGATGCTTCCTTCCAGTTCTCCAGTCATTACAGGATTTCCAGAAGTACCCCATTTTCTAGCTTTTTTTTTTTCGTGTCAGGAGCAACCGGAGTTGCTTCTGGAGTGAGAGAATTGGCCGTCTGCAAGGACATTGCCCAGGGGACGCCCGGATGTTTTGATGTTTTACCATCCTTGTGGGAGGCTTCTCTCATGTCCTCGCATGGAGCTGGAGCTGATAGAGGGAGCTCATCCACACTCTCCCCGGGTGGGATTCGAACCTGGCAGCTTTCAGGTCAGCAACTCAAGCTTCAAGATACGAGGCTTTTATCCCCTAGGCCACCGGAGGCTCCTATTTTCTAGCTGTATGAAGCAGAATAGTGGACTGGATGGACTGATGGTCTGATCCAACAAAGTATTGTTAAGGTTCTTATCTTAATTTCTTTTCTTCTCATCCCCTGTGAGGAGAAACATAAACTGTATAAAATATATAATGAGAGAATTTAAACCAAACAGGCATAGTATGTTTGAGCAGAATGTTGTCTTTCTCATGCAAGCTTATGGCTGCTGTGTGTGGACAATGTAAACTAGCTTCATAGAAAATATGTCATGAGGCACAAACATCAGTTGAGGTTGGTCATTTTACAATACATAGTATCATTCGATAAGAGGATCCCTTATCAGAAATACTTGGGAACAGAACATAATGACATCTCTTGGAGTCTAAATGTGAAATTCACAGATGTCCCATATATACCTTTTACACATAGCTAGATGATACAATACAACACGTTAACTCATTTTGGGCATGAAACCAAGTTTGTGTACATTAGAGTTGTGCAATCTGGGTAAACTGTGAGCCGTTTCGTGTCCTGACTGTCAGTGGGAACCCCGATCCGTTTTTGGGAACCTTCCGATTACGGGAGGGCATATATCTGTTTCGCTCTGGGGGTGCCGAAAGGTCAATTTTATATCAGCCCATTATGGGGAGGGGGGTGTCCCCAGGTTCCCCATCACTTTAGGCATTTAAGCTGTTTAATGTGTCGTCGAAGGCTTTCATGGCCGGGATCACAGGGTTGTTGTATGTCTTTCGGGCTGTGTGGCCATGTTCCAGAAGCATTCTCTCCTGACGTTTCGCCCACATCTATGGCAGGCATCCTCAGAGGTTGTGAGGTATGGAGAAAACTAAGCAAAGAGGTTAATATATATCTGTGGAAAGTCTAGGGTGAGAGAGGTCAGTATGAATGTAGTGTAGTTAATCACTTAAATTAGCATTGAAAAGCTTATCTGCTGTCTTCTTCCTGCCTCTGGGGCATCCTTTGTTTAGAGTCGTTAACTGCCCTTGGTTGATTCATGTCTGGAAACCCTCTGTTTTCAGAGTATTGCTTTTTATTTACTGTTCTGATTTTTGAGTTTTGTAATACTGGTAGCCAGATATTGTTCATTTTCATGGTTTCTTCCTTTCTGTTGAAGTTGTCCACATGCTTGTGGATTTCAATGGCTTCTCTGTGTAGTCTGACATGATAGTTGTTAGAATGGTCCAGCATTTTTGTGTTCTCAAATAGTATTCTGTGTCCAGGCTGGTTCATCAAATGCTCTGCTATGGCTGATTTCTCTGGTTGAATTAGTCTGCAGTGCCTTTCATGTTCTTTGACTCTTGTTTGGGCGCTGCGTTTGGTGGTCCCTATGTAGACTTGTCCACAGCTGCATGGTATCCGGTAGACTCCTGCAGAAGAGAGAGGATCCCTCTTGTCCTTCGCTGACCGTAGCATTTGTTGGATTTTCTTCGTGGGTCTGTAGATAGTTTGTAGGTTGTGCTTCTTCATCAGCTTCCCTATGCGGTCAGTAGTCCCCTTGATGTATGGTAAGGACACCTTTCCTCTGGGTGGATCTTTGTCTTGACTCTCATGGCTTGTTCTTGGCCTTGCAAACACACAAAGAACTGCTGCACCTCCACATCAACATCAGCCAAAAGATGAATACCCAGGACTGGGATAAAATAGACAGCCTTACCTACAAGAAAATGGAGAAAGACATGGTTCTCCACACCAAGAGACAAAAACAAAAATTTGACAAATGCCGTAAGCAACAGCCAAAGCCAGAACTGGATAAATCACGGACCATCATCAACCTGACAGACAGACAACTCACTGAAGACCAAGTATCCATTCTAGAAAAAGGAGGAAATTTTGCAGTCACCACCACCAGGATCCCAGTAGAAAACATCATTGCCAATGTTGAATCAGCAATTTACCAGCTCCCTGAGGAGGAAGCAGAGGAGGTAAGAATGGAAACAGCAAGGATCCTGAGAAATGCAAAACTCCCCCCCAGCAACATAACGAGAAAAGAAAGACAGGCCATCAAAGATCTCAACTCAGATCCTGAAATCATCATTCTTCCAGCTGACAAGGGGAATGCCACAGTAATCATGGAAACAAAACAATACAAAGAAAAAATCAGACAACTTCTAGATCCCACAATTTACAAGAAACTGAAACAAGACCCCACTAACAAAATCACCAGAAAAACGAACACTCTAATCAAGAACTCCTCCATTAACTTTGACATACGCCAACAGCTGTGCAAATCAGAAGCCCTCCCACCCAGGCTTTACGGACTCCCCAAAATCCACAAGGACTCCATCCCACTCAGACCCATTGTAAGTGCCATTGGATCGCCGACTTACAACCTGGCAAAATTTCTGGCTACACAGCTACAAACCCACATTGGGCTCACTGCACATTATATCAAGGACTCTACACACTTTATAGAAAAGATCAGCAACCTCAATCTAAGCACCAAGGACATCCTGATCAGCTTTGATGTGGTGTCCCTTTTTACCAAAGTCCCAGTAGCTGACACCCTCACACTAATCAAACAAAACTTCCCAGAAGACATCACAGCCCTGTTTCACCATTGCCTCACCACTAGCTACTTTCAGTGGGACACTGGATTCTATGAACAGAAGGATGGAGTGGCCATGGGGAGCCCTCTCAGCCCAGTAGTAGCAAATTTCTATATGGAATACTTTGAAAAACAGGCCCTAGAAACAGCACCAAAAAAGCCAACTGTTTGGTTCAGATACGTAGATGACACCTTCACAATTTGGAGCCATGGAGAGGAAGAACTCAGCAAGTTCCTGGACCATCTTAACAGCATCCACCCAAACATCCAATTCACCATGGAAAAAGAAAAGGAAGGAAAACTGCCATTTCTAGATGTTCTGGTCATCCGCAAACCCAATCAACAATTGGGCCACACAGTTTACAGAAAACCTACACACACAGATAGATACCTTCATAAAAACTCCAACCATCACCCAAGTCAAAAAAGGAGCACAATCAAAGCCCTGACAGACCGTGCACAAAGAATCTGCGAACCTCACCTCCTCCAAGGTGAACTCAACCACCTAAACTGGGCTCTACAAGCCAATGGAGACTCCACCACAGACATCAGAAGAGCTGCAAGGCCAAGAACAAGCCATGAGAGTCAAGACAAAGATCCACCCAGAGGAAAGGTGTCCTTACCATACATCAAGGGGACTACTGACCGCATAGGGAAGCTGATGAAGAAGCACAACCTACAAACTATCTACAGACCCACGAAGAAAATCCAACAAATGCTACGGTCAGCGAAGGACAAGAGGGATCCTCTCTCTTCTGCAGGAGTCTACCGGATACCATGCAGCTGTGGACAAGTCTACATAGGGACCACCAAACGCAGCGCCCAAACAAGAGTCAAAGAACATGAAAGGCACTGCAGACTAATTCAACCAGAGAAATCAGCCATAGCAGAGCATTTGATGAACCAGCCTGGACACAGAATACTATTTGAGAACACAAAAATGCTGGACCATTCTAACAACTATCATGTCAGACTACACAGAGAAGCCATTGAAATCCACAAGCATGTGGACAACTTCAACAGAAAGGAAGAAACCATGAAAATGAACAATATCTGGCTACCAGTATTACAAAACTCAAAAATCAGAACAGTAAATAAAAAGCAATACTCTGAAAACAGAGGGTTTCCAGACATGAATCAACCAAGGGCAGTTAACGACTCTAAACAAAGGATGCCCCAGAGGCAGGAAGAAGACAGCAGATAAGCTTTTCAATGCTAATTTAAGTGATTAACTACACTACATTCATACTGACCTCTCTCACCCTAGACTTTCCACAGATATATATTAACCTCTTTGCTTAGTTTTCTCCATACCTCACAACCTCTGAGGATGCCTGCCATAGATGTGGGCGAAACGTCAGGAGAGAATGCTTCTGGAACATGGCCACACAGCCCGAAAGACATACAACAACCCCATTTAAGCTGTTTGTTTTTACAGTGCTCAGCTGCAGGCAGGCGCCCATGCTTTAAGAAAGCTTCTTACCTTTCTACTCTAGAGGAGAGGCGCTCACCACTTTAAGGAGACTTCTGGTTCTTAAAGCTGTTTTTTCTACTCTAGACCAAACAGCTTTCCAAGAGGCATTTTAAGAAGGCCCAGGAAAAGAGTGACCTAATTTGATGTTTAATAGGTTTTTCCTTAATCTCTCCTTATTTTCCAAGCTATGCGCTTATCCAAGCTTCTGCCGGCCCGTTTAGCTTGGATAAGTGAGACTCTACTGTATTTCAAATTGCGTAATTCCAGATAAGGGATGCTCAACCCATATCATAGTCACATAACAATATATTTACAAGTGTGAACACAATTATTTGGAATAACAGTGAAACCTTTGAATTTCATTGGAAGAAAATAGAAGAAGCATTCATGACCGTTTCAGTAATTTAGCAGTAGAATGCCTCTATGTTCCCCCCTCTGTTTCTGTGGAACAGCTATTGAGCAATCAGACCGTAATTCATATTGCAAAAGGGAAAAAAACACACACAAATGCATTCCTTGCATTTGTTTTTAAGGCCTCATTTCCTCCAAGGGCAGAGGATACAGCTGTGCCGATAGTCAGAGACTGTTAACATGTTGACGCTTTTGCTTAGAAGTTGCCTTGTGCATGCCAACATCATAATAACAACATGTTGAATCAACGCATTGCCCTAGCAGCCGTCTAGTTCATCCCAGATCAACTGTAAATAATACATGGGTAAAGTCATTTTCGAAAAGCCAAAGCAGTTAGAAGCTTTTGAAGCCATGTGTGTCAGACAAATGCCCCTTAGACTTGCCAGACCTACTGCGAGGGGCTGAACGCACACACACACTGATGAGCAAGCTGTGAGAACTAAAACAGCCAGGGAATAAATTAAACCTGAGAACACAATATGCATCGCTGTTGTCTATTGTCAGCTTTCCTCAGAGATTTATTTATACATGATGCAGTGCGGACTGCTTAGTGACACATTTTAATTTAATTAAATTTCCTGTTGGACCGATGTCTGATCAAATCAATAATGTTAATGTTTTTGCAATTTAGAGATTGAAGCACGGATGAGCAGGCAGAGAAGTGTGCTCCTTAATCCTGGTTAGCTGCTTCTGGAATAGCTTCCCTTCCATTCCTCTTGCTTTGAATACACAATTCAAGAAGATGGGCATCCAGGGGGATGTCGGAGAGGATGGACACAGATCTTTGGTGACCCATTACAAAAGGAAGGCAAATATGGAAGAAATGCACAAATCATGAAAGTACTTTCTCCTAGCAGTTTACAAACCTCATTATACCTGGCGTGTCAGACAAATGCGAACTCCCACATTTTAAAATTCTAAGCCATACCCTATATTTATTCAGAACTTGGCAAAATGTTCACCTTATTCTTAACTATCAACTCCATCTTGTTCAGTGTTGGAAGTAACAAAGATGCCCACTTTTTCTTCTTTTCTTGAATCCTCTTGGTTAATTCCAACACAACATTTGAATGGTGAATCGACACAAGGATAGATTGCATTGGTAGCCTGAGTCTGTTCTATTCGGGACTGACAATAGGATCCATGTTTTGATGTCATCATGAATCAATTTGTGGTTCCAGGAGTTGAGCATGATGCCTGTTGACAGTTCATGTTCCACAGACATATAATAGGGTTAGGATAGCTTTATGAACAAGCACCTTGGTCTCCCTATGGATATCCGAATCCTCAAACACTCCCTACTTCATTTGGAAAAAATGATGCACTTGCAGAGCTCGGATTCCATCAGCATTGCCTCTGAAAAATCCTGCAACTCGCTTGGGAAGATAGGCAGACAAATGAGATACTGCCTCCATTTCCACAGAAGCCCATTAGCTTCCAGTGTCTTTCTGCTGTTCTCTTCTCCAAAGACTGTCAAAGGTAGAGTAAGTGGATGGATATAAATAGAGAAATTTTTAGCAGATAAGACTCTCTCCCCCATAGTCGCTGTCAGAATCAGGTTCCTAGCAAAGCCAAGTTCAAAGTGGCAGGAGATTTTCTTTAGAAGGGACATCATCCACTACGTTGCTCACGCTTCCCTGTTCCCTCTGAACTTGACCATAACCCTGTAAGGATTGTTATGGAGGGAAAGATTATGGCTGTCCCATCACCAGTTTATTTCTGTGAGCTTGCAATGTTTTAGTGGTGACTGAGTCGTGAGTAAACCATGAAGACTCATTAGCTTTTTGAAAGATTTGCTGCTGGTAGAGATTGAAACTTCTGGACCTGTTCAGTAAATTCATAAAACACAGATTAAGGACTTTTCTAGTCCAATGTCAGGTTTGTTGATACAGTAGAATCTCACTTATCCAACACTCGCTTATCCAACATTCTGGATTATCCAACGCATTTTTGTAGTCAATGTTTTCAATACATCGTGATATTTTGGTGCTAAATTCGTAAATACAGTAATTACTACATAGCATTACTGCATATTGAACTACTTTTTCTGTCAAATTTGTTGTATAACATGATGTTTTGGTGCTTAATTTGTAAAACCATAACCTAATTTGATGTTTAATAGGCGTTTCCTTAATCTCTCCTTATTATCCAACATATCTGCTTATCCAACATTCTACTGGCCCGTTTATGTTGGATAAGGGAGACTCTACAGTATAATTAAACAGAGGTATCTCCATGCAGTCATGCCAGTGGCCACATGACCTTGGAGGTGTCTACGGACAACGCCGGCTTTTTGGCTTAGAAATGGAGATGAGCACCAACCCCCAGAGTCAGACATGACTGGACTTAACGTCAGGGGAAACCTTTACCTTTACTATCTACATTGCTGGATAGTGACGGTGAAAACCTGTGTTTTTAAATTTGCCATGATATCACTAGTTAGGACAGAGAGCTGCTACAATCACCAGAATCCTCGTTGACAGCTTTCTGTGTGACCCCTCAGGATTTGTTTTATTCCATTTTTCATGCCATGTTTGTTTCTATGTGTTATGTCTTTTCTCTAGAATTAAAAATAAAACATGCTGACAAGTTATTTTTGATGGTTCCCAATAATATAAGGAAATGGCTTTACTCTCACTTCCTCCTGTTTCAAACACGGGAACCACAGAGAGCCATGCAGACTGCATAATGCCTATAATGAAACAAACTAGCCAGAAAGGATCCTAATTGTGTTTGGGTATCACAGCTGTAATTGGGTCTTTTCTCCAGCAATGACTCTAAAATGCTGTGGGCTAAAATTCTGATTAATATTGTGAGAAGAGCTAGTAGATGTGGGCCACAATCCAGCATCAGAACCTACAGTGCATGATTTTACAATGCTAAAGCTATGTTGCTAACATGAAAAGCAACAGTGCTACTGAATTATCATGATGGGCTCTGTGCAAAATGTCTTGTGCAGAAAATTCATACATTTCAATTTTCTGTATGGAAGGATGGAAGTGCAGTTTCTATACAGAAAAACATGTTTCTGTAAGGAATGTACACTTTCTGAACACACACAAAGTCACAGGCAAGTTTTGCACAAAATAATGCTCACTCTCCAAAGAGTCGCATCAGTACAGGATACTTCTGGTAGGGTTTGCTGCCATTCAAAAAAAAACACTTGTGCTATTATTATTATTATTATTATTATTATTATTAGTAGTAGTAGTAGTAGTAGTAGTATGACACAGCAAAACAAGATAGATATGATGGATTTCATTTCACAAAATCACAAGTCGAACACTTCCCAAGTGTCTAGGACTGTGTGATGTATTTTCGGATGATGCGCGCAGATCCCAGTAGGATGGCCTTTTGCAGTTGGCAGATCGTAATTTTGTCAATGTTTATTGTTTCCAAATGCCGGCTGAGATCTTTTGGCACGGCACCCAGTGTGCCTATCACCACCGGGACCACCTGTACTGGTTTCTGCCAGAGTCTTTGAAGTTCAATCTTGAGGTCCTGATAGCGGCTGAGTTTTTCTTGTTGTTTTTCGTCAATGCGATTGTCACCTGGGATGGCAACATCAATGATCCAAACCTTTTTCTTTTCCACAACTGTGATGTCTGGTGTGTTGTGTTCCAGAACTTTGTCAGTCTGGATTCGGAAGTCCCACAGTATCTTTGCATGCTCATTTTCCAATACTTTTGCAGGTTTGTGATCCCAGCAGTTCTTTACTGCTAGGAGGTGGTACTTGAGGCATAAGTTCCAATGAATTATTTGTGCCTCTGTTTGTAGTCTGTCTGTGCAATTTTCTTACAGCAGCTGAGGATATGATCAATGGTTTCGTCGGTTTCCTTGCAGAGTCTGCATTTTGGGTCATCAGCTGATCTTTCGATCTTGGGCTTAATTGCATTTGTTCTGATGGCTTGCTCCTGGGCTGCAATATTATTATTATTATTATTATTATTATTATTAAATTTCCATTCTTATATCTCACTGACCCTTTCTGCCCTACATTGGTCTGATCCAGCAGGCTTCTCTGTAAATTCCAATGATGCTTTATGCCATCTGCTGTCCTCCAGCTAAGACCCACCAGCAGGGGCTGAAGCTGGAATTCTGAAAAGAAATTTCACTTCACTTGTCCGTGACCTAACCCTTGAGAGCCATAATCCAGGAACATTTTCACTGTTATCCTTTGGCTCATTTTATTGCTTTGTGGCCCTTTCAGATATCAAAGGGGGGAGGGAACAAACCCACACTTGCAGGCAATTCTTCTCCCGCATAAGGAGCAAACGTAAGTATCTTCAAATGCAAGCCATCATCCCTAGTTTTTCACCTTCTTTCTGTGAGCATGGTATCCCCCACTCGCACACTGCAGCATTGCATTCTTTCTCCCCACTCCACTTCCAAGCTTGTCATTTGGTATCTCATTCCCTGCTTTATATCTTCTTTCCCAGTCCTTGGGGCGTCTGCAGGAAAGAGTGAAGTACAGGATTTCCAGAGAACAGGCAAATCAGCTCAAAGGTCACTATTGCACCGGAAGCATGAAAATGATCTTGCTTCCATTGGGTCTGTCATGTTGCCCTGAAAACCCACTGACATCACAAATGCTTACCCTCCTGCATTATCTACCACCAGCATTATCTGAGATTGGCAGTCACAGCAATGGGGGTTATCCTTTGTCTCTGTATTACCAGACTGGGTGTTATTTAGCCCTTATTAACTTGCTGATGTGATGTGCAAGATGAATCGGATTTTTATAAAAAAAGGGTGGCAAGTTGTATCCCATTCTGGCTGGGAATGGATCACCGACTCCAACGCAGCCCCCACCCCTAAAAGCTGACTTCAGTCCCTAATTATTTGCACACATGAACTTAGTACGATTAAAGCTAGGCGAGAAGGAACGCTACCTCTAGATGCAAGGTCAGCTTGGATTTATCTGAACTGCTGAAGCTTCTTGCTACTTTAAACATGATAATGCAAGCCTGTGCCAGACATCCTAGCAGGGCAGCACACAGGTCAGAAGAGATAATTTTCAAGGAATTGCAGATTGTAAGATGGTATTTTGTAACAAGGGGATTAAATTGGATTTATATCTCAGCAGCTAGAAGCAGAGCCAGCACCGCAGTGTTCCCCTTTTTTTGAAACTCTGAGTACTTTCGTCCCTCTGGTTACAACATGAGCCAAAATGACCCATACTTCTGCTTCATCTTCGTGCCAAGCTGTTCACATGAAGCCTCCTCCTCTTACATTCCCTCCTTAACTTCAGTGTTTTTCTGAGAGATAAAGAATCTGTAGGATATGGAGGGCCAATTGAAAATCACCAGTGGTTACTTTATCCAGTCTAGAGAAGAGTGCCAATGTTCCCAGAAGACAACTACCACTGGACCTGAAGGGGCCTGACCAATATGAACTGCCTTGCCGTTAGATGGTATGTTGTCGAAGGCTTTCATGGCCGGGATCACAGAGTTGTTGCATGTTTTCTGGGCTGTATGGCCATGTTCGAAAAGTATTCTCTCCTGACGTTTCGCCCACATCTATGGCAGGCATCCTCAGAGGTTGTGAGGTATGAAGAAACTCAGCAAGGAAGGTTTATATATATCTGTGGAAAGTCCAGGGTGAGGGAAGAACTCTTGTCGGTTGGAGGCCAGCGTGAATGTTGCAGTTAATCACCCTAATTTGCATTGAATGGCTTCATCTACTGGCTACTTTCTGCCTGGGGGCATCCTTTGTTAGCTGCCCCTAGTTCCCATGTCTCAGAATGTTGCTTCCTATTTACTATTCTGATTTTTGAGTTTTTTAATACTGGTAGCCAGATTTTGTTCATTTTCATGGCTTCTCCTTTCTGTTGAAGTTGTCCACATGCTTGTGAATTTCAATGGCTTCTCTGTGTAGTCTGACATGATAGTTGTTGGAGTGGTCAAGCATTTCTGTGTTCTCAAATAATATACTGTGTCCAGGTTGGAAACCATGAGAAACATGTTAATGTGGGATTTGTGTATTTATAGTGTTTAAATGTAATTTGTGCCATGCTTGTATTGCAACTGATTGCATCATCCAGAATAGTGTGAAAAGAATTAATTGCCAAGAAGCTATGATGACCTTGATGTGTGGCTGGAACTAGGGAATATCCAGACACAAGTGTTTGTGCATAAGGATTGCATCAGTTGTGTTCTGTTCAATTGAGTTCTGTCTGCCTAGAGTTCGAGTCAAGTTCTGTTGGAGAACAGAACAGTCCTGTGTTCGTCTGTCATCTACAAATCTGTTTGTGTTGATTATTGCTGCATACAGTAAAACTTTGTAAATAGTTTTACCTACGTCTCTGAGTGTCTCTTCGTTCTGTGTTCCACTGCTTCCATCCAACTACTGCTGCGCTGCGAATACTCTGATAAAACATACATACAAACATTCATACATATGTGTATGTATGAAGATATTTTGTACATTTGAGATGTCCTAAAGTGCTGGATTTACCATTGTGCTTAGGTGTCTGGGGGGGGGGGGGATTTACCTCCCCCCCCTCCATTTTTGCGATGGATTTTGCTTATGTGATGCAGTTCTAAATTTGAAGGCATTCTGTTTCAGAATGATTGCAGACATAATGATAAAGTTGATAGTCTGTGTGCTGTATAGTAGGCAGTGTAGGGCTACCGGACCTACCTCCTTCAGGGCCCAAGTAACTTAACTTAACATAACTTAACTAGCACAGGGCCTCATTTGTCCTAAATCTGGCACTGAGTGGGACAGTACAAATTGACACTTGTGTGTACTATGCTTTTGCTTGCTAGCTATGTGATTTTTTTCCCAGATATCTCGCTTCTCCACCTGCGCAGAACACAATTTGACCGAAGATGGTAGAATACCAAAGGGGCAATGGGTTAAATTACCAATTAAGTTATTTCATCCTGGGCTTCTAGCCTGCTTTGCCATTCTTCTCCAACATAGCTTTATTCTTAACATAAATTACCAAAGAATCAACAAAGGCAATGACCTATGGAAGTTTCTCTTCCCTAGTTTCTCACCCTCTTTCAAACAAAAGTCAAGCCTATCAACATTTCCACTGAACTCTAGTTACTGTTCAATTCACAGTCTCCATAGAGTTGTCCACAGCTTTATATTATGCCAGGAAGCATGAATTAAGTTACTTCCTCTATCCAAAGGAACATTACACAACCAGGGTCTTGCAAAAGCAAAAAAGAAAAAAGCAATAGCAATGTCCATGGGAAAACAACAGAGGCCTAGAACAAGCAATTTTTCAGTAAATTGGGCCCTCAGTGTGCGGGCGTCGTTGAGATGAAAAGTGGCCAGAGCATATGTTATATATGGCCGATGGATAATAAGGACTCCCTGCTATAGAATTCATTAGGTGTATTTTAAATACATCCTAGACAACAATAGTACCCATCTTTCCATCCAGCTATATACACAACATTGACACATACATATGCTTCCTTTCTCAAAGAGATGGAAAGAGGGATGTATAATTCTTCAGGGAGAAATATTCACCCACCAAGTGTAAGAAATGAGAGAAAATAACCCTAATTCAAGACTTTACTCTTAACTCAGGCTGTTCGCTCATTGAAAATGAGACAGTGGAACACAGCTAATAATGAGAACTAATACTATGAATGATATACAGTAGAGTCTCACTTATCCAACACTCGCTTATTCAACGTTCTGGATTATCCAACGCATTTTTGTAGTCAATGTTTTCAATACATCGTGATATTTTGGTGCTAAATTAATAAATACAGTAATTACTACATAGCATTACTGTGTATTGAACTACTTTTTCTGTCAAATTTGTTGTATAACATGATGTTTTGGTGCTTCATTTGTAAAATTATAACCTAGTTAGATGTTTAATGGGCTTTTCCTTAATCTCTCCTTTTTATCCAACATATTCGCTTATCCAACGCTCTGCCGGCCCGTTTACGTTGGATAAGCGAGACTCTACTGTACTGTATATACTCGAGTATAAGCCTAATTTTTTTTTTAAGACTGAAAAAGCCCCCCTCGGCTTATACTCAGGTGAGGGTCCTGGTTGGCTTATATTTGGGTCAGCTTATACTCGAGAATATATGGTACATTTATTATTTTTCTCTATTATTATTGGTATTATTACATTTATTATTTTTCTCTATTATTATTGGTATTATTACATTTATTATTTTTCTCTGTTATTGTGCTACTATTACATTTATTTTACTCTATTTTGTATTGCTATAACATATGGGATAAGGAACAGCAATAAGGTGCCAGATGATTTTGTAAACATAACCATGTCTTATGAATTTACAAGATGAATCATTCCCAAATATTCATAGTATAGCTGTTGTTAAGTTGTTATGTTGTGGCCCTCCAGATATTGCTGGTGTGCAGTTCCCATCTATTTACCTCCAGATATTATGGAACTGCAAATCCCATCAGCCTTTACCCATCATAGCCAATGGAGAGAAATTCAAGGTGATGCATCATCCATACAAACATCATGGAGGATCGTAGATGTATTTTCTGTTTTTTAATGAATAATTGTCAAGGTGCACACAGATTAGTCTCTCCCTTTTCTCTGAAGATCATCTTGCCTATTTTGGGAATTGCATCCACCACAGTTTGTGCACGCTGGGAAAAGAGTGTGCGAGCGATGGATGTATGAGTGTGTTCATTATCTAGAAATTGTATCCCTCTCATTCTGCACCTGTGTTCTATATTCAGCCCTTGAAGATCCTTTCCACCATGATACAAATTTTTAAAAATATGCTGCAGTCGACAGTTTCAGATCAAGGCTATTTGTCTTATAGGGTGACTTATTGTTTCTGTTTAGTTCCACAATGTAGGTGGGAGATAAAGACATGTTCAGCACTTTTTGTACCAGTCACTTGCTATTTATTTCACAGGGGTGTGCGTAAGTGTATGACAAATCAAAAGTTTTTTTAAAAGCAATCTATTCCAACTGGAAGGCAGTCATGCCATTATTTGTTAACCTTTAAAAAGGTTCTGGGTTTGATTTACAACGCAAAAGATGCAAAGACATTCTTCACCTGTATGAAAAAGGGGGAAAGTGAGGTGGTGGTATTGCTCACAACAATGACCTGTTGGTAGCAAACTACATTAATTCCACAATGTATATGCACCACTAGTTATGTGCACCACGCAGCCATATCCCTTGGGAATCTTGTGGCCTTCATAATGTTGTTGAATTGCCACTCCCACAATTCTTTATCATTGGGTTAAATAACGTTATTTTTTATCCCACCGCCATCTCCCCGCAGGGACTCGGTGCGGCTAACATGGGGCTAAGCCCAAATAACCACAAAGAACAGGATAAAATACATACAAACAAAACAAGCATCATCAACAAAATCAACAAAACAAATTTTTAAACAGAATAAAACATCATTTAGGGTAAT
Organism: Anolis carolinensis; assembly: GCF_035594765.1. NCBI lineage: Eukaryota > Metazoa > Chordata > Lepidosauria > Squamata > Anolidae > Anolis > Anolis carolinensis. The sequence continues at coordinate 23,734,476 of NW_026943820.1, read as the reverse complement.
AAGATAGTAATTAAATAAAAACCGCCATACAAAAATGAAGCGGTAATTAAAATGATAAATGCAATAATTAAAATGATAAAAGGGTTGGTTTGCTAGGACTTGCAATTTAGTATTCCCAGATGACTGCATGATTCCCTATCACCATACATTTACCCAGCCCCTGCTTTTAACTTTAGACTTAGATTTCGGCCCACCTTACCTGTCTGAATGTATCTCCCTTTGTTCCGTCTCCCAGGAGTTTGATTTTACAGGCTGCCCATAGTTGTAGAAATAACACCTGTCTGCATTTCTTCCAGGGCTGTTGCAGATTCTGCAGCACCCTGATAGGCAACCATTAGCAGAGTTTATAGCCAGTTTGCAAAGCTTTGCTGCTTGCAGCTTGCAAATGTATCTTTTTGTTCTGGAGACCGCCCCTTTTCCTGCGAAAAGAAGGCTCCATTTTGAGAAGCCTCTTGCCTTCTAGACTGAAAAAGAAAGTACTTAGATGTGCTTGAGTGGCCAAGCCAGGCCAACTCTGACAAAGCCATTGTAAGTACTGGAAAGACCTTTCTAAAAATAGTAGCTTAGTACTGGGGCAGAGAATATCTCAGGATTTCTCTGCCACTGGAGGAAGTTCTACCTACCTCAAAAACTAGCTTGGAGTTTAAATAGTTATAGACCTGCTCTTTCTGATAGCTCAGGGCTAGGGTAAAGAGGATCTCAGGATCTCTTCGCTTTTGGAGGAAGTTAAACCAGCAACTAAAGGGGAAAAGCAAAAAAGGCCCTCTCCTTAAAAAGTTTGAGGACCCCTGCGTTTAACCATCCCACTACTATTGGCCTTTTTCAACTGACAGTCTGGTCAACCTCCTTCGTGTCGAATGGGAGCCACCTTGTCCCTTACTTCAGGCAACAGATGCCTTTGGGGTGTTCATAGTTCCAATGGAGCCTAATATTTGAGCTTAGATATATTGGGTAGTTGTGTACATCCTGACGTGGACACATTCAGGATGAATAAAGATTGCAGGAACGAGCCTTGTCAGAGATGAAGTGAAGAGAGGACAGAATAAATTCCAGAGCACGGAGGGAAGAGAGTCGCATGTTGTTCTTGGCATTTTGTCTTCTGCATCCTTTATGTCAGATCATTATTTAAAAGCTAGCTTGCTGTCTGCCGTTACGTGGTCTAGACAAAAGGGGCAAGGGACTATTTACTCCCGGCTCTTTGCATTTTCTTTGCCCATATGTAAAAATGTAGGTCATTTTTAATCCTTAATAGCCTTTTAAGCAATGCTACTAAACATATCTGCAGAGTCAACCATATGTCGTGCCTTCAATGATAAAAATGCATACCTTGCTTTCATAGGAATTGTTTAGTGTGTGACGGGGGAGGATATTCTAATGTGGATCTTGTCGCAGGGTTGCCAGGTGTCATAGGCGAAAATAAGGGCCTCACCTCCTTTTGCCACTTCCGATTCGGAGGGAAAGGGGAGAAGCTGGCCTGGCCGGACTTACTTTTACAGGAAGAGCATGCTCAGATTGGCAGAAATATAGGACAATTGACGTCCCAGCCTGGGATATAATGGGGCATGGGACATTTTATTTAAATACTGGACTGTCCCTTAAAATACGGGACACCTGGCAAACCTGTTTGCCAAAGGAAAGTTTTTATTTAGAAAGCAATCTTGCTGGTCATCTGAAGTAGGAGAAAGGAAGGAAGGAAGGAAGGAAGGAAGGAAGGAAGGAAGGAAGGAAGGAAGGAAGGAAGGAAGGAAGGAAGGAAGAAAAGAAAGAAAAAGAAAAAGAGAAAGAGAAAGAGAAAGAGAAAGAGAAAGAGAAAGAACGGAAGGAAGGAAGGAAGGAAGGAAGGAAGGAAGGAAGGAAGGAAGGAAGGAAGAAAAGAAAGAAAGAAAGAAAAAGAAAAAGAGAAAGAGAGAACGGAAGGAAGGAAGGAAGGAAGGAAGGAAGGAAGGAAGGAAGGAAGGAAGGAAGGAAGGAAGGAAGGAAGGAAGGAAGGAAGGAAAGAAAAAGAGAAAGAGAAAGAGAAAGAGAGAACGGAAGGAAGGAAGGAAGGAAGGAAGGAAGGAAGGAAAGAAAGAAAGAAAGAAAGAAAGAAAGAAAGAAAGAAAGAAAGAAAGAAAGAAAGAAAGAAAGAAAGAAAGAGCGAAAGAGAAAGAGAGAACGGAAGGAAGGAAGGAAGGAAGAGAGAGAGAGAGAGTCAACAGGACTGTATGTGTATAGTGTCTGAAAAGAACACCTTTTCTAGTATATTGGGTACAGTAGAGTCCCACTTATCCAACATTGACTTATCCAACGTTCTGGATTATCCAACGCATTTTTGTAGTCAATGTTTTCAATACACCATGATATTTTGGTGCTAAATTCATAAATGCAGTAATTACTACATAGCATTACTGCGTATTGAACTACTTTTTCTGTCAAAGTTGTTGTCTAACATGATGTTTTGGTGCTTCATTTGTAAAATCATAATATAACTTGATGTTTAATAAGCTTTTCCTTAATCCCTCCTTATTATCCAACATATTCGCTTAACCAACATTCTGCCGGCCCGTTTATGTTGGATAAGTGAGACTCTACTGTATATACTAATGTACTCTCTGCTATATTTTATCAAATTACAGGGTCATTTGTGTGATAACCATGAAACTATTGCAGTGCCTTTGAATTCCATAGATGAACTCTTTTTTGGTCGCTCACTTCTACACCACGAAAATCAAACTTGAAAAACAAAATAAACCCGACGAAGAAAAGGAAGGCATGGTAAAAGTGCATTCCTGCTAGCATCATAAGAAAATGAATGCCAGGAATTTCCTACCCATAAGGAATTTGGCATTCCAGAGATGCACTTCTCTCACACGCTCGAATCCTCGCTTGATAAAGGCGGCTGTAAAAAGTCAAGACCGTCTCTTCCCCAGAGTCAGCGTCATTTGCTGTAGCTGTCTGCTACAGTAAAAGAAGACAAAATCGATTTAGGATCCAAAGGTGCTGAATTTACAGTTTCCCTTTTACTACTTTGGGATTAAGGGCACTTGCCAGACACTGAAAGACAGTCAGGAAAGAGGCTGCTGAATTCGGAAGACCCACCATGATGCAAAAAGCAAATGGGCACAGACAGTGGGCGCCAGGGCGGGTGGCATGAAACAGTATCACTCATTAAAAATAAAAACTAGCAAGACTTAAGGTATGGTTTGTTCCCATTAATTTCAGCAGAGTCCAGACATACAACTTCCACAGTCTAAACTTCATTAAATCAAGCAATCTATGCTATTGGGTGGCTTGCTTGTCATTGTCCCGGGTCCCTTTTAAGGGATTTACAGCTCCAAGAACATTATTCAGCCTGATGAGGATTAGGGATGTAATTCATCATTATTATTTTTTCAAGCTATGTTTCTGCAAAGAAGAAGCTACTTCCTAGGCAGACAGTTTTGTGTAGATGTCCACATATAATTTGTGCACAGGTCCCAAACTACAAGGGTTCCTGCCCAAGAGTCTTCTCACCAGAGTTATTTTGTAAGACAACTAGCTGTGCCCGGCCACGCATTGCTGTGGCAAAGTGGTGGTGGTATTGGTTAAAAATTGTTGTGTAATTTTTATTTGACGTTATTTGTATTTTTAAATTAATTTTATTGTAAGTTATCTTTTTATGTATTATATTTTATTATTTTCTTGTATAATTTTTAGTTATTTTCTGTTATAGTATTTTATTGTATTAATTGTTTAGTGTTTTTAATTATTTTTTAGTGTTTTTTATTATTTTTTATTGGGTTGCTAGGAGACCAAGTTGGAGGAGCTTAGCCTTCTAACTGGCAGCAATTGGATAAAAACAATTATTCCTCTCCCTCTAATTAGGACTTTATTTTTCTTTTCTTTTTGTTGTATCAACCTAAAGCCGTGGATGATGGGTTGTGTCGTTAAATTTCGAGGTTGGGGGGCCTGTAGTTTTGTTGTTTTGTGGGTCGCCGTGATGCCATCACTCTTTTATATATATAGATTACAGTAGGGTCTCACTTATCCAACATTTGCTTATCCAAAGTTCTGGATTATCTAACGCATTTTTGTAGTCAATGTTTTCAATACATCGTGATATTTTGGTGCTAAATTCGTAAATACAGTAATTACTACATAGCATTACTGCATATTGAACTACTTTTTCTGTCAAATTTGTTGTATAACATGATGTTTTGGTGCTCAGTTTGTAAAATCATAACCTAATTTGATGTTTAATAGGCTTTTCCTTAATCCCTCCTTATTATCCAACATATTTGCTTATCCAACGTTCTGCCGGCTCGTTTATGTTGGATAAGTGAGACTCTACTGTATTAAAATTCCTTGCCTAGTTTCTCCATGCCTCACAACCTCAAGTATATTATTTGAGAACACAGAAATGCTTGACCATTCCAACAACTATCATGTCAGACTACACAGAGAAGCCACTGAAATCCACAAGTATGTGGACAACTTCAACAGAAAGGAGGAAACCATGAAAATGAACAAAATCTGGCCACCAGTATTAAAAAACTCAAAAATCAGAATGGTAGATGGGAAGCAACACTCTGAGGGCAGAGGAGCCCCAAGGATGGCTAATGACTCTGAACAAAGGATGCCCCCCAGGCAAGAGACAAACCTTTCCAATGATAATTAGGGTGATTAACTGCAACATTAACTGGCTTCCAACTGACAAAGGACTCTTGTCACACCCTGGACTCTCCACAGATATATAAATACCTTCCTTGCCTAGTCTCTCCATGCCTCACAACCTCTGAGGATGCCTGCCATAGATGTGGGTGAAACGTCAGGAAAGAATACTTCTAGAACATGGACATACAGCCCGGAATACATACAACAACCCTGTGATCCCATGAAAGCCTTTGACAACATATCAGGAAATAGTTTGTTCAACTTGCCTCCTTACCCAATTCTCTCTGTTTTTCTTCCTCGCCTTCCTGGCTTATCTATAGAGAATTAATTCTTTTTTAAGGCCAGCATCAAACATTAATTTTGCCTATTTGTGAGATGTAATTAGCAGGTGTAATTAATCAATTTGTGATTGCTATCTGTGCTTGAAACAGCTTGTTGGGATAAGGATGGATAACACAAGCTGTAATCCCAACAAATAGCTTTCCTATCTTCTCCGCATTTGATCTTCATTGACCTGCCATCTTTTGGAAATATGCAAAAACTAACTTGCTCCTCTCTGATGCCCCAAAAGCATAATAAATGTATCTAATTTTAATGTAGATCTCCATTGCAGTTGGAGTAAGCTGCATTTGTCCCTGGGGCCACAAGAGGGGATTCCTTACTGCTGAATTTCATCTTGTACTATTGTGGTTCAAATGCTCCTAAAGAACAAGGAAGCTTAATTTTTGGGGTAAAGTCCAGTAGAAATTAATTTGTGGAACTGAAAAGGTCAGAAAAAAGAGAAAAGTAGACCTATATGTGTAAAGAGGTCTTGACATTGGAAAATAAATTTCTGCTTTTGTTCAGCATGAGCAACAAGAGATGATTGATGTCTACAGCATGAGGAAACTGGTGGCCGTCAACTTTATAGGTGCTACTTATCATGAAATTATTTACTTGATTTTTATCTGGACTTTCTCTTGACATGGGGACTCAAGGCAGCTAACAATAAAAACAAAACAATGCAAATTAAAGCAATGTAAATGCATTAAAATATACATAATAACTCACATTGGCATGTTTTCGAACTACTAGGTTGGTAGAAGCTGGAGCTAACAGCGGGTGCTCATTCCGCTCCCGGGATTTGACCTGGCACCTTTCGGTGTGCTTTAACACACTTTGCCACCGGGGCTCCCTATGCAAACTATACCATAATTTTAATTCAGCGCGTTTGCTTTCCAGGTGTATGTTTATCTATACCTTTGCAAGATTGGCCATGCCAATAATTCTGCACAGTGGGATAATAATAATAATAATAATAATAAAAAACTTTATTTATATCCCGCCACCATCTCCCCAACGGGGACTCGGGGCGGCTTACATGGGGCCATGCCCAGGACAATACAATATAGCAAAATATAAAAACAACATATCATAATACAATTACAACAATACAAAAAATAATCATGTACAGTACAACACAAAATCGAAAAGCAATATAACAGGGCGGGCCGCATGAACACTCAGTTAAAACTTGGGGTGGGAAAAAGATAAGAATAAAACCACGGGGAGCAGAGACATAAGATAGCAAACAGCCTGGAGGATAGATGATGGGGGGAGTAACAAAAAAGTGTGTAACAGTTACTCTCCGAAAGCACACCGGAAGAGCCATGTTTTTAAATCTTTCCTAAAGGCTAAAAGAGTGGGGGCTTGCCTGATTTCAATGGGCAGGATACTGCCTTCAATGGTACCACAATATCCCTACACCAGTACTTTATGTTGGCATTGAAAATATGTTGCTCCAGTGTTGCAAGCAAGCACTTTGCAGCTCCTTTTGATGTTTGTCCAGGATTTCTTTGACTTTGACTCAAATCTTGTTGGTCAGGGGTCCCCAAACTAAGGCCCGGGGGCCGGATGCGGCTCTCCGAGGTCATTTACCTGGCTCCCGCCCTCAGTTTTATAATATAATATATTGTATATGCATATAATATTGACAATAATATTATAATGTAATACAATATAACACTAATAATAATACCGTATGATAATATTAATTATATATTCTATATTACATATAATATTACAGTATAGTTCAATATGGTAATATATAATGCTAATATTGTGCTATGCTAATAATATAATATATTGTATGTACATATAATTTGTAAACCACTCTGAGTCCCCTTTGGGGTGAGAAGGGTGTGATACAAATGTAGTAAATAAATGCAGTAAATAAATAAATAATAAATAAATACATTTTAGAGTTAAGCTCGCCCAAAGTCTGAAATGACTTGAAGGCACACAACAACAACAACAACAACAAAAACAACAACAACAACAACAATCCTAATTAACTTGATTATCTCATTGGCCAGAAGCAGGACCACACTTCCTATTGAAATCCTGATAAATGTATGTTGGTTAAAATTGTTTTTATTTTTAAATATTGTATTGTTCTTTCATTTTTCTTGTTCTTGTTGTTTTTGCACTACAAATAAGACATATGCAGTGTGCATCGGAATTTGTTTGTATTTTTTTTTTCAAATGATAATCCGGCCCCTCAACAGTCTGAAGGATTGTAGACTGGCCCTCGGCTTAAAATGTTTGAGGACCCCTGTTGTAGGTTGTATAATTTGCCAATCCACCATGTTTTGCCAATCAGCAAGAGCACATGGCATTTGAATCCTCCCAGCCACGGAAACTAAATTCACATTGATTTCAGCATAATGTGTCGTCGAAGGCTTTCATGGCCGGGATCACAGGGTTGTTGTATGTCTTTCGGGCTGTGTGGCCATGTTCCAGAAGTATTCTCTCCTGACGTTTCGCCCACATCTATGGCAGGCATCCTCAGAGGTTGTGAGGTATGGAATTTCAACATAGAGAGTTAAATTTGATCAGTGGTGTGGGTGTACATGATCAACCTTTCTCCTGTTGTGTTTCTATATATATTTTCTATAGGACAGATGTCTCTGTCCTATAGAAAATAGGGAACTAACTATCATAAGAATGACCTCTAGAAAGCTGGGTTCCCTACATCACCTTCCTCCTGTCTGACCCATAAAGTTTTACCATAACAATCTGCCCTTAATCACCTAGCCATTTCATGAGTCTTTCAAGGACAATGGTTTTTATGCCATACTTGCTAGTCTTAAGCATCAATTGAGAGTGCTCTGCTGTGTTTAAATAACTCTTTAAAAAAACACAAGAGGATTAGGTCTTTGTATATCCTTTCCTTTAGTTCATTCTGTTGCCCCCCCCCCAAAAAACAGGAAAAGTATGTCAGATATGAGACCCATTCTTTGATTACCGTATATACTCGAGTATAAGCCGACCCGAATATAAGCCGAGGCACCTAATTTTACCACAAAACAAACTGGGAAAACATTGACTCCAGTATAAGCCGAGGGTGGTAAATTTCAGAAATAAAAATAGATACCAATAAAATTACATTAATTGAGGCATCAGTAGGTTAAATGTTTTTGAATATTTACATCAAGCTCAAATTTAAGATAAGACTGCCCAACTCTGATTAAATCATTATTCTCATCTTCTTCAATGTAAATGTGCTTATGGATCCTTTTAATAATAATAGAGTAAAATAATACATTCAATTAGAATAAAAGAAAACTACTACAAGATAGTATGGAAGTGGTATTTGACCCCAATAAAGATACATAATATGGATAAAAGCTGTTCAGAAAAATGTTGGAGGGGTTGTCAAGAAAGGGGGACATATCTTCATATGTGGTGGGAATGTAAGTATGTACAGAGGTTTTGCGGAAAGGTCATAGTAGAAATAGAGAGTATCATGAAGAAAAAAATCAATACAAACCCAGCGACTATACTATTAGAGTAGAGTCTCACTTATTCAACATAAACGGGCCGGCAGAATGTTGGATAAGCGAATATGTTGGATAATAAGGAGACATTAAGGAAAAGCCTATTAAACATCAAATTAAGTTATGATTTTACAAATGAAGCACCAAAACATCATGTTAGACAACAAATTTGGCAGAAAAAGTAGTTCAATACTCAGTATTGCTATGTAGTAATTACTGTATTTATGAATTTAGTACCAAAATATCACGATATATTGAAAACATTGACTAAAAAAATGCGTTGGATAATCCAGAACGTTGGATGAGCGAGTGTTGGATAAGTGAGACTCTACTGTATCTATTTATAATTCAGATAAATGGAAAGAAAATGAAAAGAATTTGGTAACAATGTTGCTAACGGCTGCAAGGTTATTACTAGCAAGAAATTGGAAAGGGGAGGTAAATTAAAATAGAAGATTGGTACAAGGAAATTTGGAAATTAGCAATACATGATAAATTAACATGCAATTTAAATGTCAAAAAAGGCCTAAGGAATAAAAGCCCTTCGATGGATGGGGACCTCTAAATTTGTTAAATTTGTTAAATTTGTTATTCGAACTTCGATATTTACTTGAATATGAATAAAAGACTACCAAGTATGCGATAGGTCCAATTCCCATTCGGACAAATGTGAGTCCTCTCTCTTAAGCCACTTTAGGGATGCCTCAAACTTTGAAGGAGCTATCCGAGGTGCTGAATCACACCTTTTCCCTTTAATTTTAAAATTTTAGAAGACTTCCTGCTACTAAATTGGGAACCGACAGTGCCTGGGATGGGGAGTGGTGTATAAATGTGGTATGGCATAATATGAGAATGCAGATCTGTACTGGATAATGTTAGAATGTAATAATAGGAGGCTAACCCCACATCATCAGGAGGAAAAGTAGTATTTGTTACTAGCTGTGCCCGGCCACGTGTTGCTGTGGCGAAGTCTGGTGGTATGGGAAATAAAGTATTGAGAAATTGGTGGTAGTTATGGTAAAGGGTAAAGGTTTTCCCCTGACGTTAAGTCCAGTCGTGTCTGACTCTGGGGGTTGGGGCTCATCTCCATTTCTAAGCCGAAGAGCCGGTGTTGTCCGTAGACTCCTCCAAGGTCATGTGGCCGGCATGACTGCATGGAGCGCTGTTACCTTCCTGCCGGAGCAGTACCTATTCATCTACTCTCATTTGTGAGGCCTAACTCTGCCAGACCCCTGGGCTGAGTGGGTTGCTAGGAGACCAAGTGGGTAGAGCTTAGCCTTCTAACTGGCAGCAATTGGATAAAAACAATTATTCCTCTTCCCTCTAATTAGGACTTTATTTTTCTTTTCTTTTTGTTGCATGAACGTAGAGGCATGGATGAGGGGTTGTGCTGCCAAGTTTAGTGTTTCTGGGATGTGTAGTTTTGTTGTTTTGTCCTAGGCCGAAATTTCATTACCCTTTTATATATATAGATTTGCTACCAAGATAGACTTCAGCAGCCTTCGTGAATTTCCTGTGAAGTGTGTGCATGTATATTTGAACGTTTCTACATAGGAAAGAAAGCTGTAATAAATGAAGGTGTGCTTGTGTGTAAGAAGCTGAGATCTCAGCAGAAGAGCCTTGTCAGATCTGTTCTCTCATCCATGCCCTCCCTTCATTCAATCACTGACCTTCCCCATCAGATAAACAGCACGGATCTTGGCCCGACGTTCCCTCTGCATTCTCAGCTTATTAAAAATTCATTGCTTAAAGTAAAGCTATTCTATTGCTGCTGTAGTGTTAGTTACTCTCTTCTGGATTTCCTCAAATTCTGACCATGAAAGGGATACTAAGAGAAAGGGACAGGGCAGGAGATAAAGGTGTGTGTGTGTAGCATTTCCCGCTCTAGTTGGAGGTGATCCTAGAAAGGCCTTCTTTTGCAGTGCAAGTGGTTACTCCATGGAAATGCTAAAGACAGAAGTTAACAAGATTGACTTCTTTTGTGAGATTAAATTTCTGCTTATCTATCTTGTTTGCTGTGTCATAACATAATAATAATAATAATAATAATAATAATAATAATAGGTGGAAGACAACCCTTGGGCCAATTAGTCCAACCCCCTTCTGCCTTTGTGTATCAAAAGCACAAGCAAAGCACTCCTGACAGATAGCCACCCAGCCTCAATGTTAAGAATAATAATCATCACAATAATCATAATAAAAATAATAAAGAAAGTTGGAAGAGATCCCTTGGGCCATTTAGTCCAACCTCTTTCTGCCTTTGTGCACCAAAAGCACAAGCAAAGCACCCCTTAATAATTAATAATTAAATAATGATTAAAATACCATAATAAAACACACAAGCAAAGCATTGGAAGATGCGCACTGGGCGAGTGAGGAGGCGGGAAAGGTGCACGCGGGGCAAGTGGGGAGGTGGGAAAGGCATGCGCCTTTTCCTCGACAAACCTTGCCACTGTGGGGACAAACCCACAGGACAGGCAGCGGCGGCAGGGCTGGATAAATGGTTTTGGGGGGCCGCATGTGGCCCGTGGGCCATAGTTTGACAAACCCTGGTCCATAGTTCTTATATAACTCAGGCAGAGTTGACAGATGGGAAGCAGTTACTAACACATTTGTAAGCTAGCTAAGTGCCAATACCAGTTCTACTCCTGGTGCAAAAGAAGTTAAACTATTCCTCATAAAGGTAAAGCATTACGATCATTTATGGTAGTTCTACTTTAATTATTACAAAAATAGCCATTGGAAATAGCTCATTCTTTTGTAACAAGCTCTAGTTTTCCAATTGTGGGGCAGCCATGGCTTTTATGTTTGAATCAATCCACTTGTAGCGTGATCACTTTCTTTTTTCCTGATGTCTTCTACTTGTCTCATGATATGTCCACAAGTACACCAGTCATCTTTCCTTTAAGAGATGTTTCAGACTTTATGTGCATGATTCTTCCCCAGCGCCACATTTTAAATTAGTTAATGTTCTTCCTCTCAGCCTTCTCCATTGTCCATGCATCAGACTGGAGTAGACCCATTGATTTGATCTTGTTTGCACAAGTATGGTCTTTCCACTCAGCAAAGTGACGTGAATCCTTAGGACTCCACTCTATATTTCCCATTTCTTTTACAATATATATATATATTTATTCCTGAGAAATAACAGGGAGGTAAAATTTGTGTCCACTGTTCTTCCATCTTTCAAGTTTGAGACAGGAATGACAGACCACACAGTCACAACATGGAAAGCACCTTGGTTTTTGATCCCACTGAATTTTTTTTCTCCCCTCGCATGCTACCTGGCCTCTTGATAACATCCAAATTTGCAAAGAAATTGAAGCTTATTCCTCCTGGGATGGCTGAGGAAAAGAGTTGAGAGTATTACTAAAGAGGTGTCTGCAAATCAACGCCCCTTGTGAATGCATGATGGAAGGCATGCCATGTTCGATCACTGAAGCTGTGGCACAAATTCAAAACCCTGCTGTAGTTCATCTCTCAAACAAGCTGTGCTGCTTAAGATGGGAGGAAACGGGATGCACCAGTTGTGGTGGCAATTCTGTGGGTTCATTGCATTTTCCTTGCTGATGTGACTCAGGACTTATTTACTTGTTCTGCAACCCACGTTTCTCCAACCATGGGATTTAAACCATCTTTGTTGTTGTTAACTGCCATCAATCTGACTTTGAGTTATTGTAACCCTATGAATAAAAGACCTCTACATCATTTAAAAACACACCCCTGTTTCATAAATGGTGCCAAGCTGAATAACAAAGGATTGGCACTTGTACAACTGAGGTTATTATTATGTGTGATGTCTGTGTTTCATTGGAACTCTCACCTTCTTTTCTTCTTGTCCATGTTTCATAACAAACTGTGAGGCTTTCTATTTCTTCCCACACTGAAATTCAGAGGTTTTTCAGTACATATTCTCCCTACATTTCAGTACATATTTATCTCCTCGTGAAACCAATCGCTTTTGTTGTAACAGTGTAGTAACGGTGAGGCTGCAGACCCTATTTTAGTTCTTGGGGACCATTTGTGGTCCACGGACCACAGGTTGGGAACCACTGGTTTTAAACTTTCAAAGAATGAGACTATCAGTATGTTCAATGCATAACTTGAACCAGTGTGGAAATTACCATTGTCCATTCCTTACTGTGCAGTGAGAAAGGGTTACTGTATATCCTTCTATTCCCAGATATGCCCTCTTTTCAGAAATAAAAGTTCTATAAACTCCCAGCTTCATAAAAATTCTTAGAGTCACCATAAGTCAGAAATGGTTTGAGGGCGTTTAGAGTGAGAATCGTTGTAGAAATCAGTGTCAGTAAATTCATCCCCTTTTGTGCTATTCAAAATATGGCAATCCTGGGCATGCTCAAGCACATGAGCAGGTGTGCAGTCAATTGCACAATGTTCATAATCCTCAGAAGCATATAGTACAACCGGTGAAGCTATCTAAGTGTATATTTACACCACCCAAAGATCTCAGCTACTTTGTTTTAAAGACCAGCTAACTTTAGGAAGACACCTTGTATCTTAGTGCAGATCTTATAACAACCTCAGATCCTTTTAGTTGTAATCCCAATATTTATTTTATTATTTATTTACAGTATTTATATTCCGCCCTTCCCACCCCGAAGGGGACTCAGGGCGGATCACATTACACATATAAGGCAAACATTCAATGCCTTAACATAGAACAAAGACAGAGACAAACGCAGGCTCCGAGCTGGCCTCGAACTCATGACTTCCTGGTCAGAGTGATTTGTTGCAGCTGGCAGCTCACCAGGCTGCGCCACACCCCGGGCCTATATCCCTACAGCATCTGAAATATTTATTATGTTTTGATTGAAAGAGAAAAATAGACTTGTGTATGAAAAGCCCCTGGTGGCACAGTGTGTTAAAGCGCTGAGCTGCTGAACTTGCAGACCGAAAGGTCCCAGGTTCAAATCCCGGGAGCAGAATGAGTGCCCGCTGTTAGCCCCAGCTCCTGCCAACCTAGCAGTTCGAAAACATGCCAATGTGAGTAGATCAATAGGGAAGGTAACGGTGCTCCATGCAGTCGTGCCAACCACATGACCTTGGAGGTGTCTATGGACAATGCCGGTTCTTCGGCTTAGGAACGAAGATGAGCACCAACCCCCAGAGTCGGTCACGACTGGACGTAACGTCAGGGGAAACCTTTACCGTTACTATGAAAAGCTGAGATAGAAAATGAGGACATTTAATGGCTTATCTGGGTGTAATTTGGTCCCATAAATAAAAGCTAAAAAGAGTGGCAACCCCGCACTCATTTTATTGTTGACAATGTGTCTGCTAATGGGTGTCTGCAGCTTAAAACTTCTCATAAAGACGAAGTATAAAATAAAATAAGCAGCAAGCAGGGTCTCAGCTATATGCTCCCTAGAAGCAAGCTACAAGTTCTCAGCCTGGCAGGGATGCAACTTCTCAACTTTGAAAAGACAGGTTGCTTCCTAGGCTCGACTACAGTTGAGCATGGAAAACTGACTGCAGTGCTAATTAAAAGCAAATTGCTTAATCTTGTTGTGCCCGACATGGAAGTCTGCCTTCAGAGACGATGCCTCCTGTGAACGGATGGTGAATGGGGAACCCCTGTGGATGCAGCAGAGCGCTAAGAACGATCTCGGATGCTGAGAGAATGGGAAGAAGCGAGCAGGCTTGTCGCTCGATCAATTACACAGCCAGGGCGTATTCAGGACAACTGCCATATCACAAGGCTTGTTGTAGCCAGCAGGTACCAGAGGAACGATAATGATATTTGTGTCAACTCATTATATAATCATACACTTTACCTTTGTTATGTATCTGTCCAACATTATGTCCACATCAGAGACACAGCCTGCATCTTGATCTTCCCAGGGAAATGAGATGTACAATTTAGAAGTGCAGCAAAACAAGTGCTTTCATAGCACATCAGCAAGCAGAATGAGATGCCTTTTGACTCTTTTCTAAAAGTCAGATTCTCACTACGGTAGAGTCTCACTTATCCAAGCTAAACGGGCTGGCAGAAGCTTGGATAAGCGAATATCTTGGATTATAAGGACTGATCAAGGAAAAGCCTATTAAACATCAAATTAGGTTATGATTTCACAAATTAAGCACCAAAACATCATGTTATACAACAAATTTGACAGAAAAAGTAGTTTAATATGCAGTAGTATTATGTTGTAATTACTGTATTTACGAATTTAGCACCAAAATATCATGATATATTGAAAACATTGACTACAAAAATGGCTTGGATAATCCAGAAGCTTGGATAAGCGAGGCTTGGACAAGTGAAACTCTACTGTACTTATAACTGAGGGCTCAAGCACAGGTGACCACTATAAACACAGTAATTGGTGCTAGATTTTTATATTTAACATTATTAATGCGCACACATATATCTTAACTAGCTGTGCCCGGCCACGCGTTGCTGTGGCGAAGTCTGGTGGTACGGGAAATAAAGTATTGAGGAATTGGTGGTAGTTAAGGTAAAGGGTAAAGGTTTTCCCCTGACATTAAGTCCATTATAAATGGGTAAGATAGCTGTGTGGAAGGGCCTTGAGTCTACACTGCCATATAATCCAGTTCAAATCAGATAATCTGTATTTTATAGGCAGTGTGGAAGAGACCTAAGTGAGGCCTAACACTGCCTGTCCCCTGGGTTGAGTGGGTTGCTAGGAGACCAAGTGGAAGGGCCTTGAGTCTACACTGCCACATAATCCAGTTAAAATAAGATACACTGTGGAAGAGGCCTAAGTGAGGCCTAACTCTGCCTGTCCCCTGGGCTGAGTGGGTTGCTAGGAGACCAAGTGGGCGGAGCTTAGCCTTCTAACTGGCAGCAATTGGATAAAACAATTATTCCCCTCCCTCTAATTAGGACTTAATTTTTCTTTTCTTTTTGTTGTATGAATGTAGAGGCATGGATAAGGGGTTGTGCTGCCAAGTTTAGTGTTTCTGGGATGTGTAGTTTTGTTGTTTTGTCCTAGGCTGAAATTTCATTATCCTTTTATATATATAGATAATATCCTTATTCCATTTTGATGAGTTCAAAGTCATCAAAGCAAGTTTCCATAAAGCTTTGCCATTCCACAGATTTGCTTGAGATTCACTCTACTTCATCTAAAAACCATGTTAAGTTTTGTTGTGTCATTTTTTTTAAATACAGTAGAGTCTCACTAATCCAAGCCTCGCTTGTCCAAGCCTCTGGATTATCCAAGCCATTTTTGTAGTCAATGTTTCCAATATATCGTGATATTTTGGTGCTAAATTCGTAAATACAGTAATTACAACATAACATTACTGCGTATTGAACTACTTTTTCTGTCAAATTTGTTGTATAACATGAAGTTTTGGTGCTTAATTTGTAAAATCATAACCTAATTTGATGTTTAATAGGCTTTTCCTTGATCAGTCCTTATAATCCAAGATATTCGCTTATCCAAGCTTCTGCCGGCCCGTTTAGCTTGGGTTAGTGAGACTCTACTGTAATCATTTGCCAATGTCTTCTTGGCCCTCCCCAGGATGACCAGACAAGAGGCAACCCTAGCCCACTCACAAATAAAATGTGTTCTAAATTGTACTGCTCCAGCAACAAAGGGATATGGAATATATCTGAATTAGCAATTATGAAAGTGTCTTAAAATAAGAAAGGGAAGCAATATCATTTTGACTGAGGACAGGGACACGCAGCTGCATGGCAGGAAGTGTTTAAGCATCTATATCAAACTCCAGCAATAACTGCTTTTCAGGATTTTACAGCTGACAATTTTCCTCTTCTGTCATGTAAAACAAAGACCGTCCCTCCCCACTATTTCATCCTCTCTCACCTTTCGGAAATGGGCATCATCCCATTGTGGTTACATGTCACCTACATCTGGAACAAAAACACATGGTTTGCTCTCTAAAAACGGTGATCCACCCCTCTAAGTCAGGCATCAGAATGATCAATCTCATTGACACCCCACCCCCAAATGACTTTGAAAAGTTGAAAAGATTACAACATGCTTGGCTGTCTCAAAAAACTACCAGATGCATCCTTGTTCAAATTGCTTCTTTTCTGTATCCTTTAAAGTTTTTCTCCCTCTCCCTCTCCATGGCAGTTAATGTGGTGTCAAATTGCTATAATCCTGTAATGTGGATATGTCCACACTCTTAGCCTCAGGAAACCTATGATAGGTTTACTTTGGCATTGCCATATGTTGGAAATGACTAAAGATACACAACACCAAACAGCAGCAGCAGCAGCAACAACAACAACATGTCTTATAAAATAGACTCATGTTTTGGCAGATAAGCTTTCATGAGCCACATCAGATGTGACATTTGTGTGAACACACATACACATAGAGAGGTAAAGGCAGTCCCCAGGTTACAAACATTCTGCCCACAAATGACTCCTAGTTACAAACAAGGGAGAGAAATCTATCCCTAAGAAGGGAAATTCACTCCTGAAAGAGTTATCATGGGGAAAATGTGTCTCCACTAGGCTTGTGCATTTTGTCCAAAAGGCATGTCATTTCAGGGTCCATTCTTGGCTAACCCCTCATTCTGTTTACTGGGAAGTTACTGGAATCGGGAGGAGCATTGTTGTTTTCATTCGGCAAAGATTCGGCCCATTGGCTACAATGGGAAACGTTAGAAGCTCGATCTTCGGTCATTTTAAGGCCTATCTGCATGAAACCTAACTCAGTTTTAGACCCCATTTACAACTGCAGGCCTGCCAAGTTTCAAAACAATTCACCAATCTACTGATTTTTAAGAATTATTTTTAATACCCTTGAGGCATACCCTTGCCTCGGGTATAATGCAGATTTAACTCCATCCTCTTGAGTAGCTGATAAATTCGGCTCTTTTGATGCATTTTGCCCAGCTTTTTGGTTCCCTCCTCCCCATTCTGTTTTTGGGGAGTTACATGAAACGGACCACCAAATATTTGTAAATCACTTCCGGTCAAACTGTTCCGGGCCCAAGCCTAGTCTCCACTGAAGCTTTATCACCAATCCTTGTTTACACAACAAGCCAAATTTTCCAAATTCCAATTCTCACAGGGACAGAAATTGAGGTGAAATATTCTGAACAGGGGCAGAGACAGCAAAACGAACGCCCAAAGGATGTTGACCCTTCCCTATCTATATATATAAAAGGGTAATGAAATTTCGGCCTAGGACAAAACAACAAAACTACACATCCCAGAAACACTAAACTTGGCAGCACAACCCCTCATCCATGCCTTTACGTTCATACAACAAAAAGAAAAGAAAAATGAAGTCCTAATTAGGAGGGAGAGGAATAATTGTTTTTATCCAATTGCTGCCAATTAGAAGGCTAAGCTCCACCCACTTGGTCTCCTAGCAACCCACTCAGCCCAGGGGTCTGGCAGAGTTAGGCCTCACTTAGGCCTCTTCCACAGTGTATCTTATTTTAACTGAATTATGTGGCAGTGTAGACTCAAGGCCCTTCCACACAGCTATATAATCCATTTATAATGGACTTAATGTCAGGCGAAAACTTTTACCCTGTACCTTAACTACCACCAATTCTTCAATACTTCATTTCCCATACCACCATACTTCGCCACAGCAACGCGTGGCCGGGCACAGCTAGTGCTATACAAAGCTTTAAAAAAATTGGCTGGAGTTACACTTTAAAAATGTAACTGTTCCGACTTAAGAGTAAACCTAAATAACCTTTCTTGTTCGTAACTTGGGGACAGCCTGTATGTTCTTTGACTTGCATTTTTAATTTATTTAGTTGTCTGAACAATGCATTTTGTTCCTTCCTGTTGGCACAGAAGGTGTTTCTAAGCCACATAGTCTGGTGTTTCCAGCCCTTCTCTCCCCCGCCCCTTTCCTCCCACTTTTCCACTTTGTGAAAAATTGCTGATCATGGATCAGCTCCATAAATCTTACTAAGAATCAGTCATAAAAACCCCTCTCCTTACATGTGCTACTAGCCATGGGGCAGCGCTGCCATATGGGAACAACAGCCCCCGGAAAAAGGCATGTGTGAAGAGGAGGGGGATGTTTTTCTAATTGAAAAATAGTCTTTCGTTGTTTACAGCGCCTGGAGTTGAAGTTGTGCCATTCATCCCTCCCTAGTGCCATCTCTCTTACGGTGTATTGTCAGTTACACTTCTCTTAAGGATAAGAATTCCCAATATACTAATTATAAAACATTTGTCATTTTACACGCTTCTCCGACTACATGTCAGTCATATGAGCACAGAAGATTAAATAAGAGGCGGGAGAGAGTGATTTCTTTCTTCTTTCTTTCTCTTTTTTCCTGCTTCAGGTAATAGATATTTTAGTGACACTTCTTTATTTTATTTTTAATGTGTCATTGAGCCGTTTATATGGTTGCTTAACAACAGTATATGGCAACATCCTGAGAAACCTTGCAGGGCATAATTATTTATTTATTTGATTGAGAAATTCTACTATTTATCCTGTCTTTTTCTTGGAATTGAGAGCCATCACAAAAAAAAGGTACAGTGGGCCCTTGGTATGTGTTGGGTGTTTGGTTCCAACACCCTGTTTGGATACCAAAATATGTGGACGCATGTCCCATTATATATAAAGGCAGGATCAAATATTAACCCTTATAAAAAGGTAAAGGTTTCCCCTGACGTTAAGTCCAGTCGTGACCGATTCTGGGGGTTTGTGCTCATCTTCATTCTAAGCTGAAGAGCCGGCGTTGTCCATAGACACCTCCAAGGTCATGTGGGGTCAGTAGGGAAAGGAGATATAATAAGACATCTGCTTGTGTGTACATTTAGATATCCACATAAGCACATATGAGGGCCAGCACATCTCAGAGTGTCAATTTTTAAAAATATTCTGCTGGATGTCCTCTATCCATCTTGCACATTTCTAAAATCCGCTACAAATGAAAGTGTCAGGATGGCAGGGCACCATTTACTAGGTCTGCGTTTGGACTTGCTGTCAGGTCCTGCAATTTTTTGCTCCATTTATTTGTCCCACATTTTGACGCTGGCTCGAAACACCTTTAGTTAAGAAAAAACCGATGCAGGATTCCAGCAGTTGACTTTATTTAGGCTCCCCCTTTTCCCCAAGATTGGTTCACAAGGGAATTTGCAAAATAAATGATTACAATATAGTTTAATGCATGTAAAAATTAAAATCAAAACACTGTCGCACACCCTTTAAAAGATTTTTTTTAAAAAAATAAGTATTTATTGAAATTTCATATACCATAAGAGAAAATGAGAGAAATTTAGTATACATTGAAAGTGGGAGAACAATATTTTTATTATAGAAAAGTAGGAAAAATGAGAGAAAAGAGAAAAAAGACAAAATAATAGAGAGAGAAAAATTGAATAAATAAATAATAAATTAAAAAGATATTAAAAAAATTAAGAGTTCTAGACTTCCACCCTGCTCTTGCTATTCCTTAAACATTCGTAGTTAGTATTCCATTATAACGATACTATGTTCCCTTCGTCCTCTTCTAGTCTTTAAAAGATTTTTAAAAACAGTTTCAAAACTCTCTTGAAAGCACTTTCCTTGAAAACCTTTTAAATGCCTATTGCAATTAAAAGTAGTCTTCATTGGCTGATGGAAGGACAACAAGGTGAGAGCAATTTTTGCCTCCCTAGGAAGAGATTCCCAAAGCCTAGGGACAACCACCCAGAAGGTTTTGGGTGCATCTACACTGAAAAATTCATGCTGTTTGACACCACTTGATTTGCCACTGCTCAGTGCTATGCAATTCTGGAATTTGTAGTTTGGTGAGGTACCAGTTTTCTTTGGCAGAGAAGGCTCAAGACCTTGTAAAACAACAACTGTCATAATTTGATAGCATTGAAGCATGGCAATCAATGCGGTATCAAACTATATTAATTCCATAATGTAGATGCACCCTGCTTCATGATACCACCAATCACAATTGGTTTAATAGTGGAATTTTACTTGAATATTGGGGTTAGGTCGCCATCCTCGGAAGTACTTATGGGACAAAACGTGCAGTGGAAGAGAAAGGTCAAGGAATAATTATGGGGAGGCTGTTGGTCCTATTCTGCTGAAGTTGTTTCACTCCACCTAACAGAAGCTCCAGTTCTTTCTATTTCATTGCTCAAGGGTGGAATGGAATGTGCTGCATTCTCTAAAGAATTTTAAACACTTATTTGCATCATTATCGGTGTCCTTGAAGCATGCTTTTGCGGCATCTATATAGTTGGAAGTTCTGCTTTCAGTAAAACCTGCCATGAAGCCCAAAAGAGACACCAGTTCAATCCACTTTAGTTGTAAATGTGGAACCATCCATTGCCCTTATTTAGGTACAAGATGATACAGAATTAACTGAAGATTCATCCACGGTTAACCATGGCACATTCATGTAACTCAGGAGTGGACAGCAAATTGGGCTGTTGTTTCCCTGATCCCTCACCATTGGTTGTAGTAACTAGAGCAGGTGGCCATTGTAATCCAAGAATATCTAGAGGACCAAAATGGTCCTCTCCCTGTGTAGTAGGTATCTGTTACTTTTGAATGTGAGTGGCATAATGTTGTTTCCCTCTGCCACCATTCTCCCCCTTATTCCTGTTGGGAATTGATGAGCCATTAAGCTCGAATCACCCCCTTTATGAGGTAAATTCTCATTAAAATAGCAGAGTAAAATGCAGCAGTGAGACTTATGCGGTGTGAGTTTTGGAAGGCCTCTGTGTCTTCAGGAAGGCAAAGGGACGCAAAGTTAGCTTTAAAGTTTAAAAGCATTTATTCAGGTAAAAAGAAATCCATTGATGGATAGAAAAGGTTTGGAGCTTACTATCTAATCTAATCTGATCTAATATGGATCAATAATGGATCAAAATAACAAGAGCGGACAAAGTGCATCCTCTCTCTGGAACAAAGCAGGAAGATCGAATGGCGACCAACCTCGTGGGTCTCTTCTTCTCTAGGGCCATAAACATTCCAGAGACCAAATTGGGGAAGTTATGTCAACCCTAGGAGAGATCATATTTCTAAAGCATCAAAGGATGGGGTTGACCTAAACAGGACAAGAAGAAGGAAACAATAGTAAAACCTATCTGGGCATGCTTTGTAAATGGGGAAAGGATTCCCTCAATCTAACTCTATCATCTATCTGACTACATTTAGACTTGAGTAGTCTAGGGTGATTCCAACAATTCCAACCAAGACTGAGAAAGAGAATGAGTTCAGGTAGTAAATTCCTCCTTCCTGTTATGCCACGTGGATCTTGAAATCACAGTGAGTGGGAAACAAATTGGAGGAGGAAACAACAGGCCGCTGATTAAAAATGCTTTCGCTAATGTAAGAATGACACGGAGACATTTGCCACTGCAAACAATTATCACTCAAGGATTCTTTGTCACTAGGCTAGATGGAAGTTCTTTTTGAATTAATGTTACGCCACAACATACAAGCCACAACACCCAGTTGCTCTGTGTTCAGTCACGATAATGAAGTTGTAAATCTGATTAAAACAAATGCTTTTGACATACTGAGCATGAGAGAGGAGGAGGGACGGGGTATGATTTGCTTTGAAGTTTACTAGTGGGAGTTCTTAACACATGCTGAACCGCTGTTAATAGGCTGTACCCCAGTTGCAATGTAAAGAATAATTAAAACAAAACCTCGACTGAAAGAACATATGTGGTCTGGGAAACACAACCCTCTGTGTGTGTGTGTGTGTGTGTGTGTGTGTGTGCAGTTATGTATATTGTAGGCTCATGCTGTGCTGAAATTATTCATCCTTGCAAATATTTTACACCTACAGTCTGCCTTTGTTGTTTCACGCTACTTTAACTGAACGTACAGAGGCTTGTTGTTGTTCAATCACTCAGTCGTTTCCGACTCTTTGTGACCTCCTGGACCAGTCCATGCCAGAGCTCCCTGTCGGCCATCACCGCCCCCAGTTCCTTCAAGGTCGAGCCAGATACTTCAAGGATACCGTCCATCCATCTCGCCCTTGGTTGGCCTCTCTTCCTTTTCCCTTCCATTTTCCCCAGCATCATTGTTTTCTCTAAGCTTTCCTGTCTTCTCATGATGTGGCCAAAATACTTCATCTTTGCCTCTAATATCCTTCCCTCCAGTGAGCAGTTGGGCATTATTTCCTGCACTATGGACTGGTTGAATCTTCTTGCGGTCCAAGGCACTCTCAGGATTTTCCTCCAGCACCAGAGTTCAAAAGCGTCTTTCTTCCTTCGCTCAGCCTTCCTTATGGTCCAGCTCTCACATCCATAGGTTACTATGGGGAATACCATTGATTTAACTATGCGGACCTTTGTTACCAGTGTGATGTCTCTGCTTTTCAATATTTTGTCAAGGTTGTCCATTGCTCTCCTCCCAAGAAGTAGACGTCTTCTGATTTCCTGGCTGCAGTCTGCATCTGCAGTGATCTTCACGCCTAGAAATATAAAGTCTGTCACTGCCTCCACGTTTTCTCCCTCTATTTGCCAGTTGTCAATCGGTCTGGTTGCCATGATCTTGGTTTTCTTGATGTTTAACTGCAACCCGGCTTTTGCACTTTCTTCTTTCACCTTGGTGATAATACTCCTCAGCTCTTCCTCACTTTCAGCCATCAGAGTGGTATCATCTGAATACCTACGGTTGTTAATGTTTCTTCCAGCAATTTTAACTCTGGCCTTGGAGTCCCGCATGTCGCATGATGTGTTCTGCGTACAAGTTGAATAGGGAGGGTGATAGTATACAGCCCTGCCGCACTCCTTTCTCAATCTTGAACCATCTGTTGTTCCAGGGTCTGTTCTTACTGTGGCTACTTGGTCTTTATACAGATTTCTCAGGAGACAAACAAGGTGACTTGGTATCCCCATACCACCAAGAACATGCCACAGTTTATTATGATCCACGCAGTCAAAGGCTTTAGAATAGTCAATAAATTTATTTATTTACAGTATTTATATTCCGCCCTTCTCACCCTGAAGGGGACTCAGGGCGGATCACATTATATACATATAGAGCAAACATTCAATGCCCATAAACACATCAAACAAAGACCGAGACAGACAGACGCAGAGGCAATTTAATCTTCTCCTGAGGGGATGTTCGATTCTGGCCACAGGGGGAGCAGCTGCTTTATCATCCACTCTGACAGCACTTCCTTATTCCAGGTCGTAAATTAGTTAAACTTGCCTCCACACTTTTATAAGTGGTACCTTATTTCCTACTTGATAGATGTGTCACGACCCAGGCTGCAGAGCACCAATAACCATACACAGAGGCCAGAATCTAACTAATATCTTTATTGAAGGAATATATAAAGTTAATAAAAGCAAGTGTATGAAATAGTCCAGAAATAGACCTTTCAGGAAAGGTCAAAATTAGTCCAAAGAAACAATGTCCAATATGAAATATTAAGATCCAAAGTTGTAATCCAATAACCGAAACACTCACTTTGCCAGGCAAAGTGAGGGGAGATGACAAGGTCTTTTAGTCCGTGAAACTTGAGCGAGGCTAGGAAGTAACTTGATTCTTGGGAAAACGAGGCTTGATTCAAGGCAACAAGGAAACAAGGAACAAGAACAAGATCCGTGGTAATTTCTTGGCAAAATCCGGGAAACAAGACGAGGCTGAGTCTTAGAAAGCAAGGCAGGATTCGTGGAGTAAACAAAGCTGGGAACGAAGGCTTGGCGACAGGAACGGAGGCTTGGAAGCGGAGTAGCTGTCCACACACGCTACTCCGGTTGCTGACGAATTGACTCCGCAAGATCCCTTTGTGGGTAAAACACCTAAATAGGGTCCCGTTTTCCCGCCCAAGAGCAGTTCTCTGGAGAACCAGAAACGAAAGCTATTTTCTGAGTCCAGATGCATGACTCCCTAAAGTTTCCCATGGGAAGCAGGCTTAATCAGCTGAATGCTTAGCAGCTATCCTAGCACTCCTGCGAGACGCCTGATCGACTCCTCTCTGTTGTTTACAAAAATCATGGCGAGAAAACGTAGGAGATTTAGGCTCAGGGCTTGTTTGACAGACTTCTGGAAGACAAATCTCTTGCAGGTGCAAGGTTTCCAAATCTGGCTGGGAAAGTTCCAATTCTGACTGAAACGGCGAAAAACCCAAGTTCTCCTCCTCATCTGGCACAACAGTGCCAGAAACGGGACTACATGGCCCATGACTCATCACAAGATGCAACTATCTTTCGGGTTGCTAGGTCAGCAACGAGCAGGGGCTATTTTTTATTTTTAATTGACGGGTGCTCACCCCGCCACGGGCTGGCCTCGAACTCATGACCTCATGGTCAGAGTGATTTATTGCAGCTGCTCAACAGCCTGCGCCACAGCCTGGCCCCAATAAAGCAGAAGTAGATGTTTTTCTGAAATTCCCTGGCTTCCTCCATTATCCAGAGGATATTGGCAATTTGGTCTCTCATTCCTCTGCCTTTTCTGAACCCAGCTTGGACATCTGGCAATTCTCGCTCCATGTATTGCTGGAATCAGCCTTGCAGGATCTTGAGCACTACCTTACTGGCATGGGAAATAAGTGCCACTGTACAGAAGTTGGAGCATTCTTTAGAATTAATTCAGATTTACCTGAGGTATCATTTGGATGCCTCAGGCAAACCCATGACCCATCGTAGGTTAATGGCCTGTTTGGAAGTGTCCTTAAATCCATGTAGTAGTAGTACTAGTAGTAGTAATAGCAGCAGCAGAATAATGTATTAATATCACAATAACCCCGTGGAATGTTGGCCACTTGGGCAAGCAAAGCTGTCTAGTGAATGTTTCTCAGCTCTGCCTTATTGACATCATAGAACGGTATCAGCGATCTAGGATCAGTGGCTACAAATGACAACACTGTGAACAAGGAGGGTGTTGCTTTCTGATACAAAAGATTCAGCCACAGTTTGCACTGCACTTTGAGAGCAACACTGCCGATCTCCTAATACAAAACAAGGGCAATTAATTTCTGCATCCCTTATCTTATCTCTGAGATCTTACAAGCTATTCCCAAACGCAGAGTCTCCACTCCATTTCCTCCATACAGCTCTGCCACATGGCTAGGCTTCAAAAATCTATAATTCAAAATTTCCCAACACTGAATACGCTTTCTGCGCAGGTCGTTTCGTAATTGGTTTTTCCGACCGGTCTGTTCTGTGATGTGTAATTGTTAGCAGTTGTAAAAAAGATAACTCAGTTTTTAAAAGCCTAACGTTTGCTCTGAGCAGATAAAAACTGTGACAAATTATGTTCCAAAAAAATCATAAAAGTGGAAAGACATGTTAATAACCAAAGGTGAAGTTTCATTTAGAGGTCAGCAGGAGCTATTAAAGTGGTCAGTAATTCGAGGGCTTGCTAGTAGTGATTTTGACCATATCACTTATCTACTCTGGTCCATGCTTAGAAATCTCCCTTGGTGGAAAAAAAAATAATCCACTGAGAGTAATGCAGGAGGTCAGGGACGACCGTGGAGAAAAGCAATCTAGTCAAAATAAACCAGACTTTCAAGTGCAGACATTCAAATTCCCATTCCATTAAAATTTTTCAACTCTGGGCCATTCTGCCATAATGTTCAGACACTTCATTTTTTGGGGGGGAAATTATTTCAAATACCTTGAGAGAACACTTACCTATACATGTAATATGGAATAATTAGACAGGTCAGCCACCTTTCTAAGTCTAAAAAGCAATTTGGAGGAAGGGGAGGGGAGAAGAAGACAACGTTTGTGAAGAAATTAAATACCAATGAAAGCCGCTTTATGTTCACGCGCCGCTTGAAGAGGCACATTAGGACTTCAGATGATTCCATCGGCACATGAAAAAGGCACTTGCTAAAACAGGCCAGAGCTTGAGACATTACTTTTTAATTACTGTATATACTCGAGTATAAGCTTAGTTTTCAGCCCTTTTTTTAAGACTGAAAAAGCCCCCCTCGGTTTATACTTGGGTGAGGGTCCTGGTTGGCTTATATTTGGGTCAGCTTATACTCGAGAATATATGGTACATTTATTATTTTTCTCTATTATTATTGGTATTACTACATTTATTATTTTTCTCTATTATTGTTGCTACTATTACATTTATTTTACTCTATTTGCATTCGTCTTCTGTTTTTAACATTTTATTTTGTATGTTGACTTTTATGACTGTTTTATTGATGCTGATGTTTTATTGTTAGGATATTTGTTTTATTGTTTTGCTGTTGTTTTATTGTTGTGTTGGGCATGGCCCCATGTAAGCCGCCCCGAGTCCCATTGGGGAGATGGGGCGGGGTATAAGAATAAAGTTGTTGTTGTTATTATTATTATTATTATTATTATTATTACATTTATTATTTCACTCTGATATTATTATTATTATTATTATTACTATTATTATTTTATTCTATTTATTATTACATGTATTATTTTCCTGTATGTATGTATTATTATTATTATTATTATTATTATTATTATTACATGTATTATTTTACTCTATTATTATTAAAAGGATACATAAGAACATTTACATCAAGAAGATGAGAAAAATGATTTGATCAGAGTTGGACAGTCTTATCTTAAATTTGAGCTTTATGTAAATATTCAAAAACATTTAACCTACGGATGCCTCAATTAATGTGCAGTAATTTTATTTGTATCTATTTTTATTTCTGAAATTTACCACCCTCGGCTTATACTGTTTTCCCAGTTTTTTTGTGGTAAAATTAGGTGCCTCGGCTTATATTCGGGTCGGCTTATACTCAAGTATATACAGTATATTATGACTGCATTACAGCAAGGCATAAAATTACTCTCTTTGTAATAAGATTGTTATGTTTACTTTGTAATATAAATGGAATATAAATGCTGTAAATAAATAAATAAATAAATAAAGTAAGTCAGTTTAAACTGAAAAACCCCACCCTATTTACCAGAAGCTGCTGTGCATCATGAAGATGCACAATGTCTTCCATTTGCAGTGAATACAGGAGTTTTGGTTAATATAGGCAAGCCTTCAGATTCAAACTACAGTGGAGTCTCACTTATCCAAGCTAAACGGGCCGGCAAAAGCTTGGATAAGCGAATATCTTGGATAATAAGGAGGGATTAAGGAAAAGCCTATTAAACATGAAATTGGGTTATGATTTTACAAATTAAGCACCCAAACATCATGTTATACAACAAATTTGACAGAAAAAGTAGTTCAATACATAGTAATGTTATGTTGTAATTTCTGTATTTACGAATTTAGCACCAAATATCGCGATATATTGAAAACATTGACTACAAAAATGGCTTGGATTATCCAGAAGCTTGGATAAGCGAGGCTTGGATAAGTGAGACTCTACTGTACTGTACTGATTGTACCAGCAAGGGATTCTGGCAGAAAAAGTAATTTTCCCCAGTCCAAGATAGAAGTCTATGGCAGGTGAATATTTTCAGCAAAGTTTGACCTGGACGCCTTTAGCTTTCCATGGCTGCACATTAACAAGC
Source organism: Anolis carolinensis (assembly GCF_035594765.1). Lineage (NCBI taxonomy): Eukaryota > Metazoa > Chordata > Lepidosauria > Squamata > Anolidae > Anolis > Anolis carolinensis. The sequence continues at coordinate 23,706,627 of NW_026943820.1, read as the reverse complement.
GGCTTTGCACACTGTGTGGTAGGCACTGCTGCTTTAACACCCCTCTGCTTTCCTTCCTCCCAGGAGGCACCCACTCTGCAGAGAAACCTCCACATTACTGACCACAATTGCTGTAATTTGTTAGTCTAATGGGGGGAAAGTACACAGCCCTTTGAAATGAGAGGTATAAAATAATATTGTGTGATATTTTATACAAGTGGTGTTTGTGCTCTGAAGGGCCTCTGGTTGAGTGAGCGCTTCCTTTAGAAGGCTTCTATCGGCTAGATTAACTCTCGCTTATAAAAGGAGCACTTTATTAATAAATTATACGTCTGGAGTTGCCGTGGAGAGCGGCAGGGAGGGCGCTGAAAACATTTGCATTGCGGCCAACGATGGTTGTCTGTGTACCTGAGAAGCACTCGTGGAGCCAAGCATGAACCACTTCAGAAATAATATTAATCATATTTTAATAAAAAGCAATAGAGTGTTCATAAAATTCTACCGTTCAAAAATTCACGGCATAAAAAGTGGTGCGGTCTCCCCTAAATTCCTTTATAGAAATAATCTACCTTTTGCAAATTTTATTTAAACATGTAGGATCAGCAACAAAATATTAAAACAGCTTCTTGGCAAAATTTCTTGCCTTTTTACATCATTTACCATTCCATCCCTAATTATTATTATTATTATTATTATTATTATTATTATTATTATTATTATTATTATTTTATGTGTCATACAATATAATCATCATCATCATCATCATCATCCAAAAATACATCACACAGTCCTAGACACTTGGGAAGTGTTCGACTTGTGATTTTGTGATATGAAATCCAGCATATCTGTCTTGTTTGCTGTGTCATAATAAAATAATAATAATAATAATAATAATAATAATAATAATAATAATAATAATAATAATAATAGAACATGCCGTGGCAGAATATGTAAAGCAAAGTGAAGAACCTGCTTTGATTGAAGTCAAAAATCAGAAACTTCTCAAAGAACAGCAGACAAAAAAAAACAGTACAAGAAAACTGCACTACAAACTAGAGCTGACAGCTGGCACAACAAAACATTGCATGGAAAGTTCTTTGACAAAATTGGAGGAAAAGCTGATAAGGAGAAGACCTGGCTCTGGCTCACGAATGGGACCCTGAAGAAGGAGACAGAAGGCCTGATCCTTGCAGCCCAGGAGCAAGCCATCAGAACAAAGGCATTTAAGGCCAAGATCAAAAAATCAGCTGATGACCCCAAATGCAGACTGTGCGAGGAAACCGACGAAACCATGGATCATATCCTCAGCTGCTGTAAGAAAATTGCACAGACAGACTACAAACAGAGGCACAACTATGTGGCCCAAATGATTCATTGGAACGTATGCCTCAAGTACCAGCTCCCAGCAGCAACGAACTGGTGGGATCACAAACCTGCAAAAGTATTGGAAAATGAGCACGCAAAGATACGGTGGGACTTCCGAATCCAGACTGACAAAGTTCTGGAACACAACACACCAGACATCACAGTTGTGGAAAAGAAAAAGGTTTGGATCATTGATGTTGCCATCCCAGGTGACAGTTGCATTGACGAAAAACAACAGGAAAAACTCAGCCGCTATCAGGACCTCAAGATTGAACTTCAAAGATTCTGGCAGAAACCAGTGCAGGTGGTCCCGGTGGTGATCAGCACATTGGGTGCCATGCCAAAAGATCTCAGCCAGCATTTGGAAACAATAGACATTGACAAAATTACGATCTGCCAACTGCAAAAGGCCACCCTACTGGGATCTGCTGCATTATCCGAAAATACATCACACAGTCCTAGACACTTGGGAAGTGTTCGACTTGTGACTTTGTGATACAAAATCCAGTATATCTATCTTGTTTGCTGTGTCATACAATAATAATAATACACCAAGGATATGCCATAAGCTCCCTACATCCAGCTTCATCAGTGGGGCCTCAGTGGCACAATGGGTTAAACTTTTGTGCTGGCTGGACTGCTGACCTGAAGGTTGGCAGTTACAATCGGCAAAATGGAGGGAGCTCCCGTCTGTCAGCCCTAGTTTCCCATGCAGAGACATGAGTGAAACCTCCCAGCAGGATGGTAACACATCCATCTCTGTAGATGGCTGCTTGTTTGCTTGTTTGCTGTGTACTAATATTGTTGTGTATCAAATAATAATAATACACAATTATTAATATTATTAATCAATATTAATAACAAAAGTGGGTTTTTGAATTACGTTCCACATTATAATCTTTCATTATGATGTTTAACATAAGATAAACCTCAACAAGCATTGGTTGCCTGATAATAAAATACAGTAGAGTCTCACTTATCCAACATAAACAGGCTGGCAAAAGCTTGGATAAGCAAATATCTTGGATAATGAGGAGGGATTAAGGAAAAGCCTATTAAACATCAAATTAGGTTATGGTTTTACAAATGAAGCACCAAAACATCATGTTATACAACAAATTTGACAGAAAAAGTAGTTCAATGTGCAGTATTTACAAATTTAGCACCAAAATATCACGATCTATTGAAAACATTGACTACAAAAATGGCTTGGATTATCCAGAGGCTTGGATAAGTGAGACTCTACTGTATAACTGTTTAATGGGCGCAATATGATTTTGCAATTATTAGAATAACCGACAGACATTTGAATAAAAGTCAGAGAGAAAGGTTTTGTGTCAGGGGGGCTGTTGAAAGGTGCTGCTGCAGATGTTTGATGTAAAACGTTTTAATATATCCTAAAATGAGTGGGAAAGATTTGTAGAGGAGAGGGAGGAAAAGAGAAAATGAAAAGATCTATGGGGGAAGATGCCTAAGTGATAGATTATTTTTTGATGTCTTAACTGGGAAACTGTGTAGCTGAGCCAAATGTGAATTAAGCTTCTAAGTTCCCAATCGCTTTGCAGGTTGCTAAGCTTAGTTCAGGTTCAGGTGTTTCAAAGTTCAAACGCAGCTTATCCACTTTGTGTTTGAATAACAAGCTGAACAGGGGAGATATTTCCTCCCTGGCAGCAGGCTGGAGCACTCGCTCTTCTCGACAGCACGCTTTTCAGGCGGGGAGGCAAAAAATGAGTCAAAGGACGCAAAGGAAGTGTTTCTTGTGGGTTCTCGTATTAATAAAAAGCAGTCAGGAGACTCTCGTGCTCTGATTGAAATGAAACACGTTGAGCCAAGCTAAACAGACTGGTTTTCAGTTCGACAGGTTTCCTGGCCTCTCCTTGGGACTCCAGTCCTGCTGTTTTCAGTGCAGGTTGGCTATCCCTTACTCAGAATGCCAAAATCTGAATTATCTGAGAATGTGTGACTTGCTCAAGATCACCCAGTGGGTTTCCATGGCTGAGTGGGGAATCAAGCCACAGTCGTAGTCCAACTCTCAAACCACTACACTACACCATGCTGTCTCAAAACCAGCGGCTGCTAGCCCCATCCAGGAGGGAAAACGCTCAGGACTTGGTTGCTTTCTATGGATTTGCCATTAAGCCCATAGCTAGGCCCAGCCAGGAGGGAAAACGCTCAGGACTTGGTTGCTTTCTATGGATTTGCCATTAAGCCCATAGCTAGCCCCATCCAGGAGGGAAAACGCTCAGGACTTGGTTGCTTTCTATGGATTTGCCATTAAGCCCATAGCTAGGCCCAGCCAGGAGGGAAAACGCTCAGGACTTGGTTGCTTTCTATGAAGCTGTTATCAAGCCTGGATGAAAAGGCTCTTCCCTTTCTGCCAACATTCAGCACTTATTGGGCAAGGAGGCAACCCCAGGCTAGGCTGCTCTTCCCTGCAAACAAAGTTTGGTTGAATTAAACACGCTTTCTAATATATCCGAAGGTTTTCCGAGGCCATTAAATAAATAGGCTCCAACGCTTCGAATTGGAAGGTTAATTCCGAATCGGCAAACCGCCTTGGAACCCTGTTCGGAACCCAAAATAAATACGATTTTATTACGATTAACAATGATTCCGAGGAATCCACCCATGCGTATCAAGTATATATGAAAAATCAATTACTTTCCTGTTTAGCCCCATCTCGAAAATAACTCACTATGTATCTATATGCAGTAATAATATTCAAAAATTTGACAAAAAAAATGTAACATCCCAAAAGCTTCTAGACTTAAGTAAGAAACTTTCATGTATGCAGAAAGAATATCATTCAGTGCTATTTAGAATTAACTGATTGGGCTCATATTGGCTTTTTGTGGTTACATTTATTTTAGGACCAGTATTTCCCTGTTAATGGTGCAGACGCATGGCCAAGGGACGGGCATCTTTACCAGTCTGTATGGCAGAAAATCAGTAATGTCTGCAGGAAAGTGCAGGAGTCCAAATCAAGGCAGTTCTTTATATAAAGATAAGTTTCAGTGTTCTTCAAAATCTTTAATTCCTTGTTCAAAAAGTGCAGGTATGTGAATAGGTTTTAGAGTTTATAATTACATGCCAACCTTGGCCATGCCCCATTTATGGAGGAAAAGAGGTTCACACCTTTTTCAGAATCTTCACTAGCCAAACTAGCTCTCTGAAGAATCTATTTTTCCCACCTGGTATTTACTCTGTGGTCACATTCACAAACACAGTTATCACTATGCTTTATCAGCCTTAAAGCTTAGGAAGATGGATTTGTTTTGCAGACTGACCGTCTGACTCGGTAACCTTAGGCTGTTCACTAACACAGAAACTCATGACCTGATTTTTGTTTCGAAGAAAAAAAGATAGGGAGAGAGAAAACACCATTACCTCAATTGTAGAGGGAAGTTGGGCTGGCTGGCTTTGCTTTTTGGGTGCGTCGGATGGCTGGCTATTTTCTGCTGCGACATAGCCTTGCAGCCCGGCGCCATTGCTGCCTGACTGTGCCTGCCTGGCCTTGGGGTCCAGGCAGCCATTGAAGAAAAGGGGGGTGGGATGGGAAAGGGGGTCCTTTTTTTCTTAAAAAAAATAAAAATAAATAATTAGGAGAAGTTAACTTAAAAAGTTTTATTTTTGATAAGAAAGGTGTTGGTTGGGACCGGGAGGCAGAAAAGTGTGATGCATTTCACAGAGTTTCGGCCACAAAAACAAAGTTTCCCGAGTACAACAAGGACTTTCAAAGTAAAGACAACCCAATGAAACAGGAAATAAGACTTTCAAAGCAGGAACAGATTTCTGCAATTATTAAAAAATTGTTTTTTTTATAAGCTATGAAAATTCACCAAAAATCAGAAGATAAGGGAAACATTCTGAAAGTTGGTGAGCTAGCAGTGTTAAATGTGTTCTACCATTGTACCAAATTTGATCAGGATAGCTCAAAAAATGCAGGCAGGAGAGTCCTGTAAATTCCCCCAGCACTGTTTTTTGCCATTGCGCATGCGCATCCACCATTAATGAATTAATTATGAATATTCCAAATTTTTGTAAAGTTTTGAATTTTTTGGTTCAAAAATTGGAAATGACTTTAGAAACGAAGCACCAGTGCCCCCTACTTTGGAAGCAAATATTGAACCACTTTTTTCAGCAACAATGAACTTAGATTTAGATGTTTTAGATATAAGTTCATTGTTGCTGAGTATACCAACTCCTGAAGAAGGGGATTTTCTCCCCGAAACAGGGTACAAAAATACCCGGGAACCCCTGTAGACTTGAGACTTTATTTGGACTTTACTTGCGAAGACTTTTTTGAGAGCGGTGCTCCATCATTATTTTCTCCATTCCAGTATACAGCAACATGACCAACCGTTTATTTACTTTGTTTGGAAGATATTTTCATTGACTATGTATCCCTGAAGCCTATATACATTGGAACCAAATATCAGACTTGGATACTTTTGTGTTAGAGCTGTTGCTCCTTTTCATTTTGTCTGGTACTGCCAAACTGAGCTTTGTATGGGGAACTTTAATAACAATATATGCTATTTGGACATAATTTCTTTGTACATAGACCATCTTGTGTTTGTGGAGAACCCTAATCTACAATAGAAGGCTACCAGGGGACCTGATACATTAGTAGCTTTGCTGTTTGGGCCATGGGTTTTCCCAACTGGGTTTGCCTGGGAACACTACTCAGCTATGTCTTTCATATATCAACCTAAGATCCCTGGAAGATTTTAATTCCTTTGCAGTTACGGCTAAGCCGCCTGTGAAAGCACAATGGAGACAGTATGGGGCCTAGGATTACATTATGCTCTCCATACTTAATGAGCTGTTTTTCCTTCTGACACCCATCAACCCACCTGCATCCACTATGCAAGGGCTCTGGTTCTCTGTCTGACAACCTGGAAGATTAATGCGAGGAGGAGAGCACTCACAAGCAACCACAAGCCAAAAATGGCGTGCCGGCAATGAGGAGTGAGTGATAGGCCTTAATAAGCCTTAATAAGACTGAAGGTACTTTTGCATTGTGAGTGTTTCCATGTTATAGTTATCTAAATAATGTGACTATCTTAATTATGGAAGTTTATGAGGAACACTAGGATACTGTCCTTTGACTCCTACATAGCACTTTTGGTGCAGGATGCGGAAAATGAATAAAAATACTCAATTAGTATTAGTGTAATGGCTTAGGAGACATAGTCCAAAATCATCTCCTCCTCCTCCTCTTCCTCTGGTGTATAACTCCTAATTCCAAAACCTTGACCACTATCCATCTGGGAGTGTATAGGTGTTATAATCCAAAAAGCACTTTCCTAACCTCTGTCAGTTCTCTCCTATCTTCATTGTTTTATTTTTTTTCTTTAACAATCATCGAGGGATGGGGGGAAGGAGAGACAAAATTAAATGGTTTTTTTTTTTTTTGAGTTAGCACTGACTCAGTATGGCAGACTAGAAAGAAGAGCAAAGATCACAGCAACCGTAGGCCTTTGTTTCTAGAGCATCATTACGACCTCAATCTCCGTGGTAAGAGTTCATGGTTCTTAGTCCAAATAACAGAGGCCTTTATGTTTTTATGTAATTCCTCCCCTCCCTCCCCAATATTAAAGCTATACCTGTATAATATTGCTATTGTAACAAGAGACAACCTCTTTTGTTTTGAGGTGCAATTGCAATTTTTTAAAAATGTATAATAGGTGTAAACTAGTGATTCCCAAAGTGGGCGCTACTGCCCCCTGGTGGACGCTGCAGTGATCCAGGGGGGCGGTGATGGCCACAGGTGTATTTAGAGGCGGGGCCAGGAGAGGGGCGGGGCCTCTTCCCAAGTGCCGGAGACAGGGCTGAGGACCTGAGGCACCTGTTAGGAATCAGGGGGCAGAGCTAGAGGAGTGGGCGTGGCTTCTTTCCAAGATCCCGAGACAGGGCTGAGAATCTATACCTCTCCTGAGGCACTTGTTGGGACACAGAGGGTAGAGCTAGGGAAGGGGGCGGGGCCTTCTTTCAAGAGCCCGAGACAGGGCTGAGCCTCTATGCCTCTCCTGAGAGGCCTTTTAGGATTAAAGGGCGGGACTAGGGGTGGGGCCGGGGCCTCTTCCCAAGAGCGCAAGACAGGGCCGAGCCTCTGTATACCTCCCCTGAGGCGCTTGTTAGAACACGGGGGTGAGGTATAGAGGTTCAGCCTGGTCAGGCACTTGGGAAGAAGCCCTTCCCCTCTAGCCCTGCCCCTTGTGTCCTAGCAGGCACTGCAGGATAGGGATAGAAGCTCAGCCCTGCCTCAGAGCTTGTAACTCCACCCATCCCAGTCCTGGCCGCCCATTTGTGGTCTCGCCCACCTCCCCCTCCCCCTCCCAGCCCTGCATCTTGGACTAGGGAAGAGGCTCAGCCCCGCCCTCTTGAGCATGAGCCACGCCCACCCCTCTAAGCCACACCCCCTTTCCACGGGGCGCTGAGTAATATTTTTTCTGGAAAAGGGGCGGTAGGCCAAATAAATTTGGGAACCACTGGAGTAAACCTATGAAATGTTGGGGTGGGAAGTAGAATATCACATGATTCAAAGGCTAGCTCAAACAACTGCTTTATGTAGTGGATGTTGAGATGACAAAGAGGTAGAAATGGAAGGGCATGTTTTGTACTACAAGTTGATGGTTGGTAGAATTCTGAAAGCAGTGAAAAAGGAACTATTGGCAGTCTTCGAGTTACAAACATCCGACTTACAAATGACTCCTGGTTAAGAATGGGGGTGAGACAACAGGGAGTTAGAGAAATCTACCCCTAAGAAGGGAAATTTATTCCTGAAAGTTATTATCATGAGGAAAAGTTGTCTCAGCTGAAGCTTTATCTCCATTCCAATTTACACAACAAACCAAATTTTCAAAATCCAATTCACAGGGACAGAAAGTGAGATGGAATCTTCTGAACAAGGGCACAGACAGAAAAATAACCCGTGTGTGTGTGTGTATCTGGTTGGAATTACACTTAAAAATGTACCTTTTCCGACTTACAAAAAGAATCAACTTGAGAACAAACTTACAGAACATATCTTTTTCGTAACTTGGGGACTGCCAGTACAGTAGAGTCTCACTTATCCAACATAAATGGGCCAGCAGAACGTTGGATAAGCGAATATGTTGGATAATAAGGAGAGATTAAGGAGAAGCCTATTAAACATCAAATTAGGTTATGATTTTATAAATTAAGCACCAAAACATCATGTTATACAGCAAATCTGGCAGAAAAAGTAGTTCAATACACAGTAATGCTACGTAGTAATTACTGTATTTACGAATTTAGCACCAAAATATCATGATATATTGAAAACATTGACTACAGAAATGCGTTGGATAATCGAGAACGTTGGATAAGTGAGTGTTGGATAAGTGAGACTCTACTGTATATATTTTTTAGGATTGGGAAACCAAATTGACTTTTGGAAAATTGTAAATGTAATGTGCAGCACTTCATGTCAGGGCTCGGAATGTCAACTGCAACTACTACTACAAGTTACTTCCAAGTTTATCGTATCTTTTTCTTAATAATGATTTAATACGATCTTCTCACTTTAAGTCTACAAATTGTTGTGAGAGGTTTCCTTTTTGTTTGGTCTAATACTCTTCATATAATCTTTCACAAGACGGTAAACCTCGACAGACAACACTTTGAGATGTCTATTAATATTTCAACATGCTTTTAAGAAAAGGTCTCCTTTTGTACCTCAGGTCTTAGAGCAAACATATACCGGTATGTGGTAGACACATACACATGCAAAGTGACTGTTCCATTGGTGCATTCTGTGGCCTAGAATTACTTCTTAACATCCATTAAAAAAGAAAGCCATTTATTTGTTTTACCATCTGCAAAGAATGAATCTGTTTACAACCTCCATAAAAACCTGCAATTTAAAAAATAGGGATTATCAATACCACTCTGGTGGTTGCCCATTGCTTTTCTCAGAACTTATCTCCTGCCCCTGGAATTTAGCAGAGAGCATCCATACGTAAAAGATAATCCCCTGAGGTTGATCTGTCATACTGCTATCTCCTGAAAGGTGATAGGATTATTCATTAAAAGGAGAGCCATTTAACCTTTTTTAATTAATCCAGAGGAGGAGGGAAAGTGCTCCTCCATGTACCGTATATACTCAAAGATAAGTCGAGTTTTTCAGCCCTTATTTATGAGCTGAAAAATGTTTTGAAAAGAGAAAGACACTCTTGCAAGTCAGGAAGAAGAAAAAATATATATTCATTAATCTTATGAAAGCATTTCCCCCAGAAATATTCCTTAAACTCTCCTACAGATATATAGGCATTAACCCCTTGCAAGCTTTTGCCATCTCTATGTACCTTTATATGTGTATCTATATACATTAATTTTATATATGAATTTCCCCTCATGTTTGCAGGTCTTTGCAAATCCTTTATACATATAGATCCATGTATCTGTGTATCTGTAGCCATACATATACATTATTTTTATATATGAATTTACTCTCATATGTTTGCAAGTTTCTGCAAATCTATATATAGAAAAGGATAAAAAAAATTCGGCCTAGGACAAAACAACAAAACTACACATCCCAGAAACACTAAACTTGGCAACACAACCCCTCATCCATGCCTCTGTGTTCATACAACAAAAAGAAAAATAAAGTCCTAATTAGAGGGAAAGGAATAATTGGTTTTTATCTAATTGCTGCCAGTTACAAGGCTAAACTCTGCCCACTTGGTCTCCTAGCAACCTACTCAGCCCAGGGGACAGGCACAGTTAGGCCTCGGGCCTCTTCCCCACTGCCTATAAGATACAGATTATCTGATTTTAACTGGATTATATGGCAGTGTAGACTCAAGGCCCTTCCACACAGCTATATTACCCATTTATAATCATATATTATCTGCTTTGAACTGGATTATATTGAGTCCACACTGCCAGATAATTCACTTCAGTGTGCATTTTATACAGCCGTGTAGAAGGGGCCTCATATAATCCAGTTCTAAGCAGATAATAGAAGATTATAAATATACACTAGAGTCTCACTTATCCAACATAAACAGGCCGGCAGAACGTTGGATAAGTGAATATGTTAGATAATAAGAAGGGATTGAGGAAAAGTTTTTATTTTTATCGTCATCATCATCATCATCATCATCATCATCATCATCATTATTATTATTAGGTTATTGTTGATACCATATTCTGTTTGTTGCCCCTACTTTTCCACTTATAGAGCTAGTTTATTCTTTTTCTTTGAAATACGGTAAATATTCAAAAACATTTAACCTACTGATGCCTCGATTAATGAAATTTTATTGGGTATCTATTTTTATTTTGAAATTTACCCGTAGCTGCTGCATTTCACATCCTCGGCTTATATTTGAGTCAATAAGTTATCTCAGTTTTTTGTGGTAAAATTAGGTGCCTCGGCTTATATTCAGGTCGGCTTATACTCGAGTATATACGGTACTTGCAAATTGCCTGCTCCCCTCCCTGGCCGGCCTGCCTTCCTTCCTTCCTTTTTTTTGGTCTGGCTTTTTTGGTGCAACATTTTCTAGTCATGAATGTAAAACGAAGTGTGTCGTGACTCAGGGCTTTATATGACGAGCGTTATCTTTCTTCGCCAAGAAATAAGATTTTATAGTCATACAAAAGGGAGCTTGCAGTATATTAATAGGAATCTATAAATTAATCTCTGTATAACACCTTGCGAACACTTTGATTTTTATAGCGAGGCTGAGCTGAAGGCTTTACCGGCCGTTCCTCCTTTATTGTGTTCATTAAGGGAATACGGCACATCAGGACCAAATATTGGCACGTCTAATAAAGCACTAGAGGGAATTAAGTGGGCAGTTGGTACAGTATTGTTTTCTCTAATCTGAAATATAGCTCTATAGTGTTTGATTAATCTTCCTTCCCCATCCCGATAAACCAATGAACTGGCTGTTAATAGCATTCAGAGCAGTGCATTTTCAGCCACTTACGAGATTAATTGAATTAATGTTTTAATTATTTGAAACATTTTTGAAGGATATCAGTGCCATCATTGCAGTCGGTATATGCATCCAGCCTTAGGGAAGTGGAAAACCTCTCCACATTTATCACATTTCTTGGATGGGGAGAGTGGGGGAAAGGGAGATAAGTTATGGATATCTCTAATCCACTTACCAAATGTTTTAAGGACTGCTGACAAGTGGTGTAAATTTCAGAAGATTCCCCTGGATTCTTGAGTTGAATGTCTGTTTCAGGCCAGGTTCCTCATTAATTGATGTGTCACCTTGTGGGCCATGATCCCATTCTTCATGGTTTAAATTCTGATAGCTGTGGTTTGGGCTGTGATCTGACAGGTTCATCAGGGTGAAGATCTATGGAACATGGAGGGATACCACCAAAGGGCCCCATAAATGTGGTGGAATATGTCATATTATGTCCTTTCAAACATAATATGATGACATGGAAGGGGAGGGATGGGGAAGAACCATTGTGTCTGTCTACCTAATCTGGATGCCTTCGCTTTAAGAGCCATTGAGAGTCTGTACACAGAATTCTATGCATGAGAGCTCTAGTTCGGGGAAATCTCATCAGATCCATTGAAAAACCTCTGTAGATCTTTGCATAAATCTCAGGCAATTCTGTCGGCTCCACTCTCTTTTTTTTCTTCTTTTTTTCATTAAGCTTCTTCTCAAATGAGCAATTTTAACCATTTTCTTCCACCTCTGAGAAAATCTTTGAAAACCATATACCGTATATACTCGAGTATAAGCGGGCCCGAATATAACCCGAGGCACCTAATTTTACCACAAAAAAACTGGGAAAACATTGACTCCAGTATAAGCCGAGATACCAATAAAATTACATTAATTGAGGCATCAGTAGTTTAAATGTTTTTGAATCTTTACATCAAACTGTAATTTAAGATATGACTGTTCAGCTCTGATTAAACCATTCTTTTCATCTTCTTCAATGTAAATGTGCTTCAATGTAAATGTGCTTATCCTTTTAATAATAATAGAGTGAAATAATAAATGTAATAATAATAATAATAAATGCAGTAAAATAATAAATGTAATAATAAATAGAGTAAAATAATAAATGTATTATTAATAATAAAATAGAGTAAAATAAATGTAAAAGTAACAACAATAATAGAGTAAAATAATAAATGTAATAATAATAATTAATAGAATAAAATAATAAATGTAACAATACCAATAATAATAGAGAAAAATAATTAATATACCATATATACTTGATGTAAAGGACTATGAACGACTAAGGTTCTTTCAGGCAGGGGGAATCTTTTTATCCCACTGCTGCCACCAATTTGTAAAGATGCAACCACCAAAGACTCAGAGAGGAGACCTTTTACTTTTTCTTTTTCCTTCTTCTTCTTATTCACTTTAGATGGTAACGCAACTTGGTTTATAATATATGCAACAGAGGCTTAGATGTTGGAGGAACAATAACAAGTTTATTCAGGCACAGAGCTTAATGGTTACAATGTTGTTTCTCACTTAGAGGCACTTTTATTAACAGTTACAATACTAGAATGAGGTGAGTCAAACTCCCTAAAGTGTCATTTCTTTTACTTAAAGTAGTTAGAACTTCTTCCTCTGCTATTTTTAAACTGCAGTCACCCCTGTGATATATGATCACAGATTCTCTGTTCCTTACCAGGACACAGACTATATTAAATAAGTCACCAAACTTATTTTAAACCAACTCAAAATGAACAATTGAGTCTCCTTGATCCCCTCAACCTAGGATCAATTTTCCCTGTGCCTCATCAGAGCACAGACTTAATCCTCCTTTTTTAAAACTCTGCACTTCTTCAACTAAACGGCAGTTGGCTCCGCCTACTTCTCCATGGCAACCAGCCTCTGAGTGCAGAGATGCAATAACTATAATACTTACCCTTTTAAAACACAAACACACAATTAAACATAACATCTGTAACCCAAAAATTCATACTTCAATACCCTTGAGTATAAGCCGACCTGAATATAAGCCCACCAGGACCCTCACCTGAGTATAAGCTGAGGAGGTTTTTTTTCAGTCCTAAAAAAGGGCTGAAAAACTAGGCTTATACTTGAGTATATATACTAGTTTGTCAAACCTATTCACTATTCAGGATTTATTCTATGAAAAATTCAAATGTGGTTTTTTTGCAAAGAAAAGAGCATTTTCAACATAGGAAATAATATTTCTATACAGCTACCATGATGTAGGGCAGAGCTTTCCAAACTGTGTGTGTGTCAGCTTCAGTGTGTAGGTAACTCACACAAATGTAATGGGAAATGACAAGAATATTGGAAATATATGTTATTATTTAACAAGGCAGGCATATTTTAAAACGTAAATGCATGGTTTTTATGAGATATGTTGTGTCACCATACATTTCTTTCTTACAATGTATGTATGTATGTGTCCGTATCTTTTATAAGGGGGTTTTAACCTTCAGTTTACTAGTATTACTGTGTCATGATATGATGCGTGTCTAAAAAGTATATCACCAATATGAAATGTTTGGAAAGCTCTGCTGTGGTGGCTTTAACACTGGACTATGACTGGATACCCGATTTGAAATCCCATTCGACTATAGAAACCATGGGTGACCTCAAGTAGATGGGGATCGTGGTGACACAATGGGCTAAACCCTTGTGCTGGCTGAACTGCTGACCTGAAGGTTGGCAGTTCGAATCCATGAGACAGGTGAGCTCCTGTCTGTCAGCCCTAGCTTCTCATGTGGGGACATGAGAGAAGCCTCCCAACATATTCAAGCATCCCCTGGGCAATATCCTTGCAGATGGCCAATTCTCTTGCACAAGAAGCGACTTGTCTCAATTCGCTTCTGACATGATAAAGGAAAATCTTAAGTAGATTGTATTATATCAGCCTCAGAGGAAGGCAAGAGCAACCAAACAAATCTCACCAAGAAAACCCCATTATAGGTTACACATGTGCAGAAATATACAACCCCACCCTGATTATTTGGAGTTTGCTTAGAACATATCTGTAGGGACTGTAATTCTGAAGTGGTATTTCAAAATTTAACATTACACTGCTATCTATAATTCTAGCATTTTGCATGATTCTATCATTCTTAAATGCTTCATTGTTTGTATTGAGTATCTTAGGATAAAAGAGAACAGTATAATATATAATCATGTAAATTATCTCCATTCTATGAGCATAGCCTATGCTTATCAGTGCTTCCGCTCTGTTTCTATCCATAGCCATGCTAAAATAATAATGTTGGGTGACTCATTGGGTTGAATTGGGATTTAGTCCCTAATAGATGCACATGGTTTGCACTCTTGGTCCTATAAATAAACTCTGAGGAAACTTCTAGTCAGTATCATGAAGTCACGACCTGCAAGTGTCGATAACAAGGGCAATGTGAACAAGATTAGGAGGAGGTCTTATCTTTTTTCTTTTTTGTGAATAATTTTTGTTTTTTTATAGTGAAACATAATACATTGAAAGTGGTGAAACAATATATCAATAGAAAAGTGGGAAAGTATCAAGAGGAAAAATAAACAGAAATAGAGGTTTAAAAAAAACAAAAAAAGAGAGAGAGAAAAAAGAAGAAAAGAGAGAAAAAAAATCGGGTTATACTTCCCATCTTGGCTTCGGAGTTGTCTCTTTCATTAATTGTGTCTTTATGTATTCCGTTTAATCTACTTTATGTATTGGACAGGTCTATCATAAAATCCATTCTTCTTTTTGTTAGGAATTTTATAAAGTTTGTCCAGTCTGTTTTGTTTTTCCCTTCTCTTATTTTTTGTGTTAACTTATCCATTTGTACTATGTCTAGTATTCTTATTATCCATTCTTCGGGGGTTGGGAGTCTTTTTCCTTTCCAGATCTTTGCAATTGTTAATCTTGCCACTGTGCTTAAATTAAAAAAATATATATCTTCGTTTTTCTTAAATTTTGCGTTCGCAAAACTTAATAAATACATTTCCGGTTCTGATTTAAATTTAATTCCTACAATTTCTTGTGTCATTTCGTGAACAGTCTTCCAAAATTCTTTAATTTTCTCACAGGATCACCATTGATGAAAAAATGTCCCATTTTCCCCCCGCACTTCCAGCACATATTAGATTTCTTTTTATTAAATTTTGATAGTTTTTCTGGCGTGCAGTACCACCTATATTGCATCTTATACCAGTTCTCTCTGATATCAGTTGCGGCCGTATATTTTAATTTTAATTTTAACGTTTGCTATAAAATCTATCCTTGTATTTTTCCCAGACTTTAATTAGGGAGGCTCTAATAAAATGATTACTGATTTTTTTCCCCGTTTTTCTTTTTCCATACCAAATATAGTTATGTCAACCAGATCTAAGATCATGGCCTTCTAAATTTAATAGTCTACTTAGGAGGAGGTCTTATCTTTGAGGAGATACTTTACAAAATTCTCAGGTTCTCCTGAATGTTACTTTCTGTACAGAAATAGCTCCCTTGCTTATCAGCTAGGTGGACAGTCATGTGTTGCAATAATCAACATTTTTTAATTTTTAAAAAGAGGAATTATAAATGTAATCAATCTAGTGTGGTTTATAGGGCATGCTGTGTCAGCAGTGAAGTTCAGAAGAGGGGAGTTATAGAAGGAATAGAGTAAGCATGCTTTGAATGTGCATTCATTACTGTTCAATATTTCGAAAATTAAAAAAACCTGAGCCATTTCTGAAGAGATAACATCAGAGTGTGGTGAAGCTGGCAAACATTATTAATGAAGAAGAATATGCAATCTAGGACAGGATGTAGCAGTTTGTGTTTGTCTGCTAGTTTCTGCTGAGTTTCTTTGGCACTATGAATTCAATTTGCAGCAATGGATGTAGGCCGGAATGAAGAGGAAAAGAGGGAAGAGGAAAAAGAATCTGGGACATTTTAAAATCAGATGAAAAGTGGGCTGATGGAGGATTAATCACAACTATCCTTGGCAAATCAGGGGAATTGGGAAGTGTTCATTGGCTATAGTGGCTTTCATCCCTTACCAGCTTGACAAATGACCCTCAATATCTGAGTTACTTAAATACTGTATATACTCATGTATAAGCCTAGTTTTTCAGCCCTTTTTTAGGACTGAAAAAAAATCCTCCTCGACTTATACTCGAGTGAGGGTCCTGGTGGGCTTATATTCAGGTCGGCTTATACTCAAGTATATATGGTATATTTATTATTTTTCTCTATTATTATTGGTATTGTTACATTTATTATTTTACTCTATTAATTATTATTATTACATTTATTATTTTACTCTATTATTGTTGTTACTTTTACATTCATTTTACTCTATTTTTATTATTAATACATTTCTTATTTTACTCTCTTTATTATTATTATTATTATTGGGGCCCCTGGTGGCACAGTGTGTTAAAGCGCTGAGCTGCTGAACTTGCGGACCGAAAGGTGCCAGGTTTAAATCCCGGGAGCGGAATGAGTGCTCTTTAGACTTTGTGAGCCCAGCAACAAAACCCATGGAAACTTGGAGGTGTGCAAGACGGAGAGAATTTTGCCTTTCGTTTCTAATTTTGCTTGACCTCTGTGCCAAATATAAAGGGAAGAATTGTTCCAAGTGTTTTTGAATCCTTAAATTTCACAGTGGGTTCCCAGATATTTATTCCTTGTGGATCACTCTGCAATTGCAACACGTTGAGAAAATTGAGTCTTCAATGGGACTGATTCATATTTCTGTCTGTGTTGCTTTGATGACAAATGTTAGTGCAATATACAGCATTTCAGTTTTGGCTGCTTAGTGTGAGCCCCCATTTTCCTTCTTGGCAGTGTAGTATATCCAAGCACATGCCTCTTTTGTTGTGTTCTGTGCCTTTCTCTTTGAAAACAAGAGAGAGAGAAGAGCATCAGCAATGGATCCATAAGGTCACCACAACACAAATGTTAATGTGAGATTTGTGTATTGATAGTGTTTAAATGCAATTTATGCCATGCTTATATTGCAACTGATTGCATCATCCAGAATGTACCATAGTGTGGAAAGAGTTAATTGCCAAGAATCTATGATGACCTTGATGTGTGGCTGGAACTAGGGAGTATCCAGACACAAGTGTTTGTGCATAACGATTGCATCAGTTCAGTTCAGTTCAGTTCTGTCTGCCTAGAGTTCGAGTCAAGTTCTGTTGGAGAACAGAGCAGTCCTGTGTTCGTCAGTTGTCTGCAAGTCTGTTTGTGTTGATTACTGCTGCATACAGTAAAACTTTGTAAATAGTTTTACCAACGTCTCTGAGTGTCTCTTCGTTCTGCGTTCCACTGATTCCATCCAATTACTACTGCGCTGCAAATACTCTGACAACAAAGTCAACTTAAAGGCAAATAATAAAAACAAAGTAGGCACTAGGAGATCTCCACAACCACCAAGTGGACATGACATATGGGACACTTGGTGAATGTTGAAGTTAAATTGTGTTGTTCTTCAGCCTAAAGGCGTCATCATAAAGGTTGGATGAAGCATCCCTCTTTGCCTGGCAATAAGGAGAAAGGAGTTGGTCTGTAGGGTGAATCTGTTGCCCCGCATGCATCTCCCTCTCAGCAATGCTTTCCCTATCACATGGGGAGCGGAGTGAGCGCCTGCTGTTAGCTCCAGCTTCTGCCAACCTAGCACTTCGAAAACATGCCAATGTGAGTAGATCAATAGGTACCGCTCCGGAGGGAAGGTAACGGCGCTCCATGCAGTCATGCCGGCCACATGACCTTGGAGGTGTCTATGGACAACGCCGGCTCTTGGGCTTAGAAATGGAGATGAGCAACAACCCCCAGAGTCGGTCACGACTGGACTTAACGTCAGGGGAAATCTTTACCTTTACCTTACTCCCAGCTTATAATGTTACGTATAGAAACTCTGTTTATTATTAATAATAATACGGTAATTAAATCTAACTATGGATTTACACAAACATTCACATATAAATTGTGAAAAGAGAACTGTGTGCAATGAATCTGTGCTGGAATGATGTGAGCTTTCACCTACATTCCTTCACAGCTTGAGGAGATAAAATATAAAGACTGTCCAGATTCCTAGCCAATAACTAAGAAGCAAATGTTTTGGCTTTATTTTTAAAGCAAGGAATCCCAGCTCCACAGTATTTATTATCCTACTTAATCCCCGTTTACAATCCTTTATGTGTTTTCCTGAAATCATACTCACAATAAAATCAATTGGTTTTTTGGAAAATGGTTAACTCGTAACTGCAATCAATGAGGGATCAATATATTTGGGGAAGGGTGGAGAACTCGATATGTTTGAAAAAACAAGACTGTCCATTTTAAAAGGTGACACAGTCCTTTCAAGCTAGCGATTCCAATTCGCTGCATAGCATCACTAAGAGTGACAGCTCTTAGAAAAGTATAATGTTCCCAAGCCAATTGCTGGCACAGCTCGATGAGATAAAGATCAGTAATTCAATGGAAGCGAGAGAGCTAAACGCTAGAGGTTAATCTCCTATGTTCTTATTACTAATCAAACTTCCAGCACTTTATTCTAACAGTATCAGATCTCCATACAAAAAAGAAAAGAGAGGTGGTTGAAACTCTACAAGTCCTCACCTCTTTGTTTGCTTTAATGCCTTTTCATTTTCTAATTGCTATATCCTTAATCGACATGGACTAGGCTAGGTCATATCTGGTCAAGCATCCAAACGTATTAAATTTTTATTTCATTTTTCCTGGATGTTGATAATTTAAGCTTAAGGTGTAGGAATCCACTGAGGAGATAACAAAGTCCCTGCTACTGGGAAGTGATACTGGGAAAGGACCAAATAATTTTCAAAATTTAGGTACCTAATCTCCTAGCTGCTTTTCTTCCAGAATCTGCACCAGCAGTTTTCTCTCCGTATGGTTCTTTTCCTTATGACTTCCAGGATCTATATTGCTTTTTAAAAGGAAAAAAAAGACAATAAACAGAAAAACAAAAAAGGCTTATTTCTTACAATAGAGTGACATTTAAAAACAGTATTTTTTCAAGATTTTTGATTGATTTTAACAATAAACAGGAATAGAAGGAATGCTAAAGCAGTACAGTAAATATATATTTTTAGAGATAGGGAATGCTTTCTATACTGAAGATGCTACTGGAATTTCCCTCTAGCCCAGACCCAAAATGGGAATCGGACATCAATCTCCGGGACTCACAGTAGAAAATATTAGTTTTTGTTGGAAATGTGTTAGTCTTAAAGATGCACTTGCCCCGTTTGGAACTAGGACAGAGTGATGGAATTAGCTGTTTCATTTTAAATAATCTTTTGTACACTGAACGTGGCCCCAAAGGTCTCGCGTTGAGACTGGAATGCTTGAAGCCTCTAAACATTGTGATGCTGGGGAGGCTGACTTTCTGTTCATATATCCCAGATCCAAGACAGTCCATGGTTGTAGTCTGTCCCAAAACTGTATGTCTGGTAGTGCTCTTCAACATCTTCAACATAGAGATAGAAACTATATTCAAACTATATTCAAAAATATTTTAAATGGTTGGAAAATATGTTGCTTGAGTCTTGGGACATCAATCCTGGACTGATGAGAATCTTCACTGTTCAGGATCATTCTGCACAAAATTCACATTAGCTATTTTTGTACAAGAAGTGCTGTTTACTGCCGGGAAAGGGACATGGGGCAGCTTACATGGGACCAAGCCCGGGTAGTTACAATGTCAGAAAATAAAAACACATCACAATAAAATACAATTGTACACATTAAACATAATAAAATAGCAATAATGTCAAAGTTCAAGTAGACATAAATTAAAATTAAAAACCTGAGCGAAGTTCATAAAAGTGAACTGGGCCAAAGTGCACGGAGTGTATGTTGTAAACTAGATAATTAAGTAGATGACCAAAGTGCTGCAATTAATTGGAAACTTGGGATGAGGTAGGCACTGGAATTATTTTCAACTGATGGAATAGAATAAAGTACATTGAATATGGTAATAGTCACTGGAACAGGACCTGTCATGGGGATGAAAATTCAGAATAAATAAGGAAAAATAATACGTGTGGATTTAGAGCAGAATAAATCCACAGTTGCAGCATTTTATATACTTGGAATGACAGAATTTGTATAAAAATAACATTCTGCACCTTTTATTGCAAGGAATGCTAAAATTATTTGTTACTAATGAAATCAGTGAAGAATGATTTCCTTATGTCTAAGACAGAGATCTTTAATATCATTCTTGCTGTGATCTTAAGAATTTAAGCTGGCCTCTTCTGCTTTGTAAGGCATGTGCCCTCCCTTGAGCCATGCCCCTTTGATGCGTTTAAAAATGTGGTGTTCAACTGGCATCGGTTAACATTTTGCACAAGACCATTAGTCTTATTTTCTACCTATTTTGTGTCAAGTGGCGATAAGAGTCCCCTCTTCCTTTCAGTGGTTAAAAGCCTCTGTTCTTCCGTGGTCTAATAGAACCCTCTTGGACAGCGTACAAAAAAACCGAGTTACAAAAAGATCAGAAAAACCCTGGAGCCATGCCCGCTTGACGCCACAGGAGAGATGTGAATTGTCAATTTGTTGACAGTCTCATGTTGCTGCTACCAGCTTTTGCTCAGCGATTTGGAAGGCACTCAAATCAGTCTGTTTCCCGATCTGAGCTTACTTACATTACTTCTTCTGCATGCCTAGGGAAGTCAGATGCATTCGGCGACATCTATGCTGTTTCAGACATTTTTTTAAAAAAATCATCCATGCATCACTGTTAGGACTTGAAACATTGAGGAGGCAGAGGTGAAGAATGGTGAAGAAATATTAACTACGAAGATAGAGACAAATTCTCTTCCTCTTTTCCTGTTCTGTTGCCTCCCTCCATGCACGCCTGATTAGATAAACTCTCTAAATCGTAGGCCAATGGGATGCTGTGAAAGAAACCTAAGACTCCGAGATCTCATGAAAGAAGGGAGTGTGGACATTGGAGGGACATTGCTTAATTGCATGTGATCATTTCTTCTTCTTTATTTGTTCAGTCGTTTCCGACTTTTCGTGACCTCATGGACCAGTCCACGCCAGAGCTCCCTGTTGGCCATCAATGCCCCCAGTTCCTTCAAGGGATCATTCATGTGATCAGGGCAATTTTAAATAGTTCCCCAAGTTGGGATTAATACTCAAGTTGATTCTAAAGTAGAAAGTGAATGCTCAAGTTGACTGTAAAGTAGAAAATTAATGAGAAGTAACCTGGTTGGGTCTTCACAGGGAAGAATGCTCTAGCACAGGGGTCCTCAAACTTTTTAATCCAAGGGCCGGTCCACAATCCTTCAGACTGTTGAGGGGCCGAATTATCATTTGAAAAAAAAAATACGAACAAATTCCTATGCACACTGCACATGTCTTATTTGTAGTGCACAACAACAACAACAACAATGAAAGAAAAGTACAATATTTAAAAATGAAAACAATTTTAACCAACATAAATCTATCAAGATTTCAGTGGAAAATGTGGACCTGCTTCTGGCCAATGAGATAGTCAAGTTAATTAGGGTTGTTGTTGTTGTTGTTGTTGTTGTTGTTGTTGTTGTTGTTCTTGTGTGCCTTCAAGTCATGTCAGACTTTGGGCGAGCCTGAGTCTAAAATTATTCATTTATTTATTTACTACATTTATTTACTACATTTATATCCCACCCTTCTCACCCCAAAGGGGACTCAGAGCAGCTGTATGTACATACAATATATTATATTATTAGCACAGCACAATATTAGCATTATATATTACTATATATTGAACTATACCACTATACTGTAATATTATATGTAATATATAATATATAATTTAATATTATTATATGGTAGTATTATTAGTATTATATTGTATAACATTATAATATTTGTATCAATATTATATGTATATATAATATATTATTAAAACTGATATAATAAAAATATTATATTATAAAACGGAGGGCGGGGGCCAGGTAAATGACCATGGAGGGCCGCATCTGGCCCCCGGGCCTTAGTTTGGGGACCCCTGCTCTAGCATATAATGGGTTCAGTGGGTTGTCAACTTACTAACCCAATGTTCAGGTAGTTTTCATTCCAGTTTCATCACAAATTCGAAATTGCTACCATTGGTTTGTCAATTTGGGTGGAGTTCCGATATCACAGGTGGTGATGCATAATGTTACCATGATGGAGCTTTGTCACTGATAAGATTTACAACTGTATTGTGATAATGCACAACTGGGAACTTGGCATAATACCTTACTGAGCAATAAGGGCTGCAATCGCATACTGGGCACAGTGAATGCCCCTGTACCCCAACAATCAGTTTGATAACATTCTAATACCTGCAAACTAATTTATATGGTGGAAGGATTATATTTGTGTTTGTGTATGTGTGTATGGGGTGCCACCTCCTTTGCCCAATGTATACAGCCTTTAGCAGCGAATAGTACCTATGACAATTATTTGAAGGCTAAGTATGTACTAAGCATGTGCGATCCAGGAAAAAAATGATTCTAAACTCTCTTCGAAAGTGGGGGGGGGGGGGCCGCTGGTGCTTTGTTTCTAAAATCATATCTGAATTTTGAAGCAAAAACTTCAAAACTTTCTGAAACTTCCGAATATTCGTAATTAATTTGTTAATGGCAGATGCGCGTGCTCAATAGCGAAAAACAGCACTGAAGGGGGAAATTTAGGGAACTCTCCTGCCCTCATTTTTTGAGCTATCCTGATGAAACTTGCTACAGTGGTAGAACACATTTACCACTGTTAGCTAACCAAATTTCAGAACGTTTCCCATAGCCTCTGATTTTTGACGAATTTTCATAGTTTATATAGAAAACATTTTTAATAATGACAGAAATCTGTTCCTGGTTTGAAAGTCTTATTTCCTGTATTTACTGTATTTACGAATTTAGCACCAAAATATCATGATGTATTGAAAACATTGACTATAAAAATGTGTTGGATAATCCAGAACGTTGGATAAGTGAGACTCTACTGTATCATGATATTTTGGTGCTAAATTCATAAATACAGTAATTACAAAATAACATTACTGCGTATTGAACTGCTTTTTCTGTCAAATTTGTTGTAAAACATGATGTTTTGTTGCTTAATTTGTAAAATCATAACCTAATTTGATGTTTAATAGGCTTTTTCTTAATCCATCCTTATTATCCAAGATATTCGCTTATCCAAGCTTCTGCTGGCCCGTTTAGCTTGGATAAGTGAGACTCTACTGTATTAGCAATCTAAGTCATTTATGGCATTTCTCTGGTCAAATTGGGCAGGATTTAATCCATAGACTTATTTTTGTTGGAGTGGATTAGAGGTCACCTTCTTTTCTCCCTTCTTGTGATTTACATTGATTTTTGTCTATATCTGCCTTTTCAAATAAACAGATTTTTGGGGAGACAAGTAGCGGTGAAATGTTGGCCCGGATGTGGTCTTTTGTAACACAGCCACCTTTGGTATTGTGAAATTTCTAGGAATCTACCACCTTCCCCACCAATGTGTGCTTTCATTTATACAAATATCATTTGGGAAAACTGACTCTGCATTCAAATATTGGCAAATAAGCAATCTTAAATGGTGCTGAAATCCTCTTGTGAGGAAATAATCTTATCAAGGAAAAGGGAGTGAGTTTGTTTTGGAGAGCCAAATCGAGCAGGCAGTTTCTCTGGGGTTTTCTTCCAGGGAGTTTTACAGTGACCCAACTCACAATCTGTGTTTAAAGCAACTTCTGCTTACAGATGCCAGATCATCCAAGTTATTACATGTTGCTTTAAACACAAGTTGTGAGTTGGGTCATTGTAAAACTCTCTGGATGCCTGCCAACCACCTGATGAGAGCCAGGGATTTGTCTTGAATGCCTAAGATGTGGCCAGATCCCTTCATGATCCAGTTCACTGAAACATCTAATTTCTGCTAGTAAGCAATCCTGTGCTGCAGTTCATGGACCAAATCATGCTGGGTCCTTATGCATGCCATGGATTTGGCCTTGCAATTCACCAAAAGGGTGGTATGCATAACCACCAAATAATTACATTATAGTATTTATTCATTTATTTATTTATTTACAGTATTTATATTCCGCCCTTCTCACCCCGAAGGGGACTCAGGGCGGATTACAATGAACACATATATGGCAAACATTCAATGCCAACAGACAAACAACATATATAGACAGAGACAGAGGCATTTAACATTTTTTTCCAGCTTCACGATTCCGGCCACAGGGGGAGCTGTTGCTTCACTGTCCAGTAGTGGCTGTACTTCCTCATTCCATTCCTCGTGTTTTGCTGGCAGTTTTATGATGTTGTAAATTAGTTAAATTAGCCTCCCGCATAAAGCGTACCTAAATTTCCCTAATTGACAGATGCAACTGTCTTTCAGGGCTGCATAGGTCAACAGCAAGCCGGGCTATTTAATGGTCGGGGGCTTAATCCGACCCGGGCTTCGAACTCATGACCTCTCGGTCAGTAGTGATTTATTGCAGCTGGTTACTAGCCAGCTGCGCCATAGCCCGGCCCATAGTATCATAGAATCCCGGAGTTGGCCATTAAGTCGAACCCCTGCTCAGCTTTTATCAATTTCTTTGCCCTTTTCTGAACCTGCTTCATCTACATCTTTCTTAAATGAAAAGTTCAGAAGTGAACGCAACATTATTATTTTGAGCCAAATAATCCCCAGGTCCTTTTTGCCATGATACTTTCATTCTGCCCTTGTGCATTTTGCATCTGTCTCTACTGAATTTTTGTGCTGTCCACTCAGCGTACAATATGCCAGTAGGTTTTTGCATCAATAACTGGACCATTTCCTAAAAATGGCTACAGGCCCTTTCTCAGCGCTCTTTTCATCCAGTCCTCTTGAGCCAGAGAACGGCACTGATAGCTTGGGTAGTTTCAGGATTATTTATTTATTTATTTATTTATTTACAGCATTTATATTCCGCCCTTCTCACCCCGAAGGGGACTCAGGGCGGATCACATTACACATATAGGCAAACATTCAATGCCTTTCAACATATAACAAAGACAAACAAACATAGGCTCCAAGCGGGCCTTGAACTCATGACCTCCTGGTCAGAGTGATTCATTGCAGTGATTCATTGCAGCTGCTTTCCAGCCTGCGCCACAGCCCGAGCTTTTGATTAGAGCTTTTGAAATTCCAATCTAAATGGCCCTGATCCAAAACTCCTGGATTAATTAAACTGTGGACTTTCAAATTGAGACAGCTCTCAGATTTTAAAATGGAACAAAATATTTTAAAAATTGAGAGAAATAATTTTTAAATTAAATTGTGTTTCAGTACATTTTTGTGCAATATTTCTTTTAAAAAACTAATACAAACAATTAGGAAAGGGGTTTTGCAAATGTGGAGATGCATGGAATGGATGCAGATGAGAAATAGACTGTTGATAGCTTTGAACAAAATGGTAAAACATATCCCCACCGAGCCTGGAAATCCCTCTTACAAAATAGTAAAACAAATCAATCATATAAAAACACCAAGCAGAAATTAATGAGCTGCTTTGCAGCTCTGAAGGCAAGAAAATAATATAGCTTATGGGCACTTATTTAATATTAATAGACCACATGCGAATGGTGATCAGAAAGGGATATGTTTTATGTCTTTTCTCTAAAACAGGATCTGGGCAACACAAGGACCGTAGTCCACATACAGCCAAACTGACTGTCACTGAGAGGTTGTAATCAAATATCTCCATCTGCAATGGTCATAAAAAGATATAATGCAAAATTATTCATGTCTTAGTGAACAGCTGGGGCCAAAATACTCTAAAAGTAGCAGGTCCT
Organism: Anolis carolinensis; assembly: GCF_035594765.1. NCBI lineage: Eukaryota > Metazoa > Chordata > Lepidosauria > Squamata > Anolidae > Anolis > Anolis carolinensis. Next base: position 23,680,540 of record NW_026943820.1, on the reverse strand, counting down.
ATCTGATTGTGGAAACTAAGCAGGATCAGCACAGATTAGTACTTGGATGGGAGAATGCTAAGGAATTCCAGCTGCGGTAGGTGAATACTAGACATATATGCAGAATTAGTTCCTACTGTTTCTACCATTTATTTCATGTTTTCTGTTTCTTCAGGAGCATGAAATGGGCAGGTCAGCCTGGAGAGGCCTACAGGCACTGGCAGGCATGCTGTTGCACCTCAGCAGGGTTTCGCCATGCTCACAGCACCCACCAAGAAACCAAATGTGATAGTCAAAACAATTTATTAAGAAAACACATATAAAAAGGTGAAACCACCATGAAGGAAGTAAAGGATAAAATCCAAGAGTTAATATAGAAGGCACATGACACAAGCAATAAGCCAGGTCAAACTGTACACAGGAAAACAATTCAAAGGCAGGATAAATCCAGGAAACAAGGCTTAAAACATGAACATGAATCCCAAAACAATCCTGAGCATGAACATTGGGTCTTGAGCTAAGGCCTGAACTAGGAATGAGACTAGAGTACTTCACATGGATAGTGATGTTGCTTGATCTAAAATCCAAACAGAGCTCTCTCTGCTTTTAGGATTGCAAAACATTAACACATTCCTCTGACCTTGAGGGGCCCGCTTTTGTCTCTCGCTCACACACAAATTCTTTCTGATCTTCTGCATCTGGATCTCTGCCTCCTCAGAAGCAGTCTCGAATCTGTATCTAAGTCAACTGTTCCCCTGGATGAGCTAATGTTATCAGGACTGCTTGTAGGTGAAAGATCACCGCCCTGGCTGTTGGATTCCAAAACATCTCTACTTTCACATGGAGTCTCAGAAACAGCATCTTGTTCTAAACCACCCTCCTTTTCCCTCTCCTCGGCTGCATCTGGTTCCAGCAGTCTCTCGGGCCCTGAAACCCCAAGCCCCTCATCTTCATCAAGTTGAATCACAACAAGTGTGCACTTTCTGGGCTTGCCGACATTCCAAGGAGAATGCATGTGTAGGGTGGCATGGTAGCAGGCCTAGAAAGTGTGCATGCCTGCCAGTGCCTGCAGCCGAGAGCCTCTTACTCTAGTGTAGAAACAGCAGGTGCCAGGTCAGAAGAACAGAAGCCATCTGAAGGGGAGCCATTGGGTGGAAAGCCCCCGCCCCATAATAGTCTGATTTTCGGAGCCCCAAACCGAAAATGAATATTTACCTTCCCGATTTCTGGAGATTCCCAAAAAAAACAGATAAGGGCCCCCTACGAAAACCAGGACACAAAATGGGGCAAGGTTTTTCCCTAAAGCACAAGCCTAGTGAATACCACCTCTGAGTATTTCTTGCCTAAGAAACAAAATGAAATTTGTGGGCTGGCTGCATACACATATGCATACACATATGCATACACAGCTATGAACAAAACAATTCCAGCTAACCTTTTATTTTGTCCTTCTTTAACCCCACTCCCATCAATGTGTATTTTTGGGTCAACATTTATTCTTTTCTATGGCTTCTTATAATGTCTTTAGCCAGCAGCCAGTTAGGGAAATATGCACCATGCAATTTCCCCTATCTACCTGTATTTCTTTTTCTATTTTACCACCTCACCCACGCCCTGTCTTAGTATTGCCTTCCTTTCTCTATGGCACTTAAAGCCTTTGCATATAGACCTATATTACACAGAGCCATACTCCCTCCCAAATTACTAAACAGTCTCTGACGCCCCCCTGCATGTCCATTCTCCACTTTGCAGGGAACAGGGAGGATCACAGATGCAAAATTATGGCTCCAATGTTGACATTGGATATAGATGCTTCTGCAATCCTACCAGCGATCCACAGAGCTGGTCTTCAGAGGCTATTGTTTGATGCAGAGTATATAACTCAGACTACTATTTACACTCAGCTATAGAGGATTGCAGCCTATTCCCAATGTGATCAAATAAATTACATGCAAACATCTGTATCCAAGAAGATAATCCATAACTTTCACCACATTCTTCACCAGAGACATGACCCTGCAGATGAAATGTTTCACCTTCTTCTGCATAGGCCAAAGCCACTTCTGTATTTAGGTCATTGTTTGGAAGTGGGAATGCCTGACACGTTTTCTCCTTTGAGGGGAGGACGAAGGTCAGTGTTTATAAGGGACATTAGCAGAACTTAATGCAAAGATACCGTGAAGGTCAAGGTTTGAATAATTGAAAGTGCTGGCCATAAGTTGGGGCCTGGAGGCACCATGGGTAGCCCTCACTTGGAGCATGATTGCCCTTGCCCATCCTTGATGAATGTGAATGGCCTTGTTTTCCAAGGCTGCTTCAAATTAGCCTCTAAATTACTTGCATTTGTCAAGGACAATTGCTCATACTTGGGCCTTCCAATGAGCCTTGATGGAATTAACATGGTTGAGGTAGACAACCTTTCTCTTAGCAAGCATGTCACGCATTGGCCTAACTCCTATTGGTTAATTCTGACTAAAATATGCTCAGTGGTTGAATGGTGGGCTAACATATTGGTAAATCTCATTGATTCAATGGGTATTTGGAATTTACAATGAGATTTGGATTTCTGTGTCCAGAATCTGCACCATGGTATATATAAGAAGGCCCCGATAAAAGCTATATAATCCAATAGCCAGCTAGATGCCTCCAGGAAATTTGCCTTCCCTTGTTCATGTTCTGGGAATTTTAAAAAGACATTTTAAAGGGTAAAGTGCATGTTGTCTTCCACCCATGGTATTAGCCTGCAAATGGGATCAGGGAACTCAGGATTAAGATTTACCTGCCTACTGTTAAAGCTTTATTTCAGCTCAGAACTTCAGTGGAAAAGATGCACAGTTATGGCAATAGTGGAGGGCCCACTCTGAACATATGCGTGCCATGACATAATATAGAAATCTTGCTTGCTTTTATCATTTGTCACTTTTTTTTTCAACAATGCTGCCAATGTATTCAGTGCTTGGCATTACATAGACAAAAGTCGACAAGTCTCTAAGTGGAGGTCAAAAGTCTCTATATCTCTCTCTCTCTCTCTAGATGCCACTACATTTGTTAGTTGTTGTTGCTGTGTGCCTTAAAGTTTGCAACATGCCACAAAGCTATTTCCATGTTTTGTCCAACTCATTTGAGTCGCGTGTAGTTTTAAGCACATTGGTAGGTGTCTCAGTAAGGGTTCTGTAAGTTACTCCCACAGAATTCATTTGAAAGGTTGTTGCCAAATCTCTACTTTAAAACATGCCAAAATTCAGCAAACACATTTGTTAAACTCTGTCATTTATCACTGGCTGAAGGTTTGATTTTCAAAGACACCTCTTTCCTCCACTGGCGTTGCGTCAGGGTTTGCTTTAAAATGTAGCCATCAATCATTTTGATGGATCAAAAACATGTGTGCGCTTTTGCCCTGTATCATTTTTTAAACAACAATTAGTTATGGGACATGTTTTTGCTGATGTCACCCTTCGGTCTAGTGTGCAAAGGAAAGCCAGCAGATAACTGCTCCATTAATACTTCTAGCTCTGGAAAGAATAGGCAAGCATGCATCAACAAGGCAGTAAATGAAATTTGAATTGTTCATGAAAAATAAACAGGTTTCCTTGGAAAAGGGTACTACTTTTGAAAAGGAAAGAAAGTGACTTCTGTTTACCATAACAGAATTCCTTGCTGCGTGTTTGCAGAGCCGGCCCTAGGTATTTTTCAAGTGTAGGCGAACAGAATTTTGGCGCCCCCCCAAACCAATCACTGAAAAATAAAAGCGTTGGATAGGCAAAAATGTTGGATAATAAGGAGGGATTAAGGAAAAGCCTATTAAACATCAAATTACATTAAGATTTTACAAATTAAGCACAAAAACATCATGTTTTACAAGAAATCAACAGAAAAAGCCATCTCGACTGCGCCTCCGTATGTTTTGCGCCCAAAGCGACCGCTTAATTTGCCTCATTGTTGGACCAGCTCTGCGTGTTTGTTTACTAGTGAGATGAATATTTTCTTAGAGAGTATGTTTGCTTCTCTCAGCAGTGTTTTATGTTGTAGCTAGCACAGCTCTCTAAAGAACGAACAGTGGAACATACTACAAAATGTTGCAGCTTTCATTCATCTCCTGCCAGAGATTTGGTGGCCAACTATGAGCCCTTCCAAACAAGGCAGAAACCTGAGAGAAAGCTGTTATTGAACCCACTTCTCCTGAGTTTCTGTTCCTACCCCCAAACCAAACCCCAGACTTTCCTTTGAGTGATGCCTAGGTGCCAAAGGTTGACCCAAGATGGGGGTTGGAGGTGTCTGGTGGATGAAGAACTGGGATGGCTGTGGAGATTTGGGAATCAATTCCTACAGGGCCCTCACCTGGAAAGATCTGGACCTTATCTTAAAGTCCGGATTTTCCAGGTGTTTTATTAATCCAAAGCAAATGGGGAAAGCTTTTACCGGAGGCATCATTTGGATGCCTCCAGTAAAAGTGAGGCAGGTCCCACATTTTGGGCCTTTCTGGAAGGGCCTCATAACCTGCCCTGTTCCTGAATTATATCATGTGTAAGAACTTTAAGGAGATCACCAACATCTCCTACTTCTGGTTTGATCTTTCTATTTTTGAAAGAGTAAGTCAAGGGCCAAGATTTTACATTGTACCACACCCACCGTTTATGATTTCTGCAGATGGGAAAGATGGATGGGGCAGCCAGGTGGCATCTAGCAGTGGTTCTGCAGTCAAACACATTGGGTTCAAAGAAAGGCAATGAGTCTGAAAGAACAAAACAAGAAAGCTCGAGGGAAATGACATGTTCAGCTTGGAGAATGACGACAAGAATACACTCAATACAAAATGAATTTCAACTAGGAGAATTGTTGGGAATCATCCTGGACTACTCAAGTCTAGATGTAGTTAGATAGATGATAGAGTTAGATTGAGGGAATCCTTTCCCTGTTTCCAAAGCATGCTTAGACAGGCTTTACTGTGTTTCACTCTATCCAGTTTACGTCACATTCCTTACTTTGAAGTTAGTAGAAATGTGAATCTTTAGGGACACTAACTTCCCATTGGTCAGAATGTCTTTTATGGCCCCAATAAACTGGACCATGAGGTTGGAACCATTTTGGTTCTCTCTTCTCCCTTTATTCTTCAAGCTAACAAGAAGCATCTCACCATCTCTCCTGGCAAGATGTAACTATTTAGATGTTTGTTATTTTTCCTTTCTTATTTTCTCCTTAGAAACCAGTCTAGAGTAGACTAGACAGCTCCCAAGCCTTTCTATCTACAATGGAGTTCTTTTTACCTGAATAAATACTTTTTGAACTTTTACTGAAACTCTGCAGTCCATTGCAATCCTAAATGGTCAAAGGTTTCTCTTTGCTCGCCCCGTGTAAGTAACTGTTGCATTTGAAAGCTTTGCTTTTTGCTACTCTGCTGATTTTGGTGGAATCTCCCCCATAGAGGATTAAATTGAGTCTAACCACTCAGAGATTACCACAACAATGTAGATATGTAGGTAACACTTAGGATAAGGCCTGAAGCAATACTGTTATTGGTAATTACCAACAATAAAGGTAATCTCAATCTATGGTGATCCTAGGTTAATATCAACTTATGGTGACTCTATTAATGAAAGACCTTCAAGTCAACAGTCCTGCTCAGGTCTTGCTGAATCAGAACCATGGCTTCCAACAAGATGGTGGTGGTGGTGGTGAGCAAGTGCCAGAAGCATTTTCCACTAAATGGAGAATTACCATAAAAATTATGTTCTCTTATACTATGTGTGAGAAAGGGGAAAATGCACTTTTTTGAATGCCAGATTTGAAGCCTGCACTTCAGAGCAGTGAAGATCATCCCAACATTGTATCTTCTAAGGTGACACATGAATGAGTCATCAAAGCATGTGTCCCTGTTTCAGAAAATTTGAGTTTTCTCAAATGCAAGAAATCACTACCGTTTGTAGGATTACTAGACTAAGATTTCTTTAATCAGGTGACAGCCTCAGTTATTGCAAAGCAATAAAGCCACTTAGCTCACATCTGTTGCTTTGAATTATTTATGGGTCAGGCTTGACTCCGAATAACTGAATGTGATCAAGGTGTATGCCGGGAGAGGAGACACCAGATATTACTACAGAGACTTACAACAAACTTTTAATGGCATGATGAGCTCACCAACTCTGTGCTAGCTCAAGGACTTGCACAGTGATTTGAAGACATGCTTAAGCAGTTGCATGACTTTGCAGTCACCGATCTACCAAATAATAATTGCTACTGCTACCATTTCTCCTCCCCCTCTTCCTCCTCTGTCTCCTCCATGTGGACCAGCATTTTTTATGACAGTTATGAATTCTTAACCTGGAATTACACAGTATGCACTCATAAGTACTACATATTCGTGTTCTCTTTCCAGCTCCCTTGTTAAGGGGCTACATAGGGACTGTAAGAGTCTCTCCATCTCCACTTACTGGGAGGCAGCTGCTGTGATTGACAGTGGTCTGTTCCCTTGTTTCTTAGGAAATAGCTGGCTTCCATTCCAACTCTTTGGATGCATCTACACTGGCATTTAATGCAACGTAGCACTTGCACAACATACACAGGCTAATGTGTTTTAGCCTGGGTTAAGCCTTTTAATCCAGCTTGAAACGGGTTAAAAAAAACACTGACAAAGATCCAAATCTTCTAGGAAGTTCTGGAGCATTGCTGGTGTTTTAGCAATGGGGATTTCAATCTCAGCTAAGCACAATATGCGATCCATGTGGACCAGCATTTTTTATGACAGTTATGAATGCTTCACCTGGAATTACACAGTATGCACTCATAAGTGCTACATATTCATGTTCTCTATCCAGCTCCCTTGTTAAGGGGCTACATAGGGACTGTAAGAGTCTTTCCATCTGCACTTACTGGGAGGCAGCTGCTGTGATTGACAGTGGTCTGTTACCTTGTTTCTTAGGAAGTAGCTGGCTTCCATTCCAACTCTTTGGATGCATCTACACTGCCATTTAATGCAATGTAACACTTGCAGTAGTTTGGTGCAGCTATACAACACACACAGGCTAATGTGTTTTAGCCTGGGTTAAGCCTTTTAATCCAGCTTGAAACAGGTTAAAAAAACACTGACAAAGGTCCAAATCTTCTAGGAAGATCTGGAGCATTGCTGGTGTTTTAGCAATGGGGATTGCAATCTCAGATAGCTAAGCACAATATGAGATCCCATCCCCTCAGCTATCCAATGCTCCCTGGGCTCAGGCAGCCTAAGGAAGTGGGATGGCAGTGAATTCTTACTCCACTTGCACACCAATCTCCCCTCCAAAAAAAAAACACATATAGAAAATCTTTCTTCCTTCCTGGTTTCAGGGTCTGTACTTTTTGAATCTGCATCACTCAGGAAATGAGGGAGCTTTGGTGGAGAAGAGAGGTCCTTTGTCATAGGTACAATCTCTGGAATGAGGAGGAATTGCACCAGGGAGTCTGCATTTATATAGTACACTAGCTGTACCCGGCCACGCGTGGCTGTGGCGAAGTATAGTGGTATGGGAAATAAAGTATTGAGGAATTGGTGATAGTTAAGGTAAAGGGTAAAGGTTTTTCCCTGACATTAAGTCCATTATAAATGGATTATATAGCTGTGTGGATGGGTCTTGAGTCTACACTGCCATATAAGCCAGTTAAAATCAGATAATCTGTATTTTATAGGCAGTGTGGAAGAGACCTAAGTGAGGCCAAATTCTGCCTGTCCCCTGGGCTGAGTGGGTTGTAGGAGACCAAGTGGGCGGAGCTTAGCCTTCTAACTGGCAGCAATTGGATAAAAACAATTATTCCTCTCCCTCTACTTAGGGCTTTATTTTTCTTTTCTTTTTGTTGTATGAACGTAGAGGCATGGATGAGGGGTTGTGCTGCCAAGTTTAGTGTTTCTGGGATGTGTAGTTTTGTTGTTTTGTCCTAGGCCGAAATTTCATTACCCTTTTATATATATAGATAGGTTTCAGTGCTGCTGCTCAAATGGAAATGGTAGGAACTGAATTTGGGAGTTTTTACATGAATAATATATGTATGCCCCCTCCCACACTGAGTAAAACTTCCTCCCGTAGTTACAAGTCAAGACTAAAACTTAACTTTGGATTAAGTTTGAACTGTGTTCTACAGGTTTAGCCATCACTTGGGTAGATAGTCCCGAAGTGTTTGCGAGCTAGATATCTTTTGTGTGTCAATTCAAGGTAATTTGAAAGATTGACCTGGTCCAACAGGATCTCTCTTTGCTGCCTTCCGCGAGTAATCTTGAATTACCTTTCTTACCCCTGTCTTTTCCCCTTCAGGTTCAACCCTTTTTATCACACTAAAGTGCCAATCAATACTACGAGATAGATGTTACATCTTGGCTTTTTATAACATTACCTGTCCCAGAAGGGATACTGTATCTTTAAGGAAATGGACCCCATATCCTGTTTCTGAAGGATTAAAACACTTTAAAGAGACAGAAGAGGCTGTAAACCCCTATCATATTCTTATTCGCTCTTCATTATCTTGTCCAGTATCTATCCCTGCTGAGTAAATCTGGTTGTGTGTTTCTCCAAAGTGGTCATAAGGAGAAATTTATTTACTTCTCAGCGCACTGGAGGGGCATTACTGAGTTTCAAGGCTCTCTGAAGTAATAAAGATTTTGCAGTGTGAGCAGAAGGAGCAGGTATTTCAGGACTTCTTTCCCCCTCGGAGGTCGTTTGGCCAGCCTAAAAGGGAGACACTTCTCATTTTTCTGACAGCCTTTATTTCCGTAAGATTTTCCAATTAGCAGGAAAAGGTCACACTAATGTTAGCGCCGTGCAACGGGAAGGTATCGTACTATGCAAATAGAGACATCTTTGAAAGGACAGTTCTTTTTTATATACACAAAATAGGGCATTCCTTGTGGTTCTTTTGATTTTCCTAAATGAGAAGGGCATGCCCTGATGGGAATACAGGTAAGAGGAGGCAGCAAATGGAATAACAGACTTTGTTTGTGTGGGATCCAGAGTCTCCCTATCTTTCTCCCTGAAAAAGGGGGCTCAAATTCTGTTGGTTTGCCCCAACCAGAATGGAAACATTGAATTAACTGTTGAGCAGTCAGTCAAATGCATAGGTCAATCAAATGATCAAGTCTACAGGGATGGTGCCCATTTCCCTTTCTGTGTCCACACAATAGGCCACACTAATATGTTTTGGCACACTTGAAATGCACTCTTTTAAGGTTTGTTTTTTTTACCAAATAGGGGCCGGGCTGTGGCACAGGCTGTTGAGCAGCTGCAATAAATCACTCTGACCATGAGGTCATGAGTTCGAGGCCATGGCGGGTAAGCACCCGTCAATTAAAAATAAAAAATAGCCCCTGCTCGTTGCTGACCTAGCAACCCGAAAGATAGTTGCATCTATCAAGTAGGAAATAAGGTACCACTTATTAAAAAAGTGGGGAGGCAAGGTTAACTAATTTACGACTTGGAATGAGGAAGTGCCATCAGAGTGGATGATGAAGCAGCTGCTCCCCCCGTGGCCAGAATCGAACATCCCCTCAGGAGAAGGTTAAATTGCTTCTGCGTCTGTCTGTCTCTGTCTCTGTTTGATGTATTTATGGGCATTGAATGTTTGCCCTATGTGTGTATAATGTGATCCGCTCTGAGTCCCCTTCGGGGTGAGAAGGGCGGAATATAAATACTGTAAATAAATAAATAAATAAATAAATAAATACTGTTTTTAAACATTAGAAGTAGATTGCTAGCTATTTTTGCTGTTTGTTGGATTTGTTTGTTTTTCTTGGCATTTTTTTATTTATTTACAGTATTTATATTCCACCCTTCTCACCCCAAAGGGGACTCAGGACGGATCACATTATATACATATAGGGCAAACATTCAATGCTTATATACACATAGAACCGAGACAGAGACAGACGCAGAGGCAATTTAACCTTCTCCTGAGAGGATGTTCGATTCTGGCCACAGGGGGGAGGTTTGGGTAGAACTCACAAGGATTCAAGGACTGGATTTTTTTCTCCTGCTGATCCACAATTGCCCACTTTGGCAACAAATGACAATGGGTAGATGGACAAGTCTCAGCCCAAAAGGACAGGGCAAGAAATTCACGTGGTTCACTTTTCAATGCAAACCAAATCCCTACTTCTCAAATGAGAATCCCATTATTATTTGGGTCTTGCATTATAATATATTACAGTAGAGTCTCACTTATCCAAGCCTCGCTTATCTAAGTTTCTGGATTATCCAAGCCATTTTTGTAGTCAATATTTTCAATATATCGTGATATTTCGGTGCTAAATTCGTAAATACAGTAATTACAACATAACATTACTGTGTATTGAACTACTTTTTCTGTCAAATTTGTTGTACAACATGATGTTTTGGTGCTTAATTTGTAAAATCATAACCTAATTTGATGTTTAATAGGCTTTTCCTTAATCCCTCCTTATTATCCAAGATATCCACTTATCCAAGCTTCTGCCGGCCCGTTTAGCTTGGATAAGTGAGACTCTACTGTACTTTGTTTATTTTATTAAATTTATACTCCACCTTTGTTCCAAACCTAAGGAGCCCCGGTGGTGAAGTGTGTTAAATCACTGAGTTGCTGAACTTGCAGACCGAAAGGTCCCAGGTTCAAATCCCGGGAGCGGTTTGAGCGCCTGCTGTTAGCTCCAGCTCCTGCCAACCTAGCAGTTCGAAAACATGCCAATGTGAGTAGATCAATAGGTACCGCTCCCATTGGCAGGAAGGTAACGGCGCTCCATGCAGTCATGCCAGTGGCCACATGACCTTGGAGGTGTCTACGGACAACGCCGGCTCTTCGGCTTAGAAATGGAGAAGAGCACCAACCCCCAGAGTCAGACATGACTGGAATTAACGTCAGGGGAAACCTTTACCTACCTACCTTTGTTCCAAAATGGGATTCAGATCATTTTTTTTAGCATAAGAACATATATTTTATAAAAATTGTAGATAACACTGTGTGCATATGGGAAAATAGTGTGCCTACAGGTGGAGACATTGGGCTTCAAAATTTGAATACAGTAGAGTCTCGCTTATCCAACATAAACGGGCCGGCAGAGCGTTGGATAAGCGAAAATGTTGGATAGTAAGGAGGGATTATGGAGAAGCCTATTAAATGTCAAATTATGTCATGATTTTACAAACTAAGCACCAAAACATCATGTTTTACAACAAATCGACAGAAAAAGCAGTTTAATACATGGTAACATTATGTAGTAATTACTGTATTTACGAATTTAGCACCAAAACATTGCAATGTATTGAAAACATTGACTACAAAAACATTGACTACTAAAAGGCAGATTGTGTTGGATAATACAGAACGTTGGATAAGTGAAGGTTGGATAAGCAAGACTCTACTGTATTATAAAAAAAAATGCAGGAAACAGATTTACCTTATATTGGAAACTAAGCAGGATCAGTTCTGGTTAGTACTTGGATGGAAGACTGCCAATGAATACCAGGTGTTGAAGGTATATTCAGAGGAAGGAATTGGCAAAACCACTTCTGCGTATTGTCTATGAATATTCATGGGGTCACCAGAAGTAGATAGGTGATTTGAAGACTTATCTTAGTCCTCCTGTACTTTCCCATCACTCTTTCCTTTTGCCCTCTTTGCCTTATTTCCAAATTATTAAAGCTTTGTCTTGTCTCTTAATCCATGTTGGCTCTGCGCTTCCCTTTCAAGGCTGCTAGTTTGCCTAATACATTGCCTAATACACTTTCTGTTTACTTACTTTGTGGGCATAATCCGCTTCCATTACAAGCTGTTTTGTGTCATCTTAATCCTGGCAACAGGATGTCCTTGGCCCCAGAGAATGATTTAGATGAAGTACAGGCCATTCATTTACAACTTACTTGTTGATTCAGCTGGTTTTCATAGAATCTTAAGTATTGGTAGAGATAGATGTGTGCCTTTTTGGTAATGCAACAATAACGTGAAAGTTGGGTGTCATTTTGGTTTATAGTTCTTAAGTGACATATAAATGTTTGGTTAAAGATGGAGCCATCAAACCTATCCCATCACTTTATACTACAATTGTGACCTTTTCTAGATTCCTCTTCTCCTACCCACCCGCATTTGGAGTGTCTGAGGATGGAAATGCAGAGAGGAAAATGCCCATTTTGTCATGGATATGTGGACTATTACAAATAAAGGGGATTTTTTTCCATGTCTTATCTCATGTCATATCTTCTCAGAGAACTTTTGTAAATTAGACTTTGGGATTGGTCAGACTTTAGCTTGTAAAAATATCCCAGCTTCTCTCTCCAACTTTCTCTTTTACCTACTTCAAATACTGCAAATGTGCAAAGATAGTTTGCACTCATTTCCACAGGGAAGGGAGCAGGAGGAATCCCAGTTGACTTAGGTAAAAGCAAACCACTGTAACTTCTTTTGGTTTATGTGTCTCCCTTCATTTCAAACTTTTGTCACCTCTGATGTTGTTCGGCCACATATGTCCCAGTGTTTATTTGTGAAATTTTGCAAGGTATGCAAATCACATAATATCTTGGCTGTCAATTTGTATCTTAAGTCAATAATTGCACCCTATTCAAAGTTACCGTATATACTTGAATATAAGCCGACCCGAATATAAGCCGAGGCATCTAATTTTACCACAAAAAAACTGGGGAATCATTGACTCAAGTATAAACCGAGGGTGGGAAATTTCAGAAATAAAAATAGATACCAAAAAATTACATTAATTGAGGCATCGGTAGGTTAAATGTTTTTGAATATTTACATAAAGCTCAAATTTAAGATAAGACTGTCCAACTCTGATCAAATCATTATTCTCATCATCTTCAATGTAAATGTGCTTATGTATCCTTTTAATAATAATAGAGTAAAATAATACATGTAATAATAATAATAATAATAATAATAATAATAATAATAAATACAGGAAAATAATATATGTAATAATAGATAGAGTAGAATAATAAATGTAATAATAATAATAAGATCAGAGCAAAATAATAAATGTAATAATAATAATAATAATAATAATAATAATAATAATAATAATAGAGTATTTATTTATTTATTATTTATTTATTTCTCACATTTATATCCCGCCCTTCTCACCCGAAGGGACTCAGGGCGGCTTACAACAGTGGCAACAATTAGATGCCCTTATAAACCAATATAAAACAACACATAAAACAGTTAAAACTATTAAAATACATTATGAATTTAAAATATACATTTCAAACATAAAATCAGATCGTTCTTCCTCGTGCTTTGTCCATAGCAAATAGTAATAGTAGAACAATAATAAAGTACAATCATAAATGTAATAATAATAGAGTTAAATAATAATAGAGCAAAATAATAGAGAAAAATAATAAGTGTACCATATATTCTTGAGTATAAGATGACCCAAATATAAGCCAACCAGGATCCTCACCCGAGTATAAGCTGAGGAGGGCTTTTTTAGTCCTAAAAAAAGGGCTGAAAAACTAGGCTTATACTCGGGTATATACAGTAAATTGTTTTTGAGAGTTGCAGCTTCTTGAGTGAATTAAATAAAGGTTAAGCACCCCTTCTCCAGAATTCCAAAATTCAAAATACTCCAAAACCAGAATCGTCCACATGGGTGACTGAGACCGTGACATCTTTGCTTTCTGATTGCTCAATGTACACACAGGCTTGGTTTCATGACCAAAATAATTAATAATGTTGTATATGCATACCTTCATGCTACGTGTATCAGGTGTGCATGAAATATTGACCAATTTCATGTTTAGACATGAGTCTCATCTCCATGATGTACATATATGCAACTGTAGACATGGTGCTCCATGCAGTCATGCCAGCCACATGACCTTGGAGGTGTCTACTGACAACGCCGGCTCTTCGGCTTAGAAATGGAGATGAGCACCAACCCCCAGAGTCAGACGTGACTGGACTTAACGTCAGGGGAAACCTTTACCTTTTAGACACTTCAAAATCTGGAATAATCCAAAGTCCAAAACACTTCTGGTTCCAAGCATTTTGGATAAGAGACACTCAACCACAATGTATTGTGACTTAGCCATGATAAAGGATTTTGCAAACCCAAGCACCTCCGTGGCTTAGGGCCAAAGCAATGTTTGGAACAAACAGAACGGGACTGAATGTACTGTCTCTGACATGACTGAGGGCCTGTTCAGAATGGACACATGTATTTGAATCTCCTGTCCCATTGCAAATAAATACGGCCATTTAAGTCAGAAACGAAGGCCTGCAGGACAGATTCTTCTTGGAGCTCCACCAAAACCCATCAGAAGGGCTGGTGAGAGACTTCCCAACACAATCCACTACTCCAACAACTGGGCCACCATTTTGCTCATCTCCAACTCAATTCCTCTTGCAAGTCAAAAAAGGCCCCAAAGGATCCACATAGAAGAATATCCATTGTATGCGCCCTTTAAAACTAGCTTGCAATAAACAGTGCTGACTGGCAGTTTTCTTTTTGCCTGACATTTCTCTCTCTCTCTCTCTCCCTTTCTCTCTCAGTGAGGCTTTAATCTGTGATGTCATTATTTACTGATCTTTGTGTTAGGAAAACAGGACAGTGGGAGCTTCTTTGTTATTATTTATTCCCTTCTGAACTGAAATTGTAGGAAGGAGAGGAAGGAAAACTAAGAATCTCACAACACAGTCATAAAAATTGAACATCCTTATCCAGAATTCTGAAATTTGAAATACTCCAAAGTCTGAAATTTCCATATGGGTGGCTCAGATAGTGACTCCTTTGCTGTCAGATGGTTCCATATAGACAAATGTTTTAGAAGTAAAATTATTTGAAAAATTGTGTACAAAATTGCTACCAAGTTATATAACTTGGTAGCAATTTTGTACACAATATTTCAAAGATGTATGGCATCTATAATGTGTCAGTGAATTTTGTGTTTAGACTTCGGTCTCATCTTTCTTTTGTATTTATATTCAAATATAGATATTCCCATTTTTAAAAAAATCCAAAATTCATTATTAATTTGAAGTAACTAAGGTTTCAAAATTCCTCACCTGGAATTCTGAAATACTGTAAAATCCAAAAATTGTCCCTATGGGTGGCTGAGATAGTGACACAATTGCTTTTGGATGGCTCAATGTACACAGACTTTATTTCTTGAACAAAATCATTGAAAATATTGATTAAAATTGTCTTCAAGCTATGTGTATAAGGAGTATATGAAATATAAATGAAAGTTGTGTTTAGATTTGGATCCCATTTTTAAGATATCTTATCATGTACATATATGCAAGTACAGGTATTCCAAAATCGTAATAAATCTGAAATCCAAAACACTTGTGGGC
This sequence comes from Anolis carolinensis, assembly GCF_035594765.1. Taxonomy (NCBI): domain Eukaryota; kingdom Metazoa; phylum Chordata; class Lepidosauria; order Squamata; family Anolidae; genus Anolis; species Anolis carolinensis. The sequence continues at coordinate 23,665,264 of NW_026943820.1, read as the reverse complement.
CCAATCATTTGGATAAGGGATACTCAACCTGTACCTGTTCCAGGATGGGAATATTTTTCTTTAAAAATGAATACTAAGAAAAGGGGTGTCCCTTGCCTTCGGTATGCACAAGTTCAATGCATTACATAATAATACGTCATGTTCTAAAGACAACAGTAGAGAAAAGCCCTCGATTCAGTGTGTCTACTCTAGTTGAGATTAACAATCAGACTCAGGTCTATTTTAAGATGTTTGAGGCTGGTATGAAAACATGGTAACATTAATCTTCTATACATGTGAACAATGTCTCACAAAGACATACCTAATGGCCCAAAAGGGAATACTTGAGGACTGCAATTTGCTAAGCAAGCAGGTATGAGGAAATAGAGACGCTTGGAGCATTTGATCTGGTTAGTCCATGCAAGGCTCCAGGAAAATAAATCTCATTTAATCCACCAAAGAGTGCCAGTAAAAGATATTCTCTCCCAATCTAACTTCTTTCTCAGAACAGATGCAAGTGTTTAACCATTTCAGTTCAGTTTAACAATCAAACAAGATTTTCTCAAAGTCCTTGGCAGACTTGGCACACGTAGTTAAGGTTACAAATACAAATAGTCAACTTATAAAACCTCGCTTTTCCCCTTAGCTGCTGGGCTAACTTCCTCCAAAGGCGAAGAGATCCTAAGATGCTCTCTACCCTAGCCCTGAGCTGCTATATTTAGAAAGAGCAGATCTTCCCCTATCTAAGCTCAAAGCTAGCTTGGAGACGAAGTAGTTGGAGTTTCTTCCAATGGCAGAGAAATCCTGAGATATTCTCTGCCCCAGTGCTGAGTTACTATTTTTAGAAAGAGCAGGTCTTTCCCTATCCATGCTCAGCACCAGTTTCAAAGGCAGGTTAGTACTTACGATGGCTTGTCTGAGCTGGCCTGGCTTGACCACGCAAGTACATCTGAGTTGTTTTCTCTTCTGTCTAGAAGGCAAAAGGCTTCTCAAAATGGAGCCTTTTTCCCCAGGAAAAGGGGCGGTCTCCAGAACAAAAACATACTTTGCAAGCCTACAGCAGCAAAGACTTTGCTGAGCTGGCTACAAACTCTGCTAATGGCTAACTATCAGTGTGCTGCAGAATCTGCAACAGCCCTGGAAGAAATGCAAAAGGGTGCTATTCCCTACAACCATAGACAAATGCAAATCAAACCCATGGGAGACGGAACACAGTTCACAGATCTCTATTAGCCATTTTTCTTGCGTTGGGGAAACCTTTCATTTCTGAGCATATGCAATATCATATATTGTAACAACGTCTCACATTTTCTCACATCCAGCCCTCCCAACAAATAAAACTATACTGTCATCATAATTATCATGATGGAGTTGCAGTCAACTGACAACTGATACGTATTCACAGTCCCTGTCTGTATAGGTAAATCTAGCCAGCTTTTCAAATTTCTACAGCATCCTAGAGCAAGTCTGGGCAAACCAGATAGATTGATTGATATAGATAGATTGATTGATTGATAGAGCACACCGGCACACAGCAGCAGTAGGCAGTGGCACTAGTGGTACTCTAGAATTCTAGCCATTGTCTACAGGTGACCGATTCTTATGCAAATCCTGCATTATACTTCAGGTTATGTAAGCCAAAAAAGGTTGCCTTGTCAAAGCCAATATCATTTTAAAACTGACTTATACAATTATCTTTACCAGATGTGGGTTTAAGTGCCCTGCAATAACTGTACTTACAAGAAACAAATTAGTTTCCATTTACAATGGCTATATTCCTCCAGATGTTTGCAAGACATGAGGCCTGGTCTAGAGTTGGACTCGATTCACAAAATCTGAAGCCTGATTGTTAACAGGTGGAATGGAAAAAACATAAAGGGTAACACTACAGCGGTTGCCGAAAAGCAACCAAATCGGACATGCGATTCCATTTTCAAGGCGGCTCATTCTGGTGTTATATTTCAAGGGAGAATTCACACACCTCTAATTTATACAATGACCAGAAAAGAGCACTTCTGACTTGCTACATGTTCCACTGTGTATGTGTGAGAAAGAGAGAGAGGACTTTATCACACAAGGCAGGTAAACCAACATTGCAGCTGTCACACAATGTTGTGTGCATATCGCTGATCCCTTGCTATTAATGGGTAAAATCCTTCAAAACTTCCAATATTTTCATGTTCTTTTCATCAACCTTGTTGCAATGTGTCCATTCCACTTCTGTGTTGGGATCAGGGAGTGGGATTCTCCGGAATCACAGGCTTGTTGTGTGTTTTCCGGGCTGTATGCCCAAGCTACAGAAGCATTCTCTCCTGACATTTTGCCCACATCTATTGCAGGCATCCTCAGAGGTTGTGAGGTATAGTGGAAAAAACTAAGCAGGGAAGGTTTATATATCTGTGGAAGGTTCAGGGTGGGAGAAGGAACTCTTGTCTGTTGGAGGCCAGTGTGAATGTTTTAATTCATCATCTTAATTAGCATTAATCACCTTGCCTGATTCATTTCCTGCCTGGGGGAATCTTTTGTTCAGAGCTGTTGGCTGCTCCTGATTGATTCATGTCTGGAATTCTTCTGTTTTCAGAGTGTTGTTCCTTATTTACTGTTCTGATTTTAGAGTTTTGGTTTTTTTTAAAAAAAAAAATACTGGTAGCCAGATTTTGTTCATTTTCATGCGCACATTGCCTGTTGTGGGTTTTGGCCTTTTTTGGTGTTGTGATTGTATTTTTTGTGTGATTGTGTTGTATCTTACTGGAGGCAGGGATGATGGATTGTGTTGCCAATTTTAGAGTTTGGGGGGTGTTGGGTTTTGTTGTTTTGTGAGTCGCCGTGATGCCAAAAGCCTTTTATATAGAGAGATATTTTTATATTCTATTATTATTATATCATCCATTCTATTATTATTCTATTATTGTAGTATATTATCATATTACTAGCTGTGCCCGGCCACGCGTTGCTGTGGCAAAGTGGTGGTGATATTGGTTAAAAATTGTTGTGTAATTTTTATTTGATGTTATTTGCAATTTTTTATTAATTTTATTGTAAGTTATATTTTTATTTATTATATTTTATTATTTTCTTGTATTATTTTAGTTATTTTCTGTTATTATAGTATTTTATTGTATTAATTTTTTGTGTTTTTTTATTATTTTTTATTGGGTTGCTAGGAGACCAAGTTGGAGGAGCTTAGCCTTCTAACTGGCAGCAATTGGATAAAAGCAGTTATTCTTCTCTCTCTAATTAGGACTTTATTTTTCTTTACTTTTTGTTGTATCAACCTAGAGGCGTGGATGATGGGTTGTGTTGTCAAATTTTGAGGTTGGGGGCATGTAGTTTTGTTGTTTGTGGGTCGCCGTGATGCCATCATTCTTTTATATATATAGATTACTATTATATTATATTATTATTATATTATTCATTATTCATGACTATATCGAAACTAGAATAGAGAGAAATCAGCGTGGAAACTTTGTGAAACTTAAACTGCAAGAAGTACCATAGATTGTTGTACATGGAAATAACGGTAGTAAATAGTTTTTGATGTATTAAATACAATTATATATTACGCTTAATACATTTTTGTTATTTAAACTATACGAAATTACGTTGTTTTTTTTCCTCAGAGTGACACACCACCCAAGTCATGCTAGGTTTTTTGGCGAATTTTGACACGCCAAGTGCAAAAGCTTGCCCTATATGGTCCTTGTGGTCCCTTCCAACTTTGAGAGGCTAAGATTCTATGAAATGCTAGGGAGCAATGTGTGTTAATGACCCCACCTACCCATGCCACACACCTCATTGACCCCCTGCCCTCCCACCCATTGACCCTTTTGCATCTGCAAACCACCCATAGTCACACTAGGTTGAAGTTCCTCCTGAGCAATTTGCTTAATTGGATGAGTAGGCATTAAGCGGCAGCCACGCATGCAGCAGTCCATCAAACCTAATCAGTTGGTTGTTTCCTCATTCATCCATGATTTCTGGTTTTCATAAGGAA